>NC_134831.1:152270123-152887909 GCF_004210375.1 Tachypleus tridentatus
AAAGAGTACTAACACACACATCTTTGTCTGCTTTCTGTATTCATAGCTCGTGTTTTGTTTCTTCCCTGCATTAGGTGGCAACAGAAATCCAAGTATTTTTAATGAAACGTCATCAAAAGGTATATGATTAAAGTTTTTAATGACGGTTGTAATCATTCTTCAACGATTTGCGTATTTTATAAGTTGTTTTTATCATGTTTGTTTTGAATTTTGCGCAAAGCTACACGAGCAATGTAAGACTAGAGGGAGGCAGCTAGTCGTCACCATCCACCGCCAACTCTTGGACTACTCTTTTACCAACGAATAGTGGGATTGACCATCATATTATAACGTCCCAACGGCTGAAAGGGCGAGCATTTTTAGTGTGACAGGGATTCGAACCCGCGACCCTCAGAATACAAGTCAATCACTCTAACCACCTGGCCAAGCCGGGCCCACGCTATATTTATCACTATTTCCATAATTGTTTGTTTTTGAATTTCACGCAAAGCTATACTAGGGCTATCTGCGCTAGCCGTCCCTAATTTAGCAGTGTAAGACTAGAGGAAAGGCACCGCCACCTCTTGGGCTATTCTTTTACCAACGAATAGTTGGATTGACCGAACGTTATAACGCCCCACGGCTGAAAGGAGAGCATGTTTGATGCGATGAAGATTCGAAACCGCGACCCTCAGATTACGAGTCGAGCAGGTTAATCACCTGGCCATGCCGGGCCATTTCAATAATTTCAGCGTCATATATATTATGGATCCTTGTAAAATATATAAACTTCTACTCTCAAATACCAAATAAAATATTTTACATTAGTTTAAATGAACTTACCTTGTCAAACTATTTTTTTAGGTTCTTCGAATAGTTTTGTATTAAAGGCATTATATCAAAATCTGATTTAAATGAGCATTTTTTTATTTTAATTGAGAAACGTCAGTAATTTATTTCCATACATAAAGCATTTAGAACAAATGAATAAGAGATAGTTCTCACACGTAAATTATTAACAGAGAATAAAACAATAAGATAATTCCACATTTTATTAATTTCAAATGAAAAATAGGGAACAGGGATGATTTTTTCTTGTCTCCACGTAGACATTTATTAAATAAACATACGCGACGAAAATACTAGATGCGTTTGTAACCAGAAACCATGGTATTAGTTACGTTTCACGTGCCGTTGTAAACAATAAAAAATATACGTAAATATATATGTCTGGAATAATTAAATTAGGCTAATAATTACTAGATCCAAGCATCATTATGTTGATTCTGATAAAGTTAAAAACATAATGTGTTTTATTAGCAGGTGGATTCGTTACTATTAGTTTAACGTAATAAACAATGCAGACCACTCCCTTTTAATTAAGTATATACAAAAGTGTATATAATATGATATCAAAAACAAAATGTTAACAGCGGTGAAACTCTAAACTAGAATTGTTACTCACAACAAAAGAGGTGTGGCATGGCCAGATGGTTAGGGTGCTTGACTCGTTATCCAAGGATCGTGGTCTTGAATCCCCGTTACACCAAATTTTCTCGCCCTTTCAGCCGTGGAGGCGTTATAGTGTTATGGTCAGTCCCACTATTTATTGGTAAAAGAGTACCCAAAAGTATACAGTGAATGGTAATGACTATTTGCTTTCCCTCTAGTCTTACACTGGTAAATTAGGGAAGACTTGCGCAGATAGCCCTCGTGTAGCTTTGCGCGAAATTCAAAAACAAACAAACAAACACAACAAAAGCAAAAATTATAATGTATATCAAAACAAATACAAATAAAATAAAGCCACTCTTGTGCTAGTCAACACACACTAAAACAATAAATTTTATTGTGCCACTGTCGTGCTAATCAACACACACAAAAACAATAAATTATATTGTGCCACTGTCGTGCTAGTCAACACACACTAAAACAATAAATTATATTGTGCCACTGTAGTGCTAGTCAACACACACTAAAACAATAAATTTTATTGTGCCACTGTCGTGCTAGTCAACACACACTACAACAATAAATTATATTGTGTCACTGTCGTGCTAGTCAACACACACTACAACAATAAATTATATTGTGCCACTGCCGTGCTAGTTAACACACACTAAAACAATAAATTTTATTGTGCCACTGTCGTGCTAGTCAACACACACTGCAACAATAAATTATATTGTGCCACTATCGTGCTTGTCAACACACACTAAAACAATAAATTATATTGTGCTACTGTCGTGCTAGTCAACACACACTACAACAATAAATTATATTGTGCCACTGCCGTGCTTGTCAACACACACTAAAACAATAAATTATATTGTGCCACTGTCGTGCTAGTCAACACACACTAAAACAATAAATTATATTGTGCCACTGTCGTGCTAGTCAACACACACTAAAACAATAAATTATATTGTGCCACTATCGTGCTTGTCAACACACACTAAACAATAAATTATATTGTGCTACTGTCGTGCTAGTCAACACACACTAAAACAATAAATTATATTGTGCCACTGTCGTGCTAGTCAACACACACTACAACAATAAATTATATTGTGCCACTGCCGTGCTAGTCAACACACACTAAAACAATAAATTATATTGTGCAACTGTCGTGCTAGTCAACACACACTGCAACAATAAATTATATTGTGCCACTATCGTGCTTGTCAACACACACTAAAACAATAAATTATATTGTGCTACTGTCGTGCTAGTCAACACACACTACAACAATAAATTATATTGTGCCACTGCCGTGCTTGTCAACACACACTAAAACAATAAATTTTATTGTGCCACTGTCGTGCTAGTCAACACACACTACAACAATAAATTATATTGTGCCACTGCCGTGCTAGTCAACACACACTAAAACAATAAATTTTATTGTGCCACTGTCGTGCTAGTCAACACACACTACAACAATAAATTATATTGTGCCACTGTCGTGCTAGTCAACACACACTACAACAATAAATTATATTGTGCCACTGCCGTGCTAGTCAACACACACTAAAACAATAAATTTTTTGTTGTGCCACTGTCGTGCTAGTCAACACACACTGCAACAATAAATTATATTGTGCCACTGTCGTGCTAGTCAACACACACTACAACAATAAATTATATTGTGCCACTGCCGTGCTAGTCAACACACACTAAAACAATAAATTTTATTGTGCCACTGTCGTGCTAGTCAACACACACTGCAACAATAAATTATATTGTGCCACTGTCGTGCTAGTCAACACACACTACAACAATAAATTATATTGTGCCACTGTCGTGCTAGTCAACACACACTACAACAATAAATTATATTGTGCCACTGCCGTGCTAGTCAACACACACTACAACAATAAATTATATTGTGCCACTGCCGTGCTAGTCAACACACACTGCAACAATAAATTATATTGTGCCACTGCCGTGCTAGTCAACACACACTAAAACAATAAATTTTATTGTGCCACTGCCGTGCTAGTCAACACACACTAAAACAATAAATTTTATTGTGCCACTGTCGTGCTAGTCAACACACACTACAACAATAAATTATATTGTGCCACTGCCGTGCTAGTCAACACACACTAAAACAATAAATTTTATTGTGCCACTGTCGTGCTAGTCAACACACACTGCAACAATAAATTATATTGTGCCACTGTCGTGCTAGTCAACACACACTACAACAATAAATTATATTGTGCCACTGCCGTGCTAGTCAACACACACTAAAACAATAAATTTTATTGTGCCACTGTCGTGCTAGTCAACACACACTGCAACAATAAATTATATTGTGCCACTGCCGTGCTAGTCAACACACACTAAAACAATAAATTTTATTGTGCCACTGCCGTGCTAGTCAACACACACTAAAACAATAAATTTTATTGTGCCACTGTCGTGCTAGTCAACACACACTACAACAATAAATTATATTGTGCCACTGCCGTGCTAGTCAACACACACTAAAACAATAAATTTTATTGTGCCACTGTCGTGCTAGTCAACACACACTGCAACAATAAATTATATTGTGCCACTGCCGTGCTAGTCAACACACACTAAAACAATAAATTTTATTGTGCCACTGCCGTGCTAGTCAACACACACTAAAACAATAAATTTTATTGTGCCACTGTCGTGCTAGTCAACACACACTACAACAATAAATTATATTGTCCCACTGTCGTGCTAGTCAACACACACTACAACAATAAATTTTATTGTGCCACTGCCGTGCTAGTCAACACACACTAAAACAATAAATTTTATTGTTGCCACTGCCGTGCTAGTCAACACACACTACAACAATAAATTTTATTGTGCCACTGCCGTGCTAGTCAACACACACTAAAACAATAAATTTTATTGTGCCACTGTCGTGCTAGTCAACACACACTACAACAATAAATTATATTGTGCCACTGCCGTGCTAGTCAACACACACTACAACAATAAATTTTATTGTGCCACTGCCGTGCTAGTCAACACACACTAAAACAATAAATTTTATTGTGCCACTGCCGTGCTAGTCAACACACACTACAACAATAAATTTTATTGTGCCACTGCCGTGCTAGTCAACACACACTAAAACAATAAATTTTATTGTGCCACTGTCGTGCTAGTCAACACACACTACAACAATAAATTATATTGTGCCACTGCCGTGCTAGTCAACACACACTAAAACAATAAATTTTATTGTGCCACTGCCGTGCTAGTCAACACACACTAAAACAATAAATTTTATTGTGCCACTGTCGTGCTAGTCAACACACACTACAACAATAAATTATATTGTGCCACTGCCGTGCTAGTCAACACACACTAAAACAATAAATTTTATTGTGCCACTGTCGTGCTAGTCAACACACACTGCAACAATAAATTATATTGTGCCACTGCCGTGCTAGTCAACACACACTAAAACAATAAATTTTATTGTGCCACTGCCGTGCTAGTCAACACACACTAAAACAATAAATTATATTGTGCCACTGCCGTGCTAGTCAACACACACTAAAACAATAAATTTTATTGTGCCACTGTCGTGCTAGTCAACACACACTAAAACAATAAATTTTATTGTGCCACTGTCGTGCTAGTCAACACACACTAAAATAATAAATTTTATTGTGCCACTGCCGTGCTAGTCAACACACACTAAAACAATAAATTTTATTGTGCCACTGTCGTGCTAGTCAACACACACTACAACAATAAATTATATTGTGCCACTGCCGTGCTAGTCAACACACACTAAAACAATAAATTTTATTGTGCCACTGTCGTGCTAGTCAACACACACTAAAACAATAAATTTTATTGTGCCACTGTCGTGCTAGTCAACACACACTAAAACAATAAATTTTATTGTGCCACTGTCGTGCTAGTCAACACACACTACAACAATAAATTATATTGTGCCACTGCCGTGCTAGTCAACACACACTAAAACAATAAATTTTATTGTGCCACTGTCGTGCTAGTCAACACACACTAAAACAATAAATTTTATTGTGCCACTGTCGTGCTAGTCAACACACACTAAAACAATAAATTTTATTGTGCCACTGTCGTGCTAGTCAACACACACTACAACAATAAATTATATTGCTTTTTGTTTTGTCTTTAAATTGAAAGAGTGTAATTTTTAAAAGAAAATGTCCCCAGTAGAAGATCCCCAAAGCGTTAGGGGTATCCGTCTACCAGACATCATCCAGAGAATAGAGATGAACAGCAAGACAGCTGGAAAGGAAGATGGCATAGGGGTTAAGTACTGTAGTCCCCCTGAAAACTGTTAAATGTAGTAAAATTAATATGGTAGATATTATATAGTTGTTAAGGATATTTCTACATTTATTGAATAACTCACCCCATCCTGTAGATTTAGGTAAAGTAGACAATTATTATAAAATGGCAAGAACTATAAAGCTCTTACCTAAACAGTTTAGTACAAACTAAGTACCCTTTCTTAACAAAATCATTGAAGTATGAGCCAGTTTAGTTGAGACAAGCTCAGCTGCTTGAAGTTGGCCTTTCTAGTCCTGGTATGCTAAATGAGGTACCAGTTGAATGATTAAAGCATATTTAAAGCTAGTATTTATACGGTTCAATTAAGCTCAGCATGTCAAAGGTAAAAAATAAGTTTGTATTTTTTAAGGAGTTTAGTGAGACAGGGTGAATAGAAGGAGGCAACTTATTTATTAAGTTTTGTATATACTCATGTTAGAGTTGAAGTGTATATACAGTTACGAAGGTAGTTAAAGCCAATCCAATAAATAGTTTTGAAGCTCCAAATAACACTCTATCCACTGATTGGCGAGATGCTTTTTATTCGATATTTCAGCTATGTTTCTTTTGTAAGAAGATGACGTTGACAGGAACTACCAATGTAGGGTTACGATATTTGCAGATAGTAAGAAGTAAAATGGCGATGTTTATTTTTCTAAACTCTTAACATTTTAGCTTGTTATGAACACATACCAAATAAAAACTTAAGCTGTCTTCCTCTATTCATCCTGATTCACTACCCCCAAAAAAAACAACAACACAACAACTGGTTTTTAACTTTAGTATTGATAATATTTAGATGTTCTTGAAATACTAATTGTGTATTATTAATAAATATATTTGCTTTTTCGCATGTTAGGAGTGTTTCTGTTGTTATTTTTTGTATTGGAGGGTGACACCAAACAATTCCAACCTACAACTAGATGGGCTAAGTATGGGAATCCCGTGTCACCTCTTCTAGCCAACATTTTTATGACACATATTGAATCTCAAACGATCAATTCAGCCTTGCATCCACCTTAATACTGGTACAGGTATGTTGATGATACAATTGCTGGATTCACATCTACAGAACACACACTTAGATTTTTCAATCACCTTAATTCGATATACCCCAACATTAAGTTTATCTGCGAACAGGAAGAAACTAACCAAATTGCATTTCTTAACCTCAATTCAAAACAGAAATCCACAGAAAAATCACCCTCCCTGGATTATACATTCCATGGGACTCAGCACATGAAACGAAACGAAAACTCAACATATTAAGAAACCACAAAACTATACTCGCCGATAAAATTAACGATGAAATAAACAAAATAAAACAACACTTCATCAATATCAAAACATTTCTTCAAAAAACCGTGGAAAAAAATTATTCGCACACACCAGACCAACAACAAACAAATAACAATAAATCTCAAGATACAACAAACTACAAAACCTTATACTGCTCCATACCATATGTTCCCGACATTAACGACAAAATAACTAACATTTGGAAAAAACTTATAACAAAACACAACATTCCAGTAAACACCAAATTTATTCAAAAACCAGGTACAAAACTGAAGTCCATACTATGTAAAAACTATGTAACAAACACAATACCAACATAATTTATAAAATACAATGCAACAACTGCTACGACTTTTGTATTGGAGAAACAATCAGTAAAATGGAAACTAGATTCAAAGAACAGAAAAAAAAAACACGTATTTGAACACTGCAAATCAACACAACATAAACATAGAAAACACCCATGTGTTAAGCAAGGAAAGAAATGCAAAATCAAAGAAGCCCTACTTATACAACAACTAAAACCAAAATTAAACCAATCCAAAGGAACACCTTTATACATATACTAATTAATAACTTAACATCCACCTGCAACGCTCCCTACAGTCCCGTACCTATTTATACTCTCGTCCCTAAGACATGTGTCCGGCAACGGTCACTTTCAAACTCTTTCTTTCTTTACCTGAAGATGACCTAGGAAGGTCGAAACGTTGTTTTCTTCTTAATAATAAATGTTAATACCCACACCAGCCATTCTGAGATACAATTCCTGGTTCATAACGTTATAACATTTTTAGTTATGTTGTCAAGTCAAAGCATAATTGATTATATTCATAATACCATATTTAAGTACAACTAAGAAGAGAACAGACGTGTTTTTTTTTTTTTTTTTTACCTATTGATTGCCAAAACCAATTTATTTAAGCGATTATTATAATGGGTAAATAAGTTTAAGTACTTGTAGCACACACACAGATACACTTATTTTAAATTATATCGTTATCTGGGTTTGCTAAAAACGGATAATATTAAAATATATTTCATATATAATTTTGTTTATTTTCGAAATACAATTCTTGCAAAAATTACATTAGTCATATCTGTAATACAGTCAGTAGTTTCATGGTTTTTATAAACTAACACAAGTTGATAGTGTCTTGGTTCAGTAGGATGACATATAACAGATATTATTATATGTGTTTAGACCAGTTAAATGGAACGCTATCGTCTGTAATATTTTATGGCCTTAGAATACTGACACATCAACGATGTTTAATTGTATGTTTTATAGACTGTTGTTCAGACATTTTGAGGGACTGATGCCACTTGCTGCCCAGTTCCTACACCTTTGTAGTAACTGTATATTTATTTTTAAATTAACAAGTATGTAAACAGGTAGTTGGTATCTTAATGAAGCCCATTTCCTATCCCCAGTGGCACAGCGGTATGTCTGCAGACTCCCACCGCCAGAAACATGGTTTCAATACCTGTGTTGGGCAGAGCACAGATAGCCCATCGTGCAGCTTTGTGCTTAATTACAATCGAACTTTTAAACCAGTTTTCTTTCATGTGTAGCTGATTTGTACTTTTGTGAAAACATCTTTACAAAACAAGTAACAAAACGCAGTTCACGTTATTTTACTTTACGTTGTTTTGTTGACTTTGACTTACTTTGATCCCTCTATCTGTAACTTACGTTAGAATGAAGTAACAATCATAATTACGGTGTATGTTATGTATATACAGATATTGTTATTATAGAGGGTAGAATGCAATTAAACATTCTTGATAGAGGACGAAAACGTTTTTTTTTTCGTCAGTTTACCTACCTCAAATAGTGTAGTTCCCTATCTTCTTTTGAAAATAATAATTTTACAATTGGAAAGGAATTCGACTATTGAGCAGTTTAGTTTTTAACGTCACTTGCATCAAATACTAAAAATCTGTTAAAAACAAATAATTTAAAATGATCTGATTACCTTTACTATTAATATGCGATCTTTATTTTTACTGTTTAAAGGACACCTAAATATTGTAAATACTAGCTTTAAATATGCGTTTATCATTTGGCTGTTGTCTCATTCAGTACATCCGGACTAGAACGGCCAACTTCAAGCAGCTGAGCTTGTTTCAACTAAATTAGTGCATACTTGAATAATTTTGTTAACAAAGAGTACTTAGTTAGTACTAAACTATTTATGTAAGAGTTTTATAGATCTTGCAATTTTATAATAAGTATCTATATTTACTTACATTTACAAGATGGAATTATTTGTCCAATAAATGTATAAATATCCTTAACAACTACATAATATCTACCATATTACTTTAACAACAATTTTTTTCAAGGGTGACTTCGACACTGACTGCAGACGATGAACGGTGATAGGTGTTGTGACGTTGTGCGTTAAGCAACCACTACTTAACCCTTATTTCATCTTATCTTCGAACTGTCTTGTTGTTTAACAGCGGGGTTTTCTTTTTTGATTATATGTAGATGGGATATTCCTAGTACTTTTGGGTAATATTACCACATTCATTTTATTTTAAATACACATGTTACACATTCTTGACAAATGATTTGTTGTGATAAGTATTATAATTTTGATTTTGTTTTTTAGTAAAGTTATAGTTTTACGTTTTTCTCTAGAAATTGTGGTTGTGGTTTTTCGTCACTATTACACAGAGCTAAATTCAACACTTATATAGACTTGATGTAATTTATTGTTCTCCGATGGATTACAGTAAGTTTATACACTTACAACGATTAAATTCAGAGTTAGATTCCCTGCGGCGAACACCACAAATAGCCCAACCTGGCTATGGACAAAAAAAACAACAACAACGCTACTTATATGAGCAATAAATATATATAACGTAAGAAGATTGTTTGTTTGTTTGTTTGTTTGTTTTTTGAATTTCGCACAAAGCTACTCGAGGGCTATCTGTGCTAGCCGTCCCTAATTTAGCAGTGTAAGACTAGAGGTAAGGCAGCTAGTCAATACCACCCACCGCCAACTCTTGGGCTACTCTTTTACCAACGAATAATAGGATTGACCGTCACATTATAACGTCCCCACGGCTGAAAGGGCGAGCATGTTTGGCGCGAAGGGGATGCGAACCCGCGACCCTCAGATTACGAGTCGCACGCTTTAACACGCACGTAAGAAGAACCAGATGGAAATTAATTTTATCTAAAATAATTGCCTTAAAAAACTAGAACAAGTACCTTCAGGAATATTAACAGTAAAGTTAAATGTCAAATGTTTGGTTTGAATTTCGTGGAAAGCTGCACGAAGGCTATCTGCGCTATCTGTCCCTAATTTAGCAGTAAAGAACTAGAGTGAGGCAGCTAGTCGTCAAAATCCACCGCCAACTTTTAGGCTACTATTTTATCAAGGAAGAGTGGGATTGACTGGAAGATTATGATGCCCTTACAGGCGAAAAGGCGATGATATTTGGTGGAACAAGGATTTGAAGCGTTGGCCTTCATATTCAGCCAAGCACTCTCTAACCACCTGGCCATCCGAGCCATCAAAATGCTAAGAGCTTTTAAAATAAATTAATTTTTTTAATCATCTGTGTTTCCAAGTGCTAATTTGACGATTGTTCGTAAAACTAGTTATCGGTGATGTTCTAAACATTGTTTTTGAGAAAGAAATGCCTTGATTAGAAAGCAGAAAAGGTTGAAATTTGATTGGCAGAACTTGAATATTTTCTTTTTATTTGTTGTTTTGCCAAATAATGAACTAACCATGCTCAATTCTGTCTGTGGTCAACCTATTAACGTAATGTCCCTATCTGCGATCAACTTATTCAACATATAGTTTCTTCTGTTAGCAAGTCATGACCTTATCTGGGATCATCTTAGTCAACATAGTTTTTTTCTATTGGCAATTCATGTTCTCAAGAAATCGTGAAAAGTGTTTGAAATTCCACTCATAGTGATTGGGAACTGTTTCTTCCACATCAGTGCTATAAAGTGAAATTCCGCAGGTCAAGGATGTGTGTATGTGTTATAGACTTGCATGACATCAAACGAATGAGGTAGGGCGTTATATGTAAGGAGGGGAAAAACAACTGATTAAATTTCACTGGCTCAATATCGAAATTCCACATGTTCTTAATATAAAAGTTATTGGTATTTTACGTTTTTTAAACACTGCAATGGATATACCACTGTATGCAGCATACTAAATATTAATTGCAATACATCATAGGAAGTGATACTAATCAGAATTTCCGAAATTGCATTTTTGTATATAGATTATTATATCCATTATAGTGTACTTCCTATTTCTGTGTTTTGTGGAAAACTCGTACACTCAAAGGTATTTATTTCCAAGAGAAGCTATGAGACAATGACAGTGGATATCCTGTGAATTGTGTTTTTAAAAAACTATGTACTGTTGTATTTCAGAGAGATATAACTTCTAGATTCAGTGTATTACTTCCTTCGCAAGTGGCCAGAATATATATTTTCCAACTTCCAGCTGTTTTCACTGGAAATTATATGACGAACACGTGACCATGTTGATCAGCAGTGGCAACAGGCGTGTGAGAGACTCTCTTCTCTTAAGTTTTCTAGATGACTCTATGCAGAAGGTACTTTGGTCCTACATACAGGTGGTTGAAAGGTTTGAAGTGTGACGAGACAAAAGCGTGGAAGACGGGAAAGAGAAAATACTTAGTCTACGGTAAATAACTCGTACGCCCACAGACACAGTTATTTTACTAGAAATTTGTATCTGAGTAGGATAAGTCCGTTATCGGATGCGGTGAGACCTGAATGTCAGTTTATATCCCGCATTCAGGATACTTAGTGTGGTAAATGAACAACAGGCTTCCTTTTTTTGCAAATTTCAATCGTAACTTCGAAGGACAAGAAGTAAGTTATTGTTTAATTTTAATATTTCTGAACAGGATAAGTATTAACAGTAACCCCTACATTGTATTTGTTTTCCCTGCTTTTGGAATGATAAAAAGTATTTTTATACTTCTTCAAATAAAGCCTTATTTGAATTTGGTTGTACGAACACACACTTGGATAATAATAATGTTTGTTTGTTTTTTAATTTCGTGCAAAACTACACGAGGGCTATCTGTACTAGCTGATCCTAATTTAGCAGTGTAAGACTAGAGGGAAGGCAGCTAGTCATCACAATTCACCACCATCTCTTGGGCTACTCTTTTACCAACGAATAATGGGATTGACTGTAACATTATAACGCTCCCATGGCTGAAAGGGCGAGCATGTTTGGTGCGACCGGGATTCGAACCCGCAACCCACAGATTACTAGTCGAGTGCCTTAACCCACCTGACCATGCCGAGCCCCTTAAGTAAGAGAGGTATCGGAAGAATAGAGCCCATACAACAGTGAGGATATACCAGTTATCAGATTTAACATCCTTTTTTTTTCGCAAACATCAGAAGACAAAAATATTATGAATGTATACTGCTCGACAACATTCTACATATGAAAAGTTTAATTTCCTACAGTGCAGCCACTTGTTGTAATGTAGTTGTTCCTAATGAAACTCGGCCCGACATGTCCAGGTGGTTAAGGTACTCGATTCGTAATCTGAGGGTCGCGGGTTCGAATCCAAAAACGAACAGTTCAAAACGTTACCGTTAAATTATATACGTAGTATTGTAAACCTAGTGGCAAATATAAGAACTCAGTATAGGGTTTATCGAAAATAAAACGTTTTCAACTGATTATATTTCCAAAAATATTGGATTGTACTTTTTAAAATAAACATGGCAAGTCGAAAAGTACTTAATGTGATTTTTTTAAGGTTTTCTAATCTTGGTCAAAACGTAATTTCGCCAAGTAAGACTGATAAAGACTGTGAGGCCTTTTCTTCTTTCTTCAGTAAAAGATGAGGCATTTCAAGATCCTTAATCACATAGTGACAATGTATTTTGTAAGTATTTTCGTATTATGTAACTATATCATTTCTTTGACCAATTCTGCACTGGCGAAAGAGAAGGGGAACCGCAACGTATTTGAACGTAATTCAGTGTTGTTTACATGAAGCAAACGTTTTAAAGATCAAATACCGTCTTGAAGTGATTCATATCTATTGTGTTAAGGGTGTGGTTGACATACCTTTGTGTTCCCTGCTGGTTTATGTGGTAGCTATTGCCATTTGCACCTCACTGAGAAGAGCTTCACCAATCAGACTAGTTGAGTTTTTGTGCCCTTCCCTCCCACCTTCTGTGAGGGGTGGGGGCTTTCAAGTTCTTTAGTTTCACACTGACAGTGTTTTTCATAAGAAATTCTTGTTTTACTTAACAATAAACCACCTTGTGTGTGACCCACTTTAAACGAATAACTACTTAAACACGTGAAGTTGTAAAACGTTAGAAATGGACTATGCATCTCTGCGAGGTCATCACCTCGAAAGGGCGACTCTCACGTATAAACAGTCCCTCCTGGGAGTACTTGTGAAAGGTGTGAAAAGGAACAGAGTCTATCGACAGAGTTCAAGATCTTGTGTTGCCGATACATATGTGTATATAATAATAACAATGAGTGATAACAACAACAAAAAGACAATTATCTATTGCTGTATCTTAAGCGTTCGTTTTTATCATCGATTCCGTAAAACAAATGTCAAATATCAGTTTGTATGCAGTCGAAATCCATTTATGATGTAAATATTTCTGTAAAGAGTCATTTTCTTATATATATATATTTTTTGCCTAACAGGTTCAGATACATTCCACGTAAGTGTTATCGGAATGAAAGTCTGTACTTTAGTAGGAATTTCTTTAATGACTGTATGAGGGAAGATTTTGTTTGTCCACATAACATCGTTGTCCAACTTGGACCAAAGGGCTATTTCCTCTTGTGTCACTCAGACTGATGATGTCCGTTATCTATGCTGCACTGGAGGGTATTAGCATTAGAGATGGCGTCACAATAACAGATGACGACGCTGGAAGACGTGATGGGAGAACTTTCACCATTTCTGCTCGCTTCACAGCAGTAGTGTTCTTCATTCGCACATAATGGTATGAATTAATGTTCGTTGAACGGTGTTCTCGGTGGAAAGACTGAGATAGCAACGGCGCCCTGGATATCAAAATGCTTATGTTGATGATCATAGCTGACATTTTCTTAAAGACATTTATTTTAGTTTGATGGCATGACTTTTTGTACTTATTGTATACGTCTAATGAATTCTGTTTTTATAAGAATTTAGAAGGATTTTTTTTAGGGGCAACGAATATGTACATAAGCGTGTATGAATCAACGGGATTTTGCAATTTATTTTTACATTTCATTATTAGAAAGATAGATTGAGAGTTTTTCGCATTGTTACAAATAGCTTTGACACGATATTTTCAAAAATACGTAATAGGATTTTATTTTAAAATTTTCGCTATTAAAAATTCATTAAAATGGACTACATTCGCAAAAATCCTTACAAATGTAGATTGTGCTAGGTAAACTATGGATGCTTATTTCCCCAAAAGAGGGCCGAAATCCGTCTGGAGGTGTCTTTGTCTTATCCACTCGTCCATTATATCGTACTGTGTTGTCTGTCAGTCAGTGAGTAGACACAAAAATGACGCTTAATGTTGGCGTTTGAACTGTCGTGATGTCAGTAAAACATGTGCATGCCATAATCACGAAGGAGGGATTATGTAATCTATATGTTACAATACAACATGACATACAAACTTCAAAAGCAAGAAATAGAAATATGTTTATTCTTAATTTTGGTTTCATTTACTCTTGAAACTGAACAGTTTCGTGGACCCTGAAAAAGTACATGCAGTATATATATATTACATCGGTAGACAGTGGCTAGTTAAGCCTTTGATGTTTGTATAGTGTTGAATGCTAGATAATTCGTAGATGATCCTGTACTCTACAAGTAAATAGTGCTATGTAGGGTATTGACGTTCGTATACTGTACAGGAAAACAGTGCTACATAAGGTGTTGACGCTGTGCAGGAAGACAGTGCTATGTAAGGTGTTGACGCTGTACTGGTAGACAATGCTACGAAAGGTGTTGACGTTGTACAGGTACACAGTGCTAGGAAAGCCGTGGATGTTTGTATACCCTGAGGTTCTACAATTCCTTGTAGTGAGCGAATGTTACACGAATAACAATCTTCTGTGCTTTTCTTTTCATTACTAACTATATAATATGTAACTAAGCAAACAGTCATCATTTGTAAGTAACAGAAGAACTTTATAAACCATGCTTCGGAATTTATAAGACATGTTAGTGTATATATGTATATATATAGGTGGCATACTGCTTAGTTCGACATCATTGTAGATTATATTTTACAGGCGACAAGTTAATCAAGTCCCAGCACACCTGGCTTCACTTCGAGAGTTTCTCGCGCAGCCGTCTGCATGTTAAATCTTACAGGTGAAGTTGAGAAGGTGGAGGAAAATATTAATGAACAAAAATGGCATTAGCCGAGGAGGAGAAATGGAAATCATATCGCATTGATATGTTGAACCAATTTTGAACCACCCATCAGACTGGGCAAGCGGACTTCATAAGTTGAAGTAACTGTGTTTAAACTGAGATAATGAGAATGTAATAGTGGTAGTGTAAAACATTGTCAAATGAATGTGTACAGCAAGTTTGGCTACCAAGAAAGTGATAAAAAAAGGTGTTTATGAGTTACAAAGCTTTACAAGCTATGATGTTCCTCCACAGCATCTGATTTGTTTCTGAGCAGGATAAAAATAACAGAACGGAATATATCTAAATTCAGTTGGTTATGTAAATCATGATTGCATATGTACCTAGAGCAATCAGGTTGGAACTGGCTTTGCATTTTATACCATAAGTAATCCCTCTCAATGCACGTTGCTGACCATGATTGAACAAAAATGAGGAATTCTTCGTCAGTTACTATATTGTCGAAACAATATTGGCCAAATCTCTCTTATCGAATGCAAACAGACATTTTGGATGTTTCTAGGTGCTCGTCTACGTAGCTGCTTTATGAAACGGTCCCTATTTACATTATTTTTTTAATCGTATATTCTTTGGTAAATTTTCATTTTATTTTATTATTACTCGACGCTTATTTCTTGTTGTTTTTTTTCCATAAATGTTCTCAATAGTAAATAATGCTTACAAAAATCATTCGTGCACTTTTGGAAGGTTTATGGTGTTTCTAGACGTTTTACTTTCTTTTTTAATTGTCTTTTTAAAAAGTCTACTATTAGATAAACTGTAATATGTTTAAACATTTTCTTGTTGGTGTCGAGACGAAGAGTGATACAAGTTTTTGGAGATCTTCGAATCTCCACCACACGTCTTACTTTTCCAAAAGGGAATTAGAACTATACATCCATTTCCATTTGTTTAGGTTGTTTTAAAATGTTCTAGAACAGCTAGACAAGAGCTATCTGCTCATAACTATTTTCAGTGTTTAACTGATAAATTAGAAAGATGACACACTCACAGCTAACTATTGGGCTATTCTTGTTTGAATAAATAGTGGAATTTAACCTTGATTTTTACAGCGCACCCATTACCTAAAGGGCGACGGTATACAAACCGCGAATCCCATAATTCATAGTCCAGGCATGCTGTTCATTTGACCACGCCTTGCACTATCCCCTGTGGACATTAAGAAGAGGGTTTTGAAAATAAAACCATTCCTTATTGACACCGCTCAGGGTTTCTAGAAATAATTTTTCTAATCACATACATATCTCTTGTTAGTAAGAGAATGTATTTATAAAATTACAAATGATTAATGTTAAACATTTCAACTGATAGTTCTCTCAAACTTGTAGTTAAAAAGAACACACCATCACCAAGGTGTTGGCTGTTACAAATGGTTAACATGTCGAAAGTTTGTAGTAGATGATTATGTCAAATTATCACACAATTAAAATATCATCATTTCATTATATGCTTTTCAAGCTCATGGTTATATGAAGTGATCCATTTGTGTGTCAGCTGAAAGCCTTTGACTTTACAACATTAGAATTTTGGGTTCCATTCCTCGTGATGGATAGAGCGCATATTGCTAATTATATAGAATCTGAGATTCGATTCCTCTCGATGGACTCGGCAGATAGCCCAATGTGGCTTTCATTTTATTCCGTCATGTTTCCTTTCTATTACAAAGGTATTGAATATCAATGTATGTGTGTGTATATTTATCCTAACAAAATAGCTTAAGTGTTTGTGTATTAGCCAGTCAGCGCCATAGCTCCAAAAGGAAAGATTGTTGTTGTTTTTGAATTTAGCACAGAAGCTACACAAAGGCTATCTGCGCTAACCGTCCTAACTTAGCAGTGTAAGATCAGAGGGAAAGCAGCTAGTCATCACCACCCACCGCTAACTCTTGGTCTACTGTTTTACCAAAAGATAGTGGGATTGATCGTCACATTATAACGCCCTCTGGCTGAAAGGGCTAGCATGTTTGATGCGACGGGAATTCGATCCCGCGACCCTCAAATTAAGAGTCGAGCGCTTTAACCACCTGGCCATGCCGGGCCCCTTTTGTAAGTAACACGGCGTAATGTTACTAGTATATATGTGTATATCTTCAAATGTTAAAAACTCATTGCTTTGTAATAAGAAGTTGGAATGGATTGATGACGTTTTGACTGTTTAGTTTTTTTTCCTATTTAGTTCATAGTAGTTCAGTACACAAACGCTCGTACACAAACACGTGTCCACGTACCCACTAGAAACATTATTCACAACTTTTTTTCTTTTCAAAAGCCTATTGTTGTTATTCGGCATCTGTTGCACATGTGGCATAAAGAACTCACGTGCAGTGACGAGCTTATCTTCTTTACCTTGTGTGGGTGCATGTGGACCATTATACACACCGTATATAGAATAAAGTAGTATTATACACGTGTGTGTTTATGTCTCAGTTCTGGTATTGGTCGTTTTGACCCTGTATTTGTAAAATCTTTTCTCTTACACCTGATATTAATATTTTTATTGTTTTACTGAGAAAGGCGTTAACATTTTAAACTGTGATCCCAGGAGCCTGTGCAGAGTAACAGGTCCATTTTTAGGCGTTTTGTTCAGTGATCTATATAGGGAAATTAAAGATATTTTAATTGTTGAAGCGATTTTAAACACCGTTGAACCGATAACAAGAAATATATATTATTTAAGATACCATAACACAACTTTAAATTTCAGTATATAACGGTAATTTATGTCTGTTTAATTGTGACACACCGACTGAAGTGGAAGGCTTCGATTATATCGATTTATTTAAAACTAACGTATTTAACTGAGAATAATAAAGGGAATTTTGTTCTTTAAAAGTTAATTAACATTCACTTTTATCTGAACTATAAAGCAAAACGATTATAGTTTGGAGTATTCTGAAGGCTCTTAGAACTGATTGTCAAGTTTCTTTCTTACCTGATTGGTTAGCGGTAGACATTGATTTGAGTTCGAGTCTAGTTTTAATTTTCTCTTTCGATATAACAAAGTCTAATAGAAATGAATTAACTCAACTATAGTTAGTAACAAAAGAAATATATTACTAACATTCTATTTATTTTCTTCCTCAGTTATAGTTATACAGCACAAAAAAAAGAAACGTGAAATATTGTACTTTATACATACACAGAATATTGTATAGAAAGACAGTAGCAATGCATGGCGTACTTCGTTCACTTCAGACTAATATTAATTTCAAAAAAAATTTTAAACATTATAACTGTTACGTTTATTTTAATTCCTGTAAACGTTTATAAGCATGGATTTCCAGAGTCTCAGCCCTGAAAAAAGATTGGTTTAGTGCCGTTTAAATCTTAGATTAAGTGAATAAAAAGTTAAACACACATTGTAAATCTAAACTTCAGACGTAACGCTGATCCTGTAGTTTGGCCGTTCTGTAAATTTTCAAATTTTCAGGGTATATTACGTGCTGCTATGGGGCATCTTGTTGCTTGCTTTATCCAGTTACATACGGTGACGACATTGTATAATTACAGAGAGATAGTGTGCTTGTTTGTCATCAAAATTTACGTCTTTTCATTTTTTCATGGGGGGGCCTAGTATGGCTCTGTGGTAAGCGCGCCGGACTGCGGATTCGAGGTTCCGTGGCTCTCACCAAAATAAAAAGAATAATAACCATTCTCCGCACATTGGAGCCATTAACACACTAATGTGTTATAAGAATGCGAATTAAATACTACTATTTAATTACAGTAGCCTACGATACGACGACAGTAAATTGTGTAAACTGGATATCATTCGTCTTGGAAATCCCTCCCCTAATCCCTTTCATATTTTAGCTTAATATAATACGAAGTGAAAACCTAGGTTTACACTTATGGTCCAGAGCAAATGTTTACGCAATCTAGACAAATATTACTGGTAGTAGAAATGTCTTCTCAAAGCAATTGCTCTTGAATTAAATAAGAAGAAATAAAAAGAAATACTGCTGTACAAAGTGACCGAAATGGTGCTATAACGAATTTTTTAGGCCTTAAATGACTAAAACTGGTGAATAAATTCACTTGGTTATAACTCAAATGAATTCGAAATACTTAAATAACGCTTAGATTTCTTTCCTTTCAAACTATTAGTAAAAAGTTTGTTTCTAAATTTCGTCCTTAATTTGGAAGGAACAGACCAGAGGAAGGACAGCTTGTCAACACTGTTTTCCGACAGCTATTGGTCAACTTTTATCTGATCGAATAGTGGATGAATTTGCTCTTTTATAGAGTACCCATTACCCCTAAGTTCGAACTCAGAATCCTTGAAATCACATTCCAGGCACTGGACCACGTCCGTTCATTAATAAAAATATCCTGACACACTGTGTTCTTTTTATTAACACAGAACCATGGGTTAAACTTTTCAGAAATATAAAAATATCTAACCCTTGAATTACCGATGGTAGTTTTAACACATTTTGCTAAACAATTTAATTCTGTAAGTTGCTTATGAATCCAGTAGTTTCTTAAATACAGGATCACTAGTAACATTCTAGTTATACGTACACTCGTGAAACTGCAGTTAATGCTGAAGTTTCCTATTTGTTTTAGATACAAAATGTGTGACTTCACAAATTTGTTTGATAGTTACCTTATACTGAATACTGTAAAAGCATAAATTATTCAGTGTGGTGTAATATATGGACCCCAGCGGTAGTGAATAGTGTATATAACCTGAAGATTAAATTTTAGTTTCTTACTCAGAAGATTCCCAGTATCTTTTCCCTGCAATATAATAGCTCTCAGCCTCACCCGCTAGGAGGCAATACATTTTTCGTCTAGGGTTCTGATTGGCTGTTTATTTCGTTTCATGTAAATACAAAATATCTACAACCGAATGTCTCAATTACTTCGATATTCAACATTAATAGTATATTTAAAGATGGACGATACAAAGAAATCATTCAAGCTATGTATTAGGATTTCTAAAATTATGTAAAACGTAAAACAATAGTTGTGATGATTTTTACAAAAGAACAAACAAAAACAACTTATGTGTGAATTTATTGTTTGTTTGTTTTTTTAATTTCGTGCAAAGCTACACGAGGGCTATCTGCACTAGCCATCCCGAATTTTGTAGTATAAGATTAGAGGGAAGGCAACTAGTCATCATTACCCACCACCAACTCTTGGGCTACTCTTTTACCAACGAATAGTGGGATTAACCGCACATTATAACGCCCCCACGATTGAAAAGGCGAACATGTTTGGTAGGACGAAGATGCGAACCCGCGACCCTCAGATTACGAGTCCAGTGCCTTCACCACCTGGCCATGTCGGGAGTATAAATTTATTAATTGTTGAAGCAAGATTCTGGAACTATAATAAAAAAAGTCAAGAACAATAAGCCGAAAATAAAGGCAGTGATAACCTGTACTTTCTTACATATTGGACAAAATATAAGCAAACGTTACGTTATAATAAATATAAATGGATTCCTAGAAGTAGCATTCTTCATTTGAGGAACTAACAAAAATAATTTCATGGGTTATTTAGACTCTTACCAGGAAACAAAAACATTCAGCTTCAGAGTTGAGTCGTTTGTGTATCAAGCAGTAAAGATAGATTTTAACCTTCACGTTACAATGTGCAGTAGAGATTAAATATTGTGTTGCATGTCAGAATTTTATTTGTACGATTGTACTGGTATTGATAGCTAAACGAAAGAAATTTTTCATTTAACCCATTTTTCACCTTTCTGATTGGCTTCATGAAGCAGAAGGTTATCAACTATATATGTCTCATCATGCTCTATAGCTCTTCTTACTCAAGACTGAGTCAGTAAGTTGACGAGACCGAATTCGGGGGATTAGATGAGCTACAGAGGAGTGTCACGGTATACTAGTTTGAACCGACAAAAATGTACTCCGATAAATTACTTTATCTGTGTACTTCAGAAAACTACAATTCGTTGTCAAAAGAGTTCACATCACAATAGTATTTGGCCATGAAGATGCAAAATTTAGAGGGTTTCTTTTGCGCAAGATATTTATTACAAGTGTTCATGTTAAAGCAGGTACCGCAATTAGCCATCTGGCAGTGACAGTTGAACTTCGTTGAGCCTTTCTTGACCATAAGCCAGAGGGTTAAGGCACTCGACTGATATTCTTAGGGTCACGGGTTCAAATCCCCGTCACACCAAAGTATTTTATGACTATTTGTTCATAATAGAATAAAAGAGTAGCCCAAGAGTTGGCGGTTGGTGGTGATAACCAGCTGCCTTCCCTCTAGTCTTACACTGCTAAATAAGGGACGGCTAGCGCAGATAGCCCTCGTGTAGCTTTGCGCGAAATTCAAAACAAACCAAACCAATCCTTGGCCATTTTTATCGACAGAACTTACGAAAACCGCAGCGTAAACAGTTTTATAGATTAGAGGAAACTTCTTTTGTATTTCGCAACAATTGCGACCACTACTGCGTGCTCGCAATATAGGAATTTTATATATGGACATGGGTTATACACCCTCATAGCCTTCAAACTAGTATGAATTCGGCCACGCTGATGGGCAATTCAGATTGCAGATATAAAAAGAAGTTTAAATATCGAGTCAGGATATGTGTAAAAAAATAAAAAGTGTGTGTGTACCGAAACCTGAAAAGACTTGTTTGGCAACCAACTCACCAAATGTCTCCCTGACTTTCAAGCGTAGAAAATTAAAAATTGTATTAAAACGTTGTTGAATTGCCTATACATTTACAATAATCAGATCTTAAAGAAGGTTATACCTTTTTAAAGTAAAAAAAGTTCATTGTTAACGTTAAAAACGTTTCAAATTTAGACGACTTATCTTTATAGCTTGTGATTTTTAATAGCACAAATGGTTATATGAATTATACAGACCTGGATGAGCTGGAATTTTGTTTTTCTTTCTAAGCGTACCTGACATTGTAATCTGAGGGTCGCTGGTTCGAATCCCAGTCACACCAAACATGCTCGCACTTTCAGCCGTGGAGGCGTTATAATGTGACGATCAATCGCATTATTCGTTGGTAAAAGAGCAGCCCAATAGTTGGCGGTGGGGGGTAATTACTAGCTGTCTTCCCTCTGGTCTTACACTGGTAAATTAGGGACAGCTAGCGCACACAGCCCTCGAATGGCTTTGCGCGAAATCTAAACCAAACCAAAACCAACATTGTAAATACAGCATAAACTAGCCTATATAGGCCTACTGTGATAAAGTTAGCTTAAGCGTAGGATATTAACACAATAAAATCTTCTGCCTGGTGTTCCAAATATTTTGACAGTATTACTTAAAGCTCTACTTTTATTTTTGTTGTAATACTCTTTCTTGATATTATCCCATTTCGCTAAGAGTAATACTTCATTATAATCAGTCATTATTTGTTACCATTGTTTATTTTAGGTGTACTTGTTTTTGCGTCTGAGATTTGAATTCTGGTTATTTGGGCGAATTCCCAAAGTCCGTCGCAAGCTTTTGTTTTTGAAAACGGAAAGACCGCGTGAGGTCTGTTTTTCGCAAACAAGGATGATTTTTCAAAAGTCACGACTTACGAAAAATATCGATCGTGTGGCCAGATCTTGCTTACTTTTTGTTTTCCTTTGGTTTAAACGTAATTTTACTTCTGAGAACAAAAAAGAAACTGTGAATAATTATACATGGTTTACTTCACAGTTATGTACAACTTTTACTGCCACCGTTACATGACTTTATTGATACTTGAGCACAGCTGTGACTGACCACCTCTGTGTACTTTTACAGGAACGTGTACGTTGGTGTTACTATGTTTATATGATTTTACATAAGTTTTAATGTGATTGTGATTACTGTTACCGAATTTTACTGATATTTAAATACAACTTACGATGGAACTTGTAAATCCTGAAATGTTTGGTTAAATGTTGTTTACATTTGTTGCCTGGAGTTTTTCTGTTTGGAATTAAACTCCGGTTTCGGCCCGGTGATTCTGTTGAAAGAGGAGTGTTATGCACGTCTGAACAGTGTGTCGAAACATTTAGCTGGTAGACGACTCACCTCAAAAACGGAACATTATTTTCACGCAAACTCGTAAAAGAACCTCCAAATTCGAATAAACGACAGACCTTGTTACCTTCTGGAAATCTTTACGATAACCTCCAAGATTAAGTTGTTGATACGCCATTGCTTTTGGGTGACAAGAGCAGTTCTTAAGCTTTATACTGCTATATTGTTGGATGGATATTTTATGCTAATTTAGTATTGAAAATAGAGTTAGTAAATATAACACACTAATATTGTTAACATTAGTGTTGGTTTTCATTAAAGAATGTTTTGAACACGGCAACAGATGGGTTTACAATACTTTAACGTATGTAATGTGCGAAACCAGAGATCTATACAAATAATTATTTCACTTATTAGCGTGCGTGTGTGTGTAAATTATATAATACATATTTAAGGTATCAAGTTGAAATCAAGTTTGTTTGATTTTGTATTAAGTACAAAATATGTCTTCCGACCTCAAAAGTTTGCATCGAGTAAAGAGTCCGATGTTTAAATGTAGATTGTGGGGATTCTGTTAGCTATAGCAGCGTAACCTTCATACTGCCTTCGATACTAAACGTAGTATTACAGTGATGACGAGAAAATCCACTTGTAGAGAATAATATATATGTAAAAACGGCTGCTTTGGGTTGAGAAAAATTTTATGCAAAGGAGCGAACAACGTTTCGACTTTCTTTGGTCGTTGTTCGCTCCTCTGCAAAAAAAAAAAAAAAAAAATCTCAACCCAAACCAGCCGTTTTTACACGTAGTATTACAGTGTACGAAATATAACGGCGCTGATAGATGAAATCTGTCCACGTTAGCAGTAAAAGTTGTTAGTTTTCTAAACACTAAACCATATGCATGGTTAGAGGAAGTTACATCGTAATTTCTCGTTAAAAATAATTAGTCCAGGTAAAAGATATTCTGATGAGGATAAATTCAGAGAGTGAAAAAAATATTTTTTCTCGGTGTATTATATGAGATCTTATGGTATTATTGCATATATTTATAGTATGTTTAAGCTCACTTTCCTTCTACTGCACACAGTATATGCTTATGTACAAGAATCTTGACTTTGATATAAATAAATTTATTTAAAACAATAATATAGGTATGTTTACAGAAAATTTCATGTTTAAAGACACGTGAGTTTCTTTTGCGCTCCCAGTAGCAGAATACTGTTTGAGAAAAGCAGTTTACGATCCTTCCAAATACACTGGAGTGAAAAACACGTATAAACTAACTGATCCTTCGCTTGTAAGAGAAAGCTATTAACGTCTTCCGTTGTATTCGCAGCCTTGACCTGTACCCCACGGGTTAACCCGGTACGCTCATCATGGCATGTGCTATGCTGTGTCGCCCTCTATCGCATGACAAACCAAACGCGACTACGAGTTGCCTGGAAGTATTAGAGGCAAGTAAACAAGGAGGGCCGCAAGCAGCTACCGTTTGTCGACAGCTCGCGACTGACGGCTTCACGTGGAATATTATGGTTGTGTCGTACCGTAGTTTCGGAGCTGTTTTTGAAATAAGGATAGAGGCGCATATACTGGAATATTTACTAACATGTGACTTACATAGTAAACTGGTTCGAAGTTGTTGACTGTGGTTATCATCTCGTTAGTGAAACTCACATAAATTTTTTATTTATTGGGTTAAATGCTCACGTAGCACAACGAAAGGAAAATTTTTCAACGCGTCTGTTTCCGCCCCATCCTGTGTCGCTTTGCTCGGTGATCCAACCGATACCAAAGAAATGCTTTTTATCCTAATCTGAGAAGAAACAACAACAAAAGCTCACAAAACGAAAACGTGAACGATTAAGTACGGTTGGTAGAAAAGGATGTGGCGAATAATCTTTGTTATTACCACAATTAACTCAGCCTGCGCGAAGAGTGTGGAATGTTTCAGCTCTCTGAACTTGACAGAAGCTCAAAGACAAAATCCAGCTGGACACGTGTGTTGGATGACGCTTTAACTAATAAAGTTGACACTGGAGTTCGTCACCACTACAAGAACGTAGCGTGTGCTTAGACATTTGTGTCAGTGTACATACATTATATGATATATTTAATATGAGTGTATCTTATTGTTACAGGATAAGAAAGATTGCCATAGTTCAAGCTCTTCAAGTAACGAATTCCGTTTTTATTGTTTATGCTGTTTTGGAGTTACAATGCTGCAACGTCGAAACATGTCGAGTCAACTTTTTAGTGGCATATTTTGACCTAAATAGAAATAGGTGTGTACCTATTTGAACGTTCTGTGTTATTCATTATTCTGACGCTATACACAAGTGCCAATATATAATACTCCTACAGTTTCATGTCGGTTTTCTAAACGGATATCATAGTAAGACGTGTGACAATCATGCCGTTTTTATGAATTCTACAACAAATACTAGTGGCCATTTTATGGAACGATACATTACTTTTATAGTCACATTATGACTAAATTATGAGAGAATTAGTAATATATAACTTTTATTACTCAGGTGCAATATACGGTCATATTGTGCTCCAGAAATGCTGTACATGCGTTTATTCTAGTAAAATGTTGTTGTTTTTTTCTATAATTGGTTAGGATTTGAACCTAAACAAAACGTTTTAAATATAAATTGATAAATTCGTGTATATTTTGCGAAACAGATTGGTTGTGTGAAAGCAATACCAATCATATGTTAGTTTCTATATATCTACGTGGATAATATCAGTGGTTGTATGTGTGAAAGCAGTACTGATTATATGTTAGTTTCTATATATCTACGTGGATAATATCAGTGGTTGTATGTGTGAAAGCAGTACTGATTATATGTTAGTTTCTATATATCTACGTGGATAATATCAGTGGTTGTATGTGTGAAAGCAGTACTGATTATATGTTAGTTTCATATATCTACGTGGATAATATCAGTGGTTGTATGTGTGAAAGCAGTACTGATTATATGTTAGTTTCTATATATCTACGTGGATAATATCAGTGGTTGTATGTGTGAAAGCAGTACTGATTATATGTTAGTTTCTATATATCTACGTGGATAATATCAGTGGTTGTATGTGTGAAGGCAGTACTGATTATATGTTAGTTTCTATATATCTACGTGGATAATATCAGTGGTTGTATGTGTGAAAGCAGTACGGATTATATGTTAGTTTCTATATATCTACGTGGATAATATCAGTGGTTGTATGTGTGAAAGCAGTACTGATTATATGTTAGTTTCTATATATCTACGTGGATAATATCAGTGGTTGTATGTGTGAAAGCAGTACTTATTATTATCTAGAGGACATGGATTTTCTTTTATCTACTTCGGGATTAATCAGTCAGTTACTTATTTCTTCACGTATTTATATCACTTATACCAGTGTTAATAAGAAAACTGCCCAAGGTTTAATTAAACAAGTTGATGTTTAATGAAATAGACAAGGTTTACTGTGTAATGTGGTTAGCGTATAAATGTCACGATATTCTGGCTTTTTCCAAACGCACAAAGGAAGCTTAACAGTTTGTTGTTATATTATTAAAAAAAAACAACAAAAACGCACGTATATTGAGCCTCTCGGTCTATCGTCACTCTCCTATGATCTATTGAAAAACCGTGTTGAATAACATTAACCAGTGCCTTTCACTTCGCTCAGGCTATCTCCACTTCTCTGCCGGCAGTAAGTGTTTCGTGCTCACTACCTCTTACAAACGTTTCCATCATTTTTAGGGCATCGTCGATAACCCTGACGGAGCGTGGGGGTAATGGATGGATAGTGGAATGCAACCACAAGTTCTATTTCTGCTATGGGCCCTAGGCGCCTGCCCTTACACCCGCGGCAGGTCCTGTCAAATTTCTTTTTCGTCTATAGTTTGTCTGGTCGGACCCATGATCTCTCTCCTTGTTGCTAAGTCTTCCTTCCAGCTGTTAGCATTGACAGAGAGGTTCGTAACAGCCCACAGAGACCTCCCTGACTGCTCCAGCCTTAAACTTCACTTCTGAACAACACCTGACCCATCCGTCCCTCTCGGCTTGAGGGTGGGGAGGATAAAAAAAAGTTCACTTAAACGAATGATACGACTTCTTAAGGTTTCGCAACATTTAAAAAAGTCACGCAGCTCTTGCTTTACGCTTCCTGACAGAACCCATCTCAGGGAAGGAGAGTCACTTATCTCTCCATCTTCAGTGTACTTGAATAATGTTTATAATATTACAGATAAAGTGTGAAGTCTTTCAGCTTAACAGGGAAAGTCCCGCCCATTTCCAACCCTCTACTCTTGCATCCATTAATCCAAACAGTGTCGGCTGAGAAACATAGCCAGTCATGTATATAGTGGAGCTTCCGTTGAACGAAGTTTTGAAAATCATGACAATCTCCTAAAGTCTTCTACATGGTAGACTTTCTTTCCCAACTAGTAGCATATGTACTTACATAAGGTCACATGTCGCTTGTTTTATCTAAAATAGAGAACACTTAAAATAAAAGTTGGCTGTAAAAATAAATAAATTGGTGAATGAATTTTTATCCCTTAAGATTTACAAGTGAAATATCTATGTTTCTATATGTAGGTGTGTGTGTGTATATATATACGACTGGTGCTCGAGCCCCAGGCTGTGCTATATTCATAATAATTTATTGTTCAAGTATGACCTAACAGAATAACACATAACGTGTGATATATCACCTGTGCTTGTAATGTCTGAAAAAATGCAGGAAATCCTTCCCTGTGTACATATGATTATTATTACTACACACATCAGTTAAGACGAACACTATTGTTTGTAGTCGTTGAGCTGTTCTTATTCCATGCCATTTATTGTTAGAATGTACAATTACAAACGTATTTACGTCCGGTATTGTCTTGTGTATAACATTTTGTGTTTGTGTTTCATATTTCTTACAAAATTTACGTTACTAAATTCTATTAGTTTTACCCAAACATCCAAGAAAGTGTCAGTTTTACAGAATTATTCGCTTAGCCTTTCAATGTGTCGTTGTCATAAGAAAAATCCGGCAAATCAGCATCCACTTCTTTTCATTCTTGTAATTCAATATATATAAAACACACACATCTCTTGGCCATTTTTTATTAATGGCTGTTTTTAGCTTGCAACACCGGTATTTAGGGATAGTACCTCCCTTATTTTTGTCACTCAATTTTTCATGAAAATATATCTATTAATCTTATATTTGAGCAGCATGTGATTTTTACGAGGTGGTATTCCATCACGTTTTGAACTGCCTGTACCTAGCTACTCTCCTACAAACCAGTTCTTGTAAGGATTGTAATTAATTCATGCAACCGTCACACCAAACATGCTCGCCCTTTCAGCCGTGGGGGTGTTATAAAGTTACGGTCAATCCCACTGTTCGTTGGTAAAAGAGTAGCCCAAGCGTTGGCGGTAGGTGGTGATGGCTGGCTGCCTTCCCTCTAGTCTTACACTGCTAAATTATGGACGGCTAGCACAGATGGCGCTCGAGTAGCTTTGCACTAAATTCAAAACCAACCAAACCATTCTTGCTAATTGCCACACAACAGTTTGTCTCGGTAATAGAATTATTATTTTTTCGTTGTTCTATTTTTTGTTATCAAACTGGTTGTCTATAAATATTTACTTCTATAATTTTATTTTTTTCATGTGTATAAATGTTTGATTTCTTTCGGTTTTCTTAGAAATTTTAAAATAAAAAATGTTAATTATTTTAGCTTGTTCGTGTTACAAAAAGATATTCAGTTCTTTAACGCACGATTCTAAACGTATAACTTTATAACCTAACGAATAAATTATTGCATGTTCTTAGCCAGTAACAAATAAACTTGGATATTTCTGGAAACCTGTCCACAAAAATTGACGAGCTAGCCGTCCTTCCGAATTAAATAGAAACCCTATAACCCGAGGGGACCTTTCTTCTACATGACCCCCGCGTTACGGTAAGGATGCATTCTTGAAAAAAAACTTCCGTAGCGTGAAATTCCACGAGTCAAATCTTATTTTCCCATTGACTCCCATGATATAAGTGTAGAAGACTTTTTATTCAAATATTTTGATCCAAAAAGTAATAAAAACACGTATATGAATGTAGCAAAACATTTTAAAACACATATTAAATGTAACTGACATAATTTTATAGTTTTACTCACCAAAAATAATAGTAGGTACACAAAAGTAATTCAATTTTACAGAGATGAAGACGTCAGTACTAGTGTGGTATAGGCTTAGCACTTTTAACAAAGAATGTGTCGAGAGTTGGTGCAAATCGTTATTGCTAATGATCTCAGCAACCTAAATGGTACAAGAGGACTAAATGATGTCCTGCATTGCTACAAGGGTGAAAGATTGGAATTAATGATTGGTAGTCAACTGAAGTTGTGTGGGAGGTGTTTCAGTATCATTAGCCTCTTCTTCAGCTTGATCTTGTTCCAATATTATTCGCTCGACATATTTTCTTCATGGGACTTTAATAACTCAACCACATCATCTTTGACAATAACTTCAAAACCAGCCTATCTTGAAAGTGTCACAAAATCTTGGTGAATTTTCCCAGCAATTTTTGCTTGGGGGAACTCTGTAAAGTCGTTGGTACACTTTGGTCATATCTTTTTCACACACAATTCATAGTTGACTACTTAGCTTCACCCCACGATTTGGTGATGTTGTCTAGTGCACTTATGATGGTACATTTGTTTCAAAAATCCTCTCCACCAGTAGCTTTAACCAATTGTTTCGGAGTTCTCCACAAGTAATATTTCTTGAAATTGGGGATAACACTTTGATCCATTGGCTGGAGCAATGTAATTGTGCTTTTAGATGTGCTCTTACATTATCAGAAAGATAATTCAAGTTCACATGGTGACTTAGTGCATTGTCTAAGATGAACAATGTTTCGCTGGCAGTACTACGTTTGGCACAGTACTCTTCAATAGCTGGCAGAGGAAACAGATCAACCAGTCTTGAAAAATATGAGTAATCAGTCATCCGAGCCTTCTTATTTGAGCGTCAAATCACTTGTAAGCTAGGCTTGGCTTATCCCTTTAGAGCCCTTGGAGTTTGGAAACTGTACACTAGTAAGGGCTTTAATTTGAAATCTCCAGCTGCCACCCACAAGTAGAGTCAGACGATCTTTTGAAATCTGGAACTCTGATGCAAACTTCCTTTACCTAAAAATAAATGTTCTATCTTACATGCGTTTCCGGAACATCACTGTTTCATCCTTGTTATTCTGGACTGTAACCTTTTTAATTTTCTTGAGTTCATTAGGGTATCTTCATGCGACACTGGCAGCCTCACCACTTAGTTTTATGTTGTACAAGTTAAAGCGCTTTTTGAATCTATCAAACCACCTTGTACTTGCCAGAAAGGGATTTTTCTTCAGAACTACCACTTTGTTCAGTTCCCAAATCATCGTACAAGCTTTTTGTTTTAGCTTCTACAACCACTGTGTTTAATGGCACATTACATTAGATCTGGTCTTAAATACACAAACTCAGGAGTCTTTCCACATTGAGCATCACTTCAATTCTATGAAAATACAATGTATGAGCAATTAGGGATGTAGCTACTTCAGAACTTCGCTTTAGTTTTTATTTATTATTACGTGTTGTTCGGTCTGTTGAGGTAGTAGCCTTAAAGGTTTAGCAATAGAGCTTTCTCTCTGAAATCAAACCTTATCAAAACATCGTTTTACATCCAAAGTAATTCCTTTCCGTGTTCTTTTGAATGTACTATTTGCATTTGAACTTGAATACCTCTTTCCAGACATTTTAATAAGGGTAATACAAAGAACAACTGCATGACCGTACAACGACCGTAACAAGAGTTTGTTAATATGAACAAAAATGCTCCACCTACGTCACTGACGGTTGGAAATGTGTTTGCATTTCTAAAAGAAAAAAAAAAGACCACATTGGTCATTTTTATGCATTTTGTGTTTACATATTTTATATTACCCCAAAATTCCATAAGGGCAAATTTACAGTCCGTATTCCGAATTTATTGGTCATGCCTTATAATATCCGTACGTGTAAAATTCCATAACCCGAACGTCCGTAATGCAAGGGCAGACTGTATTTATACTGGTGTAACCAACTGTTACGTATAGTGTTTCGTTTTTCGTCCACTAACTACTGTTGGGGGAATTGTAGCTGAGGTCAACAGCTTACGTGAGCAAAACATCGATGAATTGGTAGTTAAGTAAGCACAAATATATTGAATATAAACAATATATTGTTCCCACATTTTTAATTGTTAACATCAGTTAGATAGTTTACTTCAATAATATATTTTCAGTCTGACAGTTTCCCCTTTACAGGGAATATAAATAGATGTTTTGTGAACCAATTGTTTTTAGAAGCAGAGTACATCTTCAAAACATTGTTCATGTAATTGTAGTCAAAAATATAATACGTCTTCGAAATGGTAATATAAATTGTATCTAGGATACATTTTTCTGTGGTTCTTAATTGCAAACACTTTAGAACATTATTTCGGAAAGTATGTCTATTAAACACGAGAATGGAAATTAGATAAATTTAGTATTTCACATGATTGTCTGGTGCTAATTGTTGGAAAGATACGAAAAATACAAACGACGGACAGATATTACATGTCCAGAGAAATCTCGCACTCGGTTATTCCCTGTTCTGAATTTTCCTTCATTATAGTTTACTGAAACACCCAAAGCTTGAATAGATACATCCTTTGTAGGTTTCACAAAATGTTGGTTTTTACCAGTTCAATGCTTTAATTTTTGTAACTAGCTTCTTCAGATAGTATTCTGCGTTTAGTGAACACAAATCGTTTGTTTTTTAAACTCATATGTTGGCAGAAAGTTTTGGATTTGTGGTTTTGTAAAATAGATGTATTAACTGAAATCATATGATGTTAAATTAAAAACCACAAAGCTGGGGCAATGTTTTACCGTGGGGCGTTGTATGGAGGTCACGAGGAAATCGAAGAGGATCAGAAATGAGAACAAATCACAATGTCGTGGAACAGGTTTCAGTGATCTTCAAGCGATTGTTTTAGCACATCGAAACAAAAGTATTCCCAAAGCTACTTTTACCATTTCTGTTTTGCAGCGTTTGGCTTGAAAGGGCGGGCCTTCCATTGCTCAATTAGATTCTTTACGGGTGTTTTTTGTTTGTGAGAACTGAGGTGAAATTAGATCGAGGCTAAAAGAAAATAAACATTTATTAAAGAAAATAAATGTACCTGATAAACACAAGGTAAGAATAATCTTACACAATCACATAAGTAAAATGCAGAATTTGTCTGTAGTATTAGAATGAATCTATTCATGAAAATACAAATCTTTCAAATCACACACTATTTAGATTTTAGAGGTACAATTTTTTTTTTCCACCACAGCAATCCCTGGAGACTCTGTTGTTGTATCTCAGTCAGGTGGTACCTGAAACCTCCACTGTTAAGAGCACGTTTAATATTAGTAGAGGAAGCTTTTATGCCCTCTTGTAGTTGTGTCGCCAGAACAAAGAATTGTCAGAATACCCTCTTTAATTTATATTGTTTATTATGTTGCTGTGAACATGAATATTTCTGTAATGTGTAGAAAGAATCCTGTGTTTCTGTGCAAGCAGCTGCTCATTAATGTCTAATCCTATCATCCTACACACGCAAAAACTTAAGTCACTTGTTTTTTCTTTGGTTCTTAAACGATATTGGACGCAGATGACAGAATAAGATGGGCAAATCGTATGCGCATTATCATTTTTCGCTTATCGTGCATGGCAAGCATGTTTTGCACATGCGCTGAATTGGTCCGTCAATGAGACAATAGATGGCAGCCGTGCCTCGCCGATCCATAAAGGTGTCAGCGTTTTCATAACTGGCAGCATACTCAAGTGAACGCGGCATGCACGAATGGCGATATGGCGCGGCGTTGATTACCGAAGTAGCAAAGATACGTGGAAAAAGATAAAAAAAGGTCAGTGATGTTGGAATGGACTTGGGATTTTACATATGAAAGTGGATTTATGAAGTTACCAGGAACGTGGAGAAGAAAGATTGAATTGATTTGCCAGGTTAGCCCTAAATTTATCTTAAATTGTGTGTGTACCCTTCTAACAAGCTGCTCAGTCGCTAAACGTGTATCATGCATATAACTTGAATCAGTCTTAAATTCAATGCAGCCAGCGCACTCAGCTCACCGTATAGTTGCGCCACTATCCCTCGTTCGCGGTGACTAACTTGGACCTATTCATGACATAGCGAAAGTGCTAAACGACTAGCCATGGGCACGCTTCGTACTTGAACGCCAACGAGTTAAACAGTGGGGTGCAATTTGCATATTAACTACTCGTCGGGTTGTCGCAAGAACGGACTACAGTTTTGAAGGTTTTTTTTTGTTTTGTTTTTTGTTGTTTTTACAAACGCGGCTGTTTTCGATTAAGTCAAGCCATTGATGCGTTGTCGTTGGGCAGATTTGTCGGTTGACTAAATACGTGAGATGATAGGACGGAATATCAGTTTAGTGAGTAGGTTGAAACTGTATAGTGTTTGTATTAATTCATTTAACGAGAGCGCACCTAATTCAAGAGAGAACAAATGAATCACTCTTCTTGTGGATTCGCCTTTGTCTTTACGCCTGTATGAAAGGCGAGTGAGCGTCGTTATTGTGTTGATGAAGCAGACATGTAGGGAGTGTGCGGCCCAAAATAATTGTGACCAATAAAGGCCAAGTCCTGTTTACTCGTATACGCACCGTCATTGGTTAAAGAGGAATCTCGAGAATTAATTATGGCTAGCATGCAGATAGCCTTGAGAGGGAGCGTCCGGTAAGAAGGTTGGGCCTGTCTGACGGGAGCGCGCTTGCGTTCAGATGAGTTACAGTGATAGTGTAAAGTAAGGAGTACGTTGTTCCTTGTCGCCCGATTCCCTCCAGTCCCAGGCGATCGCGTCATATTGTGCGCACCGGAGCATCCTGTGCGTCCCAATTGGAGCCGAGTCATGACAAGTAGTAACAGACAGAATTTCATAACAGGTTTGAGTGCCTCTTTCTCTATTCCTATTCGCTCTTTATCTCAGTGCTGGATGAAAGAATCGACGCTAGTAATAATCGTGGCCGCTGTAACTATTGCCAACTTGACTTGCTTTCTTAGCGCAATGTGTTAATTCTATGGCTTCCGATACCGAAAGGTTTTTATTTTTCTTTCGGCTGACGGTATAGGTCAGCTCTGAAGCATGTGACGGCTTCATTCACTGGTGTTGTTTCTTGTTTTACTGCCCCGCTGGATTAAAACTTTTTTCTTTCTTTTTTCTCTAGCATAAGTCCAGTGCTGGCGTATAGAACTCAACTGATCACAGTACATTTGTTGTTTACTAAGATTTAGGCTTGACATTGTATGTAGGCGTAAGCTCCAATGTTCAACCGCTAAACCACAAGTTTTCGTGTTGCGTATAAAAGTTTATCGATCACGGCGAACTGATAGATAAAGCATCTATAAAATAGAATTCTAGATATTTCTTTCCAGAGCTCTATTTTGATCGTATCTTGTGTAGTCTTTTTAAGGTTTCTGTATATTTAGTGGATACTACCTATTAAAATATCGACTATCCTTTATTACGTATTATTCTTTTTCAGTTTGATTTCATCTTTTAACAATAAAAAGCATAATTTTAAAACCAATTCTTAGTTTATGAGAACAAAAGCATTCAAGTATAAGTGAGTTAAATATCTATACATTCACCACTGGTGTGTAGTTTGAATTAATCTAAAAGTTATGTGTATTTCATTCATCACGAGAACGAGAAATGATATTGCTGTAAGTTAAAAGTATCATCGTTAAAAGTTTGGCATTACTTAATCATAACAAGTAAATTATTATTTTTACTATAAATAAAGTCTTGTTCGTATAATCACAGTTTTACAGTAGCCTACTTATGTCGCATACCAACATTATTTCTAATAGCGTGTTCTCCCCGAGGTTTTACATAGTTCTAAGATTATATTCCACACAAATATTTACTTAGCAGTCGAGGGGTAAATCTGCTCGTGATCTTGTGCGATAAGGAAAAAATTCCTGTAAAAAACACAACACGAGTGATGGAAGTACGAAAGGGAAGGAAAGTTTATTTCAACCACTTTAAAAATATTTCGAAGGAGAAGACAGTATCGAACGTTCTTATCTGGTACATGCTGGAGGCGTAATATTGTTCGCTGTCTTCACATAGAAACGAGTGATTAATACAACATAAAATAATCCTAGCAGCATGCATTGCTAGAGAATAGCAATAGGTCGTGTGCAATAGATATCCAGGAATTAGTCAACTCTGGAATAACTAAATACAGCTGTTGGAGCTTGATTGTTTCAAAACTAACGGAGAAAAAAATAGCATTGGATAATGAATATTGACAAGTTGTTCGAAGTTTTTGTAAAAGTCCAGACTACGTAGTAAATATATTGAACGGATATGCGAAGAGTTCTTGGCAAAAGTTAGAATAGCGTGATGTCGGAACATGTATATGCATATTTTAATAGAGTTGCATGATTTGGGGTAAGTCCCTTGTGTGAGAAAAGCTAAGTCCTCAGGCTGGAGTATGTATGTTTTATATGAGTTAAAAACGATATAAAGAAATATGTCGTTTGAGGGATTTTAAAATGTCTGTAATGTGAAAAAACCAATGTGGTGTGATTTTTATAATTGAATAAATGCATTAAAAGTACAATTTAGTTATAAAACATCTCCACGATTCCAGTATGTATGATGTTAAAATGGCAGCTCGTGGTGCTTGTTTTAATATATAAAAATAAGTTGGAAGGATGGAGTGGGGTAATTGGGCATAGTGTTTACGTTGTGAGTAGTTTTGAAATTATGCGTTCTTTGTGTTTCATCTGAAATTTATAATGTGTGTTATACAGCAGTGTGATTTCGTAAATGTTATTAATGTCTAGTGCAATATATAGGGACGCCAGTTGCGAGTCTGTGAAGGAGAGAGGGAAGTAGGGCATCGCCTCCCCCTTTCAGGAATTTGACAATAAAGTACCAGTTTTACAGTTGTACTGTTTATGCTGTAAGGGCATTGTACAATCAAACACAAGGCTACTGATTATTGTATATTCACTTGAGCAAAATCCAAAAGCTTCCAAGAGTCTCCCGAACCTGCGTAAGAATTTGCCCCATACCTCAACTTAAATTTCAGCTAACGTTCTCATACATATGCGCATGTGCGTGTATTCTTTGTAGTGTCAAACCTGGTTGTTTGTTTTTTTTTATTTGACGATGAATTAATAGTATCTACATGTCGTAAAATGCAAACCGAACATATTTATCGTAATGTCTTTTGTTGTTGTTGTTTTGAATTAAGCACAAAGCTACGCAATGGGCTATCTGTGTTCTGCCCACCACGGGTATCGAAACCCGGTGTTTAGCGTTGTAAGTCCGCAGACATACCGCTGAGCCACTGGGGGGCATGTAATGTCTTTTAACTAAATTATCTCGAAGTCTTTAAATTAGAGAAGTTACAGAAAATTGTGTCTTAAACAAAATTTGTTCTGAAAGTATGATCGCATAATGTCATCTTAACCGATCGCGCGAACAGTATTCTGTTAATCTTTTCTTTTCTTCTTTCTGAACCTCATGCTACGTATCAGGAATCACTTTAATATTTTAAGTTCAGTATCTTAGATAGGAGAAATTCTCAACCCAAATTTCATCTTATGTGATCTATGGACTTAAACAACCAAGTCAGAGACCCTAAGTAAAAGCGCATCCTTCCCTAACATTTTTTCTGGGCAGAGGAAGGGCAACTAATCGCTGCCTACAGTTGTACTTATAACCCAATAGCTGGATTGAATGTTACATTGTTAACGCGCCCACGGCTAAAAGTACGGAGTTCATTCAGCGGCATATAGTGGACTGAAACATAAGAAATGTCATGCCACAGCCCAGCACAATTTTACATACAGTTAGCAACATAATATATAATAAATAATCTAATGCAATGAATGTTACAAAGAAGCGTTAGGCATAGATAGAAAACAGCAACACGAGCAATGGCAATGATAAAAGTGTACTTGGAAATCCCATCTAACGATCTGTCTCCTCATGAAATTCTCAATCTCTGTTATCATCAATGATATATACAATAAAAGCCTGTTGTAGAAGACCTGGGCGTTCGTCATTTTAAAACACCGTAAGTCTGTTGGCACTTGATGAACGCAAGAAAAGACAGGACGAGATGGGTGGTCTCCAAGTTGACAGATACACACCCTCACTTATCTGATTTTGGGTGTTTTACACCCTGAAACTGATGCGTCTCAGGATATGGTCGTACGTTCCCCAATAAAATTATATTATATTTGGAAGTGATATGTAATATTAAGTTTGCAAATACCCAGAAGAACGTGTAAAGAAAGATATATATTTACTATTCATGGAAAGCAAATGCGTTAATTAACGGTATCACTGATGAGATCTTCAAACTATAGCAGAAACGTTCTGGGGACTAATAAATACTTAATACAAACAAATATTTAAATATTTCACAAATGGAGAGCCCTTGGTGGTACAAATGCATGTTTTCGGATTTACAAATTGGGTTTCGATGCCCTTAGTGGGCAGAACACAGACAGCCCATTGTGTAGTTTTGTGCTTAACTACGAACAAACAAATGGACTGTATTTGTATGTAAACATAAAGCATCAGATGAATTTTAAAAATATCATTCGAAATAAACCTGTCACATACCTGTTAAATAAGTCAGAGCCTATGGTTATTATGTGGTGCATTTGCTACAAGTCGTAATTTTTACAATAAATTTATTACATGTACGGGCGCTGAATCATTCAGTTAAAAGTTCAATCTTTATATGTTTTGGAAAGAAACCTCAATGATAAAAGCACATTACTTTACATCTGGAGCTGACATTAACTGTTGTAAAAATATTGGAGAAACGTAGCGTTTTTACTTAAGTCGATCCATTTATAGACGTAATTATAACGTACACGTAGTTTGTCAACCGTAACTTGATTGTCACTCCAAACCGTGTGTTTGTATATTATTTGATTTTCTTATCTTTTCTGCTCCAAAAGATAATACTGAGAGGGAAGAGGGAGTTGTGATAAAAGAAACTTGTTATTGGAAGGATGGTGCTATAGGGTGAACATAGGGCACCTGCATATTGTGTGCTTGTATCTTAAATTAAGTAAACTTACCCGCAAGCGATGAAGGGCAGACTCGTAGCATTTTTGAGTCTATTTGAATGGTACACCCGAATTAGGGTAGTTGGTTAGCTACAGCAAAGATCTGCTAAATATTCAAGTAGATTTAAAGGAAACAGAAATGCCTTCAACTCTCCCCCTTCTTTCCCCCATGTTGGCGCTTTCTTTCGTTTTCTCGTTGTTGTGGACTTTTTGAGTGTTTGTGCGGTATATAGCTGAGTCGTACGTAGCCTTTGGACAAACCATCGACAACCTAACAGTCGTCAACTAACGGAGCCAATCAACGGGAGTGGTTCATGTCGACTTTAGCGTCGGAGACCGAGCGATAGTGTCAGAAAACAACTTGAGATTAACTTGTTTTCGTAGTAAAGTCGGCGTCCTATAAACTTACGGTAAATATTAGATGTTTTATGTATTTGGTATTGTCAGACCTTAAACCGTTGATGTGAAGAAATTCACTTTAAGGGAAAAGCAGGAAGAAGGTATCGAAGTATTATAACCTCCGGTTTAGTACCAGCTATCGTCTGTCAGAAAGATCTACCTACAGGTGGTTCTTTGTGCTATTATCTTTAATTTTCCATACAAATCGTTAACACAGACCCTCTGGCATGCTAACTATGACTCATAGTTAGAAGGAGATCTAATTAAGCTCAAGATCACGATGACTCTTTTGTTTATTAATTTAGGATGTTTATTTAAGTAAATAAAGGTCTTCAAAATGCATTTGGATTTATTAATTCTATACTGTAGCTCGTGACAGAAGGAGAGTTGAATTCATAACAATTACATTTCTTATGTGTCTAGCTAAACCACCTAAAAATACGACTGAGAAACATGCAACTCTTCTTTAAATAGTTTTTAACTTTGAGGAAGCTATTGCTATTAGTGGAGACAAGCAGGTGGTTTAGTCTTTGACCTTTCTGACACACGCAATGCTTGTAGGCTGAAATCAGTAAAACTTGTTATAAGTGTTTACTTAAGAAAGTTTTTTTTTAATTCTATATTTGCGAAAACAAAAATGGTTAGCCTTATCATTTAGAGAGTAGTAGTTATTAATATTTCTAGATGAACATATATATAATATTGAAAACTGACAAAATATTTTATAAATTGAAAAAGAAAGTATTTTGGAGTTGTAGAAAAAGACACTAAAACTAATAGCGTGACATAAAATTAACTGTACTAACAAATAGATTTGAAATAAAACTAAATCGAAAATTACTCTAAGCCAAAACAAGTAAATGTATTTACAAAAATAATGGGTAGTCATCTTGATATTGTATTGGTTTACGTTGAATGGTGAATTTCTCTCACGAGTGTACGTAGGCATTACTTCTACTGTTATAACCGCTTTCTTTCTCGACAGTCACGTCCAACAACTCCATGCAATCCCTGCGGCCGCTCATTGACTTCACTGAAGAATCTGTAGTGATTTAGTTTTACCGGTCATTTAATGAATCGCCAACCGTTTGCCTACAGGCCGTAGAAATGCTCTGTGTTTATATATACAGAGAGAGAGAAAGGGTTAGAGACAAGACCATCTGCCGTTGTTCAGCGTTAGTGCACGTTTTGATATCAGGGGCACAGATTTGTTCAGCTTTTTATATTTCGAGTCTGATTGAGGTTGTTTGAGTATATAAATGTATTTCTATAGTCGTGCCACAAGTTACAGTAAGCTGTTTTGTAAGTCCAGAATAACAATTTCAAAGTTTTAAATAACCTTTGTTCACTTCTCACTAGTTTTTCTTTGCCAATGAAAATATGTGTTATTGTCTCATTTATTCTGATGTTGGTATAAGTGTAACAAGTATATCTGATAACATATCAATAAGTTAACTTCCTTGAATGGTTTAAAGAAGAGAAAAATGTTGAAGTTTAAACAAAACTAAGAAACTTTATATTTCTGAATGAAACAAAAATCTGCGTCTTGATTCTAATAAATGCAGATTTGAATTTAAGAGTCGAAGCCTATAGTTCATCTAACCCTTGACTACATTAACCAATTTATTTTATGATTGTTGAAGTAAATATGGTGTCTTGTTTGTTAAATAAAGTACGCGTATATTTGTTGTTGTTGTTTAAGCTACTTTAGTTGTTACTTATTTTTACAATATATATGTTATAGTAAAGATAGGAATATCGTTTTTCTTTCATTAAGCACAAAGCTACACAATGGGCTATCCGTGCTCTGCCCACCACGGGTATCGAAACCAGGTTTTTAGCGATGTAAGTCCGCAGATATAAAATGCTATTCAATTAGATATTAAAGTTGAATGCTATAATACAAAACCAAAGATATTTCAATTGGCGTATGATAGTGAAAGATATTCATTATTTAGTACCTTGTGTTACGTTCCATTTTCCAGTTGTAAAAATCCGTGTCTGTAAAAAGCCGACTCATCTTAGAAATACATTTATACTTAATAGTTACAAAAACATCAGAATGTTTGTTTTTGGTTCTATATTTGTAATAATTTTACGTACTGTGTACAACTGATAACTTGTTATGTTTCAGAGACTTTTCTGTTTACATATAAACGTATACATACTTTGGAAAATTCAAAACGAACCTGAGGTTTTTGTTTATATATTTTTAAATTTCAATTTAAAAAAAGGTAGTAAATGCTAATAGCAGTGTGATAGCTTTAGTACAGTTGTTATAATTACAAAATACATACACCCTTCTATGACTCATTTTTGACCCTATGTTTTTCTGGTTGTTTTTTATACTCAGGTAATTTATTCAATTAGTTTTTGGCGAAACATGTAGTTACGTAGTATTCCACTTGCTTTTGTAGCTGTAGCTATAATTTATTTATGTTAAAAGAACTACTATCCAATATACCAAACCAATAACTACTGTTCCATATAGCAAACCAAGAACTACTATCCCATATACCAAACCAATAACTACTGTTCCATATAGCAAACCAAGAACTACTATCCCATATAGCAAACCAAGAACTACTATCCCATATACCAAACCAAGAACTACTGTTCCATATAGCAAACCAAGAACTACTGTTCCATATACCAAACCAAGAACTACTGTTCCATATAGCAAACCAAGAACTACTGTTCCATATAGCAAACCAAGAACTACTATCCAATATAGCAAACCAAGAACTACTATCCAATATACCAAACCAATAACTACTGTTCCATATACCAAACCAAGAACTACTGTTCCATATAGCAAACCAAGAACTACTGTTCCATATACCAAACCAAGAACTACTGTTCCATATAGCAAACCAAGAACTACTATCCCATATACCAAACCAAGAACTACTGTTCCATATAGCAAACCAAGAACTACTGTTCCATATAGCAAACCAAGAACTACTGTTCCATATAGCAAACCAAGAACTACTATCCCATATACCAAACCAATAACTACTGTTCCATATAGCAAACCAAGAACTACTATCCCATATAGCAAACCAAGAACTACTATCCCATGTACCAAACCAAGAACTACTGTTCCATATAGCAAACCAAGAACTACTGTTCCATATAGCAAACCAAGAACTACTGTTCCATATAGCAAACCAAGAACTACTATCCAATATACCAAACCAATAACTACTGTTCCATATAGCAAACCAAGAACTACTATCCCATATACCAAACCAAGAACTACTGTTCCATATAGCAAACCAAGAACTACTGTTCCATATAGCAAACCAAGAACTACTGTTCCATATAGCAAACCAAGAACTACTGTTCCATATAGCAAACCAAGAACTACTATCCCATATACCAAACCAATAACTACTGTTCCATATAGCAAACCAAGAACTACTATCCCATATAGCAAACCAAGAACTACTATCCCATGTACCAAACCAAGAACTACTGTTCCATATAGCAAACCAAGAACTACTGTTCCATATAGCAAACCAAGAACTACTGTTCCATATAGCAAACCAAGAACTACTATCCAATATACCAAACCAATAACTACTGTTCCATATAGCAAACCAAGAACTACTATCCCATATACCAAACCAAGAACTACTGTTCCATATAGCAAACCAAGAACTACTGTTCCATATAGCAAACCAAGAACTACTGTTCCATATAGCAAACCAAGAACTACTGTTCCATATAGCAAACCAAGAACTACTATCCCATATACCAAACCAATAACTACTGTTCCATATAGCAAACCAAGAACTACTATCCCATATAGCAAACCAAGAACTACTATCCCATGTACCAAACCAAGAACTACTGTTCCATATAGCAAACCAAGAACTACTGTTCCATATAGCAAACCAAGAACTACTGTTCCATATAGCAAACCAATAACTACTGTTCCATATAGCAAACCAAGAACTACTATCCCATATACCAAACCAAGAACTACTGTTCCATATAGCAAACCAAGAACTACTGTTCCATATAGCAAACCAAGAACTACTATCCCATATACCAAACCAAGAACTACTGTTCCATATAGCAAACCAAGAACTACTATCCCATATAGCAAACCAAATATTACTAAAATAAGCCTATAGCCAATCAAATAATAAGACGACCAAAAACAAGGAGAAGTAGATTTAGGTTTAGTCAGTTAGAAGTCGTTGTTCACAGAAAATAGGGCGACATCTATAGTATTATTATACATAACCTTATGTCAAAATCCTCCGAAATAAAAGTTAAACGAAAGGTTGTTTAGATTAAAGCACACAGCTCTGCCCACCATGGGTATCGAAACCCGGTTTCAAGCGGTGTAAGTCCGCAGACATGCCGCTGTGCCACTGGGGGTGCACGAAAGAGATGGAAACAACTACGCTGTTAGTTCAGATATGGTTCTTGGAGGCGTATTTTCACACACATGCATCATCAAAGTTGTTAATAAGTTTAAAAAGCCTGAAAGAGAATGTAACTCGTATTTCGAATTTTAAAAGTGACATACTACTTTTAGTCATGCAAAGTAGTTGTTTTTAGTTAATAGCAAATTATATATACCGTCAAACGTATATATCACTTGCTGTAAGAGTACTATAATTATCTTTACAGGACGAAAACAGAACAGACTTGTGATGGATTTATTGAAATCCACTGTATTTTCAAATGGTTGGATCAGTTCTTGAACAAGTGACGGGTGCAAGTTGACTGTTTGGCACAGCTCCAGATTTCGTATTGAAATCAATTGTATTTTCAAATGATTGCTTCCACACTTGAAAGGGTGGCAAAAGCACATGTTGGCCCTGTGGCAGAGCTGCAAATTTTGAATCTGTACAATGCCACAAAATGTTATTCCCAAGACTTTACGTTGTGAGTACGTTATAAGAATGACAGTCAGCCTCTTCGCGTGGATAGTAGGTGGTAAATTGCTGCTTCACTTAGTTTTTTTTTAAAGATTTTTTCAGATTGTTTATTTTATACCCGTATAACGTATCTATATTAGCAGTACGTAGCTAGGATCTATTTGTAGTAAAGAAACTAAATTTCTATCGTGTGATCAAATAATATCTTCGTAAAGTTGTGAAGATATGTGTGGCATCCCGAACACACAGCCAAGTTTTTGTGTGTGTATTGTATCATCTACAGTGTGAGTTTTTATGTGGTATATACTGACTTGAATTTTGTTAAGAAATGCTGCCACCAACTAATTTTGTTTCTGCAAATTGCGACACTTGTCCAGAAAATTATAAGAATAATTAGAAATTAAAATGCCTGAAAAATTCAGGAACTAATTTTTAATTAACCATTATGGAAACAGAAGACAAGTGTGACACTCGTTTCCCAAAGCTTTACAACTTGGTACTTATGAATAGACAGAACTGATAGATCATTTTTGTCTCTATCTTGAATTTTCCCTGAGAAATTTTTGTTTCACTTACATACTTTTGAAAATGTTTATCTTCTTATCTGAATTTACCTTAAATCAGTTCAAACGAAAGGCCTGTAAGCATTTCAACGATATTTCTTTCTAACGACGACAGCGATACTTGTGTTATTGTACTTTTATCTTCAGGGTATGCGCATTCGAGTCGTACATCTCGAAAGAAGTCCACACGCAACGAACTGCTAGCTCTCTGTGGGCTTAAGCCTACTTCGGGTAATTATATATTTTTATGGGAACAAATTCTAAACACAAAAACGCTGGGTAATGAGTCAGATTTAAACGAAGTCATAAATAACTAGTTCTGAGTTGTGTATCAGTACTTAACGCTCGAGTTCGAAGTAATTTAACAGCATCATTAAAGATGTCGATGGTATGGTATGTGTTAGTGTTTCAGTATTATTACTTAATGGACATTCAACTAGAATAACTGAAGATGGACAGTTAGTTGGCTTATGGGCATGGTAAAAAAAAAAAAAATTTCTTTGTTAATGTTGGCGTTTCGACTAATGAAATGTCGTACGTTACTTTAGTTTTTGTAATTCAACAAGAGAATTAACTGAAGTTCACTTTTTTTTACAAAGTTTCACATCGAGATTTCTTGCCCACAATCTGTCTATTTAAATATATGGAGTTGAAACTGCCTTGTGCACATAGACACTGAAAACCTAAACCTCAAAACTGTAAGTCATTCACTAAATGTAAAGTAACTCTTTCTTATAGCCTTAATACGGAACTATGTGTATCACTCCCTTTCACTGTCCGTCTCTTTCTCATTCTAGTCTCTACTTTTCTCATCTGTCTTTCCAGGCGTGTTCTTATAGCTCAACTATTTTTCTGGAAGTATATATGACATTTTAACATATAACTGTCCCGAATATTGGCTAGATCAGTGTAATCAAGCCAGTGAATTAGATATAGATAGAACAAGCATTGAAATCGGCAACAAGTGACTATATCCGTTTGTTTGTTTGCTTGTTTTTGAATTTCGCGCAAAACTACGCAAGGGTTATCTACGCTAGTCGTCTCTAATTTAGCAGTGCAAGACTAGAGGAAAGGCAGCTAGTCATCACCACCAACCGCCAGCTCTTAGGCAAATCTTTTACCAACGAATAATGGGATCGACCGTGACATTATAACGCCCCCAGGGTTGAAAGGGCGAGCATGTTTGGTACGACGGGAGATTCGAACCCGTGACCCTCAAATTACTAGTCTGGCGCCTTAACCCACCTGCCTATACCTGGCTCACTATATCAGTCAAAAAATGTGATTGTTATTTATAAATGAAACGGCACTATATATATATATTTATGCTGTAAAATTACAAATAAAACTTGGAGACAGTGCCTCCAGGCAACAGTATTTCCTTCAACAATATTTTCTGTTTATTGTTTGTTTTGTGTTTTTTTTTCGTCATACAAAAACAAAAGTCCTGGAAATTATTATTTTCTATTTACATATGATAATTTTGAAGTGATAGTAAGTCAAAGTAGGGAACCCTTAGTGAAAAGTATACGAGGTTTTAAGTACCGTCACATATTTAGTAATTTATATTTTACGAACATCAAGTGCGTATATTAATATTACTAGTTCGTAAAATAACGATTCTAGAATGATATTTTAGAACAGGAATACCCATAACAACCTTTTGATCAGAATGTACTGTGTGCACGTCTTAAAAATGAATTCAATTGAAATGTGTGTGTGTGTGTCTGTGTGCGAAGGAATACCCTATTTTAAAAAAAAAATTTCTATTAGAATTCTTAGCGTTGCCGTATTGTTTGAACCTTTCGAAATTATCTTGTGTTAGTGAATCTGATCACTTACAGTGAAATTACTGTACAGTTTGTATGTTTATTTCAGAATCGTGCACAAAGATACACAAGGTCTATCTGCGCATACAATCTCTAAGAGAGAAGGCAGCTAGTAATCGTCAGTCTTATAGCGCACCCGCTGCCCCAAACTGCTGGTAATGGGTCTCGAACCGCAAACTACTAGGCCATACCGAGTCCACACTTTAATGAAGTAATTTGGTGTATTATACTAAAGGTTTTGCACAGCGTACTGGAAATAATCTTGAAAACGACTCTCATTGTTATGCTTTGATTTATATATGTATAGTATATTATAGAAAGATATAGTATCTCTTGTCTTGATTGGTCCACCGTTTTGGGTTTTTTGATAGTCAGTGTGCTAACACATATTGATCGATCGACTTCTGTGTTGTATCGCAGGAAATGATGGAATAATTCTACCACCTCATACTTCCCTGGGGAATATTTTCTAGTTTCTAAGTATTTGTGTGTCTGGATTTCCGAATAATTTAGAAATAATGAGACCTTTAAAAATTCTATCATACATTTTTATGCTGTCATTCCAAAATTAGACATGAAGTTAAACACCTGGGGTTTTTACACGCGCTCGAATTAATTAAAAGTTTTTTTGTTTTATTTCATTTCAATATAAGATACCCACATGGTACGAGATAAAATATCTTTGTACATTATAAATATTTAAATTATTAATTTACATTAGTATTTAACTGGTTCATCAAACGTATTATAATACTGTCCAACATTTTTGTTGTTTGTTGCAAGAACTTGTTAAAACTGTGGAGTTGCATCATTGACTTTGTCATTAGTGTTTTAACGCACATACTTTTAAAACAAGGTTTTCATGTCAGCTTTATATTAGTACTAATTTTCTATGATTCGATCGAACGTTCCTGTCATGCACGCAGATTAGTTGATAACATGATCATTTTGACTCACGTCTTTTTCGAAGATCATAATTTCTACTGCATCTTCTGTTTGTTTACAATGTACTTTAGCAACATTAAAAGCTCTTTCATAATATTAATATTTCTTGTTCGTACGATTCGACAGTTTTTCATGGAGATTGCTTTTACAAATTTTTCTGGCTAATAAAAACTCAATAATCCCGCAAAATGAATGTCTGTGTCACAAACTTTTCATTTTGATTTTATGAATAAAGTGTTAACAATATCATTAAATGTTGAGAAAAACTCAAGTAATATTTAAATATATTAATAAAATAGTAATATGTAAAACAACAGTTGATATCGTGTTATTTTAACGTGGTAACTTATCTGCGAAATAAAAAAACTGACACTGTATTCAATAACTGGACTTATGTCATAGAAAAGATTATAAAAATGGTAAGAAATTACGGAAACATCTGTAGTTTAATCATTTATCTTAAACCGAAAGGCAGTAGAGTTAAAAATTTTAAATGCTAGAACTATTTAGTTGCTGTAAGTTGTGGGGATGTTTCCTCAAGGTGAAACAATTTGATATTCTGAGAATTATATAAACTCTTAGATGTTGTATCTATTTCAAAATGATGGCGTTGCCATTAGTAAGGTCTTTGTCTCGCCCACACCTGTGTATAAACTTCACGCAATTCACATGTACGAAGAAAAAGCTATATTCAACAGGCGCAATACATAGACACAGCTGTTTCCTCCACCAGTTGTTGCTTCATGCAAATTATGTGCTTTAAGACTAGTGGTGTTTCATCATGCTTACTCTTCCCCTCCTTTTCCCCCTATAAAAATAAAACCAACAAAAATTACTTAATCACGTGATCTAGTTGCTTGTGTAATATCAAGATATGCATATACACTTGCACAACGGTAATATATAATAATAGAAACAAAATAAGTTTACTTATCTTTCTGAAGAGAGAGATCGTTACAGTAGAAAATTTAACTTATCAGCTTCACTGAAACCTACACCTAATAACCAGCATCAATTTGGACTGATGAGGCTGACTAATTCCAGTGCTACTGACCTTTAAAAGTCTTCACTAACCTGTGTGTAAGAGGTGACCTTACCAACAGAGGAGTTGAATGATTCTACACCTGCAGAACATGTTATTCAAAACAGCTGAGTAGCCCGTTCTCGATTTACAGGATTGTATTCGTATTTTTCCTTATCGAAGTATGCGTATTTTTGCGCTAAAGTATAAGTAACATGTATTAGATTTCATAAGTGCGGACCAAGGAACCCCTTGCTTGACACGTGTTTAGTTCGATAACAGACGTTCTATTACCAAGTTGAATTTTCACACGAGTCTATTCTTCCATTTCCGGGTAAAGTACTGCCGCTTTACCTGATGCAGTCCTGAATTTCTAGTAGTCCATCACAGGTTGGTTAAGTTAATACGTACTCAAGTATTTTGGGGATGTAAAGTACCATTCCTTTATCTGATGTAGTCCTTAATTTTTAGTAGTCCATCACAGGCTGATTAAGTTAATACGTACTCAGGTCTTCTGGGGATGTAAAGTACCGCCCCTTTACCTGATGCAATCCTGAATTCCTAGTAGTCCATCCAGACTGGTTAAGTTAATGCGTAATCAGGTATTATGGGAATGTAAAGTACCATTCCTTTACCTGATGCAATCCTGAATTCCTAGTAGTCCATCACAGGTTGGTTAAGTTAATACGGGGATGTACTGCTCCTTTACCTGATGTCCTGAATTCCTAGTAGTCCATCACAGGTTGGTTAAGTTAATGCGTACTCAGGTATTATGGGGATGTAAAGTACTGCCCCTTCACCTGATGCAATCCTGAATTCCTAGTAGTCCATCACAGACTGGTTAAGTTAATACGTACTCAGGTATTATGGGGATGTAAAGTACTGCCCCTTTACCTGATGCAATCCTGAATTCCTAGTAGTCCATCACAGGCTGGTTAAGTTGGTTCATACTCAAGCAGTTTGGTGGTGTACAGTACCGTCCCTTTTCCAAAAACAATCTCTAGAATACATCATGAGGAGGTTTCAGAGTGTACTTTTGATCATGAGGAGGTTTCAAAGTGTACTTTTGACTCACTAATGAGTTTATTCACACAGAAATTCCACTTTAAGACCTTATGTACCACATGCCTATCCCTACAGCGCTATCTTTTATAATTTTAGACAACTACCTTAAAATAGATAAACGGCCCCTCATTCCTTTATTTGCTCTGACAACAAATATTCTGGATAAGAGAAACACTTTAGTAATAAAAATCTTATCACGAGTTGGTGTGGATTGATGTATATAGATAATACATACAGGTTAATACTTCTACGACACCAAACAATGACTGATTATTTTACGTTTTGGATCATTCAACTCTGAGCAGATACAACAAAATCCTTAAAGTGTGTTCTATAGCACACCTCTTAATATAATCACGTAATAACGCCCTTTAAAATGCCTTCGAAAACCGTAGATTTGACGAATCTGCACACTGAACGTCAAGGAGTACAATAACAAGATACCAAACTTTTCTACGTAACTGATAATAGTACATAGTACAATAGTATTACAGCTTCTGTCTATTACTATCTCTTATATGCTTAAATATTAAAAATAATTTATATAATGAATGAATTGGTTTTGGGAGGTAGTGTATACTTGTATATATCTTCTTAAACTGTTCACAACAAAGTTAGGAAACTATGTTGGTGGTCCATCCCTACGAAGGTCAAAACTGCTATAAATATATTTCAACTCTCCAGGACTATTGTTATCCAATTCACTAAAGCCTACCACGAATACCTTTGTCACAAGGAAACAACAGCGGATACGACGCTGTCTTGTTTGGTACGTAACGATATATCCCCGTTTACAACTGACTCGTCTGCGTACTTGTACTACGCGCACACACACTTAACAGATAGTTGTCACTTTAGCATGTTCCTAATCACTGACCAGTGGACATAGTGACGTTAACCACTGAGAGAACTGTGTCGCCATAGCAGTCATAACTTGACCCCGTTTCTGTAGCGTGGCAATTTTCGCCCCAATAATTCATAGAGTGCCCAGTGATGTCCAACAAGGACTGATTTAGATAAGATCTAAGCTGAACGTCCTGGTTGGTGAAGCCTCAATTTCTCCCCGTTCCAACTTCTTGTTATATACATATAACTTTCGTAGAGAACTTGATACGAGTACTCTAAAGTAAATAATATCGACACCAAGTGCATTTGTGCCCCCAGCTAATATAGCTATCTTTATCTGCGATCTTTAGATAGGCGGAGACTGGGGATTTGATAAAATGGCGTAGAAAACACCAAACACAAATCCCTATATGTACATGTTGTCAGTTTCAATATTTTAAAACTAAACTTCGAAGACTATTGTTCTAGTTTCATAAATCTTTACGTCAACAAAGTTTGTACAGTAAAAGATATGAGATTTGGAACTGCCTGTGATGAGAACCGTGTAATATATGAGTGAAATATTTTGCGTACTTAGTTAAGTGATCGCGAAAAGTGCGTTCCACTGGCTTAAGATAATAACGCAAGGGTCGTCACTATGACAACTGTTTCATGCTGTCACTATCGTTGTTTAATGAGTGCGTCCAACCTGACAATAGTATCAGATATATTTTCCAGAGTTGGTTTTCAGCTGCCACTGCCACTGTGCCTACCTAGCCTCCACAGTCCTCTATGGTTTCTTTCTTACTGACTACTGTTCTGAAAATCCGTGTCGGTGACTATTTACAAGCGCCAGCGATTCGGGCGATTTCTGCGATGTCACGTGCTGCAATGTCTAGCACCGTTGTGGGGATGATTGCAGCAATCGATAGTTATGGTGGCGTTATTCAACAGTTGATCTAGTGGCGCCCCTAGTGCAATTTTGAGAAATCACCGGAATGCACAATATTTTATAAATATTTTTCTTGCTTGTTGTATGATTCGTCCTACAAATGGTTCCAAATGTCATATTGTCTTTGAAACGTCTGTATATAACGCCGCTCTGCAAACATAACATCGCACAAACCAAATACATTGAAACATTATTAGATTTTTGTGGAGTATCATTATATACTTGTTTCCGTCAACTGTGAAGAACGGTAATTTGTGACGGATCACTTTAGCATCAAATTTTCGCAAATACGTAATTTAATAGTCAAATCGTTATAAGCCGGTATTATCCCACACTTTAATAGCTTTAGAATATATCTTTAGGGTACGCGACTTCAAACCAAGTTATCTGTTGGGAATATAAGAGGCAGAGGCGTTGCTAGGTGTTTGAAAGATTCCGGGCTCGGGCCAATAAGCGCTGAAATTTCTAGCGTTTCATTCAGTGTGGTATAAGTTACAGTTTTCTATTCAGATTTTTGATTTGATTTGGATATTATGAAAGAGAATCGGGGCACGGGTCCTGTGCGCCGACGCCTTGCAGTGCTTCTGGTAAGAGCACTGCACTTATATTGAATATTGAAGCGTATTTGTAGGCTTAACTGCTGAACTTATGTTGATAATTGGAGCAGCTTTACTCTTGCTTTGTAGCTGGATACTAATTGAAAGCTACAACTCTTGTTTGTGATATTTTTTTCTGTTTCGTAACCGTAGTTTTTATTGTAGCTGCATTGCTCGTGTCTCTTAACTATCCGGTTCACTTAGAGCACTTCCGTTAGTTGTGAGTGCACGTGGCTAACGCACAGTGTCGTTTGTTTCGCACGACAAACATCGTTTCTTTTTTTGCCAACTCTGTACGACATGGAGACACATCTTGTCCTTCAAAGTAAATGAGTTTTTCTATTCATGCAAATTAACTAATTTTAACGCTGTCCTATAGGAAGGAGATTTTAATGACTCAGAGCTTACCAGTTGAAGATAATTATTATATACTAGCATTATTCGCAATCATCTGTGTGGCTTGGAAGTTATCTTTTGTAAATTATGTCGAATACAAGTGTGTTCTTTAATTGCTTTACATAACTAGTACACGTAATTAACAAATGGCAATATATATAAATATACAAGACGTGCCACATTAAAAGGCGGTAAAAGGACTGGAAGTTTTATCGTTGTAAGAATAAGACTTCAAGTATTCAACATTTATAAGAGAGGCGAATATGTTAATTCTGTAACTCCGCTTGCACGTGACACACATGCATCCGAAAGGCGCTAACTAGTTTAGGCATAGGTAATTTGTAGTTGTAGAAGTTAGCATTGATAATTGTTGAAGAATATTGCTATACTTGAACTTGCTTCTTAATATGTACATTTATATCAGTTGAAACATTTGGAAATTAGGACATCCACGGTTAAAAAACAACAGCGTTTGTTAGGAGAGCGTATTTCACACTTGTTTATTCTTATTAATAAGCAGTCTGCAACAAGTCTGTTTTTTTTTTTTATTTTAGTGCATAGTTAGTCAGTAAGGTGCAATGCTACACGAGACACACGAACAGTAGGTCTGACTGAGTCCAAGATTATTTTATGGTTCGCTTCATCACAAATTCAAAGTTACAGGCGAATGCAACAGATCATAGCAATAACCATTGATGTTTCTTTTGGAAGGTATCCACCCACAATTACATTATTCATAAATGTACACACAGAAACGGTCTTTTCTTCATGTATGCCAGGAGAAGACAGGATTTAGCAAGGAATTTGATAAAGGTTTAACACTCAGGAAGCTAGTTCTCTTCACGATGGAGTTACTTGAAGGGGGGATACTCAAATGAACACCGTGTAGAGGTATAGGCCTTTTATTGTATACAGCTGTTTTCTGTAGAGGGCGGAGTTTCTACTTATACAGAGTAAACTACTGAAAAAAGTAATATGTAAACATTACAGTTTTTGTGATTAATATCGTCTAATTCAGGTTTTAAATTCTCATAACTTTTATTACTTCTCACCATATTTCGAAAATGCTGCCACAGGTTTTTGGATGATTTTCTATGTAACGAAGAGAAACAACGGACTGTTATGAAGTATGACTAAATCAGTACGGCACGTGACAGTATCAGTAACGAACCTGCATGATTACTATGGTACACGTGCCCACAACAAACACGTCTGGCTTGGTATAGTAGTAAATACATCTAGCCCGGCACGTGTTTCACTGGTAAATGCGTGGTACGTGCATCAGTAACGTTTGGTACACGAATCACTAGCGAATGGATCTAGCTTGCAGAGTTAAGCATCAGTAGCATGTTGTACATTGCATCAGTAGCGAATAAGTCTAGTTCATGGAACAAGCACTAGTAGCGCATGGTACGTGCATCAATAGCGAATAAGTTTAGTTCATGGAACAAGCACTAGTAGCGCATGGTACGTGCATCAGTACCGAATAAGTCGAGCTCATTGAACAAGCACTAGTAGCGCATGGTACGTGCATCAGTAGCGTATAAGTCCAGCTCATGGAACAAGCACTAGTAGCGCATGGTACGTGCATCAGTCGCTTGTACAGTTCTGGTGTGGCATACAGATCTAATATGATAAAGTAAGCTTTGCCTGGACATTATTGCTGAATATTGAAAGTTTTGTACCAGTTAGTATTAGGGCCAAAGCAGGTTTATGTTTTAATTATCTATATATCCAACTTACATATGTGAATAATTAAAGTTGCTTTATACGTTTTTTACTTGACGTATGGGATGAGTATTTGCATAATTAATTTGAGTATCTGAGTGCATAATGTTCTAGCTTACGTAATGTTTGACAGGTTTCAGTGGAACTTTGTAAAGCGATCTCATAGTAACTATATGAAGATGGTCAAGTTTTAGGCACCACAAAATGCTCGTAGATCATTTGTGGTTTTTTAAGAGTGATTTAATATTTTACGTTTGGCGAATTCCAGGATTTCAGTAATAGTTCAATTAATAAATAAAAAAGACAAGGAAAGCATATTTCAAAATTAAACGATTTTTGTTTGGTATCGTATTGAATCTACAACGTTTAGGCTATTCGTATATTCACTCGAACAGAGTAATATTTTTTTATTATTAAACTCATTCGTCGATACTATTTAAGATCCAGCTCACGGTTTACCTGTTTTTCCGTTTAAATTATTGTCATTTCAAGGGTTTTAATTAATCTATTATTAGTAAATAATTTCCGTTTTTAGAATTTTTTACTTATTTATTGATAGTGAATGATCTTCAAGCATCATAAATGACAAAATACGTTTCAAAAAATTAGAATTTAGAGCAATCGAAAACATACGAAACCAGAAATAGTTGGACGATCTCATTGTAAGCGTTTTTCACGCTGTTTACATTCTTGGTCAATTTTTGGACGGAATAGTTTCCACACTGTTGTTGGAGTGGGTGTTATTATCAGTGAAGCGGCCTCAGACATAAACCTGAATGCACACACGACCCAAGGGCCTGGTACTCCTATCAATATCCAGCAGTTCTTCTTGTTCTTGGTTGCCATAACGCCACGTGCATCTAGCCATACACATATATAACATAGAAGTCATCTAAATATATCATAGTTACCATGGCAACCAGTTAAGTCACTTTTTACAGACGACTGTGTGTAGCTAATGGCCAAAGCTCACGCATACTAGCTATGAGGGTCATGTCGCTGGGACGAGACTGTAGGAATGAGCATGTAAATTTTATATACACATAACCAACTTACGTTTTAAGCTACTTAACTTACTTAATAGAATAAAAGTTTCGCACACTTTTTGTATTTCAAAAATGTGATGAAAACAATTTTAAGATGTAGACATTATTTACTTTTTTTGCTTTTTTGTTCGAAAGTATTATTTGTATATACATTTAAAAATATCATTAAAATATATTAATATTTGATGCTGAGCTGGTAGACGAATGTCTCGTTGTTACCAAAGCTTCTAAATAGATAATATAGTTTGGTTTGTTTTGAATTCCGCGCAAAGCTACACAAGGGCTATCTGCACTAGCCAACCCTAATTTAGCGATGTAAGATTAGAGGAAATGGCAGCTAGTCATCACCACTCACCGCTAACTCATGGGCTACTCTTTTACCAACGAATAGTGGGATTGGTTGTAACATTATAACGCCCACACGGTTGAAAGGGCGAGCATGTTTCGTGTGATGGGGATTCGAACCCGCGACCCTTAGATTACGAGTCGAACGCTTTAAACCAGTGTTTGTATAATTCTTTTAAGGTCTAACTTTTTATTTTTTACCATAAGTAATTACTCATGACTCAAAAGTTTATATAAAACGCTATATATATATGTAATATGATATTTTAAAGTTACTGTTTGAATGTACATTAGATTCCAGTGGTTTACTAACTTTTGATTTTCAAACCGTAAATTGGAAATTGTTATATATCATATAGACTCACCCACATTATAGTGTTTCAGATAAGCGTTTGCCTCGCATGATCCAATTCAACTGACCAGTTTTATTATTGAACAGACAGCTTCGTGAACAGTGACTTGTAGGAAACAGAAGATAGACTTGAAAATGATATGTTTACACGCCTGTGTCTTGCAATCCGTAATAAACAAAATTGAGAGGATTATTGAAAAAGAAATCTCTGCAATGTACATTATTTTTTATATTATAAATATAAGGTTTGTTAAAACAATTTTTGTTCTGCTTTTTGGGGAATATTAGCCGAGTAATGTGTGGTGAAATATTTTAGTAGATAATAAGAACCATAGTTGTTCATATTCTAGCAGTACGAGCCCATTGTTAGAAGTAGACATGCAAAACATTAAGTTCTTATTAATATCGAGTAAGAAAGATATATCAGTACAAAAAATACATGAATTGAACTTTAAGCGCAGTAACCAGTAGTTTACGCTCGAACTATTTCACTATTTTACGTTGTCATATTTCTGTACCTTCATGTTCCAACATGGACACACACACACAATATGTACTCATACGTGACTGCCCTTTCTCTAGAAATTGTGTACAGCGTTTCCCTCCACTTTTGTCCCCACACACTTCGTCAGTTTGTTGTAAGACTACTTGCTATGAATAGCCTTTGGCAAACTGTAGTGTGTAACAAATAAGGCATATGGTCATTGTTTTCCCTCCACCATGTCCCCAGATTGCTAGAGAACAAAAGTTTGCTAAAGAGAAACGGGACAAGGATTTTACATGGTATCAGGAGTGGGTGATCTTTTTATATACAGCTTTGCTATTTGAACTGCCTATGTTTCTAACTTATAATATATAAAGGTTTTTGTCTTCAAATCCTCCTGTCAACATGGACTTTTATCTTACCGATCTGTCGATTGGCCACATGACCGTGGCTTTTTATCTTATCAATCTAACGATTGGTCACATCTCCTTTCTTGTTTCTCTTGCCACACCTGGTTGAGGAAAAAGGGTGCAAGGAGTTTTCATGAGGTCTTTGTTCTGAAATTTTTCCATAGAAATATTTTAGAGCAGCTTGTGTCGTGTCACCTCTCTACAGCCAAAGTCAGGACTGAGGGGAATTGAAAATTTGACAGGCTTCACTGATTTTGTAAAGACAAACCATAGAACCCACCACACTGTAGTCAAGTTCCCACGAAGGAAGACACGTCCTTCTTTAGTAGTATAGTTCTTGTAGAGGAGCAGTAATTGCCTAAACGGACGCCGATGTTATTATTGTATTTCTTGAATAAAGACAGGCTGTTTTCTATTGGAGTTCTTGTTGTTGTTGTTTTTTTATATTGATGCAAGTTTGGAGATCTTAACGCACCGCGTGACAGACTATATGCACGAAGTAAACCTTTTACTTCCTTAAGAAGAAAAACGCGCCTTTCGAAATTTATTGGATGTTTATCATACAGTAAGTGTCGTTCATGCAAAGTATTCCTAAAATGAGTATTTTTCATTTTTACTTCCTTTCCATTGATGAACATATTGTGTATTGTAAAAAATCTACTGTTCATTTTACTTTAGGAGGTTTTGCTTTGAAGTTAAAATGATTTTCACTTCGTCAGTTTACGTCATGTAACTTGGAGTTCCCTTCGAGTGAACTTCTGGAGAGATAGTTATAAACTTTATTGGCTTGATTCGTCCTTGCTCTGAATGGTTCATTATTGCTTATATAAATGATCTGGTGCTGAAATATAAATTGTTGAAAGAGTATAAATGATAATTTTGTAGGAGTTTGGAACTTTCGTTAACGAACTCGTAGAAATGTTAATGTTTAACAGGATAGAAGGTCGACGAAATAAGCTGAAGGAATGTACAAGAGTTATAAAGTTAAAGGTTTCAACACCAAAACTTCTTAGAAAATTCTAAAATGCCTCAACTGTGGACTTCATTGTGGAAATTATTCAGTCAAACCTCAAACCTGAAGTTTGTTGTTGTTTTTCAGAATAACAAGTGAATACAACAACGGTTGATGTTGGGATGATATAAAACTCGATATTGTACAGCCTCGAGGAGATGTCAGCGTACACATGCTTTAACCAGTGTTGTGTTTTTGTTGTATGTTTTTTTGTGTGTGAATAGAGAAATTATGCGCTACATAGAAAATCAGTAAACAAGTAGTTATAAGAATAGGTTTAATTGTTAATACTGTAATGATAGAAGTGTGAGGAATAAATCACTCTAGGGTACTGGTTGGAGTAGAAGATTTTGATATAATGTGAAGAACTTAAACATGGTTAAATGTAAATGATTTTAACGACAGAAGTTTCTTTGAACTACATGGTTATAAGTTATTTAATAGGGTCAGAGTAGTAAATAGAGGGGAGGAGTGGCTCTGTATGTAAAGTGTGAGTTACATCTTGTTGAAGCTGAAAATATTAAGGATAATAACAAGGAGATTCAATCCACTTGCGTTTCTCTTAGTGGATATCAAGGGAAAATACTCTTAATAGGAACTTGTTACAGACCACCTGATGAAACTGTGAAATTAGTGGGAACATTTAAAGCGAGTTTAAGACTTCAGTTGTTAATGAAGTTATAATTATGGGTGATTTTAACTTCAGACATATTAATTGGGAAACGCTATAAGGGACAAAGGTCTCTAGAAACTGTTCAGACAGGTTTCTTCAGCAACTGATCTAGGAATCTACTAGAAATATACTATTTAAGATTTATTGTTAACTTAAAATATAGGAATGGTTAATAGGGTGGAAATTTGGGAACATCTGGGTACAACTGTTCATTGCTATATTAGATTTGATGTTTTGTTGCATATAGTTTTGTTTGTTTTTTTGAATTTCGCACAAAGCTACTCGAGGGCTATCTGTGCTACCCGTCCCTAATTTAGCAGTGTAAGACTAGAGGGAAGGCAGCTAGTCACCATCACTCACCGCCAACTTTTGAGTTACTCTTTTACCAACGAATAGTGGGACTGACCGTCACATTGTAACGCCCCCACGGCTGGGAGGGCGAGCATGTTTGGTGTGACGGGAATTCGAACCTGCGACCCTCAGATTACAAATCGTGTACCTTAACCACCTGGCCATGCCAGGCCGGTCATCAGATAAGGAACGATCAGACTTGACAGCATTTACTTTAACGTCGTGAGGAGAGTTCAACATTATTTTAATATGATGTCCTCAGCCTATAAATCCTGAGGTGACAGTTGTTTTATGTAATTAAGCTCTAACTGTTAAGTCATATTGAAAGATTTACATGTTTGGTTTGATTATTATTAAGCGCAAACCTGCACAATGAGTTATCTGTGCTCTACCTTCCACGGGTATCGAAATCCGAGTTTTAGCGTCTTAAGTCTGCATAATTACTTCTGAGCCACGAGATGTATCTGTGTTTGTGTGTGTACGTACTCTGTGTGGAGAAGCTGAATCGAATGTTTATCGTAAAGCTCTAAGAAGAAAACGATGTAATTCTATTTATTATTTTTTGTGTTTTTTATCCCTTTTATTCAGTCTCTACTTTTGTTTACTGGTAATTTTGTGTTCATTTTGTAGAGATTTCTTTACACGTTTAATTTTCTGTAAATATTTCAGCCCTAACTGAAATGTGTTTCTTAACGTGTTACATACAACTTGTTGTTTTCCTAGGTGGCTAGCTTTTTGTCTGGTGCATAAATATCCAAAAAGAGAGCTTTACTAAAATTAGTGATCTATGAATCAACATATTTGCTTCCAAACCAGACACTTGTACTAGTTATCAAAAAAGAAACTGGCTTTACGGTGCAATGAACAAGACTGCATAACTTTTTTCAGCGTTATTTGTCGAGGCAAATTAAAGAAGATGAGTTGAGGTAAAGATTAAAGTTTGGTAAAACGATGTAGTTGCTGATAATGGTAATTATGATGTAGTTGCTGATAATGGTAATTATGAATGGTTAGAGGCGGTCATGCCAGCGAAGAAGGGAGCATTGTTCTTATCTGTAGGTGTAATATTTAAAGTAAAAGTTTTAGACTTGCTGTGTTGTGGCATCCTGCACTGAACCTTGATAAGGCTTGTTTATTTGTTCTACTGAAATGCTTCTCCTCTGGCACCCGTTCACTGTACCATGCTGAGTGTGGGAGCGAAACGTAAAGTGTTCCAAGTCTTAACACTTGGCAAGGTAGGCTGCACTTGAATAAACAACGTATCTTACTCGCTTGTCATTTCCTGAATTATTTAATCATTCCTGCATGAAATACGAATAGTTTCTGTTGTTCTCGAAGAAGTTTAGCCGGCTGTGGTTTCAGTGCAGTATGCTTTTAAATACTATTAATAGTCAGAGTAATTCCATGGAAAATACTTACAAATAATCGTAATAAGTTAATGCTATTCCAGAAAAATGTAGGCTGAAGTTGTGAGTGATAAAAATAATATTTTTGAGAATATAATGAGAATATTTTTAAACGATAAGGTTTTTTCTTTATCGTAGGAATATTATGGTTATTAGAAATATTTAGGGTTATTCTTTTGTCCTAAATGAATGTGAAACGAACAGTTAAATTAACAATTTAGTAATTTGAGCTTTTAACCACAGTTTTTTTTTTATTTTGTGATTTGTTTAAATTTATCTGCATTGGATATTTTTTTGTTAAATTTGGTGACCGTCCTTTAGTTATGACGCGAACAAACAGACGGACGGTGCCAACAACCTAATCATAGAATTGTTAATGTCATTGTAGCAATATAGTACTGATATATAACTAACAAACAAATGCAGTTATAGAGTCATAAAACGTCTGAATTCAGAAGTATGGTGGATGATAGATGGAGCCCTAAGAATGAGCGTTTCAAACTACCTCACTGAATCATGCTTTCCATACCTACTTTAAAACTTCTTGTTACAAATTAGCATAAAATTCTATGTTGTGATGTATGAAACCAAAACTATCAAAAAGGAGGATGATTGGATAGCAGCACTTTTCTCTGGTAAAACTAGTGATTTTCCTCAAACGCCAAATCAACCGGTGTAGCTTTAAATATAATGTTCTATTATCGTTCCTTAACGTACTCGTGTGTGCGATATGAGCACGATAAACCGGGGACTTCAAACCAAGCGAAGTAAGTTCCATGTTCGTTCAGGACGTGTACGTTGGTACATGTTATCCGTTCCACTGATGCGTACTCTCCCCATGCTGTTTTGTCTTCTAATTGTCTCAGGTAATAGGATCAAATTGGAATGAATCACCTGTGGTTTGCACACCTGTTGCATTTTATTACAGTTGCCTAACGGAACCCTGCAGAGTAGGTGATTACCAACCTACTAGCTAGCTTGACCTGTAGCCGTTGTATTTACTGGTTACTTTGCCTTCTTGTTCTGCTAGATAAAGAGAGACATATTATCCAAGATAAATGTCTAGGTATGTGTGTTTGCACAGCTAAAACACTGAAGTGAAATATTAAAAACAAAAACGTTGTATAACCTCTCTGCTAGATATACATACATATATATATATATATATATTATTATACCAGTTGCCTAGTTAACCGTTTTCCTCTAATGTAGAGCGCTGTAGGATAGATTAGTTCAATTCTTATGGAAAATTTATTTCTCATAAAAACAGATTATTTACCATGCATTTTTTATCTTGATCTTACAGATGTGCATCTCCAGCCACACTATGACGTAACTAGCGTCATCCCAGGACAATGGATGCACCGGATGTTATTATGGACACAGGGCAGAGGACGGATATACAGGTCATCCAAAGCGAACATCAAAACGTATCCGCAACCAGTCAGGAACGGTTATTAAACAGCGATTCTGTTTCATTTTCGAGTAGTGGATTTGCATCAAGAAATAGCTTAGCCAACATGACACCGCAGGATAATCCACCCAATCCTGTTAACCAGCAAAGAGCAAAGGAACGGAACAAAGAGACCAACCAGGCTCTGTGCACGAACTTGGTGGATTTCAACAGTTGTGCAGTTTGTGGACAGAAAGTAAGTCCCACTCTAAACCACCGTCACTGTGGCTCTCGAGAGCCAAAGAACGATGACGCAGCTCAAGTCTCTGAAAGGGAGAACACTGATGGTGCTGCTACTGAACTATCTGATAGTGAGGTGGAGACATTTACTGGAAAGATCGTGTATAACCCTGACGGTTCTGCGTTCATTATTGAAGGAGAGTCTGAGTTTAGTGACGAAGAATGTAGCTTAGATCTACCTCAGCAAGAAGGCAGCATCGTCGATGCGCGGGGTATGTCCCCCCAGCACTACAGGGGTTTTCCCCAAATAGTGAATGCCTTTCACATTTCCAAGAATCCTGCTCTTTATAGTGCCCTGTACGACCAAGCCTACAGTTTCCTTCAAGAGAAGAAAAATGTTCCTGAAGTACCTATTATGCACTGTTATAGGGTGTTTACTGTGCGAGAGCAAAATGAGACTGTTTGTAACGATAAAAGTGAGAACTCTGATCCTGATAAAAAGCCGAGCAAAAGAAATATTCCTTCTTTAGAATATTCTTCAGTTCCGGTTAAACCTATACTTATGTGTTTTATATGTAAGTTGTCTTTTGCATATGCCAAATCATTTGTTGCTCATGCTGTTGGTGAACATAATATTGCCCTCGTTGACGAAGAGCGACACATATTGTCACAAAAGGATATCTCTGCCATTATTCAAGGAGTGGGAAAAGAAAAAGAACCACTTTTGTCATTCCTAGAACCTATTTCTAGCAAGGCAGCAGAAGTCAATGAAACGCCCCACTATCAAGGAAGTTTTTACGACCAAGCTGCTCACAGCTCATACTCTAGTTCCTCCGCAGCATCAAGTGCTGTCAGTTCTCTCTTAAACATTGTCAATAGTGCTGTGTCTAGTGTAATTTGCCAGTCTGTAAACAGTTCAACAGTTACGACATTAGTCCCTGCAAGCTTAAACCCAGTTGCGTCAGTTAAGGATATCAAAGCATCTGTGATTGATTCTACAACAAAACAAAAAAATCAGGGAAAATCTTCTGACTACCTAAAAACCAGTGAGGAGTCTTTAGCTCCAGAACTTGAGGACTTAGCAAATATAGAAAAATTAGCAAAAGCAGCTGCTGCAGCTGCAGAAGCAAAGTCATCTTCTGAAGTAGAGAACACTGGCTACAAGGATCAAAATGGAAAAAATGTCCAGGAAGAAAATGGTGAAGAACAGAACATTCACGATTCTAAAAGTCCTGTTCTTTCTCATCTATCTGTGACGTCAGATAGACCAGCTAGCAGTAACAGTGGAGGTAGCATATCCCCTAGAGGGTGTATTTCTCCAAAAGTACCAACCTCACCAAATCCATGTTTAGCTACAGGCCATTCTCCAGGATTTGGAATTGGCAACATCATGGAAATGTGTTCCCAACACCCTGATGGTAAGACAAACGGAGTAGAATGTCCAAAATGTGACGTTATCCTCGGGTCTTCAAAATCTTTGGGTGGGCATATGACTATGATGCACTCCAAAAACTCCTGTAAAACTCTTAAATGTCCAAAGTGCAATTGGCATTATAAATATCAAGAAACTTTAGAAATTCACATGAAGGAAAAACACCCTGAAAACGAAATGAGTTGCATCTACTGTATTACTAACCAACCACACCCGAGGCTTACTCGTGGAGAGACGTACACATGTGGATACAAACCGTATCGATGTGAAGTGTGTAATTATTCTACCACTACCAAAGGAAACCTCAGCATTCACATGCAATCCGATAAACACATAAATAATGTTCAAGAGTTACAGAATGGAAACATTTCCACTAAACACATAATCCAGTCCCAATCGCTATCTAACGCTCATGTTTCAGAACCGCCCAAAAAAATGCCGTCTCCAAGTAAGCCAAAGGCAACGTGGCGTTGTGACGTATGTAACTACGAAACTAATGTTTCCCGAAACTTGCGAATTCACATGACTAGTGAGAAACACACTCACAACATCATGGTGTTGCAACAAAACGTTAAGCACATGCAACAGCTAACAGCTCTTCAGCAAGCTCAAGCTCTTGATCCAATGTTTCAATTCCACCCGGGATTATTAGTTCCACATGATAACCAGTTGCAACCTGAAGCTGCCTTAGCAGACATGTATTACAACCACGCGCTTTTAATGATGGCAAATCAACAGCAGCAGAGAGTAATGGCGGCGGCAGCAGCTGCATCCTCTGGTCCAGGTAAAAGTCCCACTGGACACTCTCCTCTGACCCCCATTGCCACTCCCACAGTAGATATGGAACACCCAGACCCTACTCTCGTACCAGACATGCCTTATGATGATGATTCTAAGATGTTTCAGTGCTGCGTCTGCAATTTGTTCTCAGCTGACACCGTGGAAGGTTTGAATAATCATCTTCAACAAGATCGCACCACAGTGAGAGAAGATGAGGTGCTGATGGTTGTGTCTGGAAACTTTATCTGTAAACTGTGTTCCTATAAAACTAATTTGAAAGCTAACTTCATGTTACATAGTAAAACTGATAAACACCTTCTACGTCTCCAACATGTTAACCACATCAAGGAAGGTGGTCCCAGGAATGACTGGAAACTTAAATTCGTCAATATGAGTAATCCAGTGCAGGTTCGATGTAACGCTTGTGACTATTACACCAACAGTGTTCATAAACTTCAAATTCACACAAATAACCCAAGGCACGAAGGATGTGCTAGGTTATTCTTGTATCTCCAGCTTAGTAAGTCCGCTTCGAACTCAGAATCGTCATATTATCACTGTGTTTTATGCAACTTTTCGACTAGCACTAAACAAAAGTTAATTCAACACGCTAGCTCCTTAGAACACGTAAAACACGATAATATGAGACAGATGCAGAGAAGCATAGATGATCATGGAAGAGAAGATAATTTCAAAGACATCTTTCTTGTTAAAGAAGTTTCGGAAAATAACAAATCTGGAACAGATTCAGAAACTTGTAAGTAATAGAGAATACGTACAATTTTCCATATTATCGCTTGTATAAAAACTGGCAAATATAGTAATTCCTTACCCTTTATTGAAACGGTAAACTTTGTTTAGGGTTTTTCTCTTGTGCCTTTGAAACCTATTAGTATTCCTGAAAGATACGCTCTGCTTAAAGACTCTGGGATATTTATTTGGAGGTTCCTGGGAAGAGTAGTAACGTCCCTTGTTACTTTGTTCGTATGTTTAATCATTTCCTTCCTGAATCTATTTTATCTATCTGTGTCACTGCTTCCCTGCTGTTACAGACGTGCAAGGGTGGTACTTACTCAAAGTGTTAATACAGGGTTTTAGGTTCGCTATAAAACTTACCGCTTTTGGTAAAATACCCGTTGCTATATAATATGCTGCTTAACCCGTGCATTTACAACTTTTTATGTTTTCGCATATATTGATGTTATAATTTCGTTGCTTGTATTATAATCAGCACTTTATCTTGGCGTTAAAATCTAATAAATCGAGAGATAACATTGCATACAGTCATGTGAAAAAGTTAGGACACCCTATGAAATCCTGTGTATTTTTGTAACATTTTTGGATATATAGATATTTAATCCCAATTTTAACAATACTGAGATATCATAGGAATATAACTAAACAATTAAAACTGAAGAAAAGACTTTTCAAGATCTTCTTTAAATGTAATTCTACAAAAATGCATATTCTAACTGAGAAAAAAGTTAGGACACCCCCACATTTATTTCTGTTTAAAATGGCTCAACTCAAACACAAGTGTATCACACCAGGTGCACATGATTAGAAGATTGTTACTCAGCATTTTGAATGAGGCTTGCCCTATTTAAACCTCAGACATTTAGTTTGGTGTGCTCCTTACCGTTGAAGTGAGAGTGAGCACCATGGTGAGAGCAAAAGAGCTGTCTGAGGCCTTCAGAAAGATAATTGTAGCAGCTTATGAGTCTGGTAAGGGATTTAGAAAGATTCCAAAAAGATTTTGAAATCGGCCATTCCACTGTCCGGAAAATAGTCAACAAGTGGAGGGCTTTCAAAACAACTGCCAACATGCCCAGGTCTGGTCGTCCAAGCAAGTTCACCTCGAGAGCAGACCGCAAGATGCTAAAAGAGGTCTCCAAACACCCTAACATGTCATCACAGGACCTACAGCAAGTTCTGGCTACTGTTGATGTGAAAGTGCATGCCTCTACAATCAGAAATAGACTGCACAAGTTTAATTTGCATGGGATGTGTGCAAGGAGGAAACCTTTGCTCTCTAAGAGAAACATTAAGGCCAGAGTGAAGTTTGCCAGAAAGAATGTAGGCAAAGACCAGGACTTCTGGAATAATGTTCTTTGGACAAATGAGGTTAAAATTGAATTATTTGGACACCAGAACAGAGGACATGTTTGGCGTAAACCAAACACAGCATTCCAGGAAAAGAACCTCATACCAACTGTGAAGCATGGAGGTGGAAGTGTCATGGTTTGGGGCTGCTTTGCTGCAGCAGTACCTGGATAGCTCACAATCATAGAATCCACCATGCATTCTACTGTGTATCAGAGGGTGCTTGAGGATCATGTGAGACCATCTGTACGAAAATTAAAGCTGAAGCCGAACTGGACCCTGCAACATGACAATGACCCAAAACATACCAGTAAATCCATCAAGAACTGGCTGAAAGCTAAGAAATGGAGAGTCCTGGAATAACCAAGTCAAAGCCCAGATCTTACTTCCATTGAGATGCTGTGGGGTGACTTGAAACGGACTGTACATGCAAGAAACCCCTCAAATATCTCGCAGCTGAAAGAATTCTGCATTGAGGAGTGGGGCAAACTTTCTTCAGACCGATGTCAGAGACTGGTAGATGGCTACAAGAAGCGTCTCACTGCAGTTATTTCAGCCAAAGGGGGTAACACTAGCTATTAGGGGGTAGGGTGTCCTAACTTTTTCCTCAGTTAGAATATGCATTTTTGTAGAATAACATTTGCAGAAGATCTTGAAAAGTCTTTTCTTCTATTTTAATTGTTTAGTTATATTCCTATAATCTCTCAGTATTGTTTAAATTGAGATTAAATATCTATATATCCAAAAATGTTACAAAAATACACAGGCTTTCATAGGGTGTCCTAACTTTTTTACATAACTGTATGTATTTGCTCAACAGAATGTAGTAAGCCAGTAATGCTTCAATCGCTTGTCAGTATGTATAACAATCGCGTTACTCTGCTGTAATCAATGGAAATGTTAAAACCGCAGAGGAAAGTTCAGTCACTGTCCGAGACAGTCAAACTTCCATGATTCTTCTATATATTCTTTATGCTTGTTACGTTATTGATGTTACTTAAAATTGCATGATTAACATTCGTTGAAATTTGCTTGCGTAGAGAAACTGAGTGATAGTGGACTATAACTATACGGTTGAAATATATTGAAAACAACTGTCCAAGAATTTCATTAAAGTTTCAATGACAATATTCGAAAGTACAAGTTCTGAAAACAAATGAAAATTACAGAATACAGTTTTATAAATATTGGTAGTTACGAACACCTTGACGGGAAGTGAATAGAGCAGAGAAGTATTTGATATTACTTAATCACCTTAACAATATAAAATACGATCGATAGTTCAACCAAATATAGCACTCAAGAGACACTTGATAAGAACATGTAAATATTTTATGTCCAACCATTAACTGATAGCAATGTTTGAAGAGTTTATTACTCTTCCGTAATCAGATAAATGTTCAACTCCTTGTATATAATCGCTTGATGGCTTAACAGTAAAATTGCTGACTCATAACGCTAATATAGGGGGCTCAATACCCGCACTGGACTTAACGCAGTTAGCCCATTATGTAGATATTTATTATTAATTTAGAACTGTTATCAACAGACTTACTTAATGTTGATCTTGAAGTGAGAAAGGTAGGATCTATAATGCAGTGTGATAATATCAATTAAAAACATGCAATTGAATAAGATAGATTGACTGTGATATTTCAGTAAGATGCTTCGCAATAATCATACAAACTGAAATTAACGAACGTGATGTGAGTTTTGTCTCTCACTGGAGCGGTTTTGATCTTGTGGTAGAACTCTGGTTTCTTGAACTGTTGAAACGGATTTGAACCAGAATTATATTCCCCACACGTTAAGCTATGGGTGAGTTATAAGAGGGACAGTGAATTCTTAACGTAAGTCTTAGGGTGCCGCTGATTCACTGGATTCCCTCTGGTTAGTAGTTTGAAATTAGGAAGATAGCCTTAATAACTTTAGCATTAGTACGTATGTTATATAGCCTAAATACTTTACAATAAATACAAATACCATACCTAATCGTCTTTCTACGATTGGAATCGTTGTCATAATAAACCTTTGCAGCAGATTTCGTTTACTTGGCTCGTGTTGTAATGCTGCCAATATTAGTTTAAACATACCTTTGTTGAAAATGAACGTATGATGTTTTTTTGTGGAAAGTGTCTCCCAGCATTCTTCTGGAGTTTCTTTTCAATAGGATAAGAAGAAAAAAACTTTCATCTAAACACTTCTTCTCCTTTATTGTCCCTAATTTAGCAGTGTAAGACTAAAGGGAAGGCAGCTAGTCATCACCACCCACCGCTAACTCTTGGGCTACTCTTTTGCTGATCAATAGGGGGTTGACCGTAACGTTATAACGCCCCCACGGGTGAAAGGGCAAACATGTTTGGTGCGACGGGAATTCGAACCCGCGACCCTCGGATTACGAGTCGAATGCCTTAACTACCGGGCCTGGTTGTACTCTTTCATACTGTGTAATAAGGCCTCTTGGGATTGTAACAGCTGACAAATCATGTATCAGCCAAGTCATGAAGAAAGTTCTACAGGGCATGCTTTGCATTTTGGAATTTATTAAAAAGTTCATGTTTAGTTTCACTATAAGAAGTTCGTGACTTCATATCTGATACAAACTCCTTGTTATTTTTTCTCACATGTGTAAGGTTTGTTCAGAGGTAACGGTATAAATAAATTAAAATGTAAAACTCGTTTTGTTTTAAAGCGTATCCATGGTGACATCGTGCCCCAGTTATTCTAAACGTGAACGAGTTGTGAGGAACTTCCTTTAAACGTCATAGCAGTTTATTTGTACTAATATTCTTATGATGTGAAAAAAGACAAAAAAATATGGTGTTTTGAAATTGAAATGTTAACTGTAAAAGGTAATGAACCGAATAAACAATATGATTCTTGAATTTGTCTGGTAGCCTCTAATATTTAGCTGTAGTGTGTAGTAGGTTTAGACTATTTGATCTAACAAGAACAGCCGAAGAATTGGCGAGGGGTAGTGTTGACTAACTTTATGCCATAGATCTAACAATTCAAAGTAAGGGACGGCTAGCGAAGGCTTGGCATGGCCTTGTGATTAAGGCGCTAAACTTGCAGTTTGCGAGTCATGGGCTCGTATTCCGTCACCGAGCATGCTCCTCCTTTCATCCGTGGGAGTGTTATAATGTAACAATCAACCCCGCTTTGGGTTGCTAAAGAGAAGCGCAAGAATTTGTGCAGAGATGTTTTTAACTACCGGGTTTCTCTCTAGCTCAGTGGTTCTGAAACGTTTTAGTCTGGCAAAAGACCATGTGGACTACGTACCAGTTCCACCCCACATGCTTTCCCTTGGCATTGTAAACAAAAATAAAAAAAACACACACACAGAGAAAAACTCTTCAGTGACGTGCATTTTGGATCGTTTGTAGAAACTTCGCAGACCACACTTTTAGAACCACTACTATAGTTTATTATCACTTATAAGTTAGGAACAGCTAGTGTAAATAGTTCTTGAGTAGCTTTGTGTGAAAGTTTAAATTTAGTCAGCTGTAAATACGAAGGTATATATCGCTAAATTCCATGTTTTGATACTGTGGACACATCACAGATCATCCATTGTCTAGATACGTGTTTAACAACAATAACAAAAAAAAAAAACAGAACAATTTCAGGGATGGCCATGCACAGATAACTCTTGAATAAGTTTGTGCGAGGCCCGGCATGGCCAGATAGTTAAGGCACTCTACTCGTAATCTGAGGGTCGCGGGTTTGAATATCCATCACATCAAACATGCTTGCCCTTTCAGCCATGTGGAAATTAAAATGTGACGGTTAATCCCACTATTCGTTGGTAAAATAGTAGCCGAAGAGATGGCGGTGGGTGGTGATGACTAGCTGTCCTCTCTTTAGTCTTACACTCCTAAATTAGGGACGGCTAGCGCAGATAGCCCTTGTATAGCTTTACGCGAAATTCAGAAAATGAACAAACTTTATGTGAAAACTCTAATTAACATAACAACCTCCTTTCACGACATAACATCAATGTATTGTGAAGAATAAAGTCCAGTAGAGTATTTCAAATAACATATATCAATACTGACTAAATTGACAGATGTAATATTTATTTCAGTGTAAAATATTCAATATACATAATTTTACTTAATGTTTTAAGGATATACTTCTATATAGAGGAAAATCACTCAATTGTTGTAGTTTAAAAAATAAAACAACCTCCACTCTTCTCACAAATACCAGTAATCACCACTGAAAAGTACATTGTTTTAGCTGGGTGGGACCTTGACGAATTATTCGAATTAAGGAGTTTTGAACGACGTCAAACCATCTGTGAAAAACATATAGCAGTGCAGCTATGTTTGTGAGGAGTAGGAAGTACAAACGTTGTGTGTCAAATGTGTAAAACGTATGGTTATATATTTATGCTTGTGAAGTGTAGGAAGTACAAACATTGTGTGTCAAATGTGTAATACGTATGGTGGTATAGTTATGTTTGTAAGGAGTAGAAAATACAAAACTGTGGAATGTACAAAAGAGAGTATTTTGTTTAGCCTTAAACTGCTACTTACATACCAGTGTTAACACGAAAGGTGCACGTGACAGCGAAAGAATATCTCTATCTCATGCAATTGGCTGTCGAAGTACGTGCCTTTAATCTCGACAGAAGTGGGTAAAATAAAATCGCAAGTTATATAGTTACCAAACGGTGTAAAAAGTAGTTAGCTATACAACGCAAAAAATCCTCCCTCCAAAAAAAAAAAGAAGTTAAGTTAATCAACAACTTTACAGATTCCAGTTTCAATATTTTGCTAATTCACATGAACATGCACAAGAGAAAAACTAGCTTCAGATCATTATTTTTAATTCAAAAGGTAGGACTTTTTACATAAATGGCCCAGCATGGCCAGGTGGGTTAAGGCGTTCGACTGGTAATTTGAAGGTCGCAGGTTCGAATCCCCGTCGCACCAAACATGCTCGCCCTTTCAGCCGTGTGAACGTTATAATATTACGGTTAATCCCACTATTCGCTTGTAAAATAGTCGCCCAAGAGTTGGCGGTGGGTAGTGATGACAAACTTCCTTCCCTTTTGTCTTACACTGTTAAATTAGGAACGGCTAGCACAGATAGCCCTCGTGTAGCTCTGCGCGAAATTCAAAACAAACCAGTAATAATTGTAGCTCTTGTATTCAGACTTCTCAGAAAGTGGCCAAAAGTAGAATAAGAGGAAATCGTTGTCATGAACTTTTATCTTGGTGAACAGAGAGTTCACTGTTTATAAAAATAACCCTTCTCCTGTGTTTTCCTAAAGATTTCATTCATACGACAATAGCCAATTCCGGCCGTAGGGCACGTGACTTCCGTTCCTCTCCTCGAGCCAATTAGGTTTTGTAAATACGTTGTAAAATTGTAACGTGCACCTAGATTATTCAATTCTCTTCAGTATAGAAACTTTCCTTCTATACATTTCTTTTTGTATTTCATTTTCATAATTTGGAAGAACGTTTTGACCAAAAAGTTCTCATAACTAACTGTTCAGTTAGTGTGAATTGTTTATGGGTTTTGGGGATGTAGCTTTCTTACCAGATGATAAATTATACTTATTTGTTTCGAAATTAGAAGTAACAGTATCAATAACTAAGTCGTTTTTTGTTCCTATTTTCATAGAACTACACTTTGAGATTTTGGCTAAACATCCAATGTTGAAAATGTAGTTTTTAGTATAAATGTTCTCTTTTAATATTTGTACTGAAAGAGTATTGTTAGTTCTCCTAATAGTTTATATTATTGTTGTTTGTTTTGAAGTTTGCGCAAAGCTACATGAGGTCTATCTGCGCTAGCCATCCCTAATTTAGCAGTATAAGACTAGAGGGAAGGCAGCTAGTCATCACTACCACCGCCACCTCTTGGGCTACTCTTTTATCAACGAATAGTGGGGTTGACCGTCACTTATAACCCCCCTCCACGGCTGAAAGGGCGAGCACGTTTGGTGCGACGGGGATTATTGTTGCTATTTTACTTTAATATTTGTACTGAAAGAGTATTGTTAGTTCTCCTAATAGTTTTTTATTATCTGTAAATATTTATATTATTGTTGCTTTTACTTTAATATTTGTACTGAAAGAATATTGTTAGTTCTCCTAATAGTTTTTTATTATCTGTAAATATTTATATTATTGTTGCTTTTACTTTAATATTTGTACTGAAAGAGTATTTCACATATATATCATTATAATAGGTGTGATGCACAAATATGTTTTGTTATAAAAGTGATTCTAGTAGAATAATATTAGTAACCCAATATTTAGGAGACTGTTTTTACAACTACCCATTATTTTGTGTGTAATATTTTCAACACTGTCAGTGATTTCACTTAAGAGTACTTTTAACATTACCCATTATTTTATCTAGTGCTTTTACAATTACCGATTATTTCTAGGGTGTTTTACGAAGACCCATTATTTTGTTTAGTGTTAACACTCTGAGTGATTTCATGTAGTGTATTTAACTCTGTCTATTATTTCATCTAGAACTACCCATTACTTCTTCTAGAGTGTTTTTACAACTACCCATTATTTTGCATAGAATGTTTTTACAACTACTCATGATTTCGTCCAGTGTTTTCACAACTACCCATTATTTCATCTAGAGTGTTTTTTACAACTATCCATTGCTTTATCTAGTGTTTCTACTATCCCCAGTGATTTCACCTTTATGGTGTAAATTGTGTGATACTATAATGGGGTGTTTTTCGTCAGTAATATGTTTTGCTATAAAAGTAATACTGATACAATATTATTTTTAATTCTATTAATTATGAGACTGCTCATTATTCCATCCAAACTGTTTTTATGACTACTCATTATTGTGTCTAGATTGTTTTTACCAATACCCATAACTTTTTGAAAGTTTATAAGATTCTTAATTATTTTATCCGGAATGTCTTAACACACTCATTATTTTATGAAGAATGATTTTACCACTTCCTATTATTTCATTTATAGATTGTTTTTCCCATCTCCAATAATTTAATCTGGTGTTTTTACTACTACACTCTATTTCTTCTAGACGGCCCGGCATGGCCAAGCGTGGTAAGGCGTGCGATTCGTAATCTGAGGGTCGCGGGTTTGCATCCCCGTCGCGCCAAACATGCTCGCCCTTTCAGCCGTGGGGACGTTATAATGTTACCGTCAATCCCACTATTCGTTGGTAAAAGAGTAGTCCAAGAGTTGGCGGTGGGTGGTGATGACTAGCTGCCTTCCCTCTAGTCTTACACTGCTAAATTAGGGACGGCTAGCACAGATAGCCCTCGAGTAGCTTTGTGCGAAATTCAAAAAACCAAAAAAATTATTCTAAACTACTTTTCCTTGGACCACTCACACTGTTTTATTTTTGTATTTTGAAAGTCATAATAGAAGAATATTTTGCTAGTTATATTTTTACTGTAAAAGTAGAGCTTTAAGTGTTAATATAATAGTTCTGTCTTCACTGTAAAAGCTATTAGATATTTTTTGACCAGACCTATTGTTTTTACTTTCACTATAATGTTTGTCAGGCTGAGTTGTTATTGTTTCATAATTCCTGAAAACTTTGTGTTGGAATATTTATACTAATCCTATACTTTTAAAGCTATACTGATACATTGTAGTTAGCACTTCACTTTATTTAATGTAATTGTTTTTGGAAGGAAGGGGAATATTGTTTACCTTCTTTCTCCTCTCCTGATTTAATGCTTAGAAATTGTTATTCTTAGCTGTATGTATGAGTAGGATATGTATACTGTAGAGTTATCCTCACAGATAGAGATTATTTGGCTAATTTCTCGTGTAAATTAAGAATTTGGAGTTTGTGACATTTTGACCTTTCCACTTTTATTTAGCTAAATCTTTAAAATATAGGTATTTTCTTTTCAATATAGAGTCAATACTAGTAAATGTTTTCATTTCACTGTAAACTCAATACTAGAATATTGTTGTTGTTGTTTTTTTCTTTTGGCTATAGAGTCAATACCAGTAGATTGTTGTCGATTTTCTTTCTCACCGTAGAGCCAATGCTGGCAGAATGTTGTTGTATTTTATTTTTCACTGTAGAGTCAATATGAACAGATTGCTGTTTTTCTTTTCACTGTAGTATCAACACTAGCAGATTTTTTTTCTTTTTTACTATACAAGCAGTACTAGCATATTGTTGTTATTTTTCTTTTCATTGTAAAATCAACAACAGCAGATTTCTTTTTCTTTTCACTATAAAGTCAACACCAGCAGATTTCTTTTCTTGTCACTATAGAGTCAATACCATTAAATTGTTTTGTTTTTTATTTTCATTGTAGACTCAATACAAGTAGTTTTGTTGTTGTTTTTTTACTGTAGAGTTTATTATTAACAAATTGTTCTATTTTCACTGTAGAATCAAGACTAAGATATTGTTTTTCCGCCTTTCACTGTACAGTCAATATTTGGATATTGTTGCTTCTTTTCACTAAAGTGTAAATAGTAGCTGATTTTTGTTTGTTTTTTTTACTCTATAAAGTCAGTACTAGCAGATTGTTGTTGTGTTTCACGTAGGGGTGAGTTTGGCCTTTTTTCCTCTTTTCATGAAGTTAATAATATGAGCCTGTATAAATTTGACTTGATTTTTTCCTCCAGGTAGAGAATAATAACTTTTTGAAAAACATGTTTGATATATAATTAACACATATTTAATTTCTTTTGTATTAGTTTTTTTTTTCATTTTTAAAGTAATGTAATGATATGTTGCTTCTCATTATAATAACATATGATATGCTGCTTCTCATTAGAACACTGAAGCCCTAAAAATGCAATAAAAATATCACATGAGCTTTTCTAAAATCATGACTCAAAGTCATGTGGGTATGTTAAGAGGATTTGTATTCCATCAGTCAACTTTGTTGTAATATGTTTGCTTATTTCTTTGTAGAACCAGTTTTTGTCTTTAAAAAGTTGGGATGGTTGTTGGTTGATCATAATTCTATTGATATCCTCTAAGGTAAGCTGGTTAAAATAATTTAGTTATTTAATATTAATGAGGTTTTATCTAACTTGTAATTTTCTTTATAAAAAATGTTAGTAGAAAGGCTGTGTTTTAAGATATCACTTGTACAATATTGTTAATTTCGTATCTAACTTGGAAAGCAGAGGAACGTTAATTTTGAAGTGGAAACTTTCAAACCATATGAAGAATTGTCACATTTGCAAAAGTGTATAATATGGATATTAAGAACTGTGTTAGGAGTAGTTAGTTACTAAGTTATTGATATTCTAATGTTGCTAGTTCTTATTGAAAGGAGGGCTTTCAGTAAAAGATTGGCAATTGTTATATTCTAGAATGATGAATTATGGTATAAGTGTAATATAGCTCATATTGTGTATCTAAGCTTTGGATCATAAATATCATTAGAATACACTAACTGTAGTGTCTCTAATAACATTTGAAAAACTTTTATACAATTTTACATTAATTAGCGTGTTTGATTGATATTATACAGCTGGTGTGAACGACCTTGAAATTAGTTATTAAAGACATCAAACAACCTGATTAAGCACTTCGGTTTTGTTTACTTTTGGTAGTAATGTTTTAATAGTCTTATTAGATTGATCTGATATACGTAGACGACAAACTCTTTTGTATAGCATTTCTACCAGAAGCATTTATTTTCCAAAGTGGTGCAGGTTTTACGTTCAATATACATTTATTGTCTATTTCTTTGAAACGTTCGGCAGCATATGTTCGCAGAGTATAATTTCTTGTGTAATATTAGAAAGTTCCTAATGAAATACTGTGTGACTAAATATTACTTCAGAGTAACCAATATCATAAAGCTAACAATCATATTGAAATTACAAAATAAAATATACTCTATATAGATATATATATGTATGTGTGTGTGCTTGTGTAATATGTATTCATGTTATATTGTATTTCTCTATTATTCTTTATATCTAGACACATCTGGATTAATCTAATTACCAATAATTAAAAAAAATACAATGTAGCCTTTCTGAGAAGCATTAAATATGCGTTATAATTAGGGCATTTTGCTAATATCTTTAGTAGATTAATTGTACCACCATTCTTAAGCTTGGTAAATAATGTTTGGATGGATTTTATGAAATGCTGTTGGAACAAAAGTATAATATAAGGAGAACAGAAATTTCCAAATTTCCTGAATGTTTGTAGAAAAATGAATAATAAATCCTGATTGATTTTCTTTATTTTGGTAATTACTACAAGGAAATATAATTGTGTCAGTGGTCTATTTCTCTCTTTTACCGTTGAAGAGAGATAATAAAGACAATGTACAATACAAATTCGATCTAAAATTAAATGCAAGCTGATTGTAAGATAAACATTTTTTTCCCAAAACTTCCTATTTGAATTAGCATGTAAAACAAGAAAACGGAAAACTTCAAAGCTTATAACACTAAAATTAGGGGTTAGATTTCTGCTGAGTCACTGGAGGATATGCCGTAAAAATACAAGTGTAATGGAAGTACATTTGAAATTAAATATTACTGTTTTAACAACATTTTTTTTTAGATTTTCGCTTTATATCAAAAGAACGTTTCGTATAATTATATATATATATATATATATATCACATGTTGTTAAAAATATTCAACAAAATACTTAGATTGAAAATAGTATGCAGTTCGAAGTCGAATCACCTCGTTTACGCGTATGGTAGACAACGTAATATTCTATATTCAATACTAGGCACATGAAACGAATAATACAACATTATTCTATAGGTTTAATTTCGATTCTGAACTAAATTATCTCTGATAAAGGTAACCGCTTTTTTATCTTTGCTATTGTTTACTGACCACATTATTTGCTCCCTTTTCCCCAGTAACTCAGCGATAAGTTTAAAGGCTTACGACATTAAAAACTGGGTTTCGATCTCCATGGTGAAAACAGCACAGCTAGTTTTGTGCAGCTTTGTGCTTAACTATAAACAAACAAACAAGACTAAATTATCCATAAATATTTCACTCATATTGACTTTTAATATACTTTACCACTTACCATAGTAATCAAAGGAAAAATAAAAATACTTCACACGTGTACACGTTTGCTCCTTGCTTTAAAAATAAGTAAAAAAAACAGCTTTTATTGTCTCTGCAGACAAAAATACAGACGTGATGGCTGATTATTTATGTTTGGTTTGTTAATAGAAGAATAGCTATTTGTAAAATAAAATAAAAAAGGTGACAACTCACGACTTGGCTCTTAACTTGCTTCAGGCGAAATACAGAACCAACTGGAATCTTTCAGAAGCCTTTTAGAGTAATAATGGGTAAATAGAGAATTTTGTCACATGTGTAGTGACTAAAATACATTTTGTTTTGTAACTAAGAACATATTTTGTCGTATTGTCAATGAACTTCTTCATGCAAATGGATTTATTATTTTATATTTTCTTTTCAGCCCCGAAATTAAAGGGACATAAAGAGCCTGAAGCTCAAGAAGAGCAGAGAACGATGGGAACAGTTGAGGAAAGATGATCAAAACGACAAATCCGTTCTTAAACAAGCTTTACTTGATCAAACCAAGAGCTCTAGTGCACCAGGAACATCCGAAAACACCAATAACACAAATCAACAGGCTTGTACTACTTCTTTCTGTGACTACAATAATTCTAATGAAACCCGTGTCCAGATGCACATGGTGGCACAACATTCTCAGAAACAAACTCTCCTGGACTGTCCTCTCTGTCAAGACAGCTTTGTAGAGTGGACAGAATTGGAAAAGCATGTAATGGATACTCATAATGTTAACAAGGAAGGCATGAAAAGAATTTTGGCCATCGTGGACCATTCAACACTTGAAGATAAAACAGCGGCTCAGAATGAAGATTCAGTGGATTCGAAAGACGAAAACAGTGAAGATGACAGCGATAGCCAGGAAAAACCTTACACGGAAGAATCAGCAGCTGAGGAGTTAGGCTGTCCTACTTGTTCTAAAATATTTAGTAATGTCGATGACTTATTCCTACACCAGAACGAGAAAGGTCACATTGAAATGAAGCAAACATCTCGAGGATCTGGATACATATGCTGGTGGAAAGGTTGTAAACAGTTCTTTCCTTCTTCTCAAACTTTACAGATTCATTTTAAAGACATTCATGCAAAAATTCCTCAACTTGCTGTGTCTGATCGTCACGTTTACAAGTATCGTTGTAGTCAGTGTAGCTTGGCTTTCAGAACTTTGGATAAATTACAGCTTCATTCACAGTATCATGTCATCCGGGCAGCAACTAAGTGTGTCCTGTGTGACCGCAGTTTCCGATCTATTCAAGCCCTGCAGAAACACGTTGAGACATCCCACGCCGATATGACTAACGAGGAGAAGGAGCAATATCAAGCCAGTCTGGCTAATAATCCTTTGTTAACAAACCAAGGAGGTGGACCAGGTGTGCTCGACCCACAAACAACAGTACTCATGAAGAAAGATAATAACAGAGACACGGTAGAATCCTCTGAGGAACCCATGGACACATTGATCCCTCAAGATCCCTCCGATCAAATAAATAACCCAGAAATAAATGCTGACGACGGAAACGAACAGGCTTTCAACCTAATAGATGGCAGTACAAAGGAACAGTGTTTTGAGGATTACATTAACAGCCAGGCAGTGGCAGAAGATAGTTACAATGATCCTTCTAGAAAATACAAATGTCACCGATGTAAAGTTGCTTTCACCCGCCAGGGTTATCTCACAAGCCATAACAAAACCCTGCTTCATCGCAAGGGAGAGAAGATGAGCTACCCCATGGAGAAATATCTTGATCCCAACCGGCCTTACAAGTGTGATGTTTGTAAAGAATCTTTTACCCAAAAGAACATTTTGCTTGTGCATTATAATTCTGTTTCTCACTTGCACAAATTGAAACAAAGTATGAAAGATAACAATACTGGTGCAACTACAACAGCTTTAACGGAATCCACGACGAGCACTACGATCTCTACCAGTAATTGCTCCAGTCCAAGCAATATCTTAAGTAATGGCGAATCAGATAAGAAACCATACAAATGTAACATTTGTAAGGTTGCTTATAGTCAAGGATCTACTTTAGATATACATGTAAGGTCTGTTTTACATCAGACTAGAGCTTCAAAATTACACGAACTTGCAGTGGCTGGACAGATAGACTTGAGCATTCCACTTATTGAAAAACCTGAATGTACACAGGCCCAAGACACTCAACCAAAATCTGTTAATGAAGTTTCAAGCAAGCTTAAGCCAGGGACAGAAACAATTATTACAACATCTACTGCATATCCAGTGTCTGCATCTCAGCCTTCTACACTGAATGAATTATTACAAGTTCCTCACTGCATTGTACCAATATCTGGTACAGTTACTAATTCTAGTGCCTCTTCACAACTACCATTTCAAGTTCCTCCAGATCCTTCATCAGTACAACAAGCTCTAAGTCTTGCATCTCACCTAGCTCAACCACCTATATTTGCAACCTCTGATATTTCATCACCAAGCACTTACACTTGTCAGCGTTGTCACCAACCGTGCATTTCTCAGGAAGCTTTGCTTCAGCATCAACAATTTTGTTGCTTTTTCGGTCAGCCTCCCGCATCGTTGTTTGGAGCAGGATCACCAGGCTTATCTCCTTCTGCTCTGGCTGGCTTGTCTCATTGCCAGCTACCAATCCAAATAGTTCACCCAGAATTAGCTGGTAACCAACAGCATCCAGAGATGGGATATTCAAAATCAGAACACGCTTCATCATCTACCTGTGAACCTAATTCAGAAAGATATTCTTCTTCATCTCATGTTAATGATCATACATCAATCCAGATGAATTCTCAGATATTAAAATCAAAGTTTTCCTATCCACGAAGCAAGCCTCTTATGTATAAGCATCTGCTCGAAAGCTACGGATTCGACATTGTTATGCAGTTTAACGAGTTTAGCAAAAAGAAAGTCAAGAAAGATCCAGAGTATAAAGATATTGAAAGTGAAAAAGAAACAGATACTCCTGGAAAAAGTAACAAAAATGAGACAGAAGAAGATGAAGAAAAATTAAAAGCAGTCAGCAGTTTTTTACCAGAGATAAACAAGTCTGTTTGTGATTTGTGCCAGAGAGAGTTTTCTAGTATTTGGGTTTTGAAATCCCATAAAGAGGAATACCACAAACAAGTTGTACCTTTCAGTTTACTAGAAACCTTTGTAGATGAATATAAAAAACATTATGAGAAAAAGCAGTCACAGACAGAAGATGTGAGTAGCATTTCAGATACTACTCCAACTCCCACGTCAACACCAGACAGCAGTGGACAGATACAAAAAGATCCTTGTTCATCCATGGGACTTTGTGCCATAGGAGCACCAACTTTACAGTCGCCTGTAACATCCATTGCTGGTCAACAAAATGATTCCTTTAATGCTAATCATATGGCAGCACAATTCCAGTTTAATCAGCTATTGATGAGCATGGGACTAGGAATGGGATTACCTGTAGGTATGGGTATGCCCCTTGCTACTATGAACATGCACCCTCCAATGATTCCAATGATGATGCCACCTCCTGTTGATCCCTTCATGGCTTCTGCCTTTAAGCATCCAATGTTGGCAGGGTCTTTTGATCCCAATTACTTTGCTTCTCAACAGAAGTTGCTTCAACAGCAACCACAACAACTGTCGCATTCACAGCAACAAAAGCGAGCAAGAACGCGTATTAGTGATGACCAACTGAAAATCTTGCGTACGTACTTTAACATTAATAATTCTCCCACAGAAGAACAGCTCGTAGAAATGTCAGATAAGTCAGGATTAACAGTAAAAGTAATTAAACATTGGTTTAGAAATACCTTGTTCAAAGAAAGGCAACGTAATAAAGACTCTCCTTACAATTTCAGCAATCCTCCTTCTACGTATTTAAACTTGGAAGAATATGAAAAAACGGGGGAGGCAAGAGTAGTCCCAGTAAATGAACCTAACAATCATACTGACGTTAACAATAAAAACTTTAAAGAATTAGCTCAAGAAAATGAGATGATAATACCACAGAATAATTCTGCTGTTTTTGATAAAGAAAACATAAATTCTAATGACCAACATACACCAGAAATATCTGTGAACGATAAAAATGCATCAGGCCAGTGTATGGGGAAGAGTGTGACAACAGTAGATGCATATCCTGCATTAGCTTCAAGAGATTCAGAATTAAGTAGGGAACTAACGTTGTACAGCGATGCATGTATTTCTCATAGTGAAATATTAAAACAAAAAGACTCGAGTGATGATTCAGCAGATTATTCTTCGAGTTCCATAAACTTTTCAGTTGCCACAACCAGCACTTCATTTGGACATGCAGGAGTACCCAAAAGTGATACAACAAAACCTTCTTTATCTCCTAATTCCACATCATCCCGAAATTCTGGCTCAGGAAAACGTGCTAATAGAACACGTTTTACTGATTATCAAGTTAAAATTTTACAAGAGTTTTTCGAAACAAATGCTTACCCAAAGGATGATAATTTGGAATACTTGTCAAAGCTTTTACATCTGAGTCCTCGTATTATTGTTGTGTGGTTCCAAAATGCTAGACAGAAAGCTAGAAAAATGTACGAAAACCAACCTCCAGTTACTAATGAAGAAGAAAGCTCTGGACGTTTCCAGAGAACTTCAGGATTAAATTATCAGTGTAAAAAGTGCTTGCAAGTATTTCAACGCTATTATGAACTAATCAAGCATCAGAAAAACCTGTGCTTCAAGGATGAAAATCCAGTTGCAACACAGGTTAAAGTTCCTTCAGATGGGGTAGAGGCAAGATCACGCCCAGTTTTGCCTGCAGTAAATCAAGGAGTCAGCCGTCCAACAGATCATAGTAAAACTGCCTGTCAAAATGGAACATACCAGTGTGATAAGTGCAGTTTAGCGTTTCCGCGTTTTGAGTTATGGCGAGAACATCAGATTGTTCATATAATGAACCCGAACTTGTATTCTAGTTATTCACCCAACTCATCTTTTGGAATGCTTCAATACGAAGCACAAGGAACAATGGCAACAATGAAACGTAAACTTTCTGAAGATGAAGAATCAAAGGAATCAACTGACCAACCAAGAGATAAAAGGTTAAGGACAACAATTCTTCCGGAACAACTTGATTTTTTATACCAAAAGTATCAGATAGAAAGTAATCCAAGTCGGAAAATGCTTGAATCAATTTCTCGAGAAGTAGGGCTAAAGAAAAGAGTTGTTCAGGTTTGGTTTCAAAACACGCGAGCCCGAGAGAGAAAGGGACAGTTTCGCGCTCACCAGCAAGTTATACATAAACGGTGCCCGTTCTGTCGAGCTCTGTTCAAAGCTAGATCTGCACTTGAATCTCATCTAGCTACTAGGCACGCTGATCAGTATACTAAAGGAGAGATAAACGTTGATGCATTTCCTGATGGAGATACCGATTCAGAGGCTGGAAACAGTGCCGAAGATGAAACTAAAGGAAGTGTTTCAGGTTTTCCTAACTTGCTCACGTCTTCTCCGGTCCCGGGGTATTCTCCTTCATCTATGAATTCAATGAGCAAATGCACTGATGAAGAACTCCCAAAGAAGGATGATAGCGATTTGACATTCCCTGATATTAATACAAAAGAATCCTCCGGGCCTGCAGATCTTAGCGTGAAAGTTCAGCAGTCTGGAACATCAAAACTGAAAGATGGGCCTCTTGATTTGAGTAAATCGATGAAAGTAAATGTTCAAGCGGATAAGTCAATAGATCCGCTACCCCCTAATTTAAGTGACAGAAGCTTAGAAGACTCATCTTTCCGCTTATCTATTGTTGACGACACTCGTTCAGAGACTTATTCAGAATCTACAGACAGAGAAGGTGAAGACGTGTCGCACGAAAGCAGTCCAACGTCTCCAGCTATCCAGTCTCAATCGCAAAGTACGCGTAGCATGGCCAGTTCTGGAAAGAGATTTAGAACCCAAATGACTACATTGCAGATAAAAGTTATGAAATCTATTTTTGTAGATTATAAAACACCATCTATGGCAGAATGTGAACAATTGGGTCGTGAAATTGATCTTGCCAAGAGAGTAGTCCAAGTTTGGTTCCAGAATGCTCGAGCAAAAGAGAAAAAATCTAAAATAGCTTTTGCAAAGACTTTTGGTCAGGAAATGGAGACGAAAACAACTGCAGAAGAATGTAAACTCTGTAATTTTAAGTATGATCCAAAATATTCTACTTGTGTACAAGATCATTTGTTCTCCAAAAGACACATAGAGAACCTGAGGATCCAAATTGAAAGCCTCAAGAATTTGACAGATAGCCAAGAAACATCATCTCATTCCACTGATTTTCCTACAGCTGGTGGAGGAAATGCTTTATCTCAGCTTATGCAGCAAGAAAGAATGGAAAATAATGCGTCTATAGTAGTATCATCTTCATCTACTATTGCAGCATCAAGCCAACAGAACCTAATGCAACAACTACAGATATTGGAACTTCAGCAAATGACTAGTCTTGGTATTTCTGGGCTTGGTTTGCCTAATAATCATGAAACAAATTCATCAAACACCAAGGATAAGATTAATTCCTCGCTTAGCGAAAGAAGTTCTTGTAGAAAGGAAAATTCAACAGGGTCGTCAACTCCAATTGGACTTGCCAACACCTCTATCAAACTAACAGGAGATGCCACTAAAGACACCGTGGTGCCAGTGCCTTCTGCAGTTTCCACTCATAGTAATACATCAGTAACTCAAAATATGGATTTTTCTGTTTCTTCCAATGATGGATCTGGCTTATTTTCTTATATGTACACCGGAGTACCAGGATACTACCCGGGAATGCACAGCAACATCATTCCTCCTAGCATATACAATACAGGTAGGAACAAGCTCTGAAACTGATTAGATTTAGGACAAGTAAATTTTTCGCCGTTCTTCAGCCAGTAACAGACTCGTTCCTTGCTGGTAAGAGGAAAAAAATTATGTCTTGTGTTAAACTGTAAGTCACAGCCCATCATATTTATTTACACTTTGTTGATAATTGAAAAGAATCAAGTGAAGTAAAGAATTTGATTTCCAAAAACTATGGAATTATTTGTGAGAAGAATTAAGTACCAATTAGACAAGTTATTTGGAGTACAGTCCAAGTTTTTAGTTCCTAAAAATTTCGATTTTGACTATGCCATGTAAACAATATAAAGAAATAAGCTAAGTTATCAGTTGTGTACATTTTGTCGTATGTGCTTTGGGCATGGGCTGAGAGCGATATTTGTACAGACATACTAGTGATTTACGTGCATCCTAAATTTGACGGAACAAACATTTCGTTCAGTACGTCCGTGTTCATCTGCCACGGTTTCCTAGCTCAGGAATATACAAAGATATTTACATGTAGTGATACAAGCTTTTATTGTAAAATGATTTTCTTAGTTCATCCTTGGGTTTCAAAAATTGCTTGGTTATTCAGTTTAACTAGCAACCATTTAGTAAAACTCATTATGTTAACTGAATTTTGTATATAATACATTTTGCTTGTGACATTCTTATAATTCCAGCCATAACATTGGAAACGTTCAATTTTCACTAACTCCAAAGGTTTTTCACCACCAGTACTTAAGTAGAAATCCAAAGTATTAGTCACAAGGTTTTGGATTGCTTCATCATAATTGAAAATTAAATGTATTTTATTTAATTATGAAACAGGTTACGGCTAGATAACTAATAATTACCTCTTGTTAATCATTTTTTCCGTCTGGTTTAACTCGTTCAAAAAGTAAATTTTATGTAAGTGTAAACATACACGCGTACTCCTACCTTATGCTACACGATACACGAATTTCAGGCCTTTGTGTACGTCCGAACAAATTTATCTTTCTGTAGAGGTGTATGACTTCGCCCCCTTTTCCCTTCCCTCTCACTTCCCGGTGTAATTATGCACACTCGATTAAATGAACACCTGTGTGTGCATTGTTCATATATTTGTAGCAGGTTGGGTAAATTAGCGCATGGCGGGGTCTCTTATAATGAGGTAGCGTGGCACAAGGTGTCGTTCTTTGTTTCTGAAATACTGTACCACATACATCATCAGACGCATTTTTCCATTTCTTGGTATTTCCATGTGATACTAGGTGAAAAACGATTTAATTTTTCTATCAAGTTTTAATATATAGTTATTCACGTGGAAATATTACCAGTGCTTTAATTTTATTTTAGTTAAACGCAACTTGGTGAAAATATTACAAATTAAATCCAGTGAAGTACAAAAATGGCGTGCCCCATGCTAGTACAGCAGTATGTCTCCAGATTTACAACGCTAAAATCAGGGGTTCGATTTCACTCGGTGAGCTCAGCAGATAGCCTGATGTGGCTTTGCTCTAAGAAAGCACACACACACATTTTGGGCCCCGCATGGCCAGGTGGGTTAAGGAGTTCGACTCGTAATCTGAGGGTCACGGGTTCGAATCCCCGTCACACCAAACATGCTCACCCTTGCAGCCGTGGGGGCGTTATAATGTTACGGTCAATCCCACTATTCGTTGATAAATGAGTAGCCCAAGAGTTGGCGGTGGGTGATGATGACTAGCTGCCTTTCCTCTAGTCTTACACTACTAAATTAGGGACGGCTAGCTCAGATAGCCCTCGAGTAGCTTTGCGCGAAATTCAAAACAAACAAAAACAGACAAAAGTGGCAGAAGGAATTGAAATATATATGGTTTCAATTTTTCCTAATAATTTTTATTAACTTTGTTTCCAAAATACAGAAAATGAAGGTTTATAAGTTCTTGATATTACATGGTTAACATTCAGTTTCAAGTTCTCAATTCAACATATTTAACACTTTGAACGCATCTAATTTCTAAACGCAATAAATGATTAGCCTAATAATTTCTCCGGTGGGACAGCAGTAAGTTTTCAGATTTACAACGCTAAAATCAGGGGTTCGATTCCTCTCAGTGAATACAGCAGGTAGTCCGATTTGGGTTTGATATAAACACACACACTCCTGTAATAAAGAACGGTCACTATCTAAGTGGAGAGAACGAATAACTTTTTGACATAAACCATATTTTTTGTATCAGAAGTGTACAAGGTAAAGATGACATTTATAGAAATCCGGTGGATATGCCGATATGTATTACTATATAGATGTAATACCTACTCCTGCGTGTCCTGAGCTCTACTCTGTTCTATTTGCACAGCTGTTTCCGTTTGAGACGTCACGCAAAGTCCTCTCCAGCACTCGTGCCATGTGGCCTCGTGCTTCGCGTAAAAGTTAAGTTACATATAGAGGTGTGGACTGTCAATCCCCATATGATAGCATATTTTCCCCATTTCTACCCCACATATACACATTTTTTTAAATAGTTACTGTTTCTGAAAGTTGTTCGGTAACAATGTTGTGGCTGGATTGATTTTCTTTGTATAATGCACATGATTATGTGAATGCACCATATTTGTATAATGCACATGATTATGTGAATGCACCATATTTGCTTTATGTTTGTTCGTTTTTCTTCTTCTTTTGACCCTTGTTTTTCTTCGAAATTTATATAAATAATTTTGTACGTAAATATAAACAGTTGTATTGGTTTCTATTTTTAAGAAGTTTATTAGACGTACATGTAAGGCTGGCATTAATATAAATTTAAATAATTTCCCGCATGCTTTAGTCAGTGTGTTAGTTCTAAGAGACCTGGTTTTAATGTTTCACTGGCATGCTGACGATATTTTGTAGATGAATTCTGCGATGTTTAATTACGTAGATCTTAGTTTGGTGAGATTGTTATGTTTAAAGCTGTTAGATGAGCTGTATGGAAACTGTCCTATTTTTATTTGTACATATGATGGACTATTCATTTTATTTCCCCTTGTAATAACAGCTTGAACATGGAAGATAGAATAAACTGTTTTTTGTTCTCCCGATTGGTTTTGTTTCGTTTATTTTTTGTGCAGTTTCATTAAGTTTTTCCCCTTTTCAGATGTTAGGAAGAATATAAAATACTAAGTTTTTTACAACTTCCAAATGATCACTGTGTACACAGAAGAACTATAAGCATTGAACCTTCTACTGTTTGTTCAACGAAGTTTTTAGACTACGATACGTTACTTCACGCGACCGTATTCGTAAAGCAAAATGCAACCTAATAATTATTCGAAATTTTGATTAAAGAAAAACCGAAACTACTTGAAACTGCTTTATATGTTCTACAGACCAGCACAGCCGAGTTTCGTCAGAAGTTTAGAAATTAATGATGTCTAAAGTTTTAGTGTATGTATTGTTTCTCCATTTGTATAATTTCACAGTGGGTGGTAAGTTGTACTTTTTAAACGCCTCACTAACATCCTTTAATACTTTGCCAAATGCCGAAATTACTTTTTACTTTTATCTCAAGAAGTACTTTATCACTTCATTTGCCCTTATCTTAAATATTCAACTCTTGTTGGTAGAATCATTAAGATTTTCACATATTAGTGTAGCGTGATTTTGACAAAAATGGTACTCAAAATTATGTTATGAAAATCGTAATTTTCGAATAAAACACACTTAGCTAACAGTATATTTTACTCTGGTATGTCCATGGATCGAATTCAATCACTTTTATCTTTTTTGGGGGTACGAACTGCATTTTATTCAGAGTCATAAAAGTAACAATTTGCTATTATTACAGGTTTTCAGTTGCCATGCCAGCGTGCATTATTATATAAAATGTGCTGATATGAAAAGACACCATAGTATGTTTAATTTCGCGCAAATTTAATCGAAGGTTGTCTCACTAGCCATCCATAATTTAGATGCCTTAGACTAAGAAGGAAGGCAGCTATTCAACACTACCCATTGTCACCTCTTGGACTACTCATTATTAACAAAAAGTGGGATTTACTGTTACATTATAATGCCTCACAACTGAAAGGGCGAGAATTATAGTAACTATTGCAAGTGTCTCTGAAGTGTTTCATTTACAGAACTGCGCGTTAACATATTAATGCAATAATGTGATTCTAACGAAGTCTTTCAGATGTCATGATCTCTAAAATAGTTCAATGTAGGATTGAAGCACATTTTAATAAATTTGGAGCATCTGACATTTCAGAATCTGAAATGTATCACGGCCACATCTGTTAATGTTCCTACTATTAAGATTTTAATGTTTAAATAGTACCGTGTATTAATTACTAAACGTAATTCCAGATTATGTTGAAGTAGGGTTACACTTCTTTTTTAAGCATACCCCATATTGTTTTTATTTCTTCTTTTTTTCCGAATCAGAGTCAAACAAAGCCTAACTTTGGGATGTGAGTTTCTAGACGACTCGTTTGGGACCATTTCATACGATCCAAACTAAAGTTTAACAAAAGAATTGAAATGTACTATAATCGTACGGTATGTTCAATAGTTTTTCGTTCTTTGAACATTTTTAAGCTTTTCGAGCAAAATATCCCCGCTAATATCGTGGGAACTAATTGTTCGAGTTTGTTTCTTTTTACTGATGTAGTTCCACTTCCTACTTACGCCCTTCCATGGTTTTGGTTTGTTTGGGAATTTCGCGTAAAGCTACACTAGGGCTACTCTGCGCTTGGGCTACTCTTTTACCAACAAATAGTGGAATTGACCGAACATAATAACGCCCCCACGACTGAAAGAGCGAGCATGTTTGGTGTGACAGAAATTCGAACCTGCGATTATTGTGTTACTAGTCGAGCGCCTTAACTACCTAGCCATGCCGGGCCGCCGCCCTTCCATGCAAATTTCGAGTATATTTTCAAGCACGTATGATTTATTTGATTTGGAAAATTTTACCAGCGTGACGTAGCTTAATTTTATGCTGCAACAAATATAAATAATCCATAAATTTCACGAGAAACAACAACAAAAAACTGCGCGCAATTTTAATAACACACAAATTTGTATAACTAATGCTAAGAGTCCCAAGCCATCCTATTATCCTTTATTTGTGGACCTCAGTACAAAATGTTTGATAACCTGTTAAATGCAGGCACTTATTTTAGGTCATCTATACTATGTTCATATAAATATTAATGCGGATTCGTCTTATGAGCCCGTATATTCCCTTTGAAAGCCATTTTGGAGTAGTGTTTGAAAATTTCTATATGTTTAATTTAGATTATTGTTTTGAGTGGCTTCTTTCTTGTTAACACCAGTTATTGGTTATTAAGTAAATTTCTTCAGAAACCCTAAGAGCTCCCAAACTCCTTTATTCCTAATTTTATGGATCCCCTCACATTTCTCGAGATAAGCAAAATTTCATGTCAGTTAGTTAAAACTGCAGAAGAAATTCGAAAATCAAGTAACAACTGATACATTGGCACAGTTTAGGTGTTACTGTATGGATTGTTGTATGTAAATTGAATATTTAATTGTTCTCAAGTCATTTACTTTCACTATGGGGACTTTTGTTTCTTTGTGGATGCAGGGGGGTGGGTGCATTTGATCCAAAGCGAGTGTTATATTTCTTAATAGAATCGGTGTGGCTGTGTGATGATATTTGTTTTCGCGAAACATTAGAAAAAAAAGTCCGAAAACGCTTTAACTGCGAGATTAAGGGTTTTTATGTAGCTACTCTTCAAAATATAGTAGAACGTCAACGTATTGAACTCACAATCGTCGACGATAGATAAGGTTGAGTCGCTAAATGCATTTTATAAAAACGTGATTATTGAATAGTCACAGGGTTAATGAACAACATTTTGTTCAGTATGCACAAAGAGTAGTGTTTTATTTACTCTTTCTTATTTGACATTATGTAAATATTTCTGCACTTTAAAAATAAGTAATAAATTCAATAGTAAGTTGTTTTTGTTTTATCAAATATAACTTTTGTAGTTAAACATCTGTTCATTTTGAACAAGTTAACCACCATTCTTGTATTTGAGTTTTAGGAACATTATGTATTGGTTGATTAAAATTACTCTAATTTCCTAAAAAAGGTACTTTTGTTAATAGTATTAATTGAAATGTTCAAAACACTAGATTATTATTTTTATTAATTTTTTACGTTTACGAAAATTGTTTTACATGATTATTTTAGCCCAAGGACTTTAGCCTAACTAAATCTTGAAATTTCGATTTTGGACCAAACTAAATCTAAGGTGCCTAAATATCTTAGGTTATTAGTGGATTTAAGGCCGAAAATCTTTAGTTCTGAACTATATTTATTTTACGTGTGATAATAATTATTAATAATTGCTTGTAGTAATTATATGCGAGTTTGAATGTTAGAACTTGTCGATATTAAGCGCTGTAGATTTTTCATTTTGTATTTATTTTTAATATCGGGTTCATTAGTGTATAATTTAAGAAAGTTTATTTCTTTTGTATTTTATGCAATGCCTTATGTAAAGCTATTAACGAACCATCCACTAATTTGAGACATATAAATTAGTCTGTCTTATTGATATTTCATTCAGTCCGTAAAGTTCCTTAACGTGGTGTTGTAATGATTTAAATTCAGCCAGTAACATTAATTAACACCGAGTTGTAGTGATTTGTATTCATTCAGTAACATTAATTAACACAGAGTTGTAGTGACGTAAATTCAACCAGTAAGAATACATAACACGTTTTGTAGTGATTTGTATTCATCCAGTAATATTACGCTATCAAGTTTTGTACTAAATTGATTTCAGCCAGTAAATTTATTTAACCTGGCTCTGTACTTATAAGTGCAGTATACTTATAAGTTTTAAAAGTGGTAAAACTTGCGCAGGGTCTTTAGATTCAGGGTATGTATGCTACTCTTTAGAAGAGGAATGACTTTTATAGAGTTTCAAAGATGTGGTTGTTACCTTTACAGAGAATATAAAAAATACAATAAGCTTAAAGATCTGTCAAAGAGGAGATACTTCTACAGAGTGATAAATTCTTGCATAGACTGCAAGTAAAGAATAATGAATTATCATTCTTTTCAGACACCAATGATCTGTTACATAAATATTAGTGTACTTGTATATTTATTTGTGAGCTTCTCTGTGTTGAAGTAATTTGAATACAAGTGTGTGTTTTTATTAAAGTTAGCTCTATATTTTTCGCCATTTTTGACTGAATATGGTATGAGAAAGCAATTTCTCGTTCAAGTGAGTGGCGTTGCGGTGGAAAAGTAACTATGGTTGTTATTTAACTGAGTTAAACAAAGGATGAAACGTAACCTTGTCGTTTCGGACGGAAATTTCAACTGAAAATTCAATCGAATGTTACCAGTTTTTCTCTTTAGCGTTTTATATCAATAATCACAAACACTGAAAGCAGCTGCTACAATTATTAAAACAATCGGTTCGATTGGATGTGTTTCCCTGACATTTTGCTGAGCAGGTGTGTCATTGAAAATGTAACGTAATTGTTCATCGAGACTTAATAAAGTTATGTAATAGTGCAGGTGATCTCTAAATACTTTCAGATTAAATGTAATTAAATGACTAGATTACAGTCAGTTTATTCGTGATATAGACATTGACTTTTAACTCTTCTCCTGATGACAATAAGCTCTTTAAATTTGTCTCTCTTTGTTCAATAATTAAGGTATAAGTACGTGTAAATCCATTCTTTTGTTTCTTGGCATAAATACTTATAAATGTATTTTGTACTATTTGATAGATTATATGTTTGCCATCAAGCAGTATTTCATTCTTCTTAAGGCTTCGGTACTATTATTAAAAGTCTGTTGTTTTGTTTGATATGCATTATAAGAAGTAGGCAAACAACGATTTATAAGTACAAGGAAGAGTTTTATTGACGGTGGAGAATACATGTTTCGACTGAAGAAGAGAGACCAGTGTTTAGTCGAAACATGTACTATGTTTCCTCATCCATAAAGCTCTTCCTTTTACTTATAAATTGTTTTTATCTACTTTTTTACTACCTATTATGGTGTTAGTATAATGTGCTTCCTAACTTTGTTATACGTAAATATACCAGGTGGTCAGTTTTAACAAGTGTTGCCCAGGGAATTATGGGAAGGGAATTAATTAATCAGTGTGTGAGCTATACAGTCGTACTTGCTTGAGAAAATGGCTGACACAACAACGAGTGAAAATTCTTTCTACGGATTTAGTAATCGATAATACCGTCATCGGTGGAAAATTTGCCCAAATAACGCCTTTGTTGGCTGACCAGAGACAATAGAAGATCTGGACATACGTGCACGTGGGCTGACGCATGAGAAAACTAGGCAGTGCCTGAGTTCTGTGTTCTATTTAGCAGGTTATTTTCAGAGAAATGGGGAGAAAAAAATCGACTTCTAATGTTGAAAAGAGAATTTTTACTGATTAATTGTTAATTGTAATTACATTTTTCATGTAATTACGTTCAACAGTGAGAACATGATACCAAAACGTTAATTGTTAGTATTGGAGTTAAACACAGTCTTCGTTACTTTTGGTTTCATGTTTTTGTCTTATTCTAAATATTGTAAAGTCGATATAAGACATTTTCAATAATATGTAAAGCAACTTTCGTTTTAAAAATTTGTAAAATTAAAAAAACGGCCCGAAATAATCAAAGGTATTCTAAAATTAGCATCCATTTCTTATAGAATATGATAGATTTATAATTATATTTACTGGGTGATGCTGCAGTTGTTTATATACATTTTTACTCAGTGTATAATGAAAATATAATGTCTTTGTGGCTTTCGTGTTTGCCTTTCGTTCTGTAAGTTGCATCTTGTACATGACAGGCAAGGACTTAAATATTATAGTTTTATTAGTTTACAGTTCAAAGAAAAGGACTAGAAAGAACATTCGAAAAGTTAAAACAGCAAGTTATTTGATAACAGCAAATTAATACGACGCCAAAGTTGGTTTATTTTATGTCGTGCTTCTCTAAACTAGTAAATTTGAAGCTCAGTTGTTAGTCAATTTTATATTGCAATTAATACCATTTGCACAAATAAAAATTGCTTATAACTAAAATTAATTAAATTTGTTCACTTTTTAAAATCAGAAGGTTTATAATACGTTTCGTAGATTTCGCCATTATAACTTTGGTGTTTTAGCTTACGAGGACATTGAATTACCATCGTTTCGTAGTTAAATTGGAGGTTTATATATATCGTTAGTTGTACAACGTGATACTGTGAACCAAACAACCAGATGGCGCCTTGTACAAACTGATTCTCTTTTGGTACCCTCGATCCAGGTGTAGTTAATGTTTTCGCTGAATTTTGTTTTAATGTCTCCTGACGTTTACTAATATCACGAGGAGATTGCAATATAATGAGTAACCACTGTGTTTTGATTATTTTCTCATCTTCTAAAGCTCGAACCAGTAGTAACGGCTGGTCGGGCTACTTGTTTAATACTAGGACATGTAACATGTGCTCTTCACGGAATATTGTAAAATGAAACATTTTAAAGCTCTCCTAAAAACATAGATTTTTATGGCATTACCTGACATTTCATATTAGTTACGTGCTCTTTAAACACATACAGTTAAATTCCTTGGATTTTGTCCTGAACTATTTGATGTTTCTTTCTTTGATTACAAAACTTCATATCGTTTGCACTAGAATACTGTCGTTCTGATATTCTAAAGAGACAGATTTTATTTTATTTTCATGTATTAGTGCGCTGTGCAACAACAACACCAGCAAAACAAAAAACCTTTATTCTGTAAACAAAGAAAGGAAAACTTGCGAAACGATAAAAAATATCGTGTGCACGTGACGTAAAGCGTTTTTCTCCTGCATGTACTAGATATCCATCCTTTGTGGGACTCCATTAATTCTGAAGTCATGTTTAAAACTACATTCTTGTTAAATTTTTAATGAATGGCGGCATTACCGCGAAAACAATTCAATACGCTTTTTAAGGTGTCCACGCATTACGTTCTTATTTCAATACCCTTGTTAAGGTGTCCACGCATTACGTTCTTACTTCAATACCCTTGTTAAGGTGTCCACGCATTACGCAAGACAAGCCTGATAGCAAAGCTAAAATTACCTTTTCTCTTTCCTTTCAAACTTTTAAGTTGGAACCTCTTTAAAAACTAGTAGGAGAGGCGAATACCTCAATTTTACCTAATCGTACATTGTATGATTTGTCATTGAAGTATTGTGGTAGATCATCAATAAATTGATAGGAAGATAAAGCGAGTAAAATACAATAATTGCTAATAATAAGAGTGAATGAGATTCGAACCCAGGTTATTCATATTTTAGCATGTGACTGGAATGGTCTGATTTATTAAAATGTTTTTAACATATATTGTACTAGAAGAAAATATTTATTACAAAGTGACTTCACAGGACGAAACAAGTCAAAGTAAGTTATTATATTAATCAGCATTTTCAAAGTATTGTTAATAAGTAACATAAAGTTTTCGTTATTATGCTGTTTTTAAGTTATTGCTAGTGTTGGTTCTCTTTATAACTATTTATTTTATGAAATAAATTTTTACCAGATATTATTTATAGTATCATCTGGTGTTAACCAGCCTAGAACTAGAAAAATAGAAACATATACTAACCGTTGATTGTTTGTTTTGAATTTCGTGCAAAGGTCTATCTTCGCTAGCCGTCCCTAATTTAGCAGTGAAATACTAGAGGGAAGGCTGCTAGTCATCACACTTACGGTTTACTCTTGCACTAACGAAAGTGGCATTGACCGTAATATTTTATAACGTCACCACGGTTAAAAGAGCAAACTTTTGGTGAGACGGGAATTTGAACCGCGACCCTAAACTTGCGAGACAAGCGCCTTAACCACCTGTCCATACTGGGCCTTTAAAGGTCGCCTTCCCTTTTGTTGACTATGAATATTCACGGCTGAGATAAAATTAAAACTTTTGTTTACGGAGTTTTGGTCTTTTAAATTACAGAAGATCTCATTGATACGTTGTAATCTGATACATGTTTATCTTTGTTTATTGCTTGAAGAAATGAAGGATAATAATAATCAAATTAACATTGTTTAGTCCATCACTGGCGTATATTCGGCTTTCAGGAACAACTGCTAGTTATTCCAAAGAAAACAGCGTGATAAACATTTTTAAACTGTTTTGTGTCTATTTTCCTCTTTTTATCCATCAAAAATACTAAATTCGTTGTAAGATATCTTCCTTCATTACAAGATTTTCAGTAAAATGCTATATTTTTAGTGTTTAATAACATGCAGCCATTTGTCTTGTGTTTGCATTACTAGAGATTTGCATGTTTTAAAGGCGTTTGCTTTCAAAACGCTTTTACGTGCTTTTGTTAGTTGGAAGGGAGAGACAGGCAGATGCGGAGGAAGTTTTGGTACCAATGTCAAAGTTCTTTGTATGCACCATTAGCAACAAAAAGAGATTTTCCTTCCAATGCTCTTCAGAATCACTTCTGCATTCAACCTATTGGGCCTTATAATACGAAGGTGTGCCATAGCTTAAGCACGGTTGTAGCCCTAAAGGCATAAAATCTTGCTCGATTGTAGCCCTAAAGATAGAAAACTTGCTCGGTTGTAGCCCTAAATACATAAAAGTTACCTTTATTCCCTTTTTGTTATTTTTGCAATAATCATTACTAAACTTACCAAGACATTTTTAAAGCAAAAGAAAAAACATTTTTTTCAACGTCAGAGCATCCAAACTTTTGTTCATCGACTCAATATTGGAGAATAGAAAAAACGAAAAAGAATTACCACTACTGAACTAACTTATTTCTTTATCATGCAAATTGGGCAGCTGTGTGCTTTATAAAGCCATTGAATTTCATATGTATTGTACGACGTTACACTGTACAATGTTGTGAATTGGCTCTGGTTCTTTATTCCTCAACCTTGTAGATTTAGGTATGTACTGTGCTTTTGCATAGCACGTAGATGAGAAGGCGTTGGGCTAGAGAGAAAAGAGAGGGAGATAAGTTTTAACAAAAATATTGTAAGATAATCATAATACTTTTGTGTGTGAGACCTTCATAATATATACTATTTATTTACTCTTTTTAAAGGTGTGACACTGTTTGAATGTATTGGTACGTACGTCTATTTATATAGGTGTATTTGTTTGTGCGTGCGCGTTTGTAACTATTAACTAAGAAGAAATTTACATATAACCATTTCATTAAACGCAATTGGGTGAAATGGGTTAAAAAATCGAGCGAAGTATATATAACTTAGTAAATAACGAGTAGTGTTAATGTTTTTAAACTAATTTTTAAGTGCAGAGAAATGTAACAAGTTCAGGAGAGTGTAAATATGTTGTGTACAACAAAATTAACTATTACTTCCTTTCTTAATTTAGCCTGAGAATAAAACTTATCTTATAAATTCATACTTACTATAGTGTGTGTTGTTATAAATTCATACTTACTTTAGTGTGTGTTTGTGTGTATGATGAATGTGCTGAAGAATATATGTTGTTTTTGTACTACCGTACTGGTACGATTCTCAGTTCTTGGCCATTACTCGATGTGAAGTAGTGCAAAGAAGCCACAAAAGGGGGTTAGGAAACTGTGTGGATCTGCGGTTTTGAGCTAAGACTGTATCGACCAATTAATGCGATCCAATGTTAGTGTTCAGTGTAAGACGTAACGATTGTAATGTTCGATTCCTACTTGGTTTTATTTTTGTTTCCTTTCTTGTTTCTTTTTCCACTGATCCCCTCCCCTATTCCTATTCTTGACTGTGAACGAGTGGAGTTTATCTCGTGTTACCTTGGGATGATGCTTCTGTTCAGCTCTCGTGAAGAGTTACCAGTCTCTTTTATTGCTCGTGAAGAGTTACCAGTCTCTTTTACTGCTCGTGAAGAGTTACCAGTCTCTTTTACTGGAAAACGCTCATCAAACTTCGTTTCTTATGCAATGAGGTAAAACATTTTCTGTTTAACAATGATATATTTATATAATCAACAAAGTAAAAATACATGTTTATGGAAGATTCCATATGTTGCTAATGGAAGTGTATTACAAGTGTAACTGATTAAACGCGTTTTAATAAGTGTAAGTTATTTTAAAAGTTCTGATTTCTATTAGCTAATTCGGTTTCTTTGTATTACGCATATTAAAGTAATTTCGAATAGGAAATAACCCTATTATTATAAATATATGTATGTTGTTTTAACAAAGGTAAAAAAAGGAAGTTTATGAAATACACTTTATAATTATTGTGCCAAATAACTATTTATTTGTAAAATTAACCAACAAAACATAGACGCAAAAGACGCTGAGTGTTCTAATAGATTATCATCGAAGTTAATTAGGATAGGTTTACTCGGTATATTGTTTTTATATACAGATGGAGAAAGAGCCATTCTTATAACTTTTTTCATTTGTTCTCGTATTGACAGACCTCGATACAAACTATTCTTGGTTGTTTAGAGAAAACGCTAGTCGTTGTTAGAATAGTTATGCAGAGTTTAGGAGGTCGGGTGTGACCTTGCGGCTTGTGTAACCAGTATGTCAATTAGAAGATTCGCAATTCGCGACTTTTCGTCTCTAAAACGGGTTTCTAACTTTGCGATATTGAATAAGTAAAATCCTACCATTCAATCAGACAAGAATAATGCAACAAATGACGAGGAGGCTGTTGACGAGCTGTCTTCCCTCTTGTATATCATTTCAAAATGAGGGAGGGCTAATAAGAATAGTGCAATAAATGAGGTTGAAGCTGATGACGAAATGTCTTCCCTCTTCTATAAGTTAGTGACGACTACAAGAAGAAAGCCGTGATGTTACTTTTTCCGAACTTCTTGAAACCTAAAAATAGACAATATCAACTACTGCAATAAGTACTGGTTTAGACGACTACTGTGACCATGGTGTGAACATGTATAACTAGTGGTTTAGACGACTACTGTGACCATGGTGTGAACATGTATAACTACTGGTTTAGACGACTACTGTGACCATGGTGTGAACATGTATAACCACTGGTTTAGACGACGACTGTGACCATGGTGTGAACATGTATAACTACTGCTTTAGACGACTACTGTGACCATGGTGTGAACATGTATAACTACTGGTTTAGACGACTACTGTGACCATGGTGTGAACATGTATAACTACTGGTTTAGACGACTACTGTGACCATGGTGTGAACATGTATAACCACTGGTTTAGACGACGACTGTGACCATGGTGTGAACATGTATAACTACTGGTTTAGACTGTGACCATGGTGTGAACATGTATAACTACTGGTTTAGACGACTACTGTGACCATGGTGTGAACATGTATAACTAGTGGTTTAGACTGTGACCATGGTGTGAACATGGATAACTACTGGTTTAGACGACTACTGTGACCATGGTGTGAACATGTATAACTACTGGTTTAGACGACTACTGTGACCATGGTGTGAACATGTATAACTACTGGTTTAGACGACTACTGTGACCATGGTGTGAACATGTATAACTACTGGTTTAGACGACTACTGTGACCATGGTGTGAACATGTATAACTACTGGTTTAGACAACTACTGTGACCATGGTGTGAACATGTATAACTACTGGTTTAGACGACTACTGTGACCATGGTGTGAACATGTATAACTACTGGTTTAGACGACTACTGTGACCATGGTGTGAACATGTATAACCACTGGTTTAGACGACGACTGTGACCATGGTGTGAACATGTATAACTACTGGTTTAGACTGTGACCATGGTGTGAACATGTATAACTACTGGTTTAGACTGTGACCATGGTGTGAACATGTATAACTACTGGTTTAGACTGTGACCATGGTGTGAACATGTATAACTACTGGTTTAGACGACTACTGTGACCATGGTGTGAACATGTATAACTACTGGTTTAGACTGTGACCATGGTGTGAACATGTATAACTACTGGTTTAGACGACTACTGTGACCATGGTGTTAACATGTATAACTACTGGTTTAGACGACTACTGTGACCATGGTGTGAACATGTATAACTACTGGTTTAGACGACTATTGTGAACATGGTGTGAACATGTATAACTACTGGTTTAGACGACTATTGTGAACATGGTGTGAACATGTATAACTACTGGTTTAGACGACTACTGTGACCATGGTGTGAACATGTATAACCACTGGTTTAGACGACGACTGTGACCATGGTGTGAACATGTATAACTACTGGTTTAGACGACTACTGTGACCATGGTGTGAACATGTATAACTACTGGTTTAGACGACTACTGTGACCATGGTGTGAACATGTATAACTACTGGTTTAGACGACTACTGTGACCATGGTGTGAACATGTATAACTACTGGTTTAGACGACTACTGTGACCATGGTGTGAACATGTATAACTACTGGTTTAGACTGTGACCATGGTGTGAACATGTATAACTACTGGTTTAGACGACTACTGTGACCATGGTGTGAACATGTATAACTACTGGTTTAGACTGTGACCATGGTGTGAACATGTATAACTACTGGTTTAGACGACTACTGTGACCATGGTGTGAACATGTATAACTAGTGGTTTAGACTGTGACCATGGTGTGAACATGTATAACTAGTGGTTTAGACGACTACTGTGACCATGGTGTGAACATGTATAACTAGTGGTTTAGACGACTACTGTGACCATGGTGTGAACATGTATAACTACTGGTTTAGACGACTACTGTGATCATGGTGTGAACATGTTTCATACAGTTGTAGGGATTACAATCTAAATGGAAAATGATTCGTATTTTTATATGTTTTGTAGGTATTAACTTATTAGTATATAGGTATTAACTTATTCCATTTCTCTATATAGCTAATTTCATTAAATATTGCTAGTTTAGTGTCTTGGTTTAGAACTAACCATAATTTATAACATTCGTTAGAGCGAAGGTTTCCAACTGGTGACTGACTCCATATGCACTGGTGCACTGATGTCTAATACTAACTTTATTATACAGTATTATCACCAGTAATGTATATTTTATGGGGTTTTTTGGTAATATTTTAGTAAATAACAAGTTCTTGATAAAAGTTTCTTAATTATAAATCATTTTTGAATCTTCAAATGGCCCATGTCACCATCAACCTTATCAATGAAAAGTTTAATATCCAACAGTAACTCAGTCGCACTAAGCACTGAAACTTTGTTAAGAGGTTTAAAAATATATAATGTATGAAACTGTATACACATACAGATAATCACAACTTGCTCATATCGCTCTATCTGTTCCTTTACCTACACAGTTATCAAAGCAATGAAGGACCAGCAGAACTGCGGTAAGGCTTCTCGGGACCACGAGTCCTATGTTTAATATATAGAATCATGAACACATGAACTCAAACTCTGTTCACCTCACACGTTTTGAGACATTTAATAATACGTTGAATCAAAAGCAGCTTTTTTTTCTTCTTCTACGATTACAGTTTGATCACCTGCAGCTAATATCTGTCCATATTGCAACTAGTAGAGATCTTCAGTGTAGAATCAGAAACGACTGGCAATTTTTAGTTAAGAAACTAATTCATTTAGTTGATCAGAAATATTGCAACAAGCTAAACTGTTAAGAGTTTTATTTTATAGGACCGTAAATAAGTAGCTAGTTTAAGCAGTCTTACGTAAAGCATATGTTCAGGTTCCAAGAAGAAATAAGTAACTACACTATCAGAACGACTTACGTTTCTACGTTTCGTAGAAGACATGTTATGTTAATAAAAAAAAAACACTCCTAAGTTACATATTTTATTGCTTCTGTTAATTTGTTGATAAGTTACATATATTAATGTCGGTAAGTTACATATATTAATGTCGGTAAGTTACATATATTAATTTGTCAGTATTCCACATAAAGAAGTAATGTGTACTGTATGTGATGTTACGAATACACGCTCTCAGTAATGTATTAACTGCTTCAAGAGGATTACAAAACGTATTAGAAAAGTAGAAGTTCCTTTGTAGTTTTCAAGCCTTTTTCTTTTCTTCACATTTCGTTATGATTGTTGAAATACAAGGATCGATGCATATCCTCAGAATCGTTCAATATAAATACCAATAAAGGAAAATACAGTTATGACCTTTTTACTTGATTAGTCAACTGAGTTTGGGTATCGACTTCTCGTGGATAATTTTAGTACGAAATTCATAATCATGAAGCTTACGAGAAAAGCACACACTTTTCAGCCTGTCTTTTGTTCCTTAACATGGCTGAGCACCGTGCTCTTTTATTGCCACCTTTAACAAATCATTGTGTCCACTATCTTCTGATCCATATTTGTTTCTTTATTCGTTGGCTTTATTATAGTGTTCACCATTCGTCCACTGCCAGATATAGTGTGTGTAATTTTCGCTTCCTAATGAAACAAGTTGCTATTTTGTTTTCTTGAGCGAGATATCTACTCTTGTCATAACTGGGATGGATGTATAAATTCTAGTATCTGTTATTTACTTCTTGAAATTCGATTACCTACTGTATTATTGTTCAGTTTACGGAGTTATAACATTAAATTCAGGGTTCGATCCCCCATAGGGGACAGAACGCAGACAGCATATTGTTTAACGTTACACTAAAACAAATAGTACAGACCTAAATTTTGCTGCATGCTTTCTGACGTTGACAAAGTGCTCGCTGCTCGTGTGATCGGAGATCTAGTGCTTCACTCCGTGATTACATTGTATAGTGCTCCATATTTGTCCTACGTACCGAAATGAGAAAAGAAATCAGCAAAGTAGATCGAATATAGTATTAACGAACATCCTCTTTTTTTTTAATACGAATATAGAACCCACTAGGGCTTATAATCCGTAGGAAAATTGACGTATAGATCTCCACCCACCCAGCATAATATTAAGTCAACTCAGTGAAGATAGTTGAGACGAAACTTCCAGTGTGTAATAATAAGGTTTGGGTTTCTTCAGGTCATTCTTTGCCACGTCAAATGAGGCAGCCCATCGAAATTTTGAAGCCAGTTTTTAGACAGTCATGATTGCGGGCAGATGAAAATTACAGTCGTACTGGCTAATTACACTCTTGGCGTTTCTCTCGGTTTTTGAGAAAATAGATGCTTCTCTCCTTTGTTTTGGCCGTTGCTCTTCGAATTATAAGTCCCGGCCATCGAGTTTTTTGTACAGTAAGTCCCGGCCACCGAGTTTTTTTCTGTGCAGTCAGGCACGGCTTATCATGGTCGTGACGTCTAATTGGTGCACTGATGCGAGAGTCAAGAGGGGAGGACTCATGACAGTGGGGGTGACGCAGGTTTCGGCATGAGAGCTTGAGCTTTGCTCGTGGCTCGGGGGCGGGCGACAAACCAGCCTCCGCCGCCTAACACAGGTGCAAATCTTCGAATATATGGCTACAATATGTGATTAGGAGTCACTATTCAGCCAGGGTTGGTCTGATTACAAGGCCAGCAAAACGTTTGTCAGATTACACATTTCTACCACATACTTAACGTTTGTTCTTGTAATATCGCATGCAAAAGTTCTTTCAGGCTCATTATAGTCCGCAGACGTGGACTCACTGCGAACACAACTTTTAGATAATTTCAGGATCACAATATTTCTTACAGATCTGATTTCTTCAAGTAAATATCTTTTAATCTTATCCCAGTCTCCGCAGCTACTGCTTCGTTCAGTTTTTCCTGTAGCTAAGTCCAACTGTATAATAGTTTTAATGTCACTAATAGAAATCAGAAATGTAAATATTTATATAAAAAAGTGAATACATGAAACCTTTGTGTTATATCATATATAACATTTTCTGCAAAATCTTATTGCAACAAGAACCTGATGATAGTTCTTATCATAAGATGTGTGCGTCACGTAAATTGCACATTTTATTTGCGTAACATGTACACAAGTACAAGTAATAGAATAAAATAGCAGCCTTACTAACGTACAGTTTTCACAGAACTGGACTACACACACACCCGGTGTTTGGGACTAGTAAAGAAGGGAATAGTGAGAGGGGACTCACAGTTATTATGAGATTGAACATGGACTACACACACACCCGGTGTTTGGGGATAGTAAAGAAGGGAAAAGTGAGAGGGGACTCACAGTTATTATGAGATTGAACATGGACTACACACACACCCGGTGTTTGGGACTAGTAAAGCGGGAAATAGTGAGAGGGGACTCACAGTTATTATGAGATTGAACATTTACCGAGCCGGTAAATGGCGCCGACCGCTGGAGGATCACGTGCACGCACATATTGTGTCATGCTGTTCAGCTGTATCATCTTCGTATTTATTTACAGATGGCAGCAGATGATACGGCCTGTCAGGACCCTTTTTTACCCTGACAGCCGCATAACCCCTTTTTTTTACAAATCTGATTTGATTTTCAATATGCCGTAAGCGCCCTCTTATGGATCTACTCGATCGAAAACTGTATAAAAGAATAATAACAACAGAGTATATAAGCTGACTCATAAAAGCTACAATCTTTAAGACATACCCTGTTACCTGGTTTGCAATAACAATCTATAGAAATGTGACAAAAATATACATTATCAATCCATAAACAATCAGCATGGGTTCCGTATACAGAATTAAGATTTTAATAACGAGCTGGATGTTTATTAGAGCTATGTTTATTATTAAGCACAGAAAATAAAATGGGCTATCTGTGCTGTGCCTTCCGTAGAGGTTGGACCCCGAAGTTTAGCATTATAAACTCTCAAACTTACGATGAGCCATTGCGTGGGTGGGGAAGCTTAGGGAAAAATGAAATCTCGTTACAAAAATATCAAGCTAAGTTATTCATACTTGTACAATATTTATAACGATTCTAAGAGGTTTTATACACACACACACACAAGATGGAATCATTCTGTTTGGTTCGTAAGAAAGAAATATGTCCAAATTAACTGAAAAACTATTTTGGGTCTTTACAGTACGTTCGCCCCTGCATTTAAAATAAAACTATTTTTTATGAATGAATCAGTTTTGACCGTTCATGTTTCTGCTGAAGGTTAGTTTGACAAATGACACTGACTGATGTAGGTTCATTCCTAAAATTTTCCTGTAATATTTGTGTTAAATATTTAAATATGGACAGAACGGACAATTCCTTTTGGATACAAGAGCTACTACGTTTAAATGGAACTACAAAACTCAACTACGTCACTTAATACTGGAGGAAAATGTCTTTCTTGAACTGTTAAAAAAACGTTTTAGTTATTATATTCGTAAAATATTAGACATTCGCTTAGCTGTCTGGTCAGCCACTGGAGACTCCTCCTTCGAGTTTTTGTCTCTCATATAAGTGACAATGTGCCAACGGGACAAAAGAATGTATTTGAAACTTTCATTTTGTCCTCCTTTCCCCCTTATCCACGCCCCCTTCTTCGAATCTACCTTTACTCTCTAGTCTCATGTTTTTTCATCCAACTTCGCGGATTTTGCTGGACCTCCCGCTGAGATTGATGGAAATTTTGAAACCTGAGGGAATGGAATCAGGTTTAGCATTGAAGCATCTGCACAGATGTTTCTCAAACAAAAGCTGTTACTGTAAGAGAAAAAACAATTATTAAAGAACCAGTGGTATGCTGGCTACTCAGTACAATTGAATTAACTACGGGAGCATTCATTTTGGTCTTTATCTCGAATATAAGTGTTTGGAATTGCTTTTATCAAAATAATTAGACCCTGAGAAGATTAATAGGTGCTTTACAGAAGAGTGTAATTGTAATGCCTACACCACTAAATAATAATAATTAAGTTCAAGGCATTTCGTTTCGATTTTCAATCAGTTGTACTGTATTAAGAGATTTAGTTCAACAGAGCTTTATAATGTAACTTATTGCATTTCATCAATCTGTAATCATTTATATGGTTACCCGAGGGAAAGTTATAAACATTTAAATAAAAAATCGATAATTACTAATAAATGTAGCTTTACAAATATTCTGTTGTCCAAAAAACGTTATTTTTTTTTGTAAACCACTATGATTACAAGAAAGGCCAATTACTATCACAACGCAATGAGTGACGTCACTTCCTGTGTGTAAGTAGTTTGATCTAGGCCTAACTAATACCTTTCTTTTATTATAAAGCTATGAGCCATAAGAATTAAAAGACGTGACTCAACTAATGAAACACATAACACTGTGTATTCTCTCAGGGTCAACATTTGTTTTATACAGACCATAATCTATCAGATGGTGTTCATTTTTCTCCCTCCCCTCTCCAAATTAATTGCATGTTGATAATAGTTCTCTCTTCTCGGGTCAAGCTTAGCTAGCAACGTGTCTTATCATTTTTACTTTTTATCTGTATTAAGAGTTGAGAATAAAAATGTGTAAGTTAAGATAAGCATGTAGTGCTAAGTGTTTTGTACGTTTCACTCTTGTGTCCACTCGTTTTATTAACTTACCATCTCTGCGCTTGTGCGGAAAGCCTGAAAATCGTAGTGGAATTTTTAATCTTTATTCATTATTCCGAAAGGTAACTTAATTTCACAATCACCTGTAATTTTGTGCTAAATTCCATTTTTAGAAAAAAGACAAAAACCAGTCTACAGCAATAACGAATAAACATTAATGTTTTTATCTTCTCTTTATATTTGTCCTTTCACCTTTTAAAAAAAAACTTGTGAACGAAAACAAAGTTAAAAAAAACGAAGAACATGCACTTTTTTCACAACAAAAACTTTACAGCAGTGCTTCATTTCTGCCGGGCCTTTTCAAATTTTTGTGGATATTTTTCCCCCTAAATCTAAAGAAGCTGTTATTAATTTTCAGGTTGCGAGATTATATGTGACTGACGTTTAAATTATTTTCTTCCAATCCCCTACCCCAACCCATCAACACGAATATGGTCCTTTTTTTCTAGTTTTAGAAAATAACCACTTTATGGAAAGAAAAGATAATTTTAATAAATATTAAACAACGTATCTCTATTTTGATAGAAAATTAAGTAGCAGGACCTGTTAAGTTGTATAAGTTTATTGCTTTCATATTCTTAATGAATATGTCTTATTGGCGCGACAGAAATGGGGTAGCATATTCTTTCTGTTGAATACAGCTGACTTTATTGTTTGTTAGACACATTGGAGCCACAGAGTGGTCTGAAGTCCGATAATGGAACTTTCCACTTCCTTCTCTTTCTATTTTGTACGTTTTTCTGTCTGTTTTTGCGAAGAGGGTGTCTGGCAGGTATCCCAAGAACATAAAATACTGCTTCCCAAATGCGCGGTGGTGAATGAAATAGTCCCAATCTTTCTATCAAGGGAGGTCATTTTTATCATTATCTGAAATCTGGAGCCATGTCAGTTTGCATGCAAATGTGAATTGAGACTGGCTATTCCATATTTATGCCATCTGTGCTTTATGATCATCAAAAAAGACAAGATCAGTGAGGCGAGCTCAGTCACAGCCAGACGTTTCCAATCGATTTTTGAAGCGATCTTATGATATATATATTTACTGCTGCCTACCCTGGTCTGCTGGAGAAAGATAGCGTCATGCTTTGCTATACACGAAGAAGAAAAATCAAAATCAATACACAGAGTGAAGCGACACCTTTTTATACGTTTCTCTAAATTTTATTTTCTCGTTTTTTATCAATTTTAAGGTGATGCCCCCTTTATATACATTTCTTGTTTCGTTTTGCTTTAAACTATTATCGAAAGGAAAACAGCAACAAAAAACAAAGAAAACAAACTAAAAGTCTGTAAGAACGCCAAGACATCGTATATGAAGTGTTTCAGAAATTAATATGTTTGTATATTTATGTTATTTTGACAGAAGTTAAGCTCCAACCTTTCACACGTGTTGTGAGACTGTGTTTCCTAAACCTTTATAAAGTATTAGGATCCAGTTTAACTCTACAGCCTTAACATTTTGAGAAACGATGCATCGTAAAATTAACAACCTAATTAGAAATAACTATCTTCTTGTGGGAGAGTGGTAACTCTATGAACTTACAACGCTAAAATCCGTCGTTTGATTCCTTACAATGGACAAAGGAGATAGCCAATTGTAGCTTTGCTCTAAAAGCAAACAAACACTGAAATAACTATTGTTTTTACTAAGGGGTACGTTGTCTTGTAATGTGGAAGGACACACACAAAGAATTTAATTATGACTTTTGTTTGCTAACATCTCATGGATGTTTTTGTGGAACAAAAATATACATTCCATAAGTAAACAGCAGAACAAAACTACAATAATCCGTCTATATCAAAGTCACAAACTGTTAACAAGCTTTTTTTAACATTAACTCTCAAAATACAGATCTTTTATATATTGTGTGTTACAAGCGTTACCGCATATTACACACTATCGATTCATCTACGTTTCTGCTAATTATAACTCTCAGTGTAAAGAAATATTTGGTGAAATTAGTTGTGTAAAACGGTACTTAGACCGAGTGATTGCAGCACAAAGGGTATTTTGTGAGTCAATTCGAGTACCCAGTTTTCAATTGGATTATTCCCACGGATGGTAAGTGAATTATAATTTTATGAACTATTGAAATACTTTTAATAACGAAACCATAGAGATATGAAAATATATTAAAAATGGATAAATGTTGTACCTACGTCGGTAATCATAGAGTTATGAATATTGTACCTACGTCGGTGATCATAGAGCTGACTGATTCCTTCTGACTTTAGTAAGACGTTAGTAACCAATATATTTAGTGACGGAAGAATGTCCATTAACATTTGAGACCTCTTGTTGCTTAAAGGCTTCTGATGTGTGCTTTCCTCAAAACCTTGACCTTGTAAATCCAGCGCACGATCCCATAAGCACGTGCTTGTACACATTTTATTTGCTGTATTAAAGAATCTTCACCAAAGCCTTTCATGAACATGTGTATCTGGACTGTAACTTCGTCTCATTATTAACACTTAACAACCTTCTGTAAACAGAATTTGTTAAACGTCATGAATGTTACCAAACTCGCAATATGTAGCCTTTTTAATCAATTTTATATTATAAGTTGTAGAGTTATAGTGTTGTTTGTAATTCTACAAGAAAGGAGGATTAATTGACTCTGAAAGGACAGGATATGTTGCTTTTTATGACTCTAGTTGTGAAGCACTTTAAGAACATTTAGCGAAGTTGTAAGGCCCGGCATGGCCACTTGGGTTAAGGCGTTCGACTCGTAATCTGAGGGTCGCAGGTTCGAATCCTCGTCGCACCAAACATGCTCGCCCTTTCAGCTGTGGGGGCGTTAGGATGTGACGGTCACTCCCACTATTCGTTGATGAAACAGTAGTCCAAGAGCTGGCGGTGGGGGGTGATGACTAGCTGCCTTCCCTCTAATCTTACACTGCTAAATTAGGGATGGCTAAAGCAGATAGCCCTTGAGTAGCTTTACGCGAAATTAAAAAAAACAAAAAAACATGAAGTTGTAATCAGGAAGTTTGCGAACATTTGTTTTCAAATCTTTAATCTTAATAGAAATGATAGGTAGACATGACCTGTAACTATGTCCAGATAAGTACGTATAGGGTTTCAAAGTGTGTTTGATGAAGTGTGAACAAGTTTCTTTTGCTAGTTAAGAATAAATAACGTCAGCTATTACACGAGTGGGGAATGTAGATATGTAAATTACAATGTTGGAAAATTATTTCTTATTGTTGCTAAAGCCAGTCCACGATTCCACACGTGATTGGTTTCCTGATACTTATTTTCGTTGAAAGTTTCTCAGACATGGACAAAGAATCACCCAAGCGTCGTGTTTTGTCTGTTCATAGCACGTGGTTCCACAAGACATTGGGTGCTTGTTTGTTTATCATTTTGTTGTCGCTATCCTGAGTGGTTTGGAATGTTAGAATCGGGGTTTGGACATTTGTCACTATCTCTACTGAAATACCGATGAACAAGAAACAATCGATATACTAGTACTGGGGTTGTGATAGCTGTTCAGACAGCCCTTCTGTGGCACCTGTTAGCCCGTCTTGAATCCCTTCAACTAAGAAACAAGTAATAGGAGTTGTGATATCTATCTAGACAGGCTTTCTATAGCATTTGGTAGACCGGCCTCAAATCTCCCCTCCGTCTATTTTCATATACGTATATTTTATCGTGTTTCTTGTAGTATCGCGAAAAAAATTATGTTCCGTCAGTCACCTAATACGTTACATTTAGTCTTTCTTTTTTATAAGAACTGGTTACTTAAGAGGCATAGGTTATTTTCTCGACATTTTTAGCTTTTTATTAACGAGGTGTGCTCGCGCTTCTGCTCAGCCTAGCTTAACAAGTCTAACAACGTGTCATCATCATCATGAGAACTAAGTGCAAAGAATCATCAAGCACGTGTTCAGAATATTTCTTCTAGACTGTGTGTTTTAATAGCGGGACAAATTGACGATTACATTAGGTCAGGAAGATCACTGTGTAACATCCACCGCTTGAGAGTTTATATGGCTGTCGTTACAAATTTTCGGAACCTTTTCTGACATTTTAATGAGACAAGTGGTGTTATGGCAAGCAAGCGAAAGAAATAAGCGGCGTCGGTTAAAAGTGGACGTCAACGTTTATATGAAGTTTTGCAGGAGCCACAGAACATTCAGTTGAAAACGCTTCAATTAGAGAATAATAAAAGGTCTGAGAATAAATTAACTAGTATGAAAAGTTGGGGTGTAATCACGTGTAAGAGACAGTTGTTAATTCTAATCTTCAATTTATAAATATTTTCCCGAATTCTGAAGTATTTCAATCTTCTCTAACAATATTAGTTTTTCTTCAATGAAACATACTTTTTTATGATTTGACCTATCTATATTTGGCGAGGCGTAGCCAAATTGTGCCTAAACTGTGAATCTAATTATTCGTGGCTTGGTTGCAATTTCTGTAAAACCTCTACCACTGGTCGATTACATAAGAATAATTGTTGTCTACTGCTTTCTTTTTTACCCATCACTTAAAAATTAGAGATGGTTACGTGCCGGATAATAGTCTTTTTGTGTAGTTTTGTGAGAAAATTCGGACACTATCTTACACGTAATTTATAATTCAGTTCTTAAAAAATTTATTTCATTGTTTACTTTTGATAATGCATCTAGTGCTCCAATTAAACAGTAGTTGTTTTTCTGTGTTGAAATATAACTCAAATAAGATAAGCATAAATTCGTATACAAGCTTTATAAAACAAAAATTATTTTTATATTTTCATCTATTTAAGTATTCCATGTGCCAATTTAAATTCGTTGAAGTGAATTTGAATATATGCATTATTATGTTTCATATTTTAATAAAATGTGAGCAAAACCTTCAGTTATTACCTTGACAATTATTTATGCTACAAAAATACTAACTGCCGTGTGAGTACGTTGCCCTCTGTCGGTCATCACGAAGCTTAAATTATATAAAAATCGCCTAAATCAAGAGGAATGAACACGCGAAAATGGCTAATTGTTATGTTATAGTAAAACAAGGGAGTGATCTGCTATGTTGGAGTCATTCACCTTTCTACACCAGTAGGTTTGTGTTAATTGCTCAAATAACCAGTATTCATTGGCGTTCTTAGATTGAAGGAGTTCAACGCTTTTAAATGTCGTAATGTTATTGAGGTACAGGATTGGTAAAAAAAGAATACGTTCGAATAGTGGTGAATTATGATAAAATCAACTTCGTATTATGTAACTGTTAGTAGTCCTATTATTAAGAAGAGTGATATAATCCAAAAATATTAAAAAAAGACAAGAATTATACAGTCATATATATATATTTATTTGAAGATTACTAATCCAGTGCTCGCTGCAGAAATAACAACTATCTAGTTATATTAAACAACTACCTAATTATGTTAAATAACAACTACCTAATTATGTTAAATAACAACTACCTAATTATGTTAAATAACAACTACATAATTATGTTAAGTAGCAACTACTATTAATAGCAACTACCTGATTATATTAAATAGCAACTACCTGATTATATTAAATAACAACTACCTGATTATATTAAATAGCAACTACCTGATTGTATTAAATAGCAACAATCTAAGTACATTAAATAATTACTACCTGATTTATATTGCGAAGGTCAAGAAAGGGATTCAGTTGTCTACGAACTTAAAATACAAATTGAGAAAATATTCTTCAAATTAGAATTTTAAGTAACATGCACGATTATATATTTAAGGACTAATGTTAGTCTCTAGCATTTTTAGCGTAAGCACTCAGAAAAATTTGAATTAAATACTTTTTTCTTTCTTTTCCATAATACTTTCATCAATTTATCATATTTTGAAATTGGAGTATTTCAATCAGTTATCCTACGAGGCTCTTGGTAAATCAAACTTCTTGTTAGGCGCTGCCTTTCAGTTAAGGAAAATGTTGTAAGTTAAGAAACTCGAAGTTCAATGTAATTTCATTATTGTGAGGGAATCCTAGAAATTCTACTTATGTATATTATGGTACAATATACGTACAAGGTACTTCATACGTAAGTCAATAGTTTCATTCAGAATTTGTATGCGACGTAATTAAATTACCAAACAAAATTATTTGGTAAAACAGTTTAAGTATTATAATTTTAGGACCTTAAAAACTTTTATAATCTGTCATCGAGCTGTTATTTAAATGTCTAAGATATGATTCAAAACGTTTGAACCCTCTGTTGATGCTTAATTAATTTAACTTGTTTACCTATCCGCAGAATAATTATTAATCATATCGTGTTGATTAGGTAATACCCAATGCCTCTTTCTAAGAAGAAACTTATATAATAAGAGGTATGAAAACATTAGGCGATTGTTTCTACAGAAATATGAAAAAAGAACGACAGAGAAATTGGATAAAATTGTAACAATTAATGTCATTAGGAATGTAATGCATACAAGTAACCAAATTCAGCTATTTTTGTTATTCATTTAACATGTGTAGTGGTTGAACTAAAACGTAAACCTTTTTATCGCGGCAGCTTTAACTAAAAATAAAACAAGCTAGACACAATTACACCCACGTTAATAGTTTATTTTCTTAACGAGCTGTCGCTCCCCAGTGGCCCAGTGACATGTCTGGGGACTTACAACGTTCGAAAACCGGGTTTCGATACCTGTGGTACACAGAACACAGACAGCCTATTGTGAAACTCTGTGCATAATTACAAACAAACAAACAAACAAAAAACTCCTAACGAGTTTTCGACTGTCATTATGCAGCCACCTACAGGCTTAATTTTGAAGTACAATTAAGAAACTGTTTCACACATTATGAATATCTGTCTGTGTTGCTGCGAAATTATACTTAAAAAGTTCCCAATTTTTTCTAGTATTTTGGTGAACAGTAATAAGTGTCTCATTAAAAGAACCTTGTGTTACTCGCGAGCAAAATATTTTGAAAAAGGAGACACGGCTATTCATATGAATGAACTTTTTATCTTCTGTCTGTATCTGTTTCTTCGCACCTTTAACTCATCTGTTCCTTATCCCTCTCCAAATTTCTTGAAAATCAGCACCAAACTTGACACAGTGATACATGATGATATGAGGGAGTGTCCCCACTTCTAATTTCATATCTAATTTCGGGGAAGAAACCTTACCAAATCAGCACGATTTGACATAGTGATACAGGATGACATGAGAAAGGTCATAAAATGTCTGAGTTCATGTTGATAGAGTTCTTGAAAACAGTATATATTTCTTTTCAGTTGACCCAGCGTGGCGAGGTAGTTAAAGTACTTGACTTGCAATCTGAGGGTCGCGAGTTTGCATCCCTGTCACACTTAACGCCCCACTCTTGGGGCGTTATAATGTTACGGTGAATCTCACTATTCGGTGGTAAAAGAATAGCTCAAGAGTTGGTGGTGCGTAGTGATGATTAGCTGTTTTTTTCTCTAGTCTTACGCTGCTAAATTAGGAACGGCTAACCCTAATTGCACTCGCCTAACTTTGCACACAATTCAAAACAAACAAATATTTTCGATATTATCACCTTTATGTATTTTTTTTTCAATTTTGATGTTTATTTTGTTAAGAAAATAGAAAAACAAAAAACTAGAAGCATAATATCTTATTATTTGTTATAAACGAGATTTTATTTCACTCACCTAACTAGTCGGTTATAAATCAGATTAAAGGGACACTTTGTTTGAAATAAGGCATTAACGTTAATACGCATTCTGCGGGAAAAGAATATGGTTTGGGGTAAATTAATCAATAATGTTTGTGTTGTTGTTGCTGCACACAGTTATTATAGAATAAGATATTGATTTCTCTTTTCTTTTCCTCTCTCCCATGGTTCTTTAGTCTTTGTTATTCATTTATTAAAGTTACATACCCGTAAAACAGTAATGGTTCGAAAGAAAATAACAAACGCTGATGGTTATTCCCTACATAGTGCTTGCTTTTGATCAGTGCATGTTGTTGAATAAAAAGAAACCAACGGACACTGAAAGTTCTTTCCTACATAGAGCCTGTCTCTAGTCTGTGCGTGTTCTGAAATAAACAACCAACCAACAGACACTGAAGATACTTCTCCTACATACCTCCTATTTCTGATTAGTGCATGTTCTGAAATAATAATAAAAACCAGCAGGCACTGAAGGTACTTACCCTACATAACTCCTATTTCTGATTAGTGAGTATTCTGAAATAATAATAAAAACCAGCAGACACTGAAGGTACTTTCCCTACATAACTCCTATTTCTGGTCAGTGTGTGTTTCTGGAAGAGCAGAGTACATTTTGTTAGCACTTGAATGTGGCTGCTTGTTTTGCACATATTCACTAGCAAGCTGTTACAAAAGAACACTAATTTCAAGCTGCTTTGGAAAAGCTTATTTTTGGCTACATATAACGAAACACTGATCGGTCGCACGCTGAGTTAGAAATTCAGTACTCACAATGTACAGAGCCACGTGGCCTGTATTCTGTGAAGAAGAAAAACGTTTCCCAAAGACTGTCAGTGCTGGACTCAATGTAAGGGTCATCGGCCCAATCTACAGATGGTAATCATAATAAGGTTGCCATGGTAATCAAACTGCACAATCAGCAAGGGGCAGAACGAGGGTTGGTCATTAACAGTAGTGGCTGGCCATCATGGCCTTGCGTGTATTCCAGGCCAACAACACTTTAGACTTTCAGTAGCATGCTTGAAGAAGTACAGTTTAATCTTAGTTGAGCAAACAGAGCCGAATGATGAATATGGTTCACATTTTCTATCTCTCGGAACTAAGATCAATAAGATATTATTCTTAGATTGATGTTGCACGATAGCGCTAGAAGAGTGGAACTTATTACAAAAGTGTACTAACCACTGGTATAATATATATATATGTATGTATAAGAAAATTGTTTTAGAAGAAAGAAGAAATAATTGCATTTAGAAAGAATAACTCCATTATTTGTGCAAATTGAACAAGTTTATACAACTGCGGAATAAATTAAGAAACAGATAAATATAAATTCCAGCGTTAGGGATATAAACAGACATACTTTGGCTGTGTCAGTGAAGTGGTAAGAAATAAAAACATGAAATTGTTTACTCTCCACAAAGAGGCAAACATAATGATTGGTATAGTTTTCAAGACGTCGGAATTAAAGCAAAAACTAATGGATCTTACGAGTAAGAAAGAACTACAAAAATAACACGGTTTTATGTACAAACAGTTTTCATTCCATGATGTATACTGCTTTATAAATCTTTTCCTACTTTTTGCATATCTTACTTTCGAAGGGATTAATAAAAACTTTAAAAAACCACATGACACAAAACGATATTTTTATGAACTGGTTTTGACTATAAATTAATATATAAAGTGAAAACTTCATTGTAACATTCACTTCCACAAATTTAAATGTTTCAGAAAAAGTTTACAAAGATGTTCGATTATCTATAAAAGTATCACTAACGTTACAATGATCTTAAACATCACACACGAAAGTTAAGAATTCTAAATTTCAAACACTATGAACTTACGAAACTTGATACTTCTGTAGTGCAGAATAAACTTCACAGTTGCATACATTTAAACACTATTTACACACACGAAGATTAACAATTATGCAAATCAAACACTGTAAATAAACGATGGTTACGAGTTTTACAAACCAGATACTGTAAATATTCACGAAGGTTAACATTTCTACAAATCAAACACTATATGTACTATATTTTGGCACGAGAGTTAAACGTTTTACAAGTCAAACGTTACACACAAGAAAAAGTTGACAATTGTATCAAACATTATATAGACACGAGTGTTAACAGTTGTTCCAGTCAAACACTATATATTTATGAAAATTAACAGGTGTACAAATATGAATAATAAGAAAACTTAACGTACACGTCTGTACAAGTCTTGAAAATCAAACGAAAGCTTTAATTTATTTTTTAAAATTACCCATGTTAACACTACAACAAAGATTTAGCATAAAACCTTAAGTTCGTCAAAGCCAAACATCACAAATAAGGTGTAGTAGATATTTGTCAACTTTTTCAGTGACAACCGAACTAAATTAACATGCGCAATTTCATTCTGTGGATATAGATAAATATATAAACTTCTAGAACTTATAAAAAGTCGTCATAATATGCTCATTCCTCCAAGTTTCAAACACTATAGTAGAATATTAACATGTATTATTGAGCTATTAAAGTGTAAACTCTGTTTTTAAAACACTTGTTTAAAACATCATAGATTAAGTTTAAAAATTTAAGCTCATTTTTTTTAAACTTGATGACAAATCAAAAATAAAACACTAAGAAATAACGGTTATTTTTATCTGTTTCTTTAATAAATTAAATTGTTCCATAGATTAATTTTTAGAATTGATATTGTGGTTTTGATTATTTGATATGTTTCAACTGAAATAACATGTTAAGGTATCAGTGGAATAAGATGGTTGTAGGTCGTCGCTAAGTGCTTTATTATTATACTAAGGTTAACACACTATGATCTGAATTTCTTCGTTTATCCTTCTCAGGAAAGTAGGTGTTCATTTTGAAACGTGGCGGGAAATTTATGAACCTTCGACAACTTCAAACTTTTTTCTGTATCTTTTTGTTAATGACACCAGAAGACATGTCCAGGTTTTCTTAATTTTCGTGAGGAAGTTCTTCGCATCATGGATGAAGGAACTATTTTCCTTCAAAATGTAATGTCCTTTGACTCTGCATCGCTTGCTGATATTGCTGTACGAATGTCCCTCTCTCTAAAGTGGCGCAGCAGTGTGTCTGTGGACTTAAAATACTAGAAACCGAGTTTCTATATCCCTGGTGGGTAGAGAACAGATGTCACATTGTGTAGCTTTGTGCTTAACTTCAAACAGTGACAAAGATAATGCTATGTGAATATCCTTTGTCGCGTAAGGGTATGATATTATATTTCTCTCTCCGGCCGTAATTTTACTCTGATGACATTGCACTACTGAATTGTCGGGAATTTACCATAAACAATAAATATATGCTACATACGCCTGGTGGCTTCATAACTAGTACCTGCTACTCCATTAGTATATACCACTCGTTCTTATAAAATACGATTAACCCTCTGCAGTTACACCCTTAATTATCCATTTGTTATAGCAGTGTTTACGAACGTGATGATTCATTAACTTCTCGGGTTTCAAAGTCTTTTATTGCACAAGTAGGCCATCTTCTGTATATTATTCCTGTGTTTTCAAACATGATAGATGATACTTAATTAAAAAAAACAAAAAAACTCATATTTTGTGACAAATTAATGTAAGAAAAACTAGTTATATTTCTATTACATTCTTGCACGCATGAAAGTCTTTATCTGCCGTCAGTAACAATTCAGCCTCTTTTACGGTCAACTACATACTAATGCTCAGCTAAAATGACAAATTAGATAAAAATGCTTTTAATTAAATTAAACCATAAAAGCAGATTTATTTATATATATGATATATCTTAATTTAAAATTCCGTGAATAAAGTTAAGTACGGTATATTAAAATGATTTTCAATATGCAACTCATCAAGTATCGTAGCAATTTCAGTCGCTATAAAGTTGCGGTGGAACAGGTTGTATCAGAACTACATTTTGATAGTGTTAGTGCTTCATAGGTAATGTGATGCCATCTAAAATAGATAGTTTCCTTGGAAGAACCACAGTTTTTTCTAACACAAAACATTCACATTCTTATGTTTTAAAATGCGTTTAGTCAGATATTTAGGATTTTCAAGATGGGGATAATGTCTAAAACTTAATGACATGAGAAAACGAGAGAATATCGTTATTAATATTTTGTGTTGAGAAATATTATATACAATTTTGGACGTTATCACTCTTGGTAGTAAAGGCTAAATAATGCCTAAATATAGTTTGCTACATCCAGTTTTAGTGCGATTTTATATCAGTTATAGTTGTCACGTGTATTTCTGATTTACACTCAACTTTGTATTTCGATTTTCGTAAAATTGTCAACGAATCTTTTTTCTTCAAGCTTCATAAAACAGCTTACTGGAAACGTATATTTGTAATTTGGAAGGAAATAGTACGTTAAAAGAACAATTGTGTTCCTTATAGTAAACGTTTTACAATTCGTTACTTCACATGCAATATACAAAGAAATATGTGAACAATTATAGTACACAGCCTTACAAGATTTAAATGATTCTGTTTAGAATACTCAAAGATTCAACTCGTTGTGTGTTATAAGTAATTATGTTAGGGTGCAGCAATGTTTGACTGCTCACAAGGAAAAGTTAATGGATGCTACCGGGTACGATGTTATGCAATAGCTATCTTTCTGTGTTAGAGAATGTGATTTTGTGAACCGATTTGACAGCCATATCAAATACGAACATATACACATATACATTACTAGATGTACTTGCACAAGGTCTCGAAGAGTGATCTGTTTAAATAGTAAAGAAAAACAATATTAAAAGCAACAAATATTTTTATTTTTTGGTTTTTGAAATTCATATATCGTGTTGTGTTGTAGCCAGCAGAATTCCTAATTATTCTCGTGATTCATGACATGTGCACGTTTTACTGAAGTCACAAAAGTACAAATTGCCACGTTAAGGTCCCTTATGTGATGCCATTTTAGTGTCTACCTACTGATTGACCGACAGATAACACATTACTGTACAGTGGTACGAGTTGTTAAAATAGTGACCCCTCCAGACGATCTTTGACTCCCTTTCGAGGAAATAAATAATCTTGGTAAACACGGATAAGACACTCCGTAGTTTCTGATAAAATCAAAATCTGAATATCATAGTCTTAGAGTCGACAAATAAATTAATTATATGAAACCGACGGAACAGAATGAGCTACGACAATGTGTGAACTGAAATAAAAAGGACGGATAAACGTGAACACCACAAAAATGTTATAGTGCAGTGACATATATGGAATATAATATGAACCAGAGGAAGGGGAGGTGGGTCGGAGAGGTGAGCGTTTGTGAGAGGCAGAAATTTCATTTGTATTGACGAAGGATTAGCAAGACTGCAGTCTGTGCTCTATTCCTGTAGTTATTGTGCGTCTTTATATCGAAGAATTCTCGAAGCAGATTAACGACAAAAGCAGTCGCTCCGGGCCACAAACTCGTTAGAAAACTTGAAAAGACCAGAATGGCAGAGCTTGTGGGAACGTTGAAATGATGTCTAATCTTAGAAGGAGAGGTGCAAGTTCTTTGTGAGTTGGGGTTGTAGCTAACTAGCTTTCCAGTAAGTAAGGCAGGTCGAAAATAAATCACCAGAGGAACCAGATCTCTGCGCAAATAAAAATTACCACGGTGTACTTTATGGATACTGAAGAAGAGACTTCTTTACTAAACTCCTGGTGTGTGACATCTGTTTTTAATGAAAACTATTATTTTAGTGTAGGTTTTGCTCAGATCTTTTATATATTTAAGTCTCAGAACATATTATTGTTAAAGAACAGAAACGTACAGTGGTGTAGCTTTTTTAAAAACTTTTTCTTAGTTTGTGTAAGATGATATTGTTGCATCTAGAATTAACGTCGTAATCGGTTGAATTGTGATAATAAACTTTTCTTTTTCACAACACTAAAATTGTAGTCGGTTTACCTTGTGTGGGTGTTTTCTTATAGCAGAGCAACATCAGGCTATCTGCTGACTCCACCGAGGGGAATCGAACTGCTGATTTTAGTGTTGTAAATCCGTAGACTTACCACTGTACTAGCGGGAGACGCGTTTACCTTGAAAACTAGTATTTTTGTTAGTTTTGCTATAGCTTTAGTAGTTAACAAACATGTGAAAACAAACACCTTTCTTATCCGTAATATTAGCATAAGCCAATATTAGCTGTTCTGTAGGGAAACAGAAGTAAAGCATCAACAGCCGCAGCACCTGAAATTCTTTTAGGCACGATTAAAGTAAATTAAATCTGTGAGACATTTTTTTATTAGTATATTTTTGAGAGCAACCAATATCAACTGTGGAGCGCGTGTAATTTATTACTCATCAGGATCTCTACCAGTATACTTTCAAAATGATATTATTTTAGGCAGGATTATTGTAAATTAATCCTGGGCGTGGTCAAATACATCAATCGAAAGTGTTTGACCTTCTGAGTCGAAAACTGTAATTAGACCTCAAATTGGTCAAGAGAGGATGGAACTATGAGTTAAAAGCTTGTACTTGAAAAACTAAGAGCCATTCTATGAGCCGCTATGCTACGGCCAAAAACAAAAGTATTGGTAAGTTTGCCGCAAGTGTTAGTAATCATATACTTGTCTCGTGAAGAAAATTAGATCTGCAGTTAGGTGAACTCTTAGTTTGTGACAAAAATTGGAATTATATCTGTCTGACCCGTAACAACATGTGTTTCTTTGTCACCTACACTATCATCTATAATATAGATTCTATATTGACTAAACTGTATAAAATAATAATTTTGACTGATGCCCCTTAACCTTGTCCTTTGATAAGTTAGTCTGCATTTGACTCTCTCCAAAATTACAGACGTTTTTGATGTGTAAGATATAGTTTTTATGTTTAAGGAAATGTGTATCATACAATTGTTAACTCAACATGCTGGCACTGGTGTGATGATCTCAGGGCAGTAGTGGAAAACAAGGCTACCATGTATTTGTTTTATTGCATTATTATCTTTAAGTGGAAATTATTAGGAGAACTACAATATTTGAATTGTTGTTTAAACATATGGCGCATTATAGTGTGAAATTAGAGTTTTCTTTTTCTGAACAATGAAAACAGACTGTTTAGACAGCCTTTAACTAGATACTGCCAGAAACTAAGCCCTGGAATTAATATAATCAATCTCAGACAGAAGTTCAAGCACCCTAAACTTTTCTTATACTTTCTCTTGAGCGTGTAAAGCACGTGTTTTATTCTTTTATTTCCACACTGTCTTAAGTACTGCCATTACAATAAATTGTTCCGAAAAAAAGATGTCTTGCTACAATTGTTGAATTTCCACTAAAAACGATGAAAGTTGCTCATTATAACAAAAACTGAAGTACGTACTTGTAACATTATGTATAGACATCAAACGCCTGACTTCACACAGTCTAACTTTTACACATTTGTAAACCGCCTCGGGCGTTATGCAGTTAGTTGAGACCGCCATTATCATTAAAGTGGTTATTATAGTAATTATACAACGAAGCAAGGTGACGAGTCGGAGACGTTCTTTAACAACTGACTCGCTGTGATTTCATGTGTAAAAAATCATACATTCATAAAATTCTAAAGGCTGGTTTGTACAACAGAAACAAGGAAAACCAAATTTAATATGTTTTTGATGCAGGGTCAATATCACTATTCAAATAACATTATCGTTTCTACAACGTCTATATTATTTGTTAAAGTCATTTAATTGCAATGTCTATTCGTGTTTACATAAGGAAGGAAATTTATGCTCTCATTATAAAAAATGGAGTGTTTTAATATTGATGCCACGTGTTTTGTCTTAACGGTACACTAAACGGTAAAAAAAAAACAACAGAAAACTGATAGATCCTAACACTTGGGACAAAGCTGATTCTTAGAGCTAACACAATTAAAACTCAATCTATGCTTAGAGATATACACTATGTTTAAAACAACACGTTTTGAATAAAGAAAAGGTCCGTGAATAAGATCCCATTTAGTTAAAACCACCACAAATCTCCTAATCTCATTTCATCTGTAACGTCCTACACCACAAATTAGATACGAAAGCCACACGATCTTCGTAGACTCTGTGGAAAACGTGAACAAACTAGTGATGCACCGGTTTTAGTTAATTGACTATATTTTTTCTCCACGGCTTCTACGCGCTTTCACTCTTGTCTTTGGGGATTTCAAGGTCAGATCAACATTTATAACATTTCTGTTTCTTCTCAGCCACACAATACAGTGCTTGCTAAGAGGAGATAGAAGAAGACAGAGTCCTGACGAATGAAGGGTGGAATGTATTTTTACTGCGGGGGGTTTGCCCCATGTAGATGAATCCCATGGCCTAGTGGTACCTATGAATCAGCATGCATAACTGGTCTGGGCGGCCTGCCGAGGTACCGTGCTCACCTGATAAGAACACAGTATCAATCTACTTATTGTTTTCCTAGATGGAATACGAATGCCCCGTGTGCATCTGTGAACCAGGATCCGAGTAATCTGCGGTCGCTGAGGTCAGGGGTAAATGGAGGCTTGATGTCAGAGAACGTCATGGCGCGCGTTGCTTCTCCCTCCTCCTCATGCTATTAGCATAGTAATAATAAAAGGGCCAAGAAATTACGGATCCGTTCTCTGCCCTGTGAAACAAGCGACAGGCAACTAGATAAAGGTTTTCTCACCCCTTGGTCTATTACAATTCTGGCTGTTGATGGGAGATTATGTAAACCTGCTGGCTGAGAAGAAGACGGCAGTTTAAGCTCACAATAAACCAACACGAGGCACTGAATCTGTTTTAATTTAAATATTGTCACTCGAAGTTAACAGTTAAATTAAAACCGACAAGCGTTACCAGAATAGATTGTGAAATTCAAAAGAAGGGTTATAATCTAATGTGAGTACCTACACTAATTACCAACTGACATTATAAATTATGTATACGTTTGTTATTTAAACAACAACTGATCACGCTAAAAAACTTTGAATTCTACCATATTGACAATGGTCAGCTGTATCTGTTTATTGTCATTTCATGCCGGTTCAGATTGTAAAGAATCCTGCTAATAGTTAAACAGTTCTATGGTTACTACATTTAATTTAAAGTGTCGATTATGAAATAAATTGTATCGCAGTTTTGTGTTACCAGTGTTCAAGGTTCGCTTATTATTTGAAATCTGACAACAGATGTTAGTGTGTAATTTCGTCCACATCGGTTTCAGTTACCACACCGTATAACACATACAGTAGCGGTTTATGGTTTTTGCGAATGTAGTAGTTTTCGCATCATTATATATTTGTTCTTGTGGAATAACTATCCTTTATCTTCAGAGTTACGTAAATATTTTAAGATAATCCATGTTATAAATACTTTTTGTTGTTTTTTCGTTACCTCAGCTCTACTACTCTGTGTTTTTCATAAATAGTTTCTTTAATCTTGCTTTATCTTCTTGTGATCTAACAACTCACGCTTCTCTGTTTATTAACTTGCTTATTGTTCTCTTACTAACAGACTGTTGTTTTTGTCACTTCCCTCAGAATTAATCTTACTATATTCTCACATAGCTTTCTACCCTAAGTAACAGCCTCTATCTTTATAACCTGTTTACGACGAGGGTTGGCCCTGTGGTAAAGTCCTGAATTTCGGACCCGTCCAGAGAGGTTCAAATCCGTGCGTTTCCACAAATTAATGCCCGCATTTTAAACTGTGGACGCGTTATAAGAGTGATGGTCATTCGTTTATCGTGGATATCAGGCTGCTGCTCATTAGCTGCCTTCCCTCTAGTCAGTAGTTTAAAATTAGTAACGGTGGAAGTTAATCTTTGTAGCTTTGCTATAAATACAGACAAGTAAACTATTTTATTTGGTGAAAATAATTTTAACCTCTTCTAACGTTCTGTTTTTTTTCTCTGTTTCCTATATATTTAAGATTTTCATTTGTTTTTCCTTGTCCATACACGATCGTCTAACGTACCACTAACTTTCATTACAGAGGTTTTTATCTCTTTTTTGTCAACCTCTCATGCTTCAAAATGTACTTGAAAATAGTTAGTTATTTTATATGTCTTACATTTCTTTTCACTCCTTATGTTTATAATAGTCGTGAATTATTGCAACTCTGATTTCTTTAAACTATCTCCTCTGTGTTTTCATCTTTCATTATCTCAACTTCTTTCGGCAACACTTGTCCTGTCTTCATTTATTTTTCCGCTCTTTTCTGTCTCTCTCTGATTGTTGTATTTTTTGTATAAAAAGTCTGAACCACACCTCAACACAAACCTTTTTCTTTCCACCACAGTGACGCGCTGTTCAGGCTTCTTAGAAGAAAAATAAAAATAAAAGGTGAAATTATTGTCTTAAGCAATATGATTCCGAAAAGAACAAACTCGACTAATCGCATTTTGCCATTGTACTCCTCTATTTTTTTTAGCAGTGCTAGTTGACCTGAGCAGGGTAAGCCTTAGGGCTAGCCTCCAGACTCGTATAATTATTAAAGAAATTCGAGTTTGCCTATGACAGTAGGAAACTTGTCAATGAAAATGAGCTGCTGTAATTACTGTATCAAATTATAGTATGCGTTCACTGAGGCAAGAATACATATTTGAACACCACACTGTCGGTGTAAGTTTTTTTTTTTTAAATAATACTTTTTGTCGCTATGGAACCATACACGGAGACAGGGAGGGTATCTATTTGAAAAGGAGAGGCATCGTTATTGTGTATAGCCATGAATTAAGCTGACGAACGTGCGTGAACTTTCCGCGTATTTTGCTGCATTTTTTCTTTACATAGGCTGTGTTACTCGTGTTTGACTCCATCTTGTCTGAGAACTAACTGCGTCGGGCAGAAATACTTGAGACGGCACTTAAATTTCAAATAACTGGTACGTCTAATAGCTAACACACATATTTATATATGTACGTATAACCACAGTATGCGGGCACAATCAACTGTTCTGATGCGGTCTACTGGTTTCATCGCGCCGTTGACTCTGCCTTTCTGGAACCACCCCAAGTAATGGCACCGATTACAGGGCAAGGGCCTTCATGAAATTTGGAAATACTGAAAATGTTTACCTGAAAAATTATGAAACCCAACGCGATAAGCTTTATTGTAAGGACTAATGAATTGGTTTAATCTTAGTAATTTGATTAATAAATTGATTTAATAGTTATTATTTGATATCAGCTATTTCATTAATAAGATGTTTTAGTAAGTTTTATTTAATTATTCAATGTGCTTATTGTTTGTTCAATTTGCATAAAGCTACTTGAGGTTTATCTACGAATTTTGTCCCGAATTCTGATGTGATAGACTAGAGGAAGGTCATCAAGTCAACACCAACCTTTGGGACACATTTTCCCAACGAGCAATGGGATTGACGGTGTCATTAGAATGCTTTATTTGTTTTTCTAATTTCGCGCAAAGCTACTCGAGGGCTATCTGCTCTAGCCGTCCCTAATTTAGCAGTGTAAGATTAGAGGGAAGGCAGCTAGTCATCATCACCCATCGCCAACTCTTGAGCTACTCTTTGCCAACGAATAGTGGGATTGACCGTCATGGCTGAAAAGGCGAGTATGTTTGGTGCGACGGAGGTTCGAACCCGCTACCCTCAGATTACGAGTCGAACGCCTTAACTCACCTTAGAATGCCCCCTAACTGAAAGAACGAATATGTTTGGCGACAAGTTTTAACCCTGCGACTTGCAGGTTGCGAATCGTTTGTTGATTACTAATTAATTATTTGAAATAATATAGTGTTTTAATAATTTTTATTTAGAGATTCATTGTAAAAATCCACCTAAACATTTTATTCGTGATCATTGGAAGTGTCACCCGGTGGGACAACGGTAAGAATATAGATTTACAATGCTAAAATCAGGAATTCGGTTTCTCCTGATGTGCTTACTTAGTCAGTAGACAGTTTGACGTGGTTTTGCTCTAACAAAGACACACGTACTCATTCAAAGCAAATTGTTGCTTAGACTATTGTTGTAAAGTCATTTTGAATAATTCACTGCTTTGACGACTCATATTTTACAACAATTAAATCACTGATTCAAAAGATTTTATTTGTTCATTAACTGTAATGTGCTGCATGTTTTATTGATTCGTATCCGTTTCTTCAGTGTAATGTGCTGCATGTTTTATTGATTCGTATCCGTTTCTTCAGTGTAATGTGCTGCATGTTTTATTGATTCGCATCCGTTTCTTCAGTGTAATGTGTTGCATGTTTTATTGATTCGTATCAGTTTCTTCAGTGTATTGTGCTGCATGTTTTATTGATTCGTATCCGTTTCTTCAGTGTAATATGCTGCATGTTTTACTGATTCGTATCCGTTTCTTCAGTGTAATATGCTGCATGTTTTACTGATTCGTATCCGTTTCTTCAGTGTAATGTGCTGCATGTTTTATTGATTCGTATCCATTTATTTAGTGTAATGTGTTGCTATAATTACAACCTCAACAAAATAAATAATACTCACAATTTGCTTACTTAATGTAGTTTGCACCAAACAGTCGTTGTTCATAAAAACTTACGATATAAATAGCGCCTAGACAACTACTTTCTCTATCATATCCTAGCCAGCCTGATGAGCCCTGGCTCCAGATGAAATGCTTCGTTGGCGCTAGATACAGCAAGTGTAGTGTAGTTGACGTATTATAACATGTCATTCTTTACTTTCTCTCATAAAATCTTAGAATTACTAACGTGGATTTCTCCCATTGAAGTTGTGTTACTGACCTGCTCAGGGAATCAGAAGATTAGCTTACTGGTTTACTAGTTTTTCTAAATAACATTAAATTTAATTCAAATAAAATAACATTAAAACAATAAATAATCGGTATTAAAAACAAAATTTATGCTGTTAATCTTTACCCAAAACATTGGTCCTATAAATGAATTAATTGAATTTGATAACAATTACAGTTCACTTACGTAACTTGGTTTGAACCACAAAAGCCATTGTTCACGATAGTTCGTGGTATAAGTAGCGACTATTTTGTTTTGGAATTTCTAGAAAACTTTTAATTGTAGATAAAGTTATTTCTCTTTCAAGCAACTTACACAGATAAAGACTGGTCTAATATATAAACAAACCAATTATATGATACTTCTTCATGTTGTTGTTGTTTTTGGAATTTCGCACAAAGCTACTCGAGGGCTATCTGTGCTAGCCGTCCCTAATTTAGCAGTGTAAGACTAGAGGGAAGGCAGCTAGTCATCACCACCCACCGCCAACTCTTGGGATACTCTTTTACCAACGAATAGTGGGATTGACCGTCACATTATAACGCCCCCACGGCTGGGAGAGCGAGCATGTTTGGCGCGACTTGGGCGCGAACCCGCGACCCTCAGATTACGAAGCGCACGCCTTAACGCGCTTGGCCATGCCAGGCCAAGTAGCGACTACACAACTGATAAACCCCGATAATTGGCGAGAGATCTATTCGACACTGAGTATGACAGATGTGCTGTAGTGTAATTGGTACATTATAAAATATTTTATTTACTTACATTTATAAGTTATTAACACTCTTATTTCTGTGTTCGGTGCAATGTGCTGCTTTAATTAGTGTTATATATTCATCTTTTATAATGTACTTTATTAACAATTCTCAGTTACGAGTATTCAGTCAGAGAAAAAAAATCAGTTAGCATTTCCTTTATAGCTTTTCTAAAAAAAAATCCTCTTTTTGTGTTCTTATTTCGTCATTCAAAGTCAAACACATTATACTTTAGCTCTTAATTCAGTTTTTTTTAGTTAGATAAATTTACCCTCAGAACTTTATTGAAGAAACTATGTCGAAAAATTACAAAAACGATTATGTTTAAATACACTGCTTTTCAAGAAAGTTTTTAGCTCTACTTGGTGTATCAGAATCTTCTCTACAATATTCTAAAGATGTGTAGCGTGTCAGCGGAGCATGCGCATACTCAGTAAGGGTGTTTATATTACAAGTGTAATTTTGCCTTGATTATCAAATAGAACAGCCACAGGTGGGGCTTTGTGAAAATCCCAAAAGAAAGTTGGATTACGTACATGTATATCTATATATATATAATGTTTCAATATGAGCTCTTTCATAGATAGTCAATACAATACAACGTAGTTGGCTTGTATTTTGGAGATATTCTCTGAAGAGCAGTACTTCATTGGAACATTGCCTGACAAACATGACCGAAATTGCCACAATTGTGAACAGATATGTAAGCGGACAGTAAGCGTACGAAACAGATAGACAAAGAGAGGCATTCATGGTAAACGTTTGAGAATTAGACAGTAGAGGAAAAGTTCTTACTTTTGTTAGAATGTTATTGTTCTTATAACATCACTATTATAAATAACCCAGCTTCTCCATTTCGAGATTGGCTCACATTGACGATGGAAGTAGTGCAGGTTCGTTATTATAAGTTTTAATATGATACAGAATATTTTCCAGGTCCTATCTATCTTTATCGGAAGCTCAAGATTTAGAAAAGTGAAACAGAAATCTCTCTTTGTGTGTTAGAGCATCACTGAAGAAACAATAAATGCTTTATAACAACAATAAAAATGCACCATTGAACATAAAAGGCGTTTGCTTTATTTCCCTGCATGAGGTACAAAATGCAAAAAAATGTATACAAAAAATTATATTGCCTCATATATTGGCAAATAATTCATCACTGCGGTCTTGTTGGATATACTCTACTATTTCTTTACTTGCCAGTAATGTACGAAACTCATAAATCATTATATCGAAATCCAGTTTGGTTTTTATTCAGAAGCAACAGTTTGGCTACCTTATATACTTCTTAAACAAAGTTAGTTGATAAAAATTGTCCGTGTACATATGCACTACAATCTACTTCACTCAGGTAAACTATTCTGCACAAGTTTGCCGCCTAAAGTATCAATTTCTGGAGGCATGGGTCCAGTATCACTGTTCTTTTACAATCTGGGCATTACCGATTCCTACGTCCAAAAAATAACAGGAAAAAAAGAGGTAAGGAAAAGAAGACTGGTTCTCATTAGAATGTCATCAGTCTTTAGCTGTCACGTTTCGAATAGTCGTACTGGGTGAGTTGAGAAGGTAGCGTAGCAATAACATCCTTATAGGTCTGTAACCAAAAGCCTATTCACTCTTTTTTGACGTACCATTCATCACATTCATGTCAGCCGTGAATTTTCAATGATATGCCGTCTTGAGAATAGCTATACTGTATTCACCTTAAGGCTATAAAACATTATGTCATGCAGCGTTCAGACTGCTTTGTGCCTCAAGAGATATCCACACTACGTGCCTCTCCTGGCTGCAGTGGTTATGTCATAAGTTTATGCTGTCCACTTCGCGATCATGTGTGGTTTGTACGTTAAATACACACACAGTATCGTGTCATTATTTTCTTTCAGTATTTAGGCTTGGGTCATAATCTGGGTAAACGGTATATTTCTTACACTCTAGCTTCATGTCTAGTAGAATAGTTTTAGCATTTTACAATTGTCAGTTGTGTATTGAAACCAAGCAGCTCACCACAATGTGAACAAATATTCGATAAAGCATGTTCACTATCAATGTGGCTTTCTGTATTATTATGTGCTTCAATATACATAAAATATTAGACATAAACAAAAAAGTGAAAACAGGAAAACTGTAATGAGTAAAAACTGAATAGTTACGATGCTAAAAACCAGGTTTCAATCCCCATGGTGGGAAGAGCACAGATAACTCATTGTTTAGCTTTGTGCTTAACTTCAAACAAAGAAAAAACTGAATTTAAGCACACTATAAAAAGTAATTCCATATTTTACCTATCGGTTGCAATAGTGTAAGAAAACCCCAGTAAAAACTTTATAGAATATTGCTGAATTATAACGCACAGCGCCGCAAAAATGCTGCAAACATTTTTTTTTACTCTTAAGTAAAACACTGCTGATTTACAACATGTATATGAAGAACATCAAACAACAATTTGTGAAATTGTTTATTGACTCAGTTTCTTCTAGTGATTCTTATTTTCTTTTTTTACTAATCAAATAAATAATTGGTCGAGTTAGAATTTTATTTTAAAGGCCGTATACACGGGCAGCTGCAAATTGGAAAGAAGTAAAAAGATTTTGTTGTTCAAATATTACTTCGTGAAAGACTTGTTAACGGTTTTATCGTTGTACAACTTTGCGTTAAAACAAACGGACAAATTAGCTTGCGCTAACACATCTGGCTTCAGCCTGTCAGAGGTAAATGTTGTTTTCGATAATATAGTTTTGTCCACATTGAAAAAAAGAGATCGAAAGCCTATATCAAATATTGATTATATATTAACAGAGGGCGCCAAAGCACGTATACAGTAAACTGTAAAGCTTACACAACAAAATAAATTGCATACAAATAATGTTTAGTAAGTAGTTATAAGTAAAAATAGACACGAAAATATCGATAGTAGGAAACATTCAACAAGACTTTCTCAGCTGTAAACTCCCTTTAATTAAGCTGTCGCGAGCTTTTTTAATTGTGTTTTATGCAACTATATTTATATGGTTGTTGAAATAACGATGCTAATAACTACGAAAAGTTCTGCTACACTAGCGTTGAAACTCTTTACATGGTTCAAAATTCGTTTTTTTTGCGTGTTTTTTTTCGGGGTGCCTATGTGTATGCAATGTACTTTGATATTAGTTTTTAGTTTCTATTCATTCAGGATTAGCGAAATTAGGCTTTGTTGTGGTTTGTGTGAAGATGTTGGTACGTTTCCAGTCTGTAACTAGTAAAAGGCTTTACTTAGAATGATAAAATATAGTTACATCTACTTAAGACTTAGAAAAACAATAATTTATGATATTCAGACAGGAAATTAAATCATCGTATGTAAATCTGAACGTCTGTACCTGTTAATGACTCGGCATAGATTTGTTGTTCTCCTGTTTATAACATGACATAGGTTTGTCGTTAAATGCAATATAAAAGTATATTTTAAAAACTTAAACTCCAGTTACAAAACAACAATAAACAATAACTGGTTTTTCACTGTGCCTTAATTACATATTTTCAAGTAAGTCTTTAAAATAACACTCGATGTCGCAAATTTTAACGTTTTAAGTTTTAAAAAAATATATAATGATTTTAGTGACTCCATAATTCCGTTTCATATTTCTGAAGACGTTATCACAAAATATTTGTAATTTTCCGATTTTAAATGAAACTGCATTATCAACACACATCAGTATAATTAAATCATCTAAAGTGTTATCATGGAATATTTCTACTCATAATACGAGCTTTAGATCCGTGTACTAAGAACAGTGACTGCAAACATACTCTCTGGGAAGACAAACATCTATTGTTTGTCAGAAGCAGCAGTTTTCCTGGCAAATATTGAAATTGTGTCAAGATTTTTAAACGAAGGCAAAGACTTTGGAAGAAGGAGTGCTATGAAGTCAAACAAGAGAGTGTAATGACCATCTTCGCTACTACAATAGTAGTCTAACACAAATGAACTTAATACTTCGTTCCTGAACTGAAGGGACGTGTAGTAATAGGAAGCAGAATGTGAAGGCTGCTATAATACACTAACTGAATTTTTCTATGCTGCATGGATCCTTCAGCAAACGTCCTCGAATCGCAGTTGTAGTTCTAAGCAAACCTATTATAGTTGTTTGTTTTTTTTAATTTTTAAAATTCACACTTCTGTCGCGATGTGAATGCCTATGATTTTGTATATCGTTTTTGATCAGAGACATAAACTGAAACACTGTGTTTGACGTGCCTGAATATTCTATTTATCAATTCGCTTTCAAATTATTTAAGGATTAGAAATTATTAGTCTATAATAATAATAGACTCATATTATGTTATATCATGTTCGTGCTGTAATTTATGGTACAGTGAAATTATAGAAAGGCTAGATATAAGAATAAAGAAAGCTACAATAACGAGAGAAACAACAAACGAACTTCAAAGCTACACTCCTTGAATTTCGGCATCACCAATTATTCATTGAGACAACCTACAGAGACTTTGAATGTGACAAGGTTGCTTGTCCCCTCCCCCAGAGACCCTCACTTCTATTTATCCATCCCCTAACTTCCACATGGTCCTTCTAAGTGCCCTATTGAAGGACGTCTGGTTACCGAATGAAAACAAGGGATCACCTTTATATAGGGCACTGCCTGAAATTCTTTCTTTTGTGTACCTATGACATACCTAGCTTGTCTATCGAACGGAACAATTTATGTGACCAAGGAATAGAAGAGAATGAGGAATGGCTCTCGCATTAACGATTTAGGTGATTATCGAGAAATACTCTTCTCACAAGAGAAACAAACTTTCTGTCAAGTCCTGCATTGCTCTTTTAAATTTATTCTTGTACCATAATAATAAATCATCAGTAACTGACCAAATGTGAACACAAAACATCAGTGAAAATCCCATAAAAATTGGAATTATTAATGACTTCAGCCCTCTTTGCAGGTGTCCGTGCATAAACAAATAGTTACGAGTGCTGGAACTGCACGTAAAGTAATATGGTTTTAGGTGAAAAGAGACTAAGCTTATTAAGGTCTTTTTCTAAGATTAATAGTTCGGATTCCAGGTGGATAAAGTGTATGATAGAGAAAAGTTAAACCATGCTAAGTATTCGACAAAAGAATATCAGGTTGTTTCTAAACGACTTGAGAAACAAACCATGTTACAGGAAACAACAAAATAGGCAAGCAGTTGTTGATCTAGACATACAAAAAAAATCAATATGTATTGGTTGAATTAATATTGAAGACTGAAATATTTAGCTAATTTAACAGGTTTTCGAAATATTGCAGTAAACTGAAACAAATGTTCAACTGGTAAAAAGTAACGACACGACCTAAGAATAATTGTTCTTGAAAGTCGTATTTTATTGTTCATAAGTTACGTTGACTTGTATACTGCACACAGGCACACTGACTGACTAGAATAGATCAGCAAGTCTCAGTGATGTAGTAACAGCAAAATATTTGTAAATTGGGTAATGAATTCACAATTTCGGCATGTTTTTAATTTCTAGTTAAATGACGCTTTTATAACTATGTTAAATGAAGTGGCAGGCAGGCTCTTTATAATAGACATTTAGATATGGCTCAAGCAATGTAGATCCAATTTCGTGCTTGGAATTATCAATATATTTCACTTTCGAGTAACAGCTTTTCTTCAATACAGAGAAATCCAGTATTTCATATTTGTACATTTATTGGGAGAATATACAGTTTGTATTGTTTGCTAAATAATGCAAACCCGACTAGAGATATTACATGTTTACCTGGTTGTGCTTGAGTCCACAAATTGTTTTGCTTGTGTGAATACATTAATAGGAAAGAGGGAGTTGGTTGTTTTCACAAGTATATCAGTAAGCCGTATAAACGGATATATATTGCTAACGTTACTGTCAGGTTCATATGGCCAGGGTGAATAAAAAAGGCTTTGTTATAATTATGGCAATTTCCAGGAAGGGTGTAATGTAACGTTGAACGTCAATAGCCTGTGTCGTGAATTACGATTGACTCTACTAGGGAGTGGCACAGGAGAACTATTTGGTTCTGAAACTGTACCTACATAGTTGATGATCTTTATACAGGGGCGTGGTGACCGGACGTGTTCTGAAAATGATTTTGCTATTTTTGAAACTCCATCGTCAGCCTTACAAAATAATTCTTCATACGTTCAACTTTTCGATACAAAATATCTTTACATTTACTTGATTTTGCATCATCAGTATCGTGTAGGTAAGACATTCGACATTGAACACACTGAACCATTGTTATACGTAAATCGATTGAACTGATTTTACACCAACCATTTCTATAATACTTTACAAACTCATTGTCTATTTGTACGTCGGAGCAACAGTTTCAAACTTCACGAGTTTGTGCTTCAAGTGTACCCAGGATATATTTTATTAAGTGTATAATAGCTAGACAGCAAAATCGAGACAAGTTTTAATGTTCGTTTCGTTTTTAAATTTGTCCGTTTATTAGATGAATTACAGTAACAAACTACAAAATTATTTTACACATCATTTATCGGAGAATGGAAAATTATCAGTTTCACTGTTTGAACAATAGCTAAATATATAAACGTACAATAATAAACGTACAAAAGCACACCATTATGTAGCTCTCTAACACCTGTTGAAATTCCAAGTAATTAAAATTCTTGGCTGATCGACTGATCCCTTGCCACACTATCAGGTCGATTCTCATCTTAAACGTAATATTAACACACAGATGCATATATTCAGAGCATGGCTCTGTTCTAGATCCTGAAAATGTATTCAGTTTATCATTTCTGACATTCACGGAAGAGGATTTATTAACTTAGACTTGACGCACATTCAACAAACACTATTTGCTTTTCAATTACAACAAATATTGTAGTAGTTGGTGATAGAGCATTTCGTGAAAGTTTTGATTATACGTGAAGTAGAAGGCAGTTAAATCGAATGCTGGTTTCTTAACTGTCTAAGAATTTAATGTCTTGCCATCAATCAGCTCTATTGTATGTGGAAAATATTCCTTCTAAATTAGATAGTTTTGGAAGAAGGGTACTAATAGAAAACGTGCACATTTTTCTGTGTTATTCCTTTGTGTTCTATTTCATTAGTTAAGCAAACCGATTATTGTCCACGTGTTTCATAATTATTCAACATCAATAGAAAATATTCTTAAAACTTAAAACAGTTTAGTTTTAACTAAACTTTGAGATAGATAATAACAAGGTAAAATGAAATTGTATTGTAGTGTGTTCTTTATGAGATGCGAGTTCTATTAGTCAGTGGTACATACCTAGAGTAACAAAACGAATTAACTCAAGAGAAACATATTGTACATAGATAAGTTATTATATAAACATAAAGGCAGAAAGAAAAAAAACACCTACCAAGAAACTGATTTTGCATTAGTACACAGAAGTATTTTATACATTAAATAAGCCACTGAAAGAATTATGACTCTCTACTTTAATCACATTTGAATATAAAAGCGGAATGGACGTAAAATAGTAATTCGTTACAACTCCTTCTTTAAGAGTCTCCCCACATTCTTACCGTACGTACAAAGAAGATAAAACAATTTCGATGACAAACTTTTGGGTGAAAGGTTGTCATTAAAAGTCAAGGTGATCTTTATGTTAAAAGCTTGGTGTCTGCTCTTTCTGTCAGAGTTAGTGTATCTTTCAAGACAATTCTTTATAAGGGAGTGAATGTGTATCCCTCCGTAGTGAATTAAATTTGTTAAAGTGTAACAACTAGGTTTTTAAGAGTCATCAGTATTCTGTCAACGTAACGTGTAAGTGTCGAGTCACCCTGGCACGCCCATACTAAACATAGGATTCTGTCTCTTTGTAATCTTGGTTTAATCAAAGGTAGTCTTTGTAAAAAAAAAAAAACAAAATTCCTATTGGTTTACAGAAGGAATGGAAGCTCGTAAAGCTTACTTAATTATTGCTGTAAACTCCCGGCGATTAGTTTATACAAGTGTTTCATCACACATACAAATCCGTAACCTCTGCTCTTGTAGGAACTGATGCCTGTCCAACCAAAACTAGAAACACGTCAGAGAAGTGAGATAACAGAAGTTACCTGGTGCGTGTGAAATAATGGTGTCCATTTCATGCAGTTTAATTACATAAACCAAAACAATCGTTTCCAAATTTTATTTTTTCTTCCAAATTAAGCCTAAAATTTCGACTTTATGTTACCAAAGATCAATGCCTATAATCGCCCGTTTCCTGTTTATTCAGTTCTTCTAGAGGGCGTATTTACAACATTTCAAGTTCTATCTCCAAACTAGATTTATCTATATATATATATATTTGCAAAACGCATAATTTCTAAACTTAGATAATAAGCTTATTTCACATATTCCGAAAAATCAACAACTTGAGAATCTAACTTTTAGAGTTAGAGGAAAACTCTTATATGAATTGTTTGTTTTTGAATTTCGCACAAAGCTACTCGAGGGCTATCTGTGCTAGCCGTCCCTAATTTAGCAGTGTAAGACAAGAGGGAAGGCAGCTAGTCATCACCACCCACCGCCAACTCTTGGGCTACTCTTTTACCAACGAATAGTGGGATTGAACGTCACATTATAACGCCCCTATGGCTGAAAGGGCGAGCATGTTTGGCGCGATGGAGATGCGAACCCGCGACCCTCAGATTACGAGTCGCACGCCTTAACACGCTTGGCCATGCCGGGCCATCTTATATGAATTAAAAATTGACATTCGCTGTAATATTATACGGTACAATATTCGGTATACTGTTTCACTTATGTAACATTAATAGATTTGTGTTGTGTTTTAGTCTTAAGGACCTTGTTAAACATATCTAGGTTAACCAGTGAGTGTAAGTTAATTTTTTGTTTTATTTTTGATGCATCAAGATTACTGTTTAGGTTAAAGGCAGTATGGTTTCAGAAGTAGCAGTCAGTAATAATCATGATATTATCAATGTTTTCTCATTTTGTGTTTTATGCGTACGCTTTGTTTCACACAAGTCACACAAGAGATATCTTTGTTAGCCCTTCTTAATTTTGAACTGATAGACTAACTGCAGGACAGCTAGTCAAAAAGCATCGACTACCAACTCCAGTATTTTTCTAATTAAAAAAATTTAATTTGACTGTCTCTCTAATAACGCACCCACGGCCTCAAAATGCGGTAAACGATATTTTGCGACAATGGGATGCTAACCATCTATCTTCGGATCATAAGCTATTGTAAAGAACTAAACAATATTTTGAAGATTTATTGTCGACAGATAAATAAAATATTTGCATTAAATTTAATACTTTGTGATGTACAGCAATATTTGAATTAGACCATTTTGTGTACTTCACATGCAGTTAATGCTCAGAATACGGCGTTCTGATATTTTACTAGCGGTTACTTTTTCAATCAATACGCATCGCTCTTGTTACATGTAGACATTATTCCAACTAAACGAGGTAGTTCGGCCTTGTTACAGGCAATAAAAGTAGTTCAGTCAAACGAGATACTTCACACTTATTACCTGTAGTGATTATTTCACTTGGGACAACCTTATTTTGTTGTATACAGTAAGTGCTTGTGCTTAGCTGTACATTGCTGTCTTGTTATATACAAAGATATTGAACCCAAGTGTTCCAAGGAAATTTGATGTTCTTGACTGTAAGTTTTTACAATGTAATTCAAAAACAAAGTTCCTTGACTTCAATCATTGGTCCTAAGTATTCTTATTTAATCTATAATGTTCCAGTGACTTTCACCCCAGCTTTAAAAAAAAGCACTTAACGTTGCTATGTTGCACTAAGCTGGTATTTTTTATCCTAAATGTTACTATAGGAACTGAGTACAGAGGTAACGTTGATCTAAAATGATGTTACGTCATCAGCAGCTAACGATTCTTCACTTTTTAATTCTAGGAATTATTTGATTACTCGTTTTCTAGATTTAGTGATTAATTGATTGATTATTTGGAATTAAGCACAAAACTAAATAATGAGCTATCTGTGCTCGGACCACCACGGGTATCGAAACCCGGTTTCTAGCAGTGTGAGTCTGCAGACGTACCACTGTGCCACTGAGGGACATAGTGATTCAAATGTTATGGCAATAATCGCCACGTCTTCCTTACATTTTTACAATTGTTTCTCTCTCTCTAAAGCATTCAATGGTTCAGTTACTCGATCTACGTTTCCGAACTAGTTACGTCTTGGAAATACATGCGAACAACCGTGGCCGCTCATCATGTCAATTGGTTAATGCTGTCTTGAGAATGGTACAACCTGTTGATCGCTTTCTTCCACTTAAGCCTAAATCAATAAAAGGAACATTTGGTGTGTTTATGGTCACTTCGTTTCCTTACATTCGAAATACTATTAACACACATGCTACAAATTGTTAAGAGCTTCGTATAATGTGTGAAAAAAAGAAAACAAAAATGAGACTGTTGTTGTTTTAAAGTGAATGTGCAAGCATTCCTTAACCATGAACGTATGTAAAACAATTTAATTTATTAACAAGTTGAAGCTGACTCTATATGATATCCTTGTTAATTAATGAAATTTGCATTCAGCTGTCGCAGTGTTAGTGTCTCATCTAGTGTTGTCGTGTAACAATTAGACAATTATGAGGAATCTTACAATACTCATAAAATGTATCCATTAAAACCAAAGAAAGTTTTTGTCTGATCCTCTTTAGTTGTTTAGGCCCATTGTATGTGAATACAATGAACAATGAGTATTAAGTAGTTTTAAAATTTATTCTCTTTCATGTAAATAAACTACATAACATGAATTGTGAAGACACAGACAAACTACAAATTATTCAAAGACTGTTTTAAATAAAAGGGTAAGGACATATAAAGTTTTTTTTTACAATTACTCATTTCTTAGGCCTTATCGGGCATAATATTTAAGTAAACTTTACATAAAGAAATCAACAACGAAGTTGTATCATGTGAAACATTCTCCACGTCCATTTATTGTCTTTCAGAACTGATAAAACCAAAACGTCTGCAAAGAATAGATGTCATAAATGATAACTATAAAATTAACGCTCCAATAGAGGTTATAAGGCTTTGCTGGAATAATTTTAAAACTAACGCTGCAGTTAACCCTTCGTTACTGCTAGGAACAATAACCTTTGCAACTTGGGCTCTTACCTTATTTTGGCGGGGGGACGTGCAACGTGGATTAGATGGAGGCTTTGAAACCTAAGCTTAGCCTTTAGGTTTTTCTTGATACACTGCTATGTATTCTTCGTAACCCTTTGAATTTGTGTACGAGACACGATTAAATAGTTAAGTTCCATTAATAGTATGCAAATATTCTGTTTATTTTGAAAATAAATATGTTTCGTTTGTTTTGAATTTCGCGCGAAGCTACACGAGAGCTATCTGAGATAGCCGTCCCTAATTTAGTAAAACAAGACTACAGGGAAAGCAACTAGTCATCATCACCCACCGCCAACTCTTGGGCTACTCTTTTACCAACGAATAGTGGGATTGACCGTCACGTTATAACGCCCCCACGACTAAAAGGATGAGCATGTTTGGTGTGACGGGGATTCGAACCCACGACCCTCAGATTACGAGTCGAGTATCTTAACCGCCAGGCCATGCCGAGCCAAATAAATATGTAGCGTTATACTTCATTCCTGCGTATAATGTTTACGTATATTTGCTTCCCAATTTGTAATTTATTAAACATTTTTTGTATAACATGTGCAGACAAATAACATGAATATTTCAATTTCTTGATTAACGCTAGGGTAAAATAGTAGATATCTAATTACCTTGCTCATGGTTGTCCCTGTGACTAGAGGATTAGAAACCCTGACCTTTCAGTTGTAATTCAGTTAAAATGTGATAACTTGAAAGAACAGATGATATATAAAATCTAAAGTTGATTTCTTCACGTTTGGGTAATGTTGCGTAATAGACTTTCTGAAGGAAAGTTTTTCTATTTTCCATGATTATTAAATTATGCTCGACAAGACTTTTTAACAATTTGAAGACCGGAATATCTTTGGAGTTGAATTGTGTCAGTCAAATAATTATTGGAAGATGTGATTTTAGAACGGAAGAAACTAGCAACTCAACCATCAGCTACTGGAAGGAGAAAAATGTTTGGCCTAGTGGGTGTGAAAAGAGAGCTTTAGCTTGTGGGAAATAATTGTTTTAGGATTTTCTTACGAAGCTACAGAAAAATCTACCTGCACATAGCCGTCTCTAATTTTAAAATTATAGACTATAGAAAAGAGAACTGGTCATCAGTATAAACTTTAACTCTTGAATAATTTTGTTAGGCTGTATGGTGGCATTTAACCTTCACTCGTATAGCATAATCATGCCCTCAAACAGCGGATTGCGTTTTTGAGGCGACAGGCTAGGAACAATGAACACTAAAATTAAAAGTTTAGTCACTTTGGGTACTAGGTGACGCCTGGCCCAAAGGAATACGAAAATAAAGTTTGAGTTAATGGAAAATGATGAAAACAGTTTAAGCAGCTTTTAAATTAAAAGAGAACTTGAGCTGATGGGACAAGGAAGCAGAGCTTGATTCAAGTCAAATATATCTAGTTATAATGATATTTAAATACAATAAAATTTTCCATTCACATTTTGCAAGCATTACAAGGGTACTACGTAATGGAAACTTCAACAGTAATCTTCTTCACAATAAAATGAGATATCCTGAGTCCACAATCTATCAAATCAAGGGATAAACGTTATTGTGCAGCTGAAGATTGGTAACATTCACTGTAAAACCAAGCCGGAGCGTTAAGTTATGGCGATTGAATACGAGCATTCAAATACCACTAGGAGCTCATTCTGAGCACGCAACTTCCATTAACGATCCAATTCTAATAGTAGGTTATGTGCCTATGTCTTCTGATGACCACTATTTAACTTCGACTAATGATCCTCATTGAGCAGCAGTCTATGTCTTCTGATGGCCATTATGCAACTTCAACTAATGATTTTTATTGAGCGGAAGGTGTGTCTTCTGATGACCATTATGTAACTTCAACTATTGATCTTCTTTGAGCAGCAGGCTGTGTCTTCTGATGACCATTATGTAACTTCAACTATTGATCTTCTTTCAGCAGCAGGCTGTGTCTTCTGATGACCATTATGTAACTTCAACTATTGATCTTCTTTCAGCAGCAGGCTGTGTCTTCTGATGACCATTATATATTTTATCCAGTTGTATGAAATAAAGATGTTAAATCAGTTTATGAAAACACTAAATTAAAATATCTTTATTTTTCATACATTCCCATTAGTAATGTGTTACTACTACCGTAACAGGAAGTGGAAATTTTATGTATAATCGAACAAAAACATTATATTCAAAATTTTGTTTTCCTTGCAAACAAAAATTGGTTACTACAGGGTGTTTGTAAAGTCACTGTGCAGTTTTGTAATCATATTTTATTCAATCTCTTTCAAGCCAGCAACTGATAGCGGTGTTTAGAAACAAAATAAGAAGGTTTGTTTTTTGTTTGTTTTTTGGAATTTCGCACAAAGCTACTCGAGGGCTATCTGTGCTAGCCGTCCCTAATTTAGCAGTGTTAGACTAGAGGGAAGGCAGCTAATCATCACCACCCACCGCCAAATCTTGGGCTACTCTTTTACCAACGAATAGTGCGATTGACCGTCACATTATAACGCCCCCACGGCTGGGAGGGCGAGCATGTTTGGCGCGACTCGGCCGCGAACCCGCGACCCTCAGATTACGAAGCGCACGCCTTAACGCGCTAGGCCATGCCAGGCCCAAAATAAGAAGGATCCAGGCCTGTATTGATGCTAACGGAGGTCACTTTCAACATTGTTAATAATTGTCATTCATATTTACCTCCTGTATTCTATATTGTTAATAAATATATAAGTGCACAGTAACTTTCCGAACACCCTGTATTTTAGTGTATGAGTATGGGTGTATTAATATTGTTAACATAACAATGTATTGACTCCTCATAAAGAGAGTGAAAGTTCAGTTACATTTACTTTAACCAAGCTTCCAAATAATTATTTTCTCTCTTAATTTGAGCAAAAAATTAAAAGTGTAGCATTTATAAGTCTTAATTAAGATATGAATGCAATAACACTAAGTTAATTAGTGTTAACTTTATCTCGAAAAGTGGATTTTGAGGGTCATAAAATGAAGGTTAAGTCCATTAAAGTAAACACAGACATTAGTTTGAAATTTGCTGTTGAACATTTTAAAACTATGTTTCAGTATTACGTATAACAAGCATCTGGTATCTGAAATAATCCTTATTTTTTATCAGTTGTTTATAAAACGCAGATTCGCGTTTGTATTTACATCAGTATTCAATACCTGTTTCGTTGTTTGCGTTTTAACATATAATCCAGTGATGATAAACTAGTAGCTTAACACTTGACATACTGTTCCGGTTCGAAAGGGTTAATGAGATTATTTGAATTAACTTTAAAATCCAACGAAACTACACTAGATTTATATGGAAGAGTTTGGTTTAGTTTAAATTTCAAGCAAAGCTACACTAGGGCTATCTGCGATAGCCGTTCCTAATTTAGTAGTGTAAGACTAGAGGGAAGGCAGCTAGTTATCACCACCCACCGCCAACTCTTGGGCTACACTTTTACCAACGAATACTGGGATTGACCGTCACATTATAACGCCCCACGGCTGAAAGGGTACGCATGTTTGGTGAGATAGGGATTCGAACCTGCGACCCTCAGATGACGAGTCGAGTGCCTTAACCACCTGGCCATGCCGGGCCTATGTGAAAGAGTGTGTAAGGATTATGTGCATAAATATAGTTATTATATATATGTGAAACAATACAGTTGTAAAATGTGACTACATTTGTACAGTTCTTTATATGCATATATATGTAATACATCTGCCAAGATATGAATTATTTATACTTAACACTAGTCACATATAAGGCACCAACATTGTATTCTGAGAATGTATAGATGATACGAATTCAGAGCTTCCACAAAAACTTTAATGCATCATCACATTTCTTTTTTAATAGAAAATTCTGCGTTTTTAAATTTTTAATATATCTGAACTTCAAAAGAACTGGATTATTTTCTATTTTGTTCGTATTTTACCTTTGTGATTGTTTTTTTTTATCTTATGAACATCAAGATATAAACACAAAACTTCATTTACTTAAACTTATCACGACCTCACACAGTGGTTTTTTTTTATTTCGTCGTGTCCATTTCCCTCTTCTTTCCTTTTCAAGATCTTTAGTAAAGTTTAATAAAGGGGCGTATAAGTTGCTGGAGCTAAGAACTGTGTAAGATGAAGGGATCTGAAGTATACCACGTCCATTGTAGAGAAGCTTTGCGATGTAGAGTCGAGCGCCCTTATCTCCTTCTCTTCTTACAACTAAAGAAGCACTAATTTTCGCTTAGACTGTCGAAGTTGTATAAATCCCTGCCAGTACAGGGATCATCTGGAGCAGTCCGTCTCTTCTTTATCTTTTTCTGAACAGAACGTTCTTAGCTTCCTAAATTACTGCTCGCTCTAAAATCTGCAACCTTCTTTTTAATTCCGATAGGCTTAGCTCTTGACATGTTAATGAATTTCGTTCGACACACTAGAGATGCCTCAAATCCTCTCATAAAGGAAAGTGTAATTCCCCAATGTGCGAGAGCTCAAAATTGGTGTCTTTGAAAAGAGTGCACAACAATGTGTTACACCATTATTAAAACAAGGCCTACAAAGGCCTACGGTTGTTTTTATATCGTGCACGTTTCTTTTGGAGATTTTTAGGAAATAAAAATAAACTTTGGTTTCAACTTACCAACGCTACAGAGAAAGAAAGTAGATAATGATATGTTGTCTTATCTCCTAAGATAAAACAAGGAAAATATTTTGTTATTTTTCGTTCGATATTGTACAAGTTAATTATAAATCGTAGTTGACTGCATTTTCTTTCCTTTCTTAGTTTTTAATTGATAATAAATGAATTAAATTTTGAACATTTCATGACCTTAGTTACCGAAAAAAACAACTAGTAACAATTCAGTGTTTTAACATGTCGGTTATTTGTACAATTCGGTGCTTCTTTGCAAGGCTTATTAGTTTTTCAAAAGACCAACTCGCGGTACAGCTAGGAGGCGAGAAAAAAAAGTTCCTCCTGGTGACAGATGAGTTCTGTGAGAGTGAAAATAGTTGGCAGGAAGTGTGAAGTCTGTAAGTTCAGTGATGCTTTTCTTTGGTTGTACAACTTTGTCCAGTTGATGGTCACTTTCACGGTCTGTTCAGATTGCATACCTAACGTCACAATGACCCCATAATGTCCTGATTCATTACACTTCATTAGGTCTAACGCTGTGACGTCGTTATAGCGATAGACTGAACAGATACGAACGTCAAGAGCTGTAAGGATGTGCAGAATGAGCCTTGTGTTCTTTCTTTTAGTCTCTCTGTTTAAGAAGAGGCTTACATTTAATAATAAAGAGTCAAATAGCTACTTCCTGGTCGTAGAAGCTGTCATGAAACGTCTCCATTGCTTGTAGAGGCTGAATCGAGTTAAATAGAACACACACAGAGGAAATACGTTGGTAAAACAATTGAGCGTGTATTATGGTTTATTTAATGTTCAACTCAAGTACAAGTAATATCCTGTCTAATATTTTTACTTCCCAGATTGATTATAGCACAAAAACAATATATGCTTAGTTACTGATTAAGTAACATAAATCAACAGAAAGTGCTGCACATTTTTAACTACACTTTCCGCTTTTCCTTTACATTTTTAGTTAACAACTAAAAACACGTTCTTTTCATTTAAAAAATCGTATTAGAAATTTGTCATAAACTGACTCGTTTTGTATTGACTCACATCTAAGTGGTTATCACTGAGTTGTTTGGTTATACAACTTAATAGGAAAATGCTAAAATTCTCTTAGATTTGCCGTTAATAATTTTTAATGAAATGTCTAGTATTACTTAGTGTGTGTTTCTCTGAAGGCACTATTTAAACCTCTTATGAAAAGACTTTTTGTAAAGTATTTTAATTGTAACTTACGTAAACGCATTTTTTTTCTAAAATTACACCTTTATGATTTTATAGAAGATAAACCTGACGAGTATTATTCGTTTCCTTAACTAACAGTGTGTAACTAGAATGAACTATTTTGTTCTAGCCTCTTTGTATGTTAACAGTTGTCAACAATTTAAAATAAAACTGAACAACAATGTAGGAGATACAATCTGTAGACCTTGGTTGATTATTTTTTCACTCTTATTGTACCTTGTGGTCCTAATTACTTTAAATAATATTAGAAACAGGAAGGAGCTGGACAGATACCAATAAATGATCAGTTGTTGTTTTTTAACCACTGGGATCTTGCCAGTATTACTATATTTCATGGTTTACTAAATGTTTTCAATGTGCAACTTTAATTAAACTCTCCCAACTGATAAGTCCGAACCTCATGTAATTTTTTTTATCTTTAACGACAACTGATTAAGTTAATACCATAATAACAATAATATCACGTACTCAAGGTTATTTTTAAATACCTGCTTATGAACGGTGTTGTGTTTATATGACATTATAAGAGAACATTTCGTTTGAGAAAAAACAATTACCTCACATTCAACCTTGGCATGTTTAATGTACATTGGTTGGATAAATAGTTATAAGAGTAAACAAGGTATTGTGATTAGATTAATCAAGAGACCATTAGCAATTAGCAGAAATTAGAATTCATTTGGTCATATTTCTTTTATTTTGTAATTCAACTGATAAATTGTTTTTTGTTGTTAAGCGCAAAGTTACACAATGGACCATTTGTGTTCTTTCCACCATGTCGAAAGCCTACATACTTACTGATGAATCACTGACATTTCGGATTACATTTAAGGCCCTTTTAGAAACTTTTTGTTACCCATACTTTTCTACTGGTATTTCAAGCAATAACTGATAACGTTATCAATAAACTTATGATCAAAGCAAATAATTTATTAATACCCAAACCAGAAATGATTTAAAACATAGCATGCTTAATATACTTGTTTAGTTAGGTGTATGCAACGTTAAATATCAAAACATTATAGCGGTAAATGCATTAGCAGGATACTTTTGTTGTTACCTCATGAAGTTCAGCCAGCGTAGGATATATGAGTTAGTCCTAACCCCACGATCTAATCAACAATGTAAAGTGATAATGAACTCACACACACCCATGTGTAATGGTTCATTTTCCGTCGTCAAATCTCATCTTCTCTTCCTCGACACTTAAAGCAGATTTATCTATCCACAAAGCTTAAACTACGTCATTTTTAAATTTTTGTGCAACAGCATTTAACATTAAATATATTGTTATTTGGTTCAGCACTATAATTTTTAAACTACAGTAAAATTTAACCTTTCATTTTCTTACAATACTTACTTTGTTTATTTTGAATTTCGCGCATAGCTATACAAGGGCTATCGGCGCTAGCCGTCCCTAATTTAGCAGTTTAATACTAGAGGGAAGGCATCTAGTCATCGTCACCAAGTGCCAGCTTTTTAACCAACGAATAATGAAATTGACTGTACTTTATAACGCCCCAACGACTGAAAGAGAGAGCATTTTTAATGTGACGGGAATGTAAAACCCGCGACCCTCAGATTGCTAATCGAACATCCCTAACAACCTAGTCATGCCGGACCAATCTATAGTTCAGAATTGTGTATTGCTTTAAGCTTATGTATTATAGAGACGTGATCTTAACCATGTGTCTTATAAAAAACGACCTTGAATATGTTATAGCGGTATTAAGAGATCATCATGTGTTTGTACAAAATAGACTTAACCATGTATGTATGTGTGTGTAACGTTGCTAAGAAAACTCTTGACCACGTATGTATAATGCTGTGTGTCTGTGTATATATAAATATATATAAGAAATTAGCTATGTAGCAGTATTGTTGTAAAATGATATTAACCACGCACGCGTTATTGTTTGTTGTAGAAGGATATTAAATGGGAGGCTCAGCCACGAGTGTGATACTCTTGTGGAACGATTTTATCCTGGGATTTTAAACATAGTTTCTAAACTATTTATGCATCAAATTACTTGTGAATCCAACACGTTACAAGCTGACATGTTATAGGAACCCTAACAATATATCAATAACAAAGAAATTAAACCAAAATACTGTCGGTATTGCTATTAATTACATTAATTACGTCTTGAATCCCTTATGTATTTTACATAACAAATCAGTAATTTCACCGTGTTTTTTGTTGTTTTTTCTTGTAATTTGTGTTCGCAAATGTAATACAACACGTGGTTTTACAGGTAGTGAAGAATATAAAAAGAAATCAATGACTTAAGGGTTAAACATGTATGTATCATGTTTCTGTAAACGATCTTAGCCATGTTGTCATACGACTTTAACAGAAGCTGCTGGGCACCGACGTTCATGTTTAATAAAATTACATAAACTGTATGTTAGGTAACCCTATTTGTTCTACACTTCACTTACCCGAAAAAATAGCATAGTTTAAAGCAACATCTTGAAAGCCCCTACTTATAAAGAATGATTGGAGACGTTAGTAATAAGAAGACAGCTGAATTTATTCACGTTTAAAGATTTGTTTTTTGTTGTATTTCGTGCAAAGCTACAAGAGGGCTATCTGCGCTAACCGTTCCTAATTTAGCAGTGTAAGACTAGAAGGAAGGCTGCTTATTCTCACCACTCACCGCCAACTCGTGGACTACTTTTTTTACCAACGAATAGTGGGATTAATCGTCACGTTATAACATCCCCACGGCTGAAAGGGCAAGCATGTTTGATGTGACGAGGCTTACGTTTAAAGAAACCTAATAAACTTAGTTTTCTAACAAATTAAACGTTATCTGCACATTTACAGTCGCATCCTTTTGGCAGAATGAACAACAACAATAGAAAATAGAAAATAACTTCTATTTGCAGTACAGCATTTCATGAGCTTGTTTGTTTAGAAATAAGCACAAAACTACACAATGGACCATCTGTGCTCTGCCAACCACAGATATCGAAACCCGTTTGTTAGCGGTGTGAGTCCTCAGACATTCCGCTGTGCTACTGGTAGGTGGCATTTCGTAAGATCATTCAAACTATACTGGTTTATTTGCTATCGTGACCAATCTTAAATTACTGTTTGTTTGTTTTTTAATTACATATAGAGTCATTTCAAGTTAAGTAACTTTTTTTACTTCTGGACATACGTTCCTAAGTATCTAAATACACTGAGATCATAACTACCAAATTCAAATTCCTATTCTATGTGAAAGCATCAAAGTATGTTATTTTAAACATTATCTTTACCCATACACTTTTCAGACCAGAAGAATTTTGTTATAATTTTAACTAACTGATAAGTATTCGTTTTTTTTCAAGTGGTGTTTTCTAAATATACGTCTTTGTTTCTTAAATAAAAAGAACAAGAGCCAAAACTTCTATATTCAAAGTGGAAAACAAAAATCTATATCAGGAGTTTGAATCGTTTTCTAATAAAATATTGGTAATTTCGCATGAAACCATTTGCTTTTTCGAATTTAAATGCAAATACATTATAACCGCGTATACGAATGAGCATGATAATGAATAATTTTGAAAAAGAGAACTAGTTTATTTAAATATATTGCTTATGACTTTGCTCAGTACCAATGGCAAAATGAGTTGAAATGTTATTCATAAGACTAGACAAAAGTGTAAATCGTTCTCAAGACTAAATCCTCCTGTTTAAGAATTATAAGAATTTGTTCTCATTTACTGTCGGTCTCACGTCCATGTTATTTTTTGTTGGTCTCACTGATTAATCTTACAGCCCAAAGCTTGTACATCCGGGTTTCTAATCAGTAAAATCCGCTCTTTCTTCTGAAGGCTCAGCCCGTTCCATGTTCCGTTGCTTGAGGTTGGAGTTGGAAATGCCTCTACATAATTATTTATCTAATTAATTTATCTAGTTTCCTCTTGTTGGCTTGACTACGTTCCAGATTGATGTTTAAAGTGATAATTGTACTTCAATATCAAGCAAGGAACAAACTCTCATTATTTAGTTTTATATCGTTGTTAAAGACTAAAATATGTTTATTAAGATAGAGTATCTCCAAATAAACAGATCGTAATTTTTACAGTATCAAGATGGATATTGTTTGTCAGAAACGATTTAACCAGGCGCTTTTTGCTTCTTTTATTTCGAGTTGAGGGCTGAACTCGAACTTGTGACGGACTGTGGAACTGAGAGCTCATGGCTTGTCCCTTTATCCCAATTAAAAAATCACGTTCCGAACTTTAAGGATGCAGAGTTTAAGAGTGACAGTCAAATATCACTTTTCAATTTTAAAATAAAAATCTCAAGAGTTGTCATTGGATGCTATTGACTAACTACCTTCCCTTCAGCCTATCGCTTAAAAATAAGGGACGGATACGTAACACAGATGGCCATCCAATAGGTGTTACGAGCAAGGCCAATAAACAGCAGTTTTGTTTCTGGTGTTTCTATCAATACTTTTCTGTCATTTTGTGATTATCATTAATGCTTTTAAAATTATAACGAATTGTTTCATCTTTTCAATGAAAAAAAAACACAATTGCTATTCACAGTTTTTGCTTTATTATTTTATAAAGACAGATGCACAATTTTCTGTAGGCTATCACAAGATGCTATTGGTGTAGCAAAGGTAACGCTGATTTCTTGATAACATCTTAACAACTTTCTATACATTTATTGCTTTTGCAGTATGGTGTATTTCCGCTTCAAACTATATGATTCAAAATTATGTTAAATAGTTCAAATATATTCGGTTCAATTATACAAAATATTGAGGAAAAATAATATTGCAATTTTAATGGAACGCGGTGGTTTCCTTTCAGTTTACATGTACTGATTTGTTTGTTTCTTTCGTATGCTCGCTCAAACCTATGCGAGATATCTGCACAAGCTATCACTAATTTTGATGTATAGATTAGAAAGAAGGCAGTTAGAAGAAACCCAGGTCCCAACTCTTGCGTTACTCTAATCAAATAACTGAGTTTGACAGTTACTCTTACGTGCATTCATGGCCTCATGGAATGAACCACAGACTCAAGCCATAGACCCGTGAATATTTAGTCTGAGATGTTAACCACTAAGCTAATCCTAACCCTTATTCGTTTGAAAATAACCAAGTGTATTCATTTAAGAGTGTATCAAGAAGCACTACAGAGGCAGAATCTTAAATTCGAAACAGTCTAAAAACTGAAAAACAGACAATTTTAGTAGTTGCATGTTAGTGTTTTTATTACACCGTTCCTTTTTTAATCAATTCAAATTATGGTATGATCGTCAAAGGATTAATGTTACTTCTAAAATGACTAGGTTTGGTTTGTTTTGAAATTCGCGCAAAGATACACGAGGGCTATCTGCACTAGCCGTCCATAATTTTGCAATGTTAAGACTAGACAGAAGGCATCTAGTCATCACCACCCACCGCCAACTCTTAATCTACTCTTTTACCAATGAATAGTGGGATTGACCATCACATTATAACACCCCAACTATTGAGATGGCGAGCATGTTTAGTGTGACGGGGATTCGAACCCGCGACCCTCAGATTACCTTCTCCACTTGGCCATGCCAGGCCCAAACCGACTAAGCCAATAATTTTGTCTTGATTGTCATGTTTTATTGTTACCTACTATATTATAGCTTGTTACACTATTTTTAATCTTATAAAGATTGCACTTAATATATTCAAATATTTCAAACCATATTTATGGTTAGTTACTTATCAACATAATACTGCAAACACCAAGAAAACGTTACTTTCTAATTTATTTATATATGTAATCTTTATTCATTTGTAAACACATTTTGTTTCTATACACAATGCTTTCAATAGAAAATTGCGATATTTACTTCAAAAAATTCAATCTCTCTTTTTTTACTAATTATAGTTAGAGTCACTCAACATAATGCCTTCTCCTGCCGATGAGTCTAAACATATAGCACACGTATTCACAAAATTTTGTGTTTTTTTAATTTACTTTACGTACTTAACATAAAATGAAAAAATATACGCTTATGAACTTTCTATTTCTATTGGCATCCTTGACACTTTTTCGTTTGCATATTATATCTTGATTAAAGTGACATAGTGTAATTGTAAGAGTTTTTATAAAGAAACAAAATAACACTTGCACATATTTAAAATGAATAGTCAAACAATTTAAATTTATTATCTACGAAGATGCTAGCTGCTGAAAAGACGAAACGTAAAAAGTACATAATTACGATCCATTAGATGTTGAAGGAATTTGAAATGAGTTTACGGGATTCATAGTTAAGATTGGCAAATTGAAAATGCTCTAGCATTTTGTTTTTATTGTTCTATTTTTGTATTTATACAAGATGTAAGCTATGAAAATTGTGTATTGAAATATGAAATGCTTCTTAATTTTCTAAATAATAAGTAAAAGAAGAATTAAAGTTGTTATAGCAACCGAAAGTTTGTTGCTATAATAACTATTGTTTCTATCACTATAGTAACGGAAGCTTCGGTCACTTTAAGATCTTAAAAATATAATTGACTTGTATAAATTTATAAATCGGAGGAAGTAAAACAAAAATGCCTTGGAAATAACAAGGCTTTGCGAAAATGAACGCATGTTAACTTCATTTTTAAATAATGTTTGTAACGATCATTTACTGAAGAGAAATATAAGATAAAAAAGTAGTAATACCGTAGCTCTATCATAGCATTAATATACTAATTCATAGAGCATTTCGGTTTCCAATATCTGAGGGTTATCATAAACCTTAGATCTTTCAAAGTCTGGTAGTATCAGAACAGTTAATGACATTGTACGTATCCTCTTATTTTGCTTAGAATATTATGTAATGTATTTATTATGTAAAACTAGGAGTGTAAGTAAGGTGTCAAATGTAATAACAGCTTTTACAGCAAATCTATTTAGATGTAGATTGTAATTTCCATAAACTAGTATCTTTGTTTAATGAAAAGAATGACTCCCAGTTTCACACCTCGAAATGTTGTTGGTGAATTTGTATTCATTTTTCAACAATTCTCATTAAAACTCATTCATTAACAGATAATGAATACTGTAGGAGTTTCCTGTTACTTGATGTTTTTAAATGATCAAATTTGCTAATAATATGTATTCAAATAACTGACGTTTTGTTGAGGCAGGCGTGATTATAACCATTAAGATCCAAAAATAACTGGAAAAAAGGAAATAGCTTATAATTACGATATTGAACGGCTTTGTGTAACGTGTATGTGCACTCGGCAACAACAGTATCACGAGACAGACAGAGGAAGTTTTGTGAGCACGATTGTTGATTCTGATTCAACTAAAAGTGTCAGGTGTGAGCGTTTTTCTGACAATATGTGCTGTTCTAGTTTCCTTTATACTTAAAGCTCCGAACATTGAGTTCCAGACTGCTTGCACTTGACTAAGTACACAGTAGTTCAATAACAGTTCGACAGGGAACGAAGTTAATTATAATTTCCAGCTGCAATGAGCGAAACATCTCTTACGTATCAGTAAACATGATCCCATTCACTCTAAATGAAAGCTATCGGATGTTACCTTCGTATTTTCTTTCCAGATAACAATATACTAGCATATATAGGGGTTATGAATTGTCATCAAATGACAATCATTTATTAACTGCTCATGCAAAATGAACTTCCTTCCAAGTCATATAAAAAAATTAGAAAAATCGTATCACGCGTTGGAGTAAATAATCATTACGATATTTTCCGTACGCATCAATTCTTAAGAGCTTCTTGATTCAACTTCTGCTGCTGTGTTCTTGACGTAATCGAAGAGTAGATTGTTGTCGCTGGTGAAACACATTTGCCACTGAAGCTGGGACGATTATCTTCTGTTAATCCTCTTAGTTGTCTCCAACGGGAACAAAAGGTTATTTAATTGTCCATTTGGGAGAGCTTTTCTGTCTGTTTGACCACTGCCGATCAGAGATCTCATTTACCATTTGTTCGGCTAAAGGAGTGACCGAAAGCAACAGAGACCACCACAGAGCCACCTACCGACACTGGCAGTAGGTTATTTGTTAAATTATTCATATCCTTTTGTGGAAAATCATGATTATTGCAGAGTTGCAGTGTTCTGATGAAGATTTATTTTACTTTTAATTTTATTAATGTCAAAGTATAAAAGTATTATAATATCGGCGTAGCTTCTATTCTGGTTTGTTTGTTGTTACTTAAATATTTAAAAGTTGTTCCATGTTTGCACATTGACGTCCTATAGGCCCGGCATGGCCAGCTGAGTTAAGCGTTCGACTCGTAATCTGAGGGTCGCGGGTTCGAATCCCCGTCGCACCAAGCATGCTCGCCCTTTCAGCCGTGGGGGCTTATAATGTGACGGTCAATCCCACTATTCGTTGGTAAAAGAGTAGCCCAAGAGTGGACGGTGGGTGATGATGACTAGCTGCCTTCCCTCTTGTCTTACACTGCTAAATTACGGACGGCTAGCGCAGATAGTCCTCGAGTAGCTTTGCGCGAAATAAAAACAAACAAACAAACAGACGTCCTATATATAAAGTAATATTTGTATTTCCTACTAATCCTACCATCTTTCACAACAATTATTTAATCATCCTAAATTAAGGTGAAATGCTTCTTTTTTTCTTTCTGTTTAGGCTAATAGTCAATCAGGAAGCAATTAACTGCATAGCATCCTGCCTCAGTCGCTTAGCGGCCATTCTGAAGACATATAACACTAAACACTAGGTTTCAATACCCGTAGTGGGCACAGAACACATAGCCCACTGTGTAACTTTGCAGTTAACAACAAACAAAGACAGCAAGTGATTAAATGGATAAAAAAGTCATACATTATGCACGAGTATTTCAGGTTTAGGAAACACATTTTAACGAAACCTACAGAGTTAAGTTTTCAGTAAGAACAATGGCACATTGTTTATAAGTACATTGAGTAAAAGTAAACTCTTAGTAACGTTTAGAGTTAGTTGTTCATGAGAAAGTATTATGTGGATAATGAATCAATCGTGAAACCTTCCTGTCACACACCAGAATAGATGGGAGACTGAAGGCCTGATTAGAAGAATGTGTTAATAGCCTTGTGAACCGGTTCTAGTTATGCGGTAATAAAAGTTCGTCAGTTAATATCCATCTTTCACATTTCCGCTTTTTCGTCATCACATTGTTTTTACCTGAAAGTCAACCAAATTAAGTTTTATCTCGAACTTTGAAGGATGGCATTATGGATGAGTGAAAAAAAACAAACAAATCAAACCTCATAAGCTTCGACAACTTCATGCCAATTTGACAATCTAAATGGCCCACAGGTGTAAACAAAACACCTCTTTGCCACATCTTCTGAAACTTATCCCCGATCCTCCGCCGCTTGATCTTTACTTTCAGTGACTATCCGTCTTCTATGACAGAAGTCCCCCTCCTCTTCCCCACTGCCACCATGGTTTGTGGCCCGTTCAGTCATCATTGATTTCCATGCTGGATACACGTTTATCGAGCAGTGTTAGCAGTGAACTATTAAGACAGATACCGGATTAGGGAGATTGTACTTCAGATCTATAGTGTAACGGAATTTACTTACACTGTCTTGAAAAATGAACGTAAGTACATCAATAACATAAGAAATAAACGAGCAATTTAGAAAACGAAAATTACTTCCCCAAACCTTTTTTTTTTTTTTATATTTTCACCAATTCTTTGTAACAAGCTCTATAATTGAAATGTACAATAGACAGAATATTTTACTCCAAATATTTTCTGGTTGTTAAGTTCTGTCACTAGTATTGTAAGAAAAATAGGCTTATGTGTGTGAAGTTGAAACTGCTTTAAAGAGTGTTTCTACAGTGTTGTGTTAAGAGGCTCCCTTACTGTCACTTCTAACAAAGTTATTTCTTGTTTTTTTACTCTGTGTATTCTGATATTCAGTGTATTTCCTACTATATTCATCTTGTTATGGATTCATTATCTTTTTCTAACTTATGAATATACTCATCTATTGTTACTTATTAGTTTAGTTTTAATCTTTTAATTTTATTAGTGTTATTTATTAATTTTATACTTTATTTATTTTAATGTTTTTAGTTAATTTCTTGGTTAAACGTTTTGTACTGGTGCTATTGAGCAATTTCTTATCTACATTCGTCATTCTGTTAAAATAGAAAGCTAAGGTTTACAGATCTCAGACTTTCAGTTGTTAAACATATGGATGAATTAAACACTTTTAATTAAAAGTTGTACGCATGATATGGGTCGAGCAAGTACATACAATCTGTAGGTAATTGTATCACGAATTATGTAAAATTATTTTCAAATTTCATCATTAAAAAGCATTATTATTGCAACTATATAGGTTTTAATTAATGTAAATCAGCACGTGAGTGTTATATAACTGATACCACATTTAACAATTGGATGGTTTCTGCGCAGTGTAAAAAAAATGGAACTGCGACGACTGTTAATTATTCGTAATTTAATGATGCTAAATAAGTTCATGTATAAATACAGATTTAATCAAATATTTTTTTCATATTTGAAGTTAAGTAACCATGAATGCAACTGATACAAATTTCCCATTGCTGTTGCTTTGAAAATACAAAAAGTTTAATTTAAAAGAAGTGTCAGATTAAATTGAGACAACTGTTCTTATTACGTTGCATAAAAAATATTAAAAAACGTAATAAACGAACAAAATTAAAATCATGATTTGTTCTAAACTATTCTATATCTACTAATTAGAAAAAAGATTAGCACGTGACAAACGTATTTCCTTCTCTATGTATTATGGAGTTTCCTTTCTTGCTAATAATCGATTTATCTTGCTCTTTCTTTGATCACTAGAGGGCGCTTAAAAATGGGCCTTTTAGTGCATGATGTATAGAGTACTGTAAAAGCAGCTGTCACTCTAAACTCATAGAAATCTCGAATCATTAAGGAAAAACTACATCGACTTTGTTTCTGGAATAAAAGAACTAAGAAATCTGTTTATTTTTGTATGTGAACTTTAAATCATATGAGCCACTTCTAATGATTTTATCACAATATTAGCGGTGTATTACTCATATAGACAGCCTATTGTTTTTGTATAAACTGTTTCCAGTGTTATGATAATAATGTTAAACTTATAAAGGTAGATGTTTTTTTTCTCTTTATTTCTTTCAGTTTCTACGCTCTGTATCTTCATAGGATTAATTATGACTGTATTTGGAATATTAACTTAAGAAAAGGAATACGATATAATTCTTTAAGTAGTAAATACACTTAATTTACGTGTGAGATATTTCATGTTACATTTATTATACTGAGAGAATGATTTCATATACTATTTTTCTTATCAAAATTCTGATACAGCTGCTGTTTCGTCCCCATAACGAAAGGTTTACGTTATGAAGTATGACTCTTTAGCTACAAATGTAACAGTGTGCAAGAGGTCTAATGAAACAAAGCTTGTGGTGGTCTTGTTTGTTTTTGTGGGGAGGGCGGTTATAATACATTTTTTTTGCTCTATTACATTAATAAGTTGTTGTTTTTTTTCTCACCGTTCAGTAAAGGTTTTACTGCCTCTAAAAAAAAACAGCATGCAGTTTTTACTATTAGCATAGAATAGACCTGAAAAAGGAATTGTCATTACAAATGACCACACGATCTTTTAATAAGCTACGTAATTATTTGGAGATTTGTATTTGCTATTATCATTTAAACAAAATAATTGTCAATAGTAGAAAGCTACATAATAATTTATCAGTTATGGAGGTCAACAATAAAAGAAATAGTAATAAACACAAAATTTAAACATAAGCTTATATATATTGTATATTGTATTATATGTATATTGTCGCCGTAAGAAGCAATTTTTGAATGGTCAGTTCATTACCATAGCTAAACAATGTGACACATAATGTGAGAAAAGCACACTACAGGCACAACAAAGCATGCCATTTTTAGAGAGTATCTAGAATTTGTACCCTCAGCATATGTTTGAAAATTTAACGCCATAAAATTAAATCATGAGCCATTTCAATTACAAATACTGATCACATACAAAATAATGTATTGAAATGAAAGAAAGAAGTTTTAATGGATAAATTGTAGCTGTATATGCTGTGAAAACGTAGTCAGGCCGTATTGGCCTTATAGCTTCTCACGGCTCTGTGTAGGTTTAGATATAGTTATTCTTATATATGGTTAAACGTTATGATTTGTTATTTTTAAGAGAGTGCTTCTGAAATAGTCGATGACAAAATATTAAAGAAAAAAAAACAGCATATTAAGGAAATAAACATAAAACCAAGCGTAAAAAGACTGAATAATTTTTAAATGTTATTTTAATACTGATTGGTTTTTATAACCAAGAATATTGTAACGTTAAAAACAAACTTTGTGTACTTGTTTGTTCAGCCATACCACTTATTCTTGTTGTTTGTCCGTGAACGTTAAATTCCAACAAGACACCCTACCCGTTTCCCTTCCCCTTTTAAGTAGGTCAGCTATCAGAGCCGACACAAACATTCATGCATCTTGTCGAGAATATGGCGCGGTAAATTGACAGTTGTTGTGACGTTTCTTCAGTGTAAATCTCTCAGCCAGTGCATTAGTGGTTAAAATATCCCTGACAATCTCACCTGGTAGTTTAATAACTTCAGTTGAATTCTTCCAGATAGAGGTGGAGAAAATTTTGTATCGTACGAAGATGGAAAAACACAACAAGATTTTAAGTGTTTTGGTTTGGAGTTTCACGAATTTCTCTTCTTGTGTTTGGCATTTAAACAAGGAAAGCGTTGTAGTCATCTTAAAGGACTTCGTGTTTGTTAATATTCCATAAAAACAACAACAACATACCATTGGGAAATATCATGGAACTGACTTTTTATTTTATTTTAATTAGACAATGAACTCTAAATGTTTTACCAGATAGACAAACATAATTTTGACAACTGGAAGTCACTGATATAATTTCGTTTACGCAAGTTAAGAATCAGCTTAAGATATAAATATTACCTCTAGAAAACAAACAAACAAAACACTATTGGAAGACGCCCCCCGCTAGTACAGCGGTATGTCTACAGATTTACAACGCTAAAATCAGAGATTCGATTCCCCTCGTGAGCTCAGCAGATAGCCAGATGCGGCTTTGCAATAAGAAAAGACACACACACACTATTATAAGAAAAGCTCCCCCTATTTAAGTGATCTGTATAGAGAAACTTCATGTGCAACATGTCTGTGATTTAATGAAGTTTACATAATATATTGGGGCCCGGCATGGCCAAGTGTGTTAAGTTGTTCGACTCGTAATCCGACGGTCGTGGGTTCGAATCCCAGTCGCATAAAAAATGCTCGCCTTTTCAGCCGTGGTGGCGTTATAATGTGACGGTGAATCCCACTATTCGTTGGTAAAAAGAGTAGCCCAAGAGTTGGCGGTGGGTGGTGATGACTAGGTGCCTTCCCTCTAGTCTTACACTGCTAAATTAGGGACGGCTAGCGCAGACAGCCCTCGAGTAGCTTTGCGCGAAATTCAAAACAAACAAACAAACATTATGTATTGAATAGAAAGTCCAATAAAAAGCAAACTATCTTTCTCGTAACTGGCAATTAATACAGGTTTGACGTTAGTAAACCATCTGTAGCACAAATATTTTAGTCATAAAAAGAGCAGGTTTTCAGTTACATCAACCAGTCAAGAATTATTATTTTGAAACCTACCATAAATACATTAGCCTAAATTTTGTTTCTTTGTTTGTAAATTTCGCACAAAGCTACTCGAGGGCTATCTGTGCTAGCCGTCCCTAATTTAGCAGTGTAAGACTAGAGGGAAGGCAGCTAGTCATCATCACCCACCGCCAACTCTTGGGCTACTCTTTTGCCAACGAATAGTGGGATTGACCTTCACATTATTACGTCCCCACGGCTGAAAGGGCGAGCATGTTTGGAGCGACGGAGATGCGAACCCGCGACCCTCAGATTACGAGTCGCACGCCTTAACACGCTTGGCCATCCCGGGCCTCATTAGCCTAAAACCATTTCCTTTACAGTCAAGCAACCAGTTGCATTTTTATAACAATATTGAATGAACTCTATAAATGGTTTCAACATTTTCAACGTTTACTTATTAGTATTGAAAAGATCCTGAGGTTAATCTTTCATTGTATTTTCATTCTATAACTCTATCTTAGTATCTTACACACACTACTTGTCAACTTTGTTTACTTCTAGATAAACCTGTAAAACCAGAATTTTGTATTGATTGAAAAAAATCGTTGCTCTAAAAACCCTGAGTTGCTTCTTAGCTTATTGTACGACGTTAGTTGCAATATCGACCCAAATGTCTCCACAGGCTTGTTATTTTAAGTTAAAGGTTTCATCTTCAGGAATAATTAGACCGCTAACGACACCAATAATCTAATAGTAATTAAAACTTATCCTTTCCATAAATCAGAGCTCCTGAAGCCATACTATGATTTAATTACTAGATAATGAGAATCTGGCTCTAGTTAATATGCAAATGAACTCCCTTCGTTATTATTAAGTTAAAATTGAAATATTGTTTTCATGATGAAGACTGTTAAATGCTTTATAATCAGTTTGTTCCTTCCTTCATACTGGAAGGAGGATAGAGATGTATTGTTTGTTAAAGCAACTAAAAATATTTTGGCCAGTTTTTTAATTTTTAGTGAAATTGTTTTGTATTTAGTCTGATAATTGTATAATTTCAGTCATTTTAACGAAACAGAAGTAGTGTAATAATGCTTTAATATGTGATATGTCTTCTTACGTACATTGTATACAAAAACCTATCAAACCTAAGGCCGACTTGGGTTACATGTGAAGTTTTTGAAAATCATATTGTTAATTGTATTACAAGGACAGAAACCTCTCACCACTGTTAACGTTAAAATTACATTAGATTAACAGAGATATTTTGGACAATCATGGGAATGTGAAATGGACTCAACAGGGTTTTCATCTATACACACAAGTTCCGGACATCTTGTACAATAAGTATCTCTTTGGATTTGGTACTTTCAGTTTAAATAAACAATGACGATAAGTACTTAATCACTTACAGTGACTTTTGATTGGTGTTTCTAGTTCAATAAATAATCCAAAATTATTATTAGTACATAATCCTTTATCACCTACGAAGATTTTTATTTGCTGTTTCTATTCAAACACTACAACTTCAGATAGTAGATAATTATTTATCAATTATGGAAATTAACAAGAAAATACTGAGTTACTTCGGTTACTTCCAAATTATTTATTTGCTAAAGCCTTGTGGATTAGGTTGTGTATTTGTTTCACGCGTTTATTTATTAAGCAGTTTGTCTGATACTTACAATTTTCAGTTTAATTGTTCCTTAACAACCAAACTGAGTTGAATTGGCAACTCTTCTGCACTCACAGATTTATATTGTAACTGTCTTTATTAAGCAGTTTGTCTGATACTTACAAATTTCAGTTTAATTGTTCCTTAACAACCAAACTGAGTCGAATTGGCAACTCTTCTGCACTCATAGATTTATATTGTAACTGTCTTTATTAAGCAGTTTGTCTGATATTTACAATTTTCAGTTTAATTGTTCCTTAACAACCAAACTGAGTCGAATTGGCAACTCTTCTGCACTCACAGATTTATATTGTAACTGTCTTTATTAAGCAGTTTGTCTGATACTTACAATTTTCAGTTTAATTGTTCCTTAACAACCAAACTGAGTCGAATTGGCAACTCTTCTGCACTCACAGATTTATATTGTAACTGTCTTTATTAAGCAGTTTGTCTGATACTTACAATTTTCAGTTTAATTGTTCCTTAACAACCAAACTGAGTCGAATTGGCAACTCTTCTGCACTCATAGATTTATATTGTAACTGTCTTTATTAAGCAGTTTGTCTGATACTTACAATTTTCAGTTTAATTGTTCCTTAACAACCAAAGTGAGTCGAATTGGCAACTCTTCTGCACTCACAGATTTATATTGTAACTGTCTTTTCCATGATTATTATATTTCAATTTGTCACAAATGTTTATTGAGTTATTGAATCACAATTTTCTCATTTTCTTTAAAAACTATGTTATATACAAGTAACTGAAAAATGAACTTCATATAGATTATTTAACTAGCTAAAAACAAGTACTATTATTGAGCTGCTGTGAAAATAGGGACTCAATCATACTTAGAACGCCCGTTTACCCATATATCTTTAGTGCTGTTAAGCATTAGCATCTTATCTTAAGCGTGTAGTCAGATGATTGATTTTTTTATTATAATTTTTCGCTCACTTCCTTCAACTCCCTCTCTTATATTGTTTTTTAAAACAGCGTTCATTCTTTTTCATTTCTAACATTCAAAACTCAGACTTGTCATTCCCTGAGCTATAATTCTGCTTCATATTTATCTAGAAGCGTGCCTCTCTTTCCCTCCATGTTCCAAGTTAGGCACACAACACGAGCTTTAGTACAGTAACGACAATTATTACATTAATGGCAGCCACCTGCGCCGCTGGAGGAATCATTACAGGCAGAGTAAATAGTAACTAGCTTAAATAAAGTCACCTATATTCTGCTCAAAATCACGAAACTGAATTTACTTTCCCCTTTCCTCGTGCAGTACCCCTCGATTCTTTTTAAATTCTGTATGTGCTTATAACTGGTACGTCACATTTGTTCTTTGTAATTGTGGCTCAAGAGAGCAATAATCAGAAAAGAACACACAAAAGCTCTTTTACTGTCCATTTGGAATTTTTCATTCTTCTACGTTTTATGTTCTGAAGTAAGGTTTCTAATTTATATAAAAATACATCCATACACAAACCTACGTTTAGATCAAGATGGAAAAAAAAGGAAAATGTTTATTATCTTATTTTGAGTGTTGCTATGGATATTTTGAGCTCACATATAATCACATTTCATGGAACGATTTAAATATAAATATTAATTTACATTCATTTCCGAGAAAAGGTGATGTTGGGTGTATTTTAATCAGAGAGCTTGTGATTTTTCGTTTTTAAAATTATCTTAAACACTGCAAAGCTGTTACAACTAAAATGTAAACGCATTTTCCTTTTTTAAAAACTAAATAAATTCGTATGATAACTATATTCTTTCCGATGTTTCAGTTGTCAAACAATGTCTACAGGTATACATGCATTTGGCGCATTTACTTACATTTTTCGACTTTAAATATGTAAGTGATCCTTCTAAGAACTACACAGAAGAATTTTAACACAGAGGAGCATTCCTTCTGCTCCCTCTTTTTCCTTTTCCTTTGTTATTAGATGCATGAATGTGAGTCATCTGTGTTTCCTGTCCCCAGTTTTTGTATCCTCTCAACGCCTCGGGTACTGCCATAGAGGACTGAAAAGGCAAAACGTTTGTTATTAAGTAATGTAATTTTTTCTGTCCTCCAGCGAACATTAATTAAAGTCATTAGCCAAATGGAAAAACAACAAACGCTTAAAGCGCCCTCATATGTGAATAACAAATACCGATTAATTTTCCTTCTGAAGTTGAATTTTTGTGTATCTGGCATTTACTTGTATCGTTTGCTGTCTTGACGTTTTAAACATTTTTCTACCATGTCGTAATGTTATAATGATCTAAACATTTACCTATCTTATTTTGATGTATTGGCAATATAAACATTCACCTACTGTATTTTCCTATCGCTTTTCGATGTTTTGACGAACATTTTCTAGCCATGCTATGATGTTTAGACAATTTAAATACTGATCTCTTGTATTTTGACAATCTAACAATTTTAGGCCTGCCTTGATATTTCAGAGAACCGGCTAGTGTCAGACGTTAAATTTTCAAAGAGTTTTGAAGGCGTTTGAGCGTCTAAAAACTTTTTATTAAAGCTGACAGCTTATATGAAGAACAGCAGTAAAAACAGTTACGGAAACCTAACGAAAAATCTAAAGTGGGAGAAAAATTGAAGAAATTGTGAGAGATAGAGAAAAAGTAAAAGTCACACAAAAAAGGGACCAAAGTAAAAGTTACAACGAGTCTTAAAGAAAAATAATTTAAATAAATAAAGAATGGTTGGTTGTTTTAATACAGAAGTGTAACTTGTCATCATAAAATTTTGGACCGTTTTTGATTAGTTATGTTTTTATCATTGATCTTAAGATGCTATATATTTTATGTAATGAAATTATATTACTAGAATATAGCAATGGTTTACATGGCTCGTTATGTACTAAAATGGAAGTAATTTCAGCTCCTAACTTAGCCATCATCTTACCATAGATTCATTACTTTCAACGTGAAACGCCCTTCAAGATATAAAGCAAAACCATGTGTTTATGAAATGAACTTTTATATCAAGTGACCATGCCGATAGTTTAAATCGTGAGGTCGCTTCCGAGCTTCCACACCTAAAAGGTTTACGCTCACCATGTTTTCCACCACCAGATCTAAAAACGGGCTGTACAGGTGCCTCAAAGCCATCCTTTTCTGTTTCTCAGATCCCACCTTACCTTCCTACCTGCCCCATTGGGCCTCTATACACGTTATGAATACAAAATGAGGACTCTCAATACAAGTAATAACAAGGTAGCTTACACATTAGTTCTACAGTCCGTGACCTAAGTTATTAACCCTTTGATCCAGAAAATCCATCTTCGGTGGAGGGTCGCTTAACAGTTCGAGGCCTACAGGTAAAAAAGGGGCGGATCGGCTGGTATAGATCATAACGTAGGCGCGCGCGAGAAGGCGGCGCTGCCATCGGCACAGCATGTTGCTCGTGCTAGAGGCAAAACTGCGCCATCTGGCAGTGATGGACTAATTTATGAACAGCTAACACAATGAAAGAGCAAGGTAAAAGTTAGATTATCCTTGTCAATAGACCCTTCATATCTGTCTCAGGTACTCCAAGTTTGTTAGGCTTAATCTCAAGTTAAAATATAAAGTGACGGGTTAGTATATTTTACGTTTATTTTATTAGTCAGAAAGAGCAAAGCAACGTACGAAGCCTAGTTTGAGTTATATCATCTAGCTGAGCATGTGTTGGAGTTCTAAGGTCTTTGGTTTCGAAGATGCAATCTTTGCAGATTGCTCTTTAACTTTGAGCCAAGTTTATCTAATTCATGAGCAACTTATATTAACGTTTATTCATTGCTACGAACAAGGAAAGTGAATGAATGTTACCAAGAAACAATATTATTTGAAGTATATTCCACATGCTTCAGTGCAACTTTAATTTTGAAAATCGAACAAATGAATGAAGAAATCGTAACATTCTTATACAGCAAGAAGCAACACTGTTTTAGACTAGTCTAAACGTGAATAGGGCAGACTTCAACTTTCAGAAGGGTCGTGTTGATTGCTGATGAAAGAAGATGTTACTATAGAAACCACATCCTGTGTGTTATTCTCGAAACCCTGATTCGTGATAATGAGTCCATTACAACGTCATTTGCACGACGCCGCACATTACTTGCTCGCACCAAATGTTAAGTCTTGTTTTTTAAACGAATGTTTCTCCGTGTATGAGTACAAAAAAAAAACAATGGAAGAAGCTCTGAAAAACACACATACGTATTTATGTATTGCAGGTTCAACTTTAGCTGTCTATATTTTTAGCGATACTGTTTCATTTATTAGTGATGTTTATATTTTGAGCAGTAAGTTTGATTGATTTATAAAGAGCTTTTCAACGTTTTACTTGAAATGTGGCAAGTTTTTAAAAGGGATTATGAAATAATCATAACTTTGGAGGTATTTTGTTTTTATGAGTTTACAAAGCTACACAATGAGCAATCTGAGCTCTGCTCACAACGGGTATCAAAACCCGGTTTTTAACGGTGTGAGTCGGCAGACATATCGCTGCAGCACTGGGATGCATGACTTAGTAAACAAATCACTTAAGAGCCATTAATACCAGCATGACTAAATAAAGGAACAGTGTGTTAGTTATAAATACATGCTTTAGTAGAGAAAGAGCAAACTTGTAAAAACTACATGACTTAGTATAGTATAGTATAGTAATAACTGAGTGATTAAGTAGAAACAAGTGTCAGTAATAACTTAGTGACTTAGTAGAGAAACAATGTTAGTAACAACTGAATGACTTTATTAGATAAACAGTGCAGTAATAACTGCATAACTTAGTAGAGAATCATCATGTCGGTAACACAATGACAAGAAAAACGACCAGTGTACATCAGCAGTGACATTTTATGTAACTAGAAAGTGTAGGGGATAAATATTTTGTCAGGTTGCTAATACTGTTATAACGAAACACCCCAGGTGACAAAACAAGAAAACTTAACTTTTGCTTGAGTAGTTCAAATCAAGTAAACTTGTTATATTAAAAGCAACATCAAAATTTGTTTATAAATAAATCTTCTCGGCTGACTGTCATTGAAGAGTAACGAAATATTTCGTTGTAGAATTATTAAAGTTAGCAGTCTTTCGAATTGGTGAGCTGATCTTGACCTGCTTCATTGAAATAAATCATTAATGAGCAGTTATATTACCGAATATTATTGTGTATTCATAATTAAAAGTATTTATAATGACACAGCACTGTGATAAATGGAGACTACATTAATGCCAACTTTGTAACAAAAATAGAATCACTCAGGCTTGTTTTTGAATTTGCGCAAAGCTACCCGAGGACTATCTGTGCTAGCCGTCCCTACTTTAGCAGTGTAGGACTAGAGGGAAGGCAACTGGTCATCACCACCCATCGCCAATTCTTTGGCTACTCTTTTACCAACGAATAGTGGGATTGACCGTCACGTTGTAAAGTTCCCACAGCTGAAAGGACGAGCACATTTTGTGTGACGGGGATTCGAACCTGCGACCCTTGGATTACGAGTCAAGTACCTTAACCATCTAGATATGAAGCACCTAGGAGTTCGTGTATAACATGTTAAATTAACACTATAAGTTCGAATATTTGATATTTAGGAAAATAGAGACACAGTCAGGAGAAGAAAAATATTTTATCTTAATTTTCTCAGGTCAGACGCTCCAGTAAATGAAGATTGTGAAGTTTTGCTACCTTTTATTCCAGTAATTAAGAACTATTTTCAGTTCGCTGTGTGACTGATATTAACACACAAGATATTTATATGAGAAAACATTAATTTTCTATGCCGTTCTGATTGATGCAACCTAAAAATAATAACAGCAATCGAAGCAAAATCTGTTGTTCGTTGTCTGACAACAAACGGCTTTATCTTAATGATCAAACTGTTTAGGATGTCATTTCACTGTCGATAATAAGATAAAACAAGTAGAACGCCCATTTTTATTTTGTAATCTCGCAACTCGCTCCAGGTGTTTAAAATACATACAGGTCTGTTTTAGGTTCTGTAAGATGTCCAGTGTTTTTCTGATTACCACACACATGTGCGTTTTTTAATCATTGTGACTGCTCATCCAGACAGCTTGCTTTCTTGGGGACTCTTCTTCACGTTCTTCAGTCATGGATGCCAATCCCCATTATAGTTTGAACTTGCTAAACCAGTTTTTCATTGTTTCTACTGTCTTTCTACATGTCTTTTTTTTTTTATTTCGTTCAGGTTGACTAATCCTGAGAAATTTCAATATGTTGCCACATTCCACGAAACAATGGGTTCCTTCCTGTTTTGCCTGTTTAGAACTACAGCTACGAAATTTGGGATTCTCAAAGCCTCCACCCTTCATAAATTACTTGGAAGTTCGTAAAGAGATTAATGTCTGCTTAACTTTCTAACCTGAGTCCTATTGACAATACTGTTAACTGCATATCTCATTTTGAGAGAATTTCTCCTGAAATATTACTTGATGAAATGGACTTAAAGTCCTTTACTAGTCCTCAGTTTTTCTTTTTAGTCACGAATTTTCTCTGAAGAAGAAAGAAGGAAAACATTTTTGTAATATCACCAATAATTGTGAAACTTACCGCTATGTTACACTCTTTGATAGTATTTTATATAATATTTAATTTGTTTTGAATTTCGCGCAAAGCTACTCGAGGGCTATCTGCTCTAGCCGTTCATAATTTAGCAGTGTAAGACTAGAGGGAAAGCATCCAGTCATCACCACCCACCGCCAACTCTTGGTGTACTCTTTTACCAACGAATAGTGGAATTGACTGCCGCATTTAACGCTTCCTCGGCTGAAAAGGCAAGCATGTTTGGTGTGATGGGGATTCGAAATCGCGACCCTCGGATTACAAGTCGAGTGCCTTCACCATCTGGCCATGCCAGGCCTTGTGATATTTGCATGCAGTGGAGATTTTAATATTCTTATTCACATATAGATCAAAGCAGATGTGTTATGCAACAACACTGTTCCATTTACTTACAAGCTAAATTCGCTATCAAAGCAATATGTAACAATACGCTAATAAGATACGTTATAAGAGTAATAGAGGTATTTTGAGTATATGTATGCCACTGTAACCGAAGAAGAAAAATTCATTATTCTTCTCTTCCTCGCGTGTACCCTAGGGGCGCAGCTCAAATTTTGAGGTTTGATCTTTCAGGTGTAATACAGTGCAGATAGCCCATTTTGTACTAAAACAAACTTCTTCCGACTGATAAAGCAAAGCGAATTAGTATTTTATCTCATAGAATAGTGAATACAGAAAGAACATAAACATTATTTTGCTCGTGCATAAAGTCAAGGAATTTAAGGGCGAATCAATTAATAAAAGATACCCAGCCTTCTTAAAGTTTGTTTTCTCTTGAACGTAAAGCAAACAACTCCTGAAACAGAAAATGCAAGGATTGCGAATTGTATAAACGAGCAACAGAAGTTATCTTACGTTAAAAAATGAATAATAATAATAATATAATTAGCTTATTCTGTAGCCATATGAAAAACTTGTGGATATATTACTTTTGAAAAAACACAAAAAAACTTTTTGTTTCAGTAATGTTTCTATTTATCTACAAAATCCTACAAAAACTAAGTAGTAGGTCTTCGTTGTCTTACCTGCTATTTTGAAGATAACGCAAAACATTCTACAACTAAGTGAAACATGTCTGTCCTATCGAATACGTACAGTCTTCTGTATTAGCGGGCTGGGTTATTTCTGTGCCTGAACTTCCATGTGCTGTATTCTGTAGATGAGACTTGAGAAAACAGATTTTTATTAAAACTTATTGTTTCTTTAACTACAAATGAACAGGGTTTGAAGAGTCCGAGGTTTATGTATTTTTTGTTTTCATTCCATGTTCCTTAAAGTTTTCTCATTTTTATTTAATAATCGCTGATAATAAAGTAATTTTCTCTCTTCCCAACCTTTTTTGATCACTTTCAAACTAATAACTGGCCCTAATCGCTATGGGGATTAGTTTATGTACTGCCTGTTTAATTTTAATTATGTTCGTAGCCACGTTAAGGCTCTGCTTGTTGTCGCCATTCAAAAGAAGGAGGAAGTTTGTGGACAGCATCTGGGTCGAGGGACAGTGGTGAATTACTCTTAACGTAATTGATGTGCTAGTTCAGTGTGCCATAAAGTAGATGAACGTCTTGTTCAGAACAGCCTTTAGAACAATATCTTTTAACAACCTAACATTGGCTATTACTGCTAAATAAAAAAGAACATTAGAACAATAGCTCCTAACAATCTAGTATTGACTGGCAGTGGAAAAAAAAACCCAAAGACAATTCGATCCTGGTAATTGGTTCAGTTCAGAAAATAGGCGACAGAAGGTATGTATGTCTATACTGGGGGGAGGGATATACCTCTCGAAGAGAAAGAATTTGAGCATGAACCATTGACCTCTAATGATTCTAGACAACATTTAAATATATAAAATGAATATCATTTGTCAAGATCTGAGGCATCGAAAAGGAGATTTGCTCAAGAATGTACTTCGATCTAGGATTGAATCAGATATTTGGAAAATAAGACTGTTCTATAAATACTCATTTCAACAAAGAAAGCAAGTTTCTTACTCGTAAAATTGGTCGCGTGTTAGCATATCGTTAGATGTATCTAGCAAGTATAAGTTCCCACAGTTTAAAACTAGCATAAGGTATGTAGAATAAATTAAAACCTGACAATACAGAATGATTATGTAAAGCTATTATGATGATAATTCACTAAAATTGCAAAGTTTCTTAGGTATTCGTTAGGTTTTATTGTGTTATTTACAATATCATAACACTGTAGAGATCTATTAAGTATGTATTGTAAGTTTCATACTTCTTACAAATACGTGTCACGTCAGAAATCTGTAGAGGGAGGTTATTCTTAATGACGACAAGATAACTTAGGAAGGTCGAAGCATTGTTCTCTGCTTATTAGTAAAAGTGTTAATACCCATACCAGCCGTTCAGAGGTAGGTTAGATATGGATTTGAAGTGTGTTTCGTATCTCCTAGAAGTAAGTAAAATTCATGAGAATTGATGGGTTGTGATCTAGTAATTCGTTTGCTGAGTTACGGATCGAAAGGTCAAAGATTAAAGTCAGCGATGTGTTGTTTAACACGTTCTGCATTTTAAGGCATGTACGCATACGTTATAAAAGTGACAGTAATTTCTACTATTTGGTTAAAGCAACCATGTAAGCAGATAGTGTTGCTGGCTCGTTTTCTTCCCTATGCCCATCAATTCAAAATTAGAAACGACTATATCTGAGCCTTGAAGTCTCGGACTTGACCGTTTGGCCCATGTATTACAAGTTATAAAACTGTGCAGATAGTTAAAATCTAGATATCTTCGTGTAATAAATATGACTCGCACCAGTTAGATGTGTGCAACATACATCAGAATACTGTGAAGATAGTTTAAATCTGGATTCCTTAGTGTGTTAAGTGTGTCTCAGACTGTTAGGTTTCATGAATCAATTAGGAATCATAAGAAAATTAATGTTACTTAGAACTCAAGCTATGAAACAGTCTCTATCTAGACTTATCAAAATCTCAGTTCTATAAAAAAGGAACACTTAGATTATTTGTCCCAGTGAAACATGAAAATCGTTATATCAGATACTAACTTTATTTTGTTAGTCTCTGAAATACACTTAATGAATATACTTTGTGCTGGTTACTTGTTAATAGATTTTTGTCTTTATTCTTATAATAGTTTGCAAGAAAAAAACTTTTAATTATGTAGTTTTATTGAAAATGTTTGAAGCGTAGTTAGTGTTTTTAAAACCATGTATTCAGCTTAAAACGTATATATGGCTGTTTTTTACTAAGATTGCATGTTAATTTTTTTATTATACTTTCTAAGTATGGTTGAGTCAATAACATTATGGTTATTTTCACTTTTCTTTGCTCTGATGGATGTGTATCAATACCACATTAAACTGTCAAAAAGCGCAATTTTTCAAATGCTATTCAGTTGTATACTGACAAAGAAAAACACAAACTTTAGGCTTGAGACCATATAGCTTAAAAGTACAATAGTATGATAAATACATGCTTGTTTGTAAATTACTACACATATGTATAGAATTTGCATGTAGTCATATTAGCTATGTTACACATCTTGTTTAAAGTTCATGATCATTAGCTTACATAAGTTAATTTAGCTAATTCAAGAACATGTTCGACATTTTTCATTCTTTAACACATGCCACTTACCCATGCAATGATCAGTAATTCTAAAAAAACGCATGAAACTGCAAGGAACCATCTCAAAACATTTCCCATGATGCCTCAAATCAATAATACTTTACTTAGCCTTCCGCGTGCCCTTTAATGGATTCTAGATAAGGAAATAAATATCATTCGTGTTTCATATTATATATTATTTGTTATAACTCATGTTTAAGGTCAAATGTCAAAGGTCAAAGGTAGTATAGCTAAGCACATTATTAATTAACATAAATATTCATGTGACATTACACATCAAACATTTACATGCCAACTCGAGTATGAAGATGTGTAATCCAACAGTTATATATAAAAATAAGAAAATAAGTTGAAACATTTCTTAAAACGTAAATCTTTATCAGCATGAAATAGCAGCGACAATAAAAGCGTAACAAATGTTGTATCATTTATTATGTTATGTGGCACTGATAGCAACTTAGCAGTATAGTTTAAAAGTAAATTTTGTTCTACGCATTTATTTTGTAACTATGAAGGTAATTTTTGTGAATAATATGTTGTATGTAACACATTATATATATATTAAAATACATACTTATGTTTCATTCTGCCTCTGAGGGGGTACTTTCTATATGTTAGGTAATATAGATGAGCCGCTCCATGGGGTCAACAACTTTTATTTTTAATCTGAAAAAGGGTCAGTCATTTGTACGTTTCTGGCTAGAAAGTGTTTAGCAAATTTAGCTTCTTTGTATATAGACGGGCTTTATATTTAACTATTTTGTCTAAAAGTGGGCCACAAAACCCAAATGAGGATGCGTAAATCTACATAAGTGCACAAAAATATTAGTGAAAATGTTAAAGGTGTTTAAGCATAGATACGAAAACAAATAAGAAGATAGTAAGAATTTGTTTTATAGAGTGTTGCTCCCCAGTATTCTAAAGGTTCATAACGCTAAAAACCACCATAGCTACAGCATAGATAGTCCACCGTATAGCTTTGTGCTAAACAAAAAAATGAGTAAACTGCCTTCTAAAATAAAATAATTAAAAAAATCAGTAAGAGTTGCATTTTTGACTGCCTGCTCAAGTATAAAATAAAAAAATATATATTTTTATAAACCGTCTTCTGGTATATTTTGTTTTTCCTCAGAGTTCAGATTTCTGAAATGATTGAAGAACGCAGATCAAACTGATTGAAGGTAGATATACTTAAATATGTCTTTTTATGTTTTAATTAACACAGATCCAGTTATGTTTTTTTCTAAAACCTGGTAGCTCTTTTTCTTTAAAACATTCTATAAAATGGAGTTATGGTTTTAACACCCCGCGGGATCCGGCATGGCCAGGTGGTTAAGACACTCGACTCGTAATCTGAGGGTCACGGGTTCGAATCCCCGTCATACCAAACATGCTCGCCATTTCAGCCGTGGGGGCGTTATAATGTGCGGTCAAGCCCACTATTCGTTGGTAAAAGTGTAGCCCAAGAGTTGGCGATGACTAGCTGCCTTCCCTCTAGTCTTACACTGCTAAATTAGGGACGGCTAGCGCAGATAGCCCTCGTGTAGCTTTGTGCGAAATAAAAAACAAAACAAAAAACGAACACTCCGCGGTACACCCTCACAAACTTTTAAGTAAGTTGATCCCCCTCTTACTCGATTATATGAAATATGTAACAATTAATGGTGCTATCACATTTTTAGAACTGGATTAGTGTTCCAAGAAATTCAGCTTGGTTTGAAAATATTATTCATTTTTGTCCACAAGTATAAGAAGCAAAAGAAAACCTTTTATATCTTTTTACAGCTGGTTATTTGAAATAAAGATAAAGATAAACTTGTATTCGGAGTTCCTTAGAGCATATTCATAGGTCTAGTAACGAGAAGAAAAACACGAAGTTTAGAATGGCAGCCCCCTGTTGTGACAAAGATCGGTGTGAGCACGGACGTCTCGACCCCTACCGTCAGTGCTCGTTTCGTTTACTCGAGGCGCGCCTTCAGTGGCTATAGAAACTACTGCTTTCACCGCGACAAACTCATAAAATCCGACAGGTGAATATTCAGGTATGTTTGACCTCTTTAAAGGTTAGGATCAGACCAGACAAGACCCGTTTGTACGGTGCCCCACTGTTGTCATTATCGTGCAATGGAAGCTAAAAGACTTAGTAGTACAAGCATATGTTTATCTCTTAGTAAATCAGAAATACTTTTGACTAAAGATCCTGCTTTTGTCTCGTCAATTTATTTTCGCGGTCTGTTTCTTAATTCAGACTCTTAATATATATATATATATATTTTTGTCTGTGTTATAGGATCTTCTACAGGAGGCCTCTTTTACGATGCCAATATGTACAGTACTCCGTTGTCGTTACTACAACTTCCACCTCCAGCGCTTCTAGATGTTACCCAGAAGATGACACAACCTGGAAACAGCATCACTAGATTCTCTCCAGATGGCAAGACCATGGTTAACCTAAAAGGTTCTATTCAAGAGATCGACTTCAAACAAGTGGCTGAAGTGGATGTTGACATAGGTTTTGTGTGTAAGAATTGCCAAATGGTCTACCCTTCAGAAGCTCTTTGCCTTAACCACCAGAGGGCGACATGCTTCAGAACAACAAAAGGAGATATTCGGGCCATTTTGAAGCTTGTTCAAGTTAATTTCGAATGTCATGTGTGTTGTGAGCGGTTTACCACCATTTTGGATTTTAAGTTTCATTGTGACATGGACCGCCACGTCAAACGGGTGCAGAAACTTCAAAGAGATGCTAGCTCGAGCTGTGATTCTATGAGCAATCAGATTTCTGCGGCTCAGAACATCGCGTCGCCAAGCGGTCACTTGAATAATTATAACACTTCATCGATGATGCCGCCAACTTCTAGCACTCCTGTTATGCCAGGTTTCTCCGTCGCTGCGGCCACTAATCACATGCCCACATGTTCCTTGACGTCATCGGTACCCCAGAGCAAAGGGATATTTACATCACGAGGGTCACAACTTCCACCCAACAACAGAAATGGTCTACCGGAAGTAGTTCCTTCTCTTCTCTTTCCGGGAGGCCATTCTGACTTCAGACATGAGCTGGACTCTTCTCTTAGCTTCAGCATGGGTCTGGAAGCGATGGTCATGCGAAACGGGATGGATTCTTCAACGCTTGATATACCTGTTTCAGACCACACGTCTCCAACCTCGAAGAGAGGAATGTGTTTCTCAGGTGACCCGACGTTAAGTCCAGAGGCCCAAAGGCTTTGATTTTGTTTAAACATATTAGGCAATAATGTGTATGTCAAATGTTCACTTTAAAATTAAGATATCAATTGGATGACTATGATTGCTTACCTACTTTTGTAAGACTGGGGTTTAACCTTAAACGATATAAAGTGGTCCTCAGAATTAAATAATTTTTACCATTGTGTTTCTGAAATCGAAAATTTTAATACTTCAATTGAATTTGAAATTCATTTACCAAGAAATTGACCAATGTGGTCTGTTTTTATTATTTATCATTGATATCTAATCTGTACATGCTTTTATTCGTAGATTGGCCTCTGTCATTTTTTCCTACACACTCAGGTATTTGCTTAGTTAACTACCAAGCAAGTCCAGTCTTGTAAAAATTATCATTATTGTGATTTGTGTTGTTTGTATATTATTCTGTGAGGTAAAGCATTAGACGTAGAATTCATATGTTTGTTCAGAGAAGTACCAGCCACCGCGCCATCAACATTAATATTATACAATATTATTATTGATTTAAATATTCCTTTAAAACTTTAATAACGTTCACTTTTGCAGACCTATTTCTCTGTATCAAGACAGAAAACTTGCTTTCTTTGGAGGGCTTTAACTGACCTTTCGTGGAATGCCTTGTGTAAATGATAATATTGTATCTTAAAGAACAGCCAAGAGGCTATACAGGTTAGTAACTTGCGTTTTAAAGAAAACAAAAAGGGGGGACGATTGGACAAAAGTCAAAATCAATCTACGAAATCACAATGTTCACTACAATATAATGTTCCTGACCGACATTCGCCCAAAATCCTCATCTCCTAGGGCGAAACCGGGCTAAAGAAAGTTCCTGTTTTTTTATATATGAAACGACTTCGTAGAGGACAAAGAAAATGTTAGCATTATCTTCTTTCTCAAATAGATTGTAATCACCTTTTGCACGACATTGTGTCAGAAAATTCAATCACCTTAGAAACTTGATAGAAATGTGTAAAGTACTTTTAACTTCCTTTCTACACAGATGTGAAATCTGTGTGAAACTGTACAAAGTGAATGTCCGTAGTACCCATTAAAAATGGAAGTAAGATTTAATGGTGTCGTAGAAGTACTTACGTATTGCATGCTTTTATTTCTGCTGTGTGATGAGTACATTATTAGTTTATCAGCTAACCCCTTCAAACTTTAATGAATTGATGTAATACTTTTATTGAGGATTAGATGAAACGACTGAACGTATGTAGTAAGCTACTTCCCTGAAGAAGCCAAGATAGTCTTCTAAAATGGCGGTAAGGGAAAGATGCTCACTGTCAAATTGAAGTTTGATGAGTCCTGAAAAGTTAGGACACCGTTAGAAGGCGCTAACTCAGTCAGCTTTTCAAGTAACTAGAATTAAAATAGAACTTAGGAGTGTTTAGATGTTACTTGTGACTGTAAATATTGTAGTGAAGGCAAGATGGCTTTTCAATTAGTCTCCTGGTGGTAATTGTGGAAACTACATCCTACTTCAGCGCCTAACTGAAACAAGGACTTATCTTGTTGTAGATGGATTGAGTTAGAGATTACGTCTATACTTTGACAATACTATATATATTTTTGGAGGTGTGGGTTTCGTGTAGATGTAACATTCGAACTCCATGTATTTGATTTTATATGTGTGAATATTATATATGTGTACTTAACACAAAATACACATACATGAACACCTGCTTTACTCGCCTTTACCAACGGGGGCGTGACTCAGTTCCTAAACTTTTTTCAAAATGACATGGAGGTGTTTACATGGACAGAAAGTTTTACATGAATAAGATTTGCTGACTTATTTATAATTTGGTTTGTTTGCAATTAATTTTAAAGAAAGTTATGTTACTTTTTTTTTAAGTATACTGTGATTATTGAGCAGAAATACAAGTTATGTGGATCGGCAATAAGAGATGAAAGTGACCAGTGGGCTCCCCCCAGCTGTGTTAGAAAAGAAGTTATTTCAATGCAAATTGGTATAAACTGTTGTCATAAAATTTAAGATATTGGCATAATCTATTAAATTTTTTTCAAAGTAATAGTATAGTTATAGAATTATGTAATTGTCGAAGTGTAAATAAAAAATATCAGTACAAAATCAAAGCAGTAAAGTACAAATACATCCAATCGTACACTATTACAAACAATAACTGAATTTTGTCACATTTAAGTGTTGTTTGAAGTATTTTTTCGACAAGATACCATTCCTTGTGTGCAATTTATGGGAAACTGTTGGTCGGAGTGGGTAGGAGTGCTCTTCAGGTTAATGTAAAGGTGGTGCTTGTTGCTTGGATATAGAAAGGTGGCAATTTTTCTGTTCGCGTACAATTTGTTTAAGACTTTTGTTATCAAACAGTTGTGTTGTAGTTACAGTTGTTGGCTGAGAAATGCTTAGCGTAATGTTGTTACCGTTCAATAAAAGAGGCGCATAGATAAAAAATGTCACCAGATGGCTGTCAGCTTGTATCCCAGCAGACAATGCTCATTGTAGTGTAGGTTATCCTCCAGTTTGTTGAGGAGGAAAGATGGCTTCCTCGCATTGACTCGCTTCAGGGCTCATACACGACAGCCATTTTGAAAGTCATTTTTATTGTTCGTATTCTGTTAAGGACTTGTTTTGGCTCTTCAATTGTACAGTACTTTTCTAAGGGAGGAAGAGACAAAGCAACTTGTTGGGGGACGCCTCTAGCTCAGGTGTCCTGTTCGTATCTATATAAGCAGTGCTCAAATGGTGTAATATTCTACGTTAGTCACTAATGATGTTCATTTTGTTTATGCTGTTTCAACTTTTTTTTCTACTCGTAATGTCAAACTGAGAATACATGTAGGAATTAAAAGACTGGCATGGATTAAAAAATAAAGCGTTGCACTAGTCCGACAGTCAATAAGAAAAAAATAAAGCGTTGCACTTGTCCAACAGTCAATAAGAAAAACTAAGGAAAATCTGCAAAAGAAATCCCGTAACATGGTTTTAATTTATGTCAATAAAAAATTGGAACAACTGAGAATAGATCAACATGTTTACCTCAGAAAAGATAACAACGCCCGTTTAGAAACATCAAAGAAAACGTCAGATAGAAAGTTTCGTTTAATATCTGGGGGGAAAAAAATGTCCTGAAGGGGTGCCCGATTCGTGCGTTTAAACGTACTAGATGGTTAGACTTGGTGATCAAAGAGCTCTAACAGTCTTAACATAGCAGAAAGAGGTTTGTGGTATATAAAAAAAAAGCAATTTTCCCATCAGCTGGGGTCCTTGCAGTTTAGAGACGTTTTCCTCTACCTCAAACTTAATACGAAGTTCCTATGATATGCATGGGCCCCGTTGTTTAGTTTGGTTGTAGTATGGATTTTCTTAAGTACACCAACGTTGTGGTGGCGTATTTACTATAATTCCCCACTTCTATAGATTGTACATGGTTAGGTATTGAACTGAATGTATAAAATTATCTTTGACCTGTGAGATGTTTGTTTTCAGTACTGTTTGTTTTGCTGTCGGTATTATTAGTGTTAATCAACAGCTTGTATCTTGCTAAAAATTATTAATTGTGAAAAAAGTCAATGTTCCTAGGTTACGGGTGCAACCAACTACGAGAGCACACAACTAGATTTCTTATTCGGTGTTTTACACACGTCGTCCTACTTCAAACTGTTCCTCACGATGACGTTACCTGACGTCATCACTAGCCTGGTATATATACATATTTATACATATATATATATATATAAAACTGTCCCTTAACGTGCTTTGATGAGCAAGTTCCTCGGTAGGAATTAAGGCCCTCGAACCTATTTTTGACAGATTTCATTAAAATAAAATAAATAACGAACTTGTTTATTTAACAGGAATTTGCATCAATATTTATATGAATATTGTTATTCCACCTACTAGGTTCAGATATTTAAGTCTTTTAAGCTTGATCATAAGAAAAAAAATCACCAAATCTGATTATGTTGCGTTTCGTTTTAATTGCTTTAGTAGTTGTAGATATTGTTTCATATATACATAACTGTTCAGGTCTATTTTTGGTATATTGGTTAAAAGGTTTTACACATATGGCTTATGTAACCTGCTTCAACTGTAATAAACTGTCTGATGTGGTTATATCTGAATTGTATGTCTCTTGTTTTACGTGTCAAGATAACAGTAACAAAGAACAAACCTACTGTTTTGGTCTCTTAAGAACCTCACACTGGATACAGGCTCGAACCAATGGCCATTTAAATTCGCAAGTGATTTCATTAAAATCTTGAAATGTCATCAGTAATATTTTATAGTTAATGTATTTCAATTTTTTTATTTAATTTAGAAAATCTTTTACATCAAATATTAAAATATTGAAAAATATTCATTCAATATAACACAGAAAAATATTGTATAACAATAAATAAAAACTGACAAGTAGAAATAAAAATGTTCAACGGAGAAAGGAGCACGGCCAGCATTATAACCTAAACATATTATCATTTTTAAATGTTGTTATTGTTTTTTCTCAAAGGTTATTTGAATTTACGAATTGAAAAAACTCATCAAAATATTTTTGTTGTGCCGAGAAGGTGTAGTTTGTGAAATGATAGCGATTACCAACTTATGAATTATCATTTATTAATAACCAAATTAGATGTATGTGTAGAAACTGAATTGAAGCCGAATGATTAAGTTTATTGTTGCTGTTATGGGAACTTAAAATTTCTTTTTGCGGTTTAAAAGAAATGTTAGCATCAAGTGTCTTTTCTTACATTATAATAATTTTTATGCGTGTTTTATCATCAAGTGAGAATCGTGTATGTGTCATATCTGCAAAACAATGTATAGATATAACGTGGCAAAGAATAAAATAATCAAGAGCATCTTTTTTTTTCAAACAAAGTATTTCACTACTTGTTTCTTCTTCTTAGCTGTGTCTGCACAGGGTATGATCTAACTGATTATCTGTTAGGTCAGTGAACTCTTGGATGCACTGTATGCGTCCCGTTGCTACAGAAGTAGGCTACACACGGTCCAATAATATTGAAGCAAAAGTAGCTAAAGAGATGGAGATGGACAATATCGACTCTTTCTCCAGGTTATCACTTCACAATTACAAAATGTACAGATAACTTTTTGTGTAGCTTTGCTCGAACTGTATACGTTACAAAAATATTGTACTAATAACACATGTAATAAACGTAATGAACATTCGAGGAAAGAAAATTATGTGTGATCGGCAGAGTGAGTTTGTCTTTCAAAGAAAAGTTAATTAATTATTGTAAACTATGTAACCTTAATAAATAATCTCAAATTACAACTTGTTAACGACATTAATATTAACATACTCTGAAAATTCGTAACACTAATCACACATGTTCATTCATTATCTTCGTATTTTAATGTACGTTTTGAAACCTTTCATAACACAGGCCTTACACTAACTTCATATAAATTCCTTATTTTTTATCCCAAAAGATAAAATCCTGTTAATAACATAATAACTCAAAAGGGAGAACAGAAATTAATGGTTTGGAATTACAAGTAACACTTTGTTATTTTCTTAATGTTTTCATTTAAATTAATTACAGCTTTGACTAAAATATTTTCTGCGTTGTTCCGTAAATATTCATGAAATCTATATCGTTAAATTTCTGAAATGAATATTAAAATTAATTTAATTTCTGGTATGAATATAAGGTTATTCTATTGAAATATACGAAATTCAGGAAGCTTAATAAATGATACACCATGAAGACTGTGAAATGAAAGACGGGGATTGAGGTAAGTTTTGAAATAAAAGAAAGGGATTCTGTGATGTAAAAATGAGGATTCAGAGAAGCTGTAAATGAGCTTCTTCATAATGTATTTATTTTTTCTATATTTGTCTTTCCATATAGAACTTTTCTTCTGTGTCTTTGTTATTTTGACAACAAGTTAAATTTGTAAAACCTCGGGTTTTAAAGTATTCAAGTTGTAGGGGCTTCATTGTTTCGTATCAAGACTTATGTGTTTTTATCACAACATGAAAGCGTAAAAACCTTCTAGTTGTTCGTTACAAACGGCATAGATGTTATGGGTCGCTCCCAGTTTGGGGTCAGAAATTACTGTGGTTGACGTTCTTTGATTCATAACTCCGGAGTTTGAAAATTACGTTAGGCTTAGGATGCTTCTGACATACTTTTCATCAATAATATCGCTTTTTCATTTCTCGACAATGCCACAGAAAGTTAGACAAAAGATGAACTTGTATCTTATGTTCTTACCTGATATATATATACCATATATTTTAACTTACTTCTCATAACAATCAGTTTATGTCAATGTTTTACGATCTTTAATAAAATCTAATTGACAACTATTATAAAATAAACTCAAGAGTTGGATTCTTCGTCTGTTTGTTCACTGTGAACTTTAGAATAGGTTCGTTACCTGTTCTCTATGCTTATCACAGATATCAGAACTTGATGCCTCGCAGTGGCACAGCGGAATGTCTGTCGACTTAGAACGCTAGAAACAGGATTTCGATACCCATGGTGAGTAGAGTACAGATAGCCCATTGTATAGTTTTGTGCTTAATTACAAACAAACAATATTTGGGGAGAATTCAAACTGTTTTCGTGTGAATTCCATTCGTTATATAAACATGGCATGTGCAATGACGTAATCCTGATTTTTATCATTATAAGCCCTCAGACTTACCACTGATCGCCTTGTTTGAATTATATAATACAAAATTAGTTTTTAATATACATAATTTTATGCATTATTATAAAAACATAACATACAAGCTCTTCAATATTAAAGATTCAATACATAAAATTAACATATTAATAAAAATTATTTGATTGGTAGTCTTAAGACATATAATTATTTGTAAAAAATCTATATTTTTAATATCTTTTAAATATTATTTCAGTTGTTTTTGAAATATAATGTTATAAATTCTCTTTTTTATAATTATTGGTACAGCCTTAAAAACCTTCAATGGCCAAATAGCTATTGTTGTTTTTCAATGAAGCAGAGCTACCTAAAGTATATCCACGGTGGGGGAATCGAACGCGCAGATTTTAGCCTTGTAAGTTCTTAAACTTACTGCTGACCCGCCGGGGTACAAGTGCTAACTCCTAAAAATATTTATTTATTGTTTTTATTTAAATAATTGTATTTTATACTTTAATTCCTGTAGTATATTTCAATAAATATCATGTTTAATATTTTAAAAGTTATTTTTATGTTTTAACACGTATAATCTTGTAGGTCTAAAGGCTTATAACGCTTAAGAAATTACATTCAATACTCACGACGGATAAACCAAAATTTGCCTATTGTGTAGCTTTTTCTAAACAATAAACAAAGGTCATCAATCTGAAGATAAAAAATCTAAATGGTAATATAATTATTACAAATTTATTTCAAAAAGTGGTTTATGTTGGTATTTCTAGGATATATTGTGTTTTATTATACTTTTATGTAAATTTATAATTGGCTTTAGTAGTATTGTTAAGTAAGTTTCTTCTCAGTTTAAAATTCTATATTACAACACTGATTGGTTTTACGGGAAAAAAGGTATTTTAACCTATTTAATCTTAAACAAATCTTGTAACAAATCAAATTATACAAAATGATTCATAATATTCTGTTTTTACTTTAAATTCTGATTTATAATTAATCCTATGTATCTTATTTCATTATCTTTTTAAATCTGTAAACATTCACAATTTGTATTTTTTGACACTGTTCATTATGAAACTTGAATAAATCTTATCCTCATTTGCAGACATCTTATATTTTAAATTCAAATAAAATATTTTTATTAAGATTTATAGATAACTCAACTAAATAAAACCACTTTCTCATCTTTTTAAATTATTATTAATGATATTGTAAACTTCTATACTATTAGAAATAGGTATCATTAGCAAATATAATTATAGAAAAATCTTACTTTTAAGCAGTCAAATTGTTAATATAAGTTATAAAACAGTAGGTCCTAACACAGTTTAACATTACATTTATAGTAGTTTTTGATTTATTAGATTATAATTAATTTTAATTCTTTGCGTCTATTTTGTAAAAAAAGTTTTAAACTAGTTTAGCACTGTGCTCCATATTTCTATCGTTTTTTATTTCATGACATGGCGTATCAAAAGTTTTGTAAACCTGACAGAAACTATTACTAATTTATTGTTGTCTAATAAATTAATTCGAATAGAGCACCTTCAGTAGTTAATCCTTTTCTTAACTCACATTAAAGGTAAGAAAAATATTTTGATTTTCACTTCAATGGCTAATCTTTTTCTAAATCCACATTGTCTGGCAGGAAAGATATTTTTATTTTCACTTTAGTAGCTATTCTTTTTCTAAATCTACATTAACTAGCAGGAAGGATGTGGATGTTTTTATTTTAACTTCTGTAGCTAATCCTTTTCTAAATCTACATTAACTAGCAGGAAGGATATGGATGTTTTTATTTTAACTTCTGTAGCTAATCCTTTTCTAAATCTACATTAACTAGCAGGACGGATGTGGATGTTTTTATTTTAACTTCTGTAGCTAATCCTTTTCTAAATCTACATTAACTAGCAGGAAGGATGTGGATGTTTTTATTTTAACTTCAGTAGCTAATCCTTTTCTAAATCTACATTAACTAGCAGGAAGGATGTGGATGTTTTTATTTTAACTTCTGTAGCTAATCCTTTTCTAAATCTACATTAACTAGCAGGAAGGATGTGGATGTTTTTATTTTAACTTCTGTAGCTAATCCTTTTTTAAATCTACATTAACTAGCAGGAAGGATGTGGATGTTTTTATTTTAACCTCTGTAGCTAATCCTTTTCTAAATCTACATTAACTAGCAGGAAGGATGTGGATGTTTTATTTTAACTTCAGTAGCTAATCCTTTTCTAAATCTACATTAACTAGCAGGAAGGATGTGGATGTTTTATTTTAACTTCAGTAGCTAATCCTTTTCTAAATCTACATTAACTAGCAGGAAGGATGTGGATGTTTTATTTTAACTTCAGTAGCTAATCCTTTTCTAAATCTACATTAACTAGCAGGAAGGATGTGGATGTTTTTATTTTAACTTCAGTAGCTAATCCTTTTCTAAATCTACATTAACTAGCAGGAAGGATGTGGATGTTTTTATTTTAACTTCTGTAGCTAATCCTTTTCTAAATCTACATTAACTAGCAGGAAGGATGTGGATGTTTTTATTTTAACTTCTGTAGCTAATCCTTTTCTAAATCTACATTAACTAGCAGGAAGAATGTCTGATTTTTAAGATATTTTACGAATTTCTCCTTAAATATTATTTCTAGAATTTTTCCAAAATTACTATTAAATAAATCATTCCTATCTAATTGGTACTTTCTTTTATATCAAAATTATCAAAGTTTTTTAATTCATCAAAAAACTTCCAAATGTAAAGGATAGACTACATGTATATATACATATATATATGTTATGTTAAATTATAATCTGCCCATTTTTAAGTAAAGCACCTTAATATCACCAGATTCTGGACTTTTAACTTTATTTCAAATCAGTTAATTTATTATTAATTTCTTCTTCATTAAAATGGGCGTGGTAGCTCTGTGGTAGAGTTTTCGATATCAGTGCAATGCCACAAAATAGTTCCTGCATTTTAAGATGTGGGTGCGTTATAATAGTGTCAAACAATCACTTAGCGTGGATGGTAGATTGCTGCCTTATCTCTCGTCAAACATTCAAAAATTAGGTGTGGCGATAGTCTTAGAAACTTTGCCATAAATATAAATTATTTACAAATATTGGTATACAAACATTGAATAGTAATTTCCTTCAAAGTTATCCACTTGATAAGTGTTTATCAGTTTGTTCTACAAAGTTTTCAAAGAAACTAGTTGTTAAATTTATTTAATTTCTTAATAATACATTTACTATGCATAATTGCATTTAAAGGATTAGGTATTATATCTCTTAATATTATAGATAAAATTCCGCTGTTCTCTAAAGTTAATGATATCATTTTTATAATATTAATAATAATTTATACTGTTTTTTAACTTTTGTTTAATTATGTTTCTACATATTCAAAAACAAATGTTTTAATAATGCTAATTACATGAATAGTTTCTACATTTTCCATACCGGTTATCTTTAATTTTGCAATATTTATTATTTCATTTTTTTGTACAATTTTAGTTTCATTTCCTGTGTATATGTTTCTGTGCTAAATAGAGGCATTAATTTATGTACTAAAATCCTTTATTGGCTTGTTTATCTATGACTTAACGAATCCATATTAATCACCAACTACAATAGTTTCTTCTAGTACGTTTATAGTTATATCTTTTACATAAATTTCAATTGTAATAATTATTTTATAGTATTAACTCTAACTTTCTGTAAATAATGAGATCTTGTTTGTTTCTTTGTTTTGATTTAAGCATAAAGCTACATAACCTAAAGTTTTTAGCGGTGTGACTCTACAGACATTCTGCTGTGCCACTTAGAGGCATAATGAAATCTATAAATTGCTATTAACAATATGTTATAGCGTTATATATATATATGTTTGTAGATTCTGTAATTTTCGTTCTTCAGTTCTTTACATATTCTATCTGTTACACAAGACCTTACAAAACCCATTATATATCCTGACTAATTATATTGCCTTTACATATAAAACATTTTATACAATTCCAATTGATTCAAAGATAATACTTTTATTTCGTATTCATACTTGAGAAAAAAAAATGAAAATATGCTTTATATTCTAGGTTGTCTTAGAGTACTTAAACTTATTCAAATTTATCTCTTATATATATTTTCTACTTTTTATTCTGTAAGCCATAAACATTTGTCATTTCTGTCTTCACAAATTAGGAGGTTGATGGCTTCCTCTTCCATTTATATTTACTGTACATTTTTTTCTCGTATCTTCCTTAAGCCTTTATCATTTTTACCTTTTTGTTGGAATATTAAATTTTCTCATGCAAACTTTACTCTTATTAACCAGTACTTTAATTCTAAACTTTGTTTTCAGTGTCGTTTTACAAGGAAATTCCTTCAAATTAACGGTTATCTCACATAAAAAGGGTTTTATCATGTATATTAAGTATTTTTTACTGTCCCAAAGAAATACTTTTAACTTAACGTGTAATCTACATAAATTATATTTCAGTGCATGTATTTCTAGTGTTCTCTTACAATCATTCTACAAAGAAATACTTTTAACTTAACATGTGATCTACATAAATTATATTTCAATGCATGTATTTCTAGTGTTCTGTTAAAATCATTCTACAAAGAAATACTTTTAACTTAACGTGTAATCTACATAAAATATATTACAATGCGTGTATTTGTTCTCTTACAATCATTCTACAAATAAATATTTTTAAATTAATGGTTAATTCACATAAAAAATGTTTCATTATGTAATTCAACAATTTTTCTGTGACGTTACACAAACAAACACTTTAATCACTTCATCCACATAAAATAACCCTGCGTGGTCAGAGTCAGAGAGCCAACTAACTCTTAGCAAGGAAAATGCAACTGTGGGTAAAAAGTTTATGTATTACACTACCATTAATTTAATGAGCTACCATCTTTTTGGTATCAAATGGCTTTACATTGAAATCCGTGGATGTGACAGTGTTTTCCATATATTAAAAACTTCGGGATAACTTCAATAAAATTAAAGTAGATATTCATTTTTATAGTATTTTATTTTAATATTTTAGCAATACTTTAAAATGCGATTTTAAACGTTAATAAATAATGATTTATTGCACTATTTTACAGTTTATTTTACATTTTTATAGTGTTTTACAGCTGTTTTTAAATCATAATAATACTTTTAAAATGTGAATAAACTCAATAATGAACCGTAAGTTCGAGACTTCATGTTTCATAAGGAATAGCGATATTATTAGGTCTGACACTGATCTAAACATTCACTTCTTGTGAATACGAAACAAAACTCACTATTTTTTTCTGTATATCTATGTTCCTTTTGAGCAAGTTAATCTGCCAAACTCATAACCGATTACCACAAGGTATGATACGGACTTAACATTTCCGAGTTTAGTTACGGACATACCAGATTGTACAACTTGATAAAACTAAGAGCTGAAATCAGGGCTACTGTTAGTTCTATTTCTTGGAATCTTAAGTTACAATATAAAGTTTAACAGTTTTCATTAAGGGTATTTTAACTTTACTGCTAATCATGAAATGCTTAGCCCTTAGTTTGATTATTTTTACATATAAGATTCCATCCTTTAAGCAAATTTAGATTTGTGACCAGAAAGAAAGACATATCAAAAATTTCAGCCACTTATAAAGAAGTATGTATATATTTATTTATTTAGCAGTATAACTTATGAAATAACAGTATCTTTTGTTTTTTGAATTTCGCACAAAGCTACTCAAGGCCTATCTGCACTAGCCATCCCTAATTTAGCAGTGTAAGACTAGAGAGAAGGCAGCTAGTCATCACCACCCACCGCCAACTCTTGGGCTACTCTTTTACCAACAAATAGTCACTTTGACCGTAACATTATAACACCCGCACGGCTGAAAGGGCGAGCATGTTTGGTGCGATGAGGATTCAAACCCGCAACCTTTAGATTACGAGTCGAACGCCTTAAAACCCCTGGGGAATAACAGTAACAAGCTAATTTTTAATTCGAACGTTTAGTGATATTATTGCCCTTTCGAGTTAACTAAATGAAGCTTTAGATACTTTTCTTTATTCTGATAGCTAGTACCAGCCCATTGTGTCTCTCATATATTGTTATTGAATTTGATCAATAAATGCAACATGTTCACAGTTTATAGAAAACACTCGTTAGATATAGCTTACGGATTGTCAATTGCACAAGGAAGATACGAATACTTCCTATAGCTTCTAATAACTTTTACGTTTTGATATCTCACTGACTGTGGATAGTGATTTTGTAATGTATTCATATGAGCTACAATACCTAAGAAATCGATACAACTGAATTATCAAATAGAAGAGTTATCTAAGCAGGAAGGAGGATAAATACATTTAAAAATTCTATTTTCTGTGTTGGGATAAAGCAAACATAGAAAGCCATAACATTTATCACGAAGTGTATGTGGTATATACGAAAATTGTCCGCATACTATATTTGTTTGTCGATGTGATCATCAGTAAATTATTTCACCAAGCAAACTGAAAAAAAAAAAAAACACAAAAAACATGAAAGTTTCGAATCGGTAATAACGATCGTAAAACTACATTTTTCTTATTACATAAAATTAGTAATGTCTAGTTTTATCGTTCTCAAATAACATGAAATAGGAAGACACCAAAGTAAACGTTTTTTATACATTTATATATAAATATCCATTTGTTTCCCAAATGTGTAGAATGCTCACGAAATCCTCCAATACTATTTTGTCGATTTTTATTGTTATTTTCAATTTTGTCTCGTTTAAATTAGTTATGTCTAGACAAATGAGGAATGAGTCGCCAGTCAATAAATAAATTATCTTTGGGCTTTCACGTGAATAAATCAGCCAACCAGAACATAACTATAATCTACATTCACCAAATAAAGAGTTCAACCATCTAGAAAAAACAATTAGGTATTCAAATGAAAGTTTGGGATATTCATAATCCAATCATCCTTATAGCATCAAATCAACAGGTACAACCATTTGATAATTAAAATATCAACAAGCCTACCAGTGAAAAGATTAACTAACCAGTATCTAAAAAGTGAACAGGCTTCCAGGTGGACGGCTTCAATAATCGACAAGTAACAATGTTAACAATTAGCTGGTGCTGTTGGTTGACTACTTCTCTCTGGTCAGAAATTTAATATTAAAGGTGACCATGCCCGAACCATCGGGAAAAGTTGCATTGTATTTTCTCATAATACGAGAAAATAAATGCTTTGAAGAGTAGTTAATATTTTGAAATGCTTTATTAATGTTCTCAGCTTTCATGCGGGATATTACTTCTATTAAACATGAGGAAATTTTCAACAGCCGCGGCATTTGAAATGCTTTCAGGCAGGATTAGTGTAAATTAATCTATGATACCTTTTTTCTTCCTTTTTATTAGCTATATTTTGTGCACTAGCAACACTAAGCGTGATCAAATTCATCATTCGAAAGTGTTGGACCTCCTGAGTCCAAAACTGTAATTAGATATAAAATCGGTCAAGAGATAACGAAGTTATGACCTAAAAGTTTGTATTTGAAAAAACAAACAACAAAACAAAGTAAACTCAGAGCCCATGTATGACCCGTTATGCCGCGGCTGTAAAGAGTTTACGTTTACCTGAACGATTAAATAACGAACTAACTTTAACTGTGTCCCTCTCATTGGTTGACGTGTGTTATTTAAAGATGTGGGCGATCGCAAAACAGTCAACACCCTTAAAGACAAGGACGTTTGAGTAAATTAAAATCGTAGACGCATATTACACCTAGTGGGGGAGAGGGGGGGCCGGCATGGCCAAGCGTGTTAAGGCGTGCGGCTCGTAATCTGAGGGTCGCGGGTTCGCATCCCCGTCGCGCCAAACATGCTCGTCCTTTCAGCCGTGGGGGCATTATAATGTGACGATCAATCTCAGTATTCGTTGGTAAAAGAGTAGCCCAAGAGTTGGCAGTGGGTTGTCAATGACTAGGTGCCTTCCCTTTAGTCTTACACTGCTAAATTAGGGACAGCTAGCACAGATAGCCCTCGAGTAGCTTTGTGCAAAATTCAAAAAACAAACAAAACAAACAAAACAAACATACACCTAGTGGATAAAATAATGTTAGACGGACATTCTACATTCCGAAACACATATATACAAAGTTCTAGATGAGAAAGTTTTGTAGTGAAAGGTAGACGAGTCTTATGATTGTTTGATTGTTGTTTTTGACGAATTCACTCAGTTAATAACGAGTTTTTTTTAATTCAAAAGCACGAGCTATTAATGTACATAATGATACCTTCAATGTCTTAGCATCATGACCGAAAATTATAGAGCTAAAATCCATACACACACACGATAATACTAAATGTCCTTAACAAGTTTTTATTTCTACTTCTTTAAAGTGATTATAAATGCATATGAAACGCAAAATATAATGATTTGTTATAACTTAGTAATTGTAATACGTTTAAAAGTATAATTTTATTTTAGATTTGTCAGGGACGCCCTTAATGGAAGAGGAAGGGTGAACAGTCGTATAGGACGGAAAATAAAGGATCTGTTTCTTTGAAGTTAAGTTTAAAGTTACACAAGGGTCCATCTGTGCTCTGCTCACCACAAGAATCGAAACGCTGTTTCTGGCGTTGTAAATTCGCATACATGCCGCTGTGCCACTGGGTCTTAATGGGCTTAGTTTATTTTGAATTTCACGCAAAGCTACTGCGATAGCCGTCCCTAATTTAACTAGCTATCGCCACCCACCGCCAACTCATTGGGCTACTCTTTTCCTATCGAATAGTGGGATTGATCATCACATTATAACGCCAACACAGCATGGTTGGTATAAGTGGGATTCGAACCCGCAACTCTCGGATTAAAAGTCATGTGCCTTAACCACTTGGCAACCACTTGGTCTTAAAGAGTCTTCAAAATAAAACATTTATATATTTGAATTAACAGGGACAATGTACATTCCTAATATCCTTATTATTTTTATCCAAGATTAGTATGTTTGCTGTAGATAACAACTGGGATAGTGTGGTCGAAGTTTCAGTCTTCCACTTATTTACTGAGAACAAAATCATAAAGAAATACAAATCTAGACAAGTTTGGTGTTTTACTTGGCAGCCTGAAAGTCTACAGCGAAGAATATTTTTATAATTCTATTTTTGTGTTCCTAAAAGTTTGTTAAACGCATAGAACTCATGGTGCTCCTGTACTCCAAAGAAAGTTATACCTGAAAGTAAAATTAAAGTTGTTTTTACAACCTTTTGGACTGAGTGGAACATCGTCTTGTTCTAAGGCTGCTAAGTTTAAAATCTGTAGTTATTCTTTTGTTATGGCAAACTTGTTGTATAAAAGCAATCTTCCCAGCAAGCAGTTGCACTAATATGAGGTTTTGACAAGATATAACCTAACTTCAATACATAAACAAAATATTTTATTTGTTGTTTTAGAACTGATTGACGTAAAAAATAAAAAAACATTAAATCACTGAAACGTTTTTGCAGGCACTGCATACTCTCTTATGAAAACGAAATAGATTATCATCGTCTTTTGTCAATAGATTAACATTGTCCTTTGTCAATAGATTAACATCGTCTTTTGTCAATAGATTAACATCGTCTTTTGTCAATAGATTAACATCGTCCTCTGTCAATAGATTAACATCATCCTTTGTCAATAGATTAACATCGTCCTTTGTCAACAGATTAAAATCGTCCTTTGTCAATAGATTAAAATCGTCTTTTGTCAATAGATTAAAATCAATAGATTAACATCATCGTCCTTTGTCAATAGATTAACATCATCGTCCTTTGTTAATAGCTTAACATCGTCTTTTGTCAATAGATTAACATCATCCTTTGTCAATAGATTAACATCGTCCTTTGTCAATAGATTAACATCATCTTTTGTCAACAGATTAACATCATCGTCCTTTGTCAATAGAATAACATCGTCTTTTGTCAATAGATTAACATCGTCCTTTGTCAATAGATTAACATCATCCTTTGTCAATAGATTAACATCGTCCTTTGTCAATAGATTAACATCATCTTTTGTCAACAGATTAACATCATCGTCCTTTGTCAATAGATTAACATCGTCTTTTGTCAATAGATTAACATCGTCCTTTGTCAATAGATTAACATCATCCTTTGTCAATAGATTAACATCGTCCTTTGTCAATAGATTAACATTATCGTCCTTTGTCAATAACTGAACATCGTCTTTTGTCAATAGATTAACATCATCTTTTGTCAATAGATTAACATCATCGTCCTTTGTCAATAGATTAACATCATCGTCCTTTGTCAATAGATTAACATCGTCTTTTGTCAATAGATTAACATCGTCCTTTGTCAATAGATTAACATCGTCCTTTGTCAATAGATTAACATCGTCTTTTGTCAATAGATTAACATCGTCCTTTGTCAATAGATTAACATCGTCCTTTGTCAATAGATTAACATTGTCCTTTGTCAATAGATTAACATCGTCTTTTGTCAATAGATTAACATCGTCCTTTGTCAACCCCTTTGTCTTATTGATAGTGCTGCTGACATAGCTCTTCGCCGTTGTTAGTGGAGAAAGATGGTTTCCAGCCTTAAACTGATTCAAACTCATCTAACGTCAACCATGACACAATCAAAATTGGTTCGACTGGCAATAATTTGGACAGAGTATAAAAAATATCTAAACAAACAATGTGCGATTTTACCTTAATAAAAGCAATTAAAAATCCGTTACTGTACAAATATTGAAGAAGCTTTGTGGTAACGTGGCAATTGTTACTGCAATGTTTCCTCGAGCTTTAATAAATTTGCAGAATGAAAACTTCCTTAAGGCCGCTAGCGCCAGACTGACTAAGTAGCGTGCCTGAGATGTACATAAATTCACTTTATTATCAGCTCACTTTATAATTATATGTGATAGTAGGTTTGTCGTTAAAAACTCTAAATATACTTGCCAAAATGAATGATTAGTTTTGCTCACCGTCGTGATTGGTTACTAAGTAATAAATTGTGAACGATTGGAAAATATATACCTAATAAGTAATTGAGCTGAATGGAGTTTCGTTAGCTTGATAAACAAATGTAAATTATTAATCTAAATACCTGGGATCAAATATACAAGTCTATTCAAGAAAATAAAAAATGAATAGGCCATTCCCCAAATTTTTGATATCAGAACTCTCAAGACATTATTTTTCTTTTCGGTACCTGAAAACCACGCTCTGTTCTCTAGTGGTTAATTAAATTAATTAATTTAATGAGCAATTTCTCGAAATACAAATTTAAGCTTACTTAGGGTTATTAAGTAGAAAATATTTAGTTCAATTCCAGAACTCAAGAATATAAGAAATATAGAAAACATTTATTTTCACACTATTTAAACAGACTGTATTTTGTTTCCTAACGAAAACGGGAACAATGGGATAACGGTAAAACTATTTTAAAAGTCAAACTATAATGTTAATCAAATTTTAAGAAATATTAACAAATTGTAACTGTTCAAAGTTCTGTACGATGTGGATTATGTTAATATACAGAAGTATCAATCAGACGTAGTAAGTGAAAGTACTGTAAGACTATTGTTTCAGTAAAAGTACTCTGTTGGAACATTGTGCACTATTTTGTAAGCTCTTTGTTGCGAACGAAAACGCACACCTTTCTGCGCGCAAAAGAACGCAACAAAACTTAAGAGTCTTTGTTGGAACCAACTCCGTTATGAAGAAATACATGGCCTAGCGCGTTAAGGCGTGCGCTTCGTAATCTGAGGGTCGCGGGTTCGCGCCCGAATAATGGGTCAATCCCACTATTCGTTGGTAAAAGAGTAGTCCAAGAGTTGACGGTGGGTGGTGATGACTAGCTGCCTTCCCTCTAGTCTTACACTAAATTAGGGACGGCTTAGCCCTCGAGTAGCCAAAACAACAACAACATGAAGAAGTATCATATAATTGGTTTGTTTATATATTAGACCAGTCTTTATCTGTGTAAGTTGCTTGAAAGAGAAATAACTTTATCTGCAATTAAAAGTTTTCTAGAAACTTCTCTGGAACCTTCCATACACACAAAGTTAAAATACGATTTCCTGAGTCAATTTTAGGATAAATATCAATTATCGTTTTTCCAGTCTTCGTGTTCATCGACTCGTTGATGTTTCTTTCTCGTGCCTTAATTCTACATTTCAATTTCCATGGAGGTGCAGCTTCCACGTGAAACGCGTCCTGTTTACCTCCAAAACCTAATAGTTTTAGGTTACCATGCACTCGTTGTTGGTCTATACATTTTAATAATTATCTTAAAGGCATGAGCTATCTACATATGCATACATACAGATATTTAATATTCACATAAAAAGGAAACGTCGCAAAAACAAATATTTACCTCAAAAATTAAAAATACATTTTTGAGGATATCTAATTATTTGTAGCCTATATTTATTATTGATCAGTTATATAGAGTATTGGTTCAATAGTTTAAAAATCCTTTAGAACGTGTATATGATGGAGAGATATCATAGCTTACAATAGATTAAACAACTTAACTAATAATAATTGGAGAATATTAGGTAAGAAATTAACTAATAATAATAGGAGAATATTAGGTAAGAAATTAACTAATAATAATAGGAGAATATTAGGTAAGAAACGTTATCTGAAATACAGTATTTTTATAGAGTTGCAAATTCCATGAAACATTTTTTATAAAAGAAATAAAAATATTTTTAAACGATACGTGTGAGTATTAATAATGTATATATTTTATTATATAATACGGTAAATTTTTAAGGGGATGAACTTAATTTAACACATAATCTTTTACAATAATTCATTTTTCATATTACAACTCCATATACTTAGAGATACCATTGGCAGCAACTGACATTTCTATTGAATTGAACTATCGTTCGTATAACAAATATACACGCTAATATAAATATATTCATATATTATATTTAAAATACTTGAAAACGTCTAAAAGACATCTGAGTTAGGAACAGAATATAACATTTCTATATTTACACCAGCCAAACTGCACATGGAGACCTAATTTGAATGGGATTGGTTGAAACGTGATTGTGGTATTACGAAAGAAATGTAAAGCTGTTGAAGCAATTTTTTGCAAGATTCAAAGATAAATGTAATTACTTTTAGGTATGTGAGCTATTAAATGGATATCATTTCAAACGCATTCCATTCTTACAAACATATACGGACAAAGAACTACAGAGGCTCATCTAGTCTCTGATGATATTGTTTCCTTGCATAGTTTTGGAATACCAATCAAGTCTTCTGAAATAGTTTAATGTTTTGTCGTACTCAATTATAAAAAGTACCACTTTTTATGAGATCAAATTCTAACAGCCTAAGATTTCAAGAATAAATACGTATTTTTTTCGACAACTTAAGCTTAGTTTTTCAAAGATGAGTTCTTCGAGAATTGTATTTTATAAGTTCTTGTTAAATTGAAGATAGAGCTATAAAACAATTTAAAATTTCTAGATACATATAATTTTCGTTTAATTTTTGTTATGTTTATTACATCTGATTTTAAGCAGTCACTAGGTGGTTCTGGTAATTTCGAGGAATTATAAGCTTAAAATTCGTGGTTCGATCCATGCGAAAAACATAACGTAGGTAGTCCAAGGTGTAGCTTTGCGTTAAAATAATTTTGAGTATTAAGGTGAAGTTTAGTTATTAGTTGAACCTTGAGCTTAACTCGTACTTTAATAAATTCAAAACTTGGTCGCTGTATAAGATGGTATAACGATGTGTTGAAAGCTGACTTCTTTACCACACACAAAATATTTACTATTATCTTTTACATTTGTGAATTAAGAGAAATGTAGTATTTTATATACAATGATACCATAACTACAATTTTTAATTATTATTTTCATTCAGAAATTCATTGCTTCAGTAGAAACCATCTCTACCTCTCTTGCTATATATTATATGTATATATTTACATAAATTATAAATATGTCTCAAATAAATGATGGGTTCAGGTTCAGGATACAATGGATATAATCACCTGAATATGTCCCTTTAATCGTTTTAGTTTTACTCATCTGTTATTGTAGATTCTTACTTGTGTCGGTGTATAATTGAAGAAACGAACTATATTCAACACTATTTATTTTTAACATTTGTATAATTTATCTTTGCACAAATTTGATTTATATTGTTAAAAATTCTTCAGTGCATTGTTTTCATACTGTGTGATTATTATTGATATACTTGTATTTCATTTACTATTTTCACATGTGCATGGCATGGCCAGGCGGGTTAAGATGTTCGACTCGTAATCTGAGGGTCGCGGGTTCGAATCCCCGTCGCATCAAACATGATCGCCCTTTTAGCCGTGAGGGTGTTATGATATTACAGTCAATCTCACTATTCATTGGTAAAAGAGTAGGTGGTGGATAGTGATGACCAGCTGCCTTCTAGTATTATACTGCTAAATTAGGGACGGTTAGCGCAGATAGCCTTCGTATAGCTTTGTGCGAAATTCACCACACACCAAAATATTAAAATCAATGAATTATTAATCAGCCTACAGTGTTCGTTACCATCATTGGTACGAAAGTATGTAAAACCCATCACGTTAATAACAAAACACTTTATTTTAGTTTACTATTTTCACTCCTCTCTCTATTAGATAAGTTCCACAATACTAAAGTTGAGTTCTTGAAATGAATTTTATTGTTCTTTACCCAAAATAAACAAATAACTCGTTTATCTGCATAGGTAACATTATACATATAATTTAAATAAAGATCAAATGGTAAAACAAAGTCAGCTTTAAAAAGAGTATTTTGACTTCCTATTTGTTGAATAACCTAAAGACAACTGGTAACTACTTAAAGAATCTAAGGTGTGAACTGCTAAAAAGAAATTGTACCGATAGTTTATATCCATGGCGATTCTGTGAACCGCGTGACTTTTAATATTGTGTTTCTTGGCATGTTAGGTCTTAGACGTGATTTAATTAAAGCACTACTTGCCCGTGTACTTGTGGCTATTTCAACTGGAGCAAGCTATTTTATGATCTTAGCATATGTAAAATGCTAGACTTAAATGTACCAGCAGGTTCTAGGTACGACCCTAAGATAGCTGTTTTCTCATACGACAAGTTACTTGTGTAGTCGTGCAGAAATATATATCGTGGAAGCAAACTGCGTCGTGATTGCTGTTCAGTTGGTTTCTATAGGTAATGATGAAAGGTTGTACTGAAAGTGTGTTACAAACAAAACTAATTATTATAAGATATTCTGAACTCGTACCAGTATTTCAGAGACCATTTGTTCTAAAGAACAAAAAAAAAGAGTGTTTTTGGAAACGTTACAAAATTCCTTTGAACAACGTTGTCTGGTATCTATAACTGATATTATATGCTCGTCAAACAAAGGTGGGTAATTCACCTTGCCCAACATATATTTACCTCCACAAAATTATCACAACTACAGGTAAGCAGAAGCTGAATTTTTCGTACCAATCCAGTTTTCGCTTAAAACAATAGGCCGGGAGTGGCCCATTGGTTAAAGTGCCCGGATTATGAATGCTAAGATTCGTGATTTGTGACACGTCTTTGCAGAAACGAAACTTGTGATTCTGTGTATTCTATAGTAATAACGGTCACATTTCAATATTCGGTCAAATCGCCCCAGTAGTTGACTGTGGGGAGTTGTTGACCTGCTGCTTTTCCTCTAGTCTATTATAATCCCCTGTGTAACTTTGCGCAAAATTCTGAAACAAATAACAAAATGACAACAAAAACTGTCTGAATGAGAACTAAAACATGAAACAGTTAAATCATTGAAGTTCAACCACAAAACTGAAAGTAGCTGTCACGACAGTTACCTATCTTTGCTACTAAACTCCTTTCTAGAAGTTCAGCCACAGAAATGTAGATAAGCACTGGGAAAATGATTAAAGTTATCGACTTTACAACAGTATATTAAGTTTGCCAACACAAGGAAAAATAACAATCACTGTTATTTGATTATAAATTTTTCTAAGATATAATCACTCTATATATTGGAAATATGCCTTATACTTTTGTAATCGTTCTGGTAAAAAAAAAAAAAAAAATGAAATTCTAAAAGAACGCCAAAAGTGTGTGGTTAATGTAAGAAATCATTAAGATTAAGGGTACTTGACTTTAACAGTGGTAGGGGTTGGGTTGTTTGAAATCTTTTCTTCTTTGTTGTGTATTGTTAAAAGCATTTGACAACAATATTAAAAGCACACAAACTATACTTTGAAGAGGATTATAATTCAAAATACATAGGTGTATATAACACAATTGCCTGCTACAAGACTATTATTTTCTGCTGGAATATGTGAAAGTGGCTTGATTTGAAATAAATTTCATAAAGTCACGCCATACTTTAAGAACCAATTTTTGAAGCAAAATTATATTGCGTTCTATTTCTAAACACGTCGACCGTTTTTAGACGAAAAATTATAGAAATTTGTTATTGAGGCAATGGGCTCATACCCCATTTTCTGTGTCGTTAAAGATAAGACAAGGGGACTAACACCAGGTGGAGTTTCCGTGAACACGCAATATTTCAATCTCCGTTTTACTAACACCACTCAGTTAAGCCACCAGTGCGATTTTCTGCGAATTCAATTCAAAGTATCGAGTCCAAAGCGCTGGAGATACCGACCGATTAACTTATCACCTACAGTAAAAGGGAGGTAATTTTCTTAGATAGAAAATAAGTAGAGAAATAAATTTAGCTAGAAATAAACTCTTCCTCATAGTTGCCATGACAAGACATGATAAACAAACATAGTGGAACTTGCAGGTAAAATGGCAACAAAAGATTTTGTTTGTTTTTGAATTTCGCGCAAAGCTACACAAGGGCTGTCTGCGCTAGCCGTCCCTAATTTAGCAGTGTGAAACTAGAGGGAAGGCAGCTAGTCATTACCGTCCACCGCCAACTCTTGGGCTACTTTTTTACCAACAAATAGCGAGATTGACCGTCAATTATAAGGTCCATATGACTGAAAGGGCAAGCATGTTTGGTTCGGCGAGAATTCGAATCCGCAATCCTCAGATTACGATTAACCTACCTGACCATGTGGGGTCAGGCAACAGAAGGACTTACAAAGTGGAAAACACATTTATACTGTACATATCAAGCAAAACATAATATGAACAACCAAAATAACGCTCGTTTTAATTTTGGATGTCTTTGGATTATTATATTCTTTAAATACTTTTCATGGAAATAATGAATGTTTTCATGCAGTCTACTTCACGCAATCATTCAATAAGATTACACAGTAACATGTGCCTACTGAAAATCCTTTAAAAACTGTGAATTCGAATCGACCAAGAAACTTGGTCTTTGTTAGATTTAAAAAGTAAAATTTCTCCTTTTATAGCTGGATCAAATAAGTAACGGAATAGTTTTGAAATATGTTTGTAAAGATAGCACGAAGTATGTTAATTTTTATCTAATTTTTCTCATTTCAAACAACTAAGCTGGAAACTAAGAGAGACAAGCACATGGGACAGCCACAAGGAAACCAGAGTGCACACTACAAAGTGGGAAGAGTTAAATGTGTTATATTAAGAGGGGTATCCACTAGAAGTAAGCATCACACAATGGTGGGGATACAGCGTCTTTAAAAATCAACTCCTATTTGTAGACCTTTCTTTAGATATGAAACTAGACTTTAAAAAGTAAGAACAGATACATTCACTAAACTAATTAGTCCTGAGTCGTATTTTGAATGAATTGAATTTAAATTGATCTCTTCCAGGAAGTTCCAACCCCCTCCACTCATACAGTATAGCCATAACAGAAAGTTCGAAGGACTTTTGTTCTTTCATTCAACAGTTTTCGAACATAAAGCTCCTAATTCGTGAGAACCAATCTTTGTTCAAATTTACTAGAACTTTCTAAAAAAGGGATTATCATGAAAATATTATTTGAATATTCATGTCCAAGCTTTGAGACTATTTTGGGAACAATGAATTCGGTAGCGTATTTATTTATCTTTAAATAATGTTACTAGGTGTATAAAGGCCATGTTGATAAAGGATAAGATCAGAACTATAAGTGTGATGAGACATCACAACTCATCAACACGTTTTAGTACATACCGACATTTATTTCATTTATCTGTTCCTACGACTTGCTTTTAGGTATCATTGTTACAAACATCAATATATTGTTGTGATTACAACTTTTAATAACAGCATTGTGATGTCAAATAAAACAAGACAGGCAATTAGGGTATAAACACACCAATAAACATTAAAATCTAAGGTGGTTAAGGCATTTGAGTTGTAATCTGAGGGTCGCGGGTTCGAACTCCTTCACGCCAAACATGCTCGTCCTCTCAGCCGTAGGGGCACTATAATGTTACGGTCAGCCTCACTACTCGTTTGTAAAAGAGTAGCCCAAGAGTTGGAGGTGATGACTAGTTGCTTTCCCTCTAGTCTTACACTGCTACATTTAGGACGACTAGCGCAGATAGGTCTCGTGCAGTTTTGCGCGAAATTCAAAACAGACCAAACCAAACTAAAATATTAAAAATCAATGAGATATCAATCAGCCTCTAGTGTTCGGTACTAATAACATATCCATCGTATGATGGCATAAAATCATTCGTAAGAAAGTATGTAAAACCCATTTTCGTGAAGAAAATATCACGTATGAAAGTTAACAACAAAACACGTTTTCTTTAGTTTACTAACTGTCAACTTTGTTGGTTTTAAAATAAATCAAACCTGACAATATGGTAGACGATTGATATGTTTCTAAAGCGATACTTCCTGTTCTCATATCGTACCTGTCTCTGTTCTGTTGTGATAAGAACTTACCCAGTAAAAACGAAGGACAGGGAATATTAACTGCGTCTAAGTTAGCACGCTGTTAAGTTCATTTGTTAACTTTTGAGACATTCAAAATTCAGCAACATAACACAAGAACCCTAACTTACTTGATCCAAATTTTGTAAGTGAAAACATTTAATCTTATTTCTCGTTGCGGCTTTACTTAGCTGTTTTAAAAAAAAGATGCAATAGTGAATAGCCAAACACTAACTAGGAGAAAATAAAACGATTATCTTTCCAGTTAAATGAACGTTGTTGTTACTGTGAAATGTAATTTAATTTTTCACGTTGACACTAGCCTGAATATAAGCATATATAAAGTTTTGAAACTACTTATAGAAACAGTCAATAAAATGGGTACAAAATATAATTATTATGGGACTACCCATTCCCTTTTGTATGAAAATAAACTGCACCAAAATACAATCATATGCTGATCTCTTGCATTGTCACTGATTGTCATCCAACTAACTAAATACAGTATGCTACATTAGCATGACAGTCATATAATACTGTCCCTAGCAGTAGCATAATCAATTTACTCATAGGTTCCATTTTATAAATCTCACATGATAAACATCTAGAAATCAAAAGCTTAGTTGAAAAAGAGTATTCCATGATACAGAATAAAGCGAAAACTTGCACTGCAGTGAGAGATGTACTTGAAATCAGCACTCTTAGTAATAACACCAATCTGGATGGAAATTCCCAAACTCCTCAGAAGTGATTTTACCCAGCACTAGATATGTTGTTTGCATGATAAACCGAAATCCACTAGAGATTATACTAATGACCTAGTTCTGTGTACCGGTATGAATATGAACTCCAGAACAATAAGTTACTTATCAGTACAAAGTGGCCCTAACGAACGCTTAGCTAGCTGTTCAAAAATCGCTGTTCAGGAGAGATAACCAAAAGGCTGAAATTGGGATCATACCTTAAAAAATAAGATTAGCAAAGGTGGAAGAGATTACTCTCTAAAGATGAACCAATATTATTTTTTGGAAATAATCCACCATAGTTTAATGGCAAAGAAGACAACAGTACTAAGATCAACTTCTGTACATGTACAGTGAAGCATGCTGAGAGACAAATACAAGTGGGGGTTGCATTTCAGCTAATAGTGATAAACGTCTGCACAAAGTATGTGGTACTTTGATTGCCTATAATTACTAGTATGTTTTTTATCCATCAGGACTTATTAAATCAGTTTATTATAAATTCATCTTAGTGTGACAGTGTTTATTTGTTTGTTTGGTTTGAATTTTGCGCAAAGTTACTCGAGGGCTATCTGCGCTGGCCATCCCTAATTTAGCAGTGTAAGACTAGAGGGAAGGCAACTAGTCATCACTACCCACCACCGACTCTTGGGCTACTCTTTTACCAACGAATAATGGGATTGATCGTCTCATTATAACGCCCCCACGTCTGAAAGGGCGATCATGTTTGGTGTGATGGAGAATCGACCCTGTGACCCTCAGATTACTAGTCGAGTACCTTAATCATGTGGCCATGCCGGGCCTGCGAGATAGTGATCACAAGCATGCAAAAAGTGTGATGAAACGATACTTGGAGGTAAAAAGAGGTTGATATATCAGCGGCAGTAATGGCGTGGCCTAAACAAAGCATCCATAGATATATATATATATATATATCATGAAGGCTGTTTTGAATTAATATAACGAGCTACCAAATCAGAATTATTATGAGAAAGACAAACGGCAACCAAACAACTTAATGAGATTATAACAAGCAATATAGGGGCAATATTTCACAGTCATACACTGAAAAATATATCGTATGAAAAAACAAGGTGATACAATTTGTCTAAGTAAAAGCCTTATTGTATTGTAAAATGTACTCATTTCTCATTCATATTTTCTGTATTAATGTACTGTGCTAATGATAAGTTGATTATTTAGCTGAGTTGCAGTTACTTGTGACTTCAGCACATGAATCTAATACTATACGAAATATTTCCTTACCCCTCATATAATTAATGCAATCTGAATACATCCATTTATCAATTTAAAAAATTCAAATGGTTGCACCTAATATTAGTTGTTTACATTTCACACACGTTAAAACTCCAGAAAGAGCCTCTTTTCAAGATACACGTTTTTTGTGACGAAAATTGGGTGATTTAAAGTACGCTGCCTACGACGCTATAAATGTCTTCCAAACATAAACTTTCGAAACAAAAATTACTGATTCTTGAAATTTAGACGTAATTATTCAGTAGGCTATATATTCGACCTCTGTTACATTCCAAGAACGAAGAAGGTGTAATTCGAAGTTGTACATTGTCCTTCCACATCATTAACCTTTATTTCAATGTGCTTTTTTTTTGTCAATTAATTCTTCCATTATACGTGTTCTTAGAAATTTCAGCCAAAACCTGTCTAACCAGAATGAGAAATCGTTTTCCGATGTCCTCTAAATTTCCCTCTAATTAAGTCTAAAATATATATTTAATGTTAGTTGATAACGTTGCTGGGCAACTCAGTTGTTCATGGGTGTATTAATACATGTGATTTTTTTTTCATTTCTTTCCTTTCTTTATTTTTAACTATTTTTAATTATGGGTATTGTCATACAACTTCATTAGATAGAAAATTGTGGATAAAAAGTATGTTTTCAATTGGTATGTCTTCATAACGCTATTTTATAGAAATATTCATTTGAGATTTAATCTACTATTTAGCAAAGGTCTGTTTATGTGTTCACTTATATCTGTCAAATCGCTGCACCAATTGTCACCACACCGTTCGCGTATTTAAGGTCCTCTGAGATGTGACATAGGGAACTCGCCGTTTGAATACGATTCTTGATGCCACACCCTGGTTATCTTTTGTCTTCCCCGTACGTTTAGCGGATACGATGGCTGGAAATCTATAGTATAAAGCAGCTTATGTTTTCATGCCTCTTTCTTTGTTCGTGACGACAGGTTTCCAACTTCTCGACATGTGATCACTATGAACCTTCAAGAAATTCTTGGGTATGCCCCAGAGGGAATCCAAAACCCCTTACCTATTTATTTTCTAATTTTTGGTAGGTTCAACGATATTTAAATTTGTCCCCTTGCTACTAACTAAGTGTTGTAAACAAACACCAATCACGTGAAGTTAACGAAATTAATGCCGAACCTGACGTAGATACCTTTACTGATACATTAGAAATACTTCATAAAAAAAGAAATTTTATTTAAACAGTTTTAAATATTTCCTCGTTTTACTTAAGAAATAACCATAATTACGATATATTAACTCAATATTATAGAAACAACTACTAAATGTAGTTTTCATGTATTTTGTTCTTGGTTGTCCTACTAAAATCTATTTAAAGTAGTATATTGTTTGGTAGGGCCCGTTTGAAAAGTATTTAAAATTAATGCTAGTGTAATGTTTAGTAACGCACTTTCTAATATCATTTAAAATTAATATTAGCGTATTGTTAGTAACGTAATTTTTAAAAGTGCGTAAAATTAATATTAGTCTATTGTTTTATGACATCCATTTAAATTGTTTGAAACAGTTCTGGTATATTATTATGTGTTAATGTGATTAAAACAGTATTAGTGTATTTTTGGTGAGCTCTGTAAAAGTATTTCAAAAAAGATGATGATCGTGGCAAATGGTGAGCGTGACAGTCTGCAGGTCAACAGATTCAAGATCTGAACTCGAAAATTTTATACACTTTTAGCAATAAACGTATTATAAAAACGATGGTCAATACCATTATTCCGTTAAGAATAACTGAGCAAACTTAGAAAGTTGTGAGATATGTTGGATAACAATTCTAAATTAGGAATTACTGTGTTTGAACCTTTGGCCTCTTACATGACAGCTTAGAGTTGCGTAAGGTGGCGTTCAGGTGGAAAATATTAAATACCATTTGAAGTTGTCTTAAAATGTTATAAAAACCAATTGTAAATTAGTCTTTGTTTTGACAAATCTCTTAGTGGATCGTTTTGACATAGTTTTTGTATATTAAGGAGAAAAATCCTATGTAAAATTGTTCTAGTCGCACTGAGCTTCTAGTTAGGAGAGAATTGGTACGACTATGTTGAGACTCTAGTGATAAAGAAAGGAAATAAATTTAGATGTTTTGTGTTCTGGAATATATCGTAGAATTTATATCGTAACCCATATCTGATAAAAGTGTATCAGATGTGTATCAGAAAGTATATCAGCGTTCACTTACAACTGGCGAATCGTTGGACTGTTTTTCACCAAACCTGGCATTTACCCTTAGGGCCCCTAGGGAGTGACATGGGTCGATGTTCAGATGTAGCCTCTCTCTCCTCCTTTGGGCCCTTTTCTGTTCCATGTATAGAACGGGTAAGTCAGCAAGTATTTAATTATGATGGTTTCTAAAAACCTTGAGCCAAATATAAATGTTTTTAAATTGCATTTTCTGTGCAAAATTTATGAGCGGTTACACATACTAACTTTGTCATTTGGAGTGTGGTATGCCCAGAAATTTAAATCCATGTTATTTTTTACTAAGACCAAAATCTTAAGGCCAGGGATTGTATGAAACATTTTAAACCAACTTATGTGAAATGTTATTGCTTTTTTTATATAAATGGGTTTATATATATAAATGTGTGTGCATATATACAGACAATATACTATTATATAGGTTATTAAACTTTTAAAGAAAATTTAAGTTTATATTGCGGAGATAGAATTAAAATTAATGTCTCTCGAATGCTCAGCAGTAAATCTGAGGGCTTATGACGATAAAATTCGGGTTTTGATATCCATGGTGGGCAGGACACATAAATCTTAACCCTGGATGGCCAGGTGGTTAGGGCGCTCTACTCGTAATCTGAGGATCGCGGGTTCGAATCCCCTTCACACCAAACATGCTCGCCATTTTAGCCGTGGGGCGTTATAACGTTACGGTCAATCCCACTATTCGTTGGTAAAAGAGTAGCCCAAGAGTTTGTGCTGGGTGGTAGTGACTAGATGCCTTCCCTCTAGTTTTACACTGTTAAATTAAGGACGGCCAGCACAAATAGCCCTCGTGTAGCTTTGCGCGAATCATAAAAAAACAACAACACAAATCTTATTGTGTAGATATTACTTAACAACAACAACAAACTAGCATTAAACAACTTGAAGGATTATAAACTTAGGTATCTCTTTACAAATCCAACAGTGGCATAGCGGTATGTCGGGTTTCGATACCCGTGATGGGCAGAGCAGAGTTAGCTCATTGTGTAGCTTTGTGATTAATTCCAACCAATTTCTTTACAAACATTCAGGCATATTTTAAACGGTAGCATATTTAATTTTAATGGTATAAAGTTAAGACAATCTTCGAAATATCTTAAAGTGGTATTTGGTTATAAGTTTAGTGATATTTAAAAACTTTGATAACAAAATGAGCGAAAACTCTGGTTCAGGACTAAATACTTTTTGATTCGTAGGCTTAATAATTGATATTTTCATTTCTTTAACGCAACAGTAATAACGTTTATTAGTTTCTTTTAGAAAAAAAATATTGGTGGCCAACTTACGAACTCAACTGAATTAACCACATAAGCCTTTGTAGTTATATCCTTCCGTTTCATTAAGCGCAGTTTACAATATATTTCTACAATCTAGTTACTTTAATGTAGATATATTTATAAGTGTGTTTTCTTCCTTTCAAGTGAATATTTTAGATTATTCGTAGAGTCCAGTGACATAAACAAAGAAATATTTCTGGGTGTGTTCTATATTTCTTTCTAGTAAAGTCAACGAGTTTTTTGTAAAGTCCACTTACATAAACACAGAAACATTTCTAAGTGTGTTTCTTGTTCCTTTCAAGAAAAGTTACCAAATTATTTCTAAAGTCCGCTGGTATAATGTAATTTTTATACTTCCATTATTCATTTTCTTCGAGTACAATTCCTAAGATTATTTGGGAAATTGGAAGATTGCTTCTTAAACTATCAGCGAGGCATGATTTTCAATTAAAAAATAGGAATATTTTAAACTAATTCGATTTCGTCAATTTCGTTTTTCTTGGTCCACACTTGATTATAACCAACAACTAAATTTACAGCTTCACGAAAATGATTATCGCCTAGTAAGAAAATTACTAGCAACATGGTTGGTTATTTTCATATTCGATTCCTACAAAAGATTAAATAAAAATGGGTGTGTGTGCACGTGATGTTTAAATGTATTTGGGAGGAATACACTTTACTTTGTACACTTACGTTCTCTAGTAAAACGTCTTTTTTTCAACATTTAGTTATTTATTTTAACAAGAATAAATTGATGTTGAAGATAAGGAAGGAAATGTTTTCCTTTTAGCTGATGTATAACGAACTGTACTCATTACTTTTCTTCATTCTTATTCCAAAGTTTGAATGTTTTCACTCGTTATTACACCTACGTTTACATAAATGAGCTTTTGTTTGTTTATTTGTTTGTTTGGAATTTCGTGCAACACTACTCGAGAGCTATCTGCGCTAGCCCTCCCTAATTTAGCAGCGTAAGACCAGAGGGAAGGCAGCTAGTGATTACCACTCACCGCCAACCCCTGAGCTTATTTTTTACCAATGAATAGTGTGATTGACCGTAACATTATAACGCTCCCACGGCTGAAAGGGCGAGCATGTTTGGTGTGACGGGGATTCGAATCTGCGACCCCCGGATTATGAGTCGAGTGCCTTAACCACCTGACCATGCCGGGTCATAAATAATCTTTTAAAGAATATATTTTGCTTTGAAAACAGAAATGTCGAGGTTTAACTGAAAAATAATGGGGGAAATACACGTTTTCTTTTCTAAGTTATGATAAATCAGTTATTCCCTTTTATAGCATTGACTGTAATCCACCCAATATCATTCAGTTAATTACTTATCAATATATACATAAAATACACTCCAGTAAGTAACAGATACGTACTACAAAAATAACGTCGTATTACCGAATAAAAAACAAAGAGTAGAATATTACCATTAACATTCGGTGATCTGTCTTTTTAATATTTAAGGAATAAACACGGTTATACATCGTATATACACTTATAAGATTTTAAATATAAGCCTATAGAACTACACTCCACTCAAGGCAAAGAAATGGAAGTTGTACCACATATGCTCAGTTGGATTTACATTCGATGATTGCTCTAGTCATCCAAGAGTGGTAGTGTCTTGACCTTACATCCATGGTTATTCTAAAAATACTGTATTCGTACTTCACAGTAGCTACGAACAATAACAGCATTAACAATACTCACATATTTACTTGATACCAGATAATTGTTACAGATAATAAATCACATAACCCTCATCAACTACATAAAACAAGAAATTTATAACCTAGAAGTTTATATCAAATTTGCAGAATCATAACATGAAAAATGTATGTTAAAGGAGAAAAGAAAACGAACAGTAACTATTTTGTAGATCGCATAAAGTTTTGTTAAAGAAATTTGTAAGCGCACAACGGTTAATTATGTAACGACAGTTTAATTTCTCAAGATGCTTATTAACCATTCATTAAACAACATATAACTAGATATATTTTAAATTGCATTATTTCAGTAAATTTTCGTTATATTATCAGTTATTTTCTAAAACTGTTATAAAATAAAAAAGATGTTGTAAGCCTGGTAAATTTGATAATAAATTACAAAATGTACGAGCCTTTAACAAGGTCTAAGAAATTCTGCAATTACTTTGCACATTTATTCTTTGTTTTTGTAGTCAAACAGATAAATTTAAATAATTTACTCTAATTTTATAATATAATGTTGAATGATTGATTTAATTCTACGTTCGAAATGTATGTATCTTACTTAAACTTGTGAGCTTTGTTACTTCCGTAGAATGTCTTCGGATTTCTGTCATTTGTGAATGTATCTTATGTCATGGTTTGAAAGGCCTTCATTATCTTTTCGCCTTTTAAAGTAAGATTTAAAGAGAAAGGTTAATAGTCTGTCAGTTATACCTGCATGTCAAATACGGGGAAAGAAACTTCAAAAACATAGCAGTTCCCCGTTGGCTTTCCTTGAATAGCCTAAGATATGGGTGGTCTTATAGTAAGGCACTGATGTGCTGGCCATAGTATTTCCTAACTTGAAGCTCCTTTGGAATGAAAAAAAACAAACAAACAACAACTCAACTAACGAAAATCAAATAATTGAAAACTATTACTTATTTTTCCAATTTTGCCTATGGGTTGTCAATAGTGACACAATGTTGTTTTCCTACTGATATACTGTCGTGGGTTTCTTAGTACTTCTTTCTTATTGGTTTCTTAATTCTACGTTACCATGAAATTGCATTCAAGTCAATACAGATTTTAGTTTGGTAATGTATTGATTTAAGATGTTAGCTGTTTTAAATAAATTTGTTATATAGGATTGTTTTAAGTACAAACTATTACATTATGTTAGTTCTGAACCATGTATTTATCTTACCTCCGATCAAAGGTCCTTAATAATTATCTGGGCGTAATGGAAAGAACGTAACTTATCGGTTTGCTAGGAATATACACAACCTACCAATAAACAAAAATAATGCAAAAACAACCATGTCCATGCTATCTTATTTAAGTAATCCTTACATATAATTACGCGTACAAAAAGTCCTGTATCGTCAGTAAACCACTGCTCTTTCACCCAGAAACAAGAAAAGAGAAGAGAAGGTTACAAGATGGCTCAAGCCAAACAGCTGCTTCTGCTACACACACTTGTCTGTGTAGCAGGATCATAATTTTCTTCATTACATGAAATATAATGTGAGACCAGCTACGCAAAACTCTTTCCAGGTAATATCATGCGGTGACAGAAAAGGTCATCACAGATACTGCTCTTTCCAGGTAATATCATGCGGTGACAAAAAAGGTCATCACAGATACTGCTCTTTCCAGGTAATATCATGCGGTGACAAAAAACGTCATCACAGATACTGCTCTTTCCAGGTAATATCATGCGGTGACAAAAAAGGTAATCACAGATACTGCTCTTTCCAGGTAATATCATGCGGTGACAAAAAAGGTCATCACAGATACTGCATACCTTTTTGTCTTTTGGGTCACAATAATATTTTCTGAAGAATTCAGATTTGACAAATTTCGGAAAGTGAACATTCCTTGAATGATCTGTGTGTTAAAATAAGGCAGTTTTTCTTGTGTAGTTTATGGTTCCATTTGATAGTATTCGAAGATATGCTGCTCGATACTTTATATTCTCGAACAATATAATGCCGAAGTAAAGAATTAGCAAAACTAATACATCCACCACACACACACAAAAAATCAAATTTCCATACCCGTAGAGTTCGGCACAAATAACCTAAATTTTCTTTCGAGGGTTAGCACAAAAATGTTATGGTTTTTTTATAATTAACTAATTTAATTTCTGGATATTTCCTGGCGAACATTTTTGTATCAGTAAAATAACTTGTAGTTAGGAAAATAGACCTTAAAGCATTTAATGAAGGTCATATTTGTGGCAATTGAATCTGGCCCGACACGGCCAGGTGATTAAGACGCTCGACTCGTAATCCGAGGGTCGCAGGTTCAAATCCTCATTATATCAAACCATGCTCACCCTTTCAGCCATGGGAGCGTTATTATGTGACGGTCAATCCCACTATTTGTTGGTAAAAGATTAACCCAAGAGTTGGCGATGGATGGTGATGATTAACTGCCTTCCTTCTAGTCTTTCCTAACTTAGGGACAGCTATCGCAGATATCCATCGTGTAGTTTTGCGTGAAATAAAAAACAAACAAACAAACCTCTTGAATCTACTGGTAGTAGAAACGGAGCTTACATTGTATAATGTAACCTGCATTACTATTAAATAACTTTTTTATTAGTAACTTGGTCTTACAGAGTGTTAAAACCTGTATTTTCTTTAGTATGACCACTTCTAACATAATTCAAGCGTAATCAAGTGATCTATTACATCAGGAGCGAAACCACCAAAACTATAGAAAAATACAGTTACGTGTATAGTTTTTAGTTTGTATCCGTACGATTTACTTTTGGATCCCGTTTTGTCCTTATTCTGAGATGTGAGCAAAAAATTAAGCATTTGCTAAACATGAACAAACAAATCGTTCCTATTTGAAGTCCTTCCCATTTCCACCATTAAGGTCACAGCATGGGTCTTGAAGCGACCCCTAGTGACGTAGAAATGGACATTGTTTCATTTACTGTTAATGGTGTTTTAAATTACAAGCACGACTTAAGTTCGTTGACGTGATATCTCTGCCGGTTGTGAGCGGAAACCGGTTAGACGTGGAAGCTCTGTTGATTTCTTAATGGGTTCCTTGAGCCTGATTAAGAAAAACTCAAGTCCTTGTTGATTTCTAAAGGAAATATAACTAGCAGTTTCAGATTCTTAATAGCAATCACCTTTAATGATCACGGAACTTTTATATTGAAAAATGTCAATGAAATGCCCCTATTTTATTTGGTCTGGTTTAAACTGGTTAAATTATTCAGAAACAACCTTTTTTTGTGCAGTCATTTCGCTTACGATTCGGCAATATATTAAGAGTAATTAACTTTTTCCTTTCATCCTAGACCGTAACGTAACAAATATGAAGTCTTTCTTGAAACACAATTAACAAATAAAAAAAGCATAATGATTGTGGTATGAAATTATAGGAAGTGTCGTGTCCCCTGTTTATATTCTCAGTATGACTTGACAAACATAGTTGTGTTTTTGTTGATAAATTCAATTCTTGTTATACTGTTTAGTCTATTTTAAAAACTGGTTTGAGTGTGAATATTTTATTTTAAGTTTTGAACTGAATTTACATTTTTACATAATAAATACATAATAAATGTTGTTTTTATTAAACTGACAACTTGAAAGGTCCTAATAAGTACCTTTTCTGTTAATGACACAGTATGACCTAATTAGGATTGCATTTTTCGCAATCTCTCAGTCTTCTGCTGCTTGATTTTATCACGAACATTAATAATGTTGTGCAAACATATTGTTGATTGCTTATAGGAACAGCGTATATGATACGCACCCCCGCTAGTACAGCGATGAGTCTACCGCTAAAATCAGGGGCTTGATTCCCTCGGTGGGCTCAGCAGATAGCTCAATGTGGCTTTGCTATAAGAAAACAAACACACGTATATGATACTTTCTCGTAAGTGTTCAATTTGACTATCAAATGGATATCATGAAGTAGCTCTCAGTATTTCATAATACCATTTTTTATCATTTTATAATTCTTTCCTATTTATTTTAACGTTAATACCAGTTCAACAAAACACTTATACCAATTTCTGACAATTCTAGTTCCATGTCAATATTAAAGCAAAATTTTATAGCTCTAAACTTTAATATGGATAACATTAACTGGAAGTATTCATATGTTACTGGCCCGTTCGACTCGTAATCTGAGGGTCGCGGGTTCGAATCCCCGGCGCACCAAACATGCTCGCTCTTTCAGCCGTGGGGGCGTTATAATGTGCGGTCAAGCTCACTATTCCTTGGTAAAAGAGTACCCCAAGAGTTGGCGGTGGGTGGTGATGACTAGCTGCCTTCCCTTTAGTCTTACACTGGTAAATTAGGGACGGCTAGGACACATAGCACTCGTGTAGCTTTGCGCAACATTCCAAAAAACAATCATATGTTACTAACTATGCACTGTGTATACTAGCTTGATGACAGTCTGTAACATTATCTTTGAGCACTTCATAACATTAAATAACAATATATTTGTAGGTTTTCTAATAATATACGACACCGATCTAATAAAAAATAATAACAGCGTAGAGTATTGTCATTTTCGATAAAAAAAAAAACCTTATTGAAAACTATTACTCCGTGTATTTTATGGCACTAACTACATGTACTTCACAAGAATGTATGACCGTTTTAGAGCAATTAATGACCTTACATCGTATTAGCTTTGGGTGATTTGCACTATGCCACACTCATTGGTGATATTTAATGTTTATATTAAGGGTATACCGTTAGTAATACGCTTTATTACCTCTTCTGGTATCGAAATAAAAGAATTAAAAACTTAATACCTTTGTTTCTGAGAATGTAACAAATACAACAGAGTTAGGGCTTAAATAAAACCTATGAAACTTGTTTATATTTATTATGTATATTATCTCCTTATTTAATACTCAAAATTCAGTTAGTATAAGAACATACGACAACCACCCATTAAAAACGTACTTGTCAAGTGTTCGATGATTTCCTTACAAATTTTGAAGTTTTATAGTTAAATTAGTTCATTATACATGTTTGAATTTGTTTTACAATAGCAGTAATATCAAAAGTCGTCAATGAACTATGAGCGTTGTGTAAATTTGTTTAAAAAGGTACATGTGACTAAGAGGTGTAGAAACATCAGTTGGTACCAGTTTACATCTAAATGAATGGCATTTTTTCGCATAAATCAATATATTTGAAATCTAAAATAAATCAGCGTAATTAAAGATATAAATATATATTGCTTGGATTAGAAATTAAAAAAGAAACAAAAGTAACTGTTATAAGATAAAGTTTTAAAACAAAATATCCACCTTCATTTTATACAAAAGTCGCAAAAAAATCAGAACAAAACATGTGTATTTTACAGCCACAAACTTAAGAAGGTTTTTTTGCCTTCTTTCTCTTATTTTTTTTTTATTTTAATACATGTTATTTCTTGAAGCTTGTACTTTGCCCAATTATTCCTAAAAATATGATAAAATGGAACATCTTAACTCAAACGGTTTTGTCTAAGCGATCTTACAAACTACACAAAACCAAGGGCTATACTTATTTGAATACAAACTGGAGAAAGTTGGAAGCGAATGGGAAGAACGAGAGGAGAGGCCATGTGGAAGGAACAGTCGTGCCGAAAGCCTATTATTATTGTCGGGAGTAAACAATAATCAACTCTTGAACTATTCTTTGAGTTTTAGAATATAAGACATCTCATTTTGAAGCGTTTTAGCTGTTTTCTGTATCATCACAAAAGTTTGTGTTGCAGGTTCTGTTTTATAGTAGAAAAAGAAAGAAAACTTGAAAACTTGATTCATTTACGACGCACATTAAACTCCTCTTTCTTTCATACACACCATTTAAACATCCGTCTTTTAGTTTCTTTCTTTTTCTGAACTTCTTTGGTTTTTGTCCATCTATTTAACTAGTTGTCCACCGGTCAGCTATTTGTCTATGTTTTATAACTATTATATTGTTTGTTTATTTGCTTTTATTTATGTTACTGAGTTCATCTATCAGTCTGTTGATGCTTCCATTTTCTACCTATTTGTGTAACCATTACTCAAATCTTTTAAATGTAAATATAAATTTCCGGATACATTATCTTCGTTAATGTACCAAAACATCTCTTAAGATTCCCTCTTTGAAAACCAGCAGTTCGGAGTTGTTCTTGGGCAGTCGATAAGCATATAAATTTGTAAGTAAATCGAAATGAAACTACTCGTAGATAATAAAAAAGCGGTTATTTTAGAGCCAAAAAAATCGTAGAAAATGTAAAAAGTATATAAATAAATATTAAGCGTACTGGAATTTCAAATTCTTTTTTACTCCATTTCTGACATTAAGCGAAAGATAACCTTCTCCACAGTGTACAAGATCAAACCATCCACTGGTCACAAATTAAAGTTCTTTGAGATTGCAAAGCCTCTCTACTCAATCAACATCATAAACTTCTGTCTTACTTATAAAGACGGCCCCTTACCTAATTTTTGTTCTGCTTGGCTGCGCATTTCAATCAGAAAATGCAAACGTCCAAAAAATGTAAAGATGATGTAGAATCTTCTTGCATTTATACATCCGTTTAGTTAAAGTGTAATGGACCTTAAGAGACACAGAGAACTTTGTTAGTTTAACGTAATCTTGTTTTCTTTCCTCGAAATAAGATTTTTTTGGGATCTTTTTTTATCAAGGAGAAACTCAATTATAAAGTTCTTTTTATGGTTAATAAAACCGATTACTCATTTCGTAAGCTCCTATTTGGAATTTAATGTTCTCATCCCATATTAATTATTATCGAGTTTAATGTTGCTTTGAAACCAACAGTGAAAAACTAAATTTTCTTAAATCTTGTAAACATAGCTGTAGTTGTGACACAGAAATGTGTCTCGTTTAGCTGTAGATGTGACACAGACATGTGTCTCGTTTAATTTTATATAAATAGAAGATTATACAAATCAATAAAAAATTAAAATATATGAGTTATAATTACGGACAAAAACTACCTAAAGAAAGTAAGGAAAGTATAGGGCCTGTGGCTAGGTGGTTAGGGCGTTCGACTTGCGATCTGAAAGTGGCGGATTTGAATCTTCCTAAAATCAAACATGCTCGACCTTTAAGCCTTGGGAGCGTTATAATATTACGGTCAATTCCACTATTCGTTGGTAAAAGACTAGCCCAAGAGTTGGCGGTGAGTGGTGATGACTGTCTGCCTTTCTACTAGTCTTACACTGCTAGATTAGGGACGGCTATCGCAGATGGCCCTCGTGTAGCTTTGCGCGATATTCAAAACCAACAAACCAAGGAAAGTATATAAATAATATATCAACACAATGTATCTGCTATTTCCGCCCACCATCAGGGCTCTTCAAAGTATTTGGGATACGGCAGATACGTTAGTGGTTGAAACGCTATTTATTTTATCAAATGGCGTGACAACTACAGTTATCGGGTAAACTAGACGAAGTTGGTGAATAATTTATTTTTCACCAATTTTACTTAAGACACAACACATCAAAATCAGGGTAAGATTTTTTTAAATGTGATATTATTTATTTATTTTATAGCCATATATTATTAATTAGTATTTTCTTGAAGTTGGAAAATAATTAATTTTTCATCAATTTTACTTAAGCCACAACACATCAAAATTAGGCTAAGCATTTTTTAATGTGATATTATTTATTTATTTTATAGCCATATATTATTAATTAGTATTTTCTTGAATTAACCAGCTTATTATTTAGAAGAACTGGCGAACCACTAAACTAGTTTGCTTGATTCCAGCGTGGGTCAAAATAACCCTGTGTCAATGGAAAAAGACTACCGTAGTTAATATTAATACGAATTTCCAAGTAAAAGTATGAAGAATGCATTAAGATACGTAAATCAAACTATACAACTATACCATGGCTGGCGAAAAATATTCAGTTCTAGCGTTTGGCAACTATTACGTTCACACGCAAGGTACCTGACCTGTCCTCAAGAACTAAGCAAGTCGTTTTTCGATTTAAGCTAAACAGATATTCTTTTGTAGTGTGTGTGTATATATAATATGATTTTTTGCAGAAAATAGTAGATGCATTATCTTGCTTGAGGATTATTATTATGTATAAGTGATACGATACATGTACTAAAGAACGTAACATGTAGGTATTTTAGACGATTTAGTGGGTATAGTTAATAAAGAAATTAGTCTGTAGTTTATATGAAAAGGTTCCTTTATCATATTTTATTCAAATAAATATATATTTTCTTTAATAGATTCAATGTATATTTAATTTGAAATAATACACGCTTTATATAGAACATCTAATATTTACATACAGTATTTAAAATGGTAACATACAAATGTTACCATCTGTGTCTTTCCAAAATTGTTTTCAATACTGTATTTAAATATACATCAAATATCCTCTATAAAGCATGTACTACTTCAAATTAAGTACATATAAATGAAGAGGCCCAACACCATCAGTTGCATACCGACCTATTAATTATAATTATTAGAACTATACATAATTAAAAGAAAGCGCAAAAAAAGAGAGAGCAAATTATATAACATACTAGTGTTTTTCATGTTAACTTTGAACAGAACCGTACAGGTTCGTTTTATTCTACCATAAGTTTATTATAATACGGTTGTAAAACACTGTTCCACACGTTCTTTGTTATTGTTGAAAATTGAGCCAAGCTACTTGGTTGGTGTTAGTTTCAATCTTAATAATATTTGTATATGTACTTTGTGAGGCCAAACCAATGGCTTTTTTGTTCCCATCCAGGTATCATTTAACCATTTGTTGCAAGATTGAGATTAATATCTTGGTGGAGATGAATTCCCGGCTCACAAGTCGGCCCGGCAAGGCCAGGTGGGTTAAGGCGTCCGACTCGTAATCTGAGGGTCGCGGGTTCGAATCCCCATCGCACCAAACATGCTCGCCCCTTCAGCCGTGAGGACGTTATAATGTGACGGTCAATCCCACTATTCGTTGGTAAAAGAGTATCTCAAGAGTTGGCTGTGGGTGGTGATGACTAGTTGCCTTACCTTTAGTCTTGCACTGCTAAATTAGGGACGGCTAGCTCAGATAGCCCTTGTGTAGCTTTGCGCGAAATTCAAAAACAAACAAACAAGCTAACAAGTCATACTTCTGGCGGAAATCATAAGACGAATAAGAATCTGCTGTATTTCTGCCAAGATTCCAATAATTTTGTTAGTTCTCCATTGGCTGAGATGAAACTTGTACTTCTATTGGTTATTCAGAATGCTTTAGTGTAAACGTTAGTATTTGTTCGCGATACCAATTTTTTATACGCCATTGAACACAGTATTATTGATTGTTGCTAAACAGTTTGAATTTATATACAGAGAGCACACTCCAGCTTTGATCATTCTATTGTTTTTGGGCAGTTACAGGTTCATTGAGCACGCTTCATGCTTATGTGTATCTTGCTGTTCTAAAGGTAACGTTTATACCTGTACCTTCTAGATCAGTTACAAGATCTCTATTGGATTACAGTACATAACATAACTTTTATACACTGGTTTCCTTCACCTATACCTTTAAGAGTTTGCACTTTCTATTTTGCCTGCTTTCTACTATCAACAGTACTATCTGGTTTCAGATATCGTATCCGGTATTTTCACATATTTACTTTCTACTCAATCCAAATTAATACTGAGAATAGTATGACTGTCTGTATTTTATATGCATTATGCTGATGTGGCGCTGTATGATTCATTAAAGGACAGCCAATCCCAGTGTAAACGATCATCACATGACTACATTTTGGACCAGTTCATATTCATATAACAGAGACAGAGCAATCACTTGAAATATATTTTCATTTATACCCGTTTTGTTCATTGTTTCTATAATTATTTCAATTTTTTTTCACTTTAGTTATTCTTCCATGTCCGTACTTTTATACAATCAGTGGAATTAATCGGTAAATAATATCAGAGATCCTGGTGAGTGAACAATAAGTTTATGGACTTATAAAAGCTAAAATCTGTGGTTCGATTTCCCGCAGTGAATACAGTGCAGTTAGCCCATTGTGTAGCTTTGCGCTAAAACAATAACGGATGAAATATATCTAACATATGTGTGTGTACGTATTAGGTATAATATATAGTTTATACATAATACTCAAATAAACCATAACAAAACTATTTAAGGACTAAAAAGCCAAGTTAAAAAATAAAACTGTATACAGATCATCTATAATTTCAAGATAGAGACTTAGGTCTTCGTTACATTTACATAAGCTTGCATCTAAATTCGAAATCTCTAATTACATATCTGAATTCTAGTTTTTTTAAGTGAATGATTACATGCATGTTGGGTAAAAGGTAAATCAGAAGTCTGGAGTATGTTGAAAATGAAATTAAGCCTGAAAAAATTAAATTACATATCTCAAAAATTGGAGCACTGATTCCTGCTTTTCATTTCACTGACTACTGCTCTGCACACAAGAGAATATGGGCATCTATCTACCTTTCTCTTAGAATAGGTCAGCAAAAGAAATAAAAAAGAATTTGAAGGGGAGGGCTGTGACGTCATCTCCAGCTATTTGTTTCAAAAGCGTAAAATTTCTAGAAAATAAAAAGAAACTAGTGAACCGAAGATGTTGAATCTAAAGTTTCATATGTTTTACTTAACACCAATCGGTGTTAAGATTATGAAGATTCCAAACTTCTATGTGTTTTACGTAACACCAACCAACAAACCAAAGATCATAATCCTAAATCCCACGTACATTACTTAACAACAACCAGTGAACAGAAAATAATTATTCTAAACTTCTACGTGTTTTACTTAACACAAACCAATTATAGATAGATAGTTATTCTAAACTTCTACGTGTTTTACTTAACACCAATCGATGACCGAAGATAATTATTCTAAACTTCAAATGTGTTACTTAACACAAACCAGTGAAATGAAGATCATTGTCTTAAACTTCAATGCGTTTTAATTGTCGTACAGATTTACAAATAGAATACAAAGAATTCCAGAGACTTAGTAAACGTTAGAGTCTGATATGATCAAAATATTTTTAGTTCAGGTCGGGAAAGAATTAATTTATTGTCTGCCTCATGTTTGATGCATTTTTTAAACATTTTACACAAATATTTACAATTAATTATTACTATGATTACTTTAATCAAAATTTTTAGGAGTAAAGATTTTTTCTGTTAATTATTTGAACTAAATTAAATTCAGTATTAGCTAACCATTAAATAAATTAAATATAATATTAGTCAATTATTATTTTAGACTTAGGCCTCAGACCATACCAGATTCAATGTCACTCTTTGCTGAAATTTCATCTCATTGATTTATTTCTTTGATTAATATGCTAAGCATATTATCAATATATTATTTACTTTTATATCTTTTTGAAACTTATGATTTGTCATGTATAATTTTCAAGAACATAATCTCCAGAACACAATTCATCAATTGTCAATAATTTACACCTGCACTAGGAATGTACCTTTGTGTTGTATACTGAAGTCAAGGATATTATTTCACTTGTAGGAATTTCTATGTACGAAAAAGTCCAGTTTAGAGATACAACTGTTATTTTTTCATTAAAATTAATAACTCTTGAAAGTTATTAACACAAAATAAATTATTTTAGTTGAATTTGTAATAAATTAGAGTAACATGTGACGTTGTTTCTTGTTTTTAAGGAAGTGAGATCTTAGTAATCTTGGAGATCTATATCTGTATGATTATTATTTAGAAGAAGAAAACTTGTCCCGAGTAAAACAATTTTCTGATGGCTATTCTAGATCCGCTCCAGTTAATATATGCTTTAAGGTGTTGAGAAATTACAGTGTACCATTACTGAAAAACCTCAATGCACGACAATGAAATCAGCATCTGTTTCCCCCACCGCCCACAGTGACAGCGAAAAGCTTCAATATGCATGTCAGGTCATTGTATAAAGCATTTAAAAACTCCCTTTTCCAGACAGATTAAAAGCTATTGTTTTATAAAAAGAAAAGCTCAGCGCAATACCTTTGGACTTCCATGCCGTGCCTAAACCAACCCTCCAAACTGAAATCTTGTCACGATACAGGTTCCCATCAGGCTTAACAACAACATGTACATAGAACACGTTTGCTTTATCAGCATTTACTATCAAGATTCTTGTCTCTTGAGTGGGTGGGGTTTTCATAGAGAGAGAGATGCTACAAATCCCACTGCAGTATAACTGATATTTTCAAGGTGGCTCGAGAGACGACACCTAAATTATGGCAAAATCTCGAGGGAGTGAAGGTCGGCCAACATAAATAAAGCATCTCTGTCTACATATTGCTGTTAATAAAGTTCATTTGCAAGCGTACCAACGACTGCAAGACAGTCCAAGGATGAGGAAAACACACTGAAAACAGATTGCTTTTCACTTGTTTGAGAAGAGTTTGAGTTGCTGCTTATAGTTCACAGAAGAGGAAATTAGTTGAAACTGAAAACAAGATTCTGAATGGATCTTTTAATTGTCATTTATTAAATTACTTTTAACTTAAAATTGTGAACGACAACTGGTTCAGACGTTCTAGATCTCCTGACACTAAATTTGGTCTGCCTTAAAACTTCAGTTTATGTACTTCAAAATATCGGATAATAATTTACAGTCAAGTAGAAATGGGTAATCTAAAGTAGCAGTAACCAACCATGTATCCTAAGAAGTTTTATCTTATAAAACATTATATCGTAGTGACACAGACAGAATAAATATATTAATGCTGTAATAACGAAATGGAAGAGACTGTGTTTAAAAACTAAAATGATTACATTTAAAATTGAAGTCTAATTACGCATATGAATTCCGACTCTTAACAAATATAATTAATTACTTTATAAGAACAACTGGAGACAAGAAATCACACCATTCATCTCCAAAACCACTAAGTTGATAAGCTAATTCAGCAAATAATCATAATCATATTTTCTGCTAATATCCACTGTGTTTGAGATAGATGGCGTTATATCGTTAAGTGCATCCATTCTAAATACTACGATGTACTCTTTCCAGGTTTAATTTTCGGTGCGAAAAACTCTTATCAAACAAACTAACAATTTTAGAAGGCGTTTAAAAAATCTAATGTTAATAAAAAGTTTCAAATTAAAGTCATAAAGATGTTTTTCAAGATGAATCATTTTACAAGTAAAATGAAAAGTATAAAAAGAAGGCGAATTATTCTAACAGTATTATTATAACAGTATAATTATAATTATAACAGTATTATTATAATTAATATAACAGTATATGCGTGAAAGATCGTGTGACACTAACATATCCAATAATGAGTAACTAGATATTTTTTCCAAAAAGTCGTCATAAATTTGAATCATTGGAATTATATACAATTGTATCAAACTTTTAGTTAAATTTTATCCCTTAATGAATTTTGTAATTATCTCAATAACATAATTTTATTTACTCGTTCTTGATAACATATATCTTTTCAAGGCTACATACACCCCAGTGACACAGCAGGATGTCTGCAGACTTAGAATGCTGTAAACTGGGTTTCAATAACCGTGGTAGGCAGAGCACAGATAGTCTGTTCTGTAACTTTTGGCCCGGCAAGGCCATGTGGGTTAAGGCGTTCGACTCGTAATCTGAAGGTGGCGGGTTCGAATACCTTTCAGTCGTGGGGGCGTTATAATGTTACGGTCAATTCCATTATTTGTTGGTAAAAGAGTAGCCTAAGAGTTGGCGGTGGGTGGTGGTGACTAGCTGCCTTCCCTTTAGTCTTACACTGCTAAATTAGGGACGGCTAGCACAGATAGCCCTCGAGTAGCTTTGTGCGAAATTCAAAAACCAACTCTAACTTTGTATGCTTAATTATCAGAAACACAAACAAACCAAGGCTACATATTTACGAATCTTCCCTGTAGGCTAATGATAAGTTTGTGGACTTACAATACCACAATTCGGGGCTCATTGAGTTTGTGGGCAAGGAGCAGTGGGACCCATTCCGTACATTTACGCTGAAACAAACAAAACATATTCATTAGTGGCGCCACCTAGCTACAGCTGCAATTCGTTTGATCTTTTCATATACAAGAAAGAAAATTTTAAACAATGCAAATGGATCAGCTGCTATGTACCAACTACTTTATATACATATATATAGGAATTCTACCATATTTCCAGAAGTTCTGTGCTTTAAAAGTACTATTATTATTATTTGCTGTTATAAATTTCTTATTAGAGGTTAATTTTATTTATATTTATCTATGTACGACCCTGCTTGATACCACAGTGTTCTCATGCTTTGAAAAGTGACTGTTTAACGTCTAACACTTTACAACTCCATTGTACAACAATACAATATTTCTACTTTTTAACAGAATTACTGTTTAACGTCTAACACTTTACAACTCCATTGTACAACAATACAATATTTCTACTTTTTAACAGAATTACTGTTTAACGTCTAACACTTTACAACTCCATTGTACAACAATACAATATTTCTACTTTTTAACAGAATTACTGTTTAACGTCTAACACTTTACAACTCCATTGTACAACAATACAATATTTCTACTTTTTAACAGAATTACTGTTTAACGTCTAACACTTTACAACTCCATTGTACAACAATACAATATTTCTACTTTTTAACAGAATTACTGTTTAACGTCTAACACTTTACAACTCCATTGTACAACAATACAATATTTCTACTTTTTAACAGAATTACTGTTTAACGTCTAACACTTTACAACTCCATTGTACAACAATACAATATTTCTACTTTTTAACAGAATTACTGTTTAACGTCTAACACTTTACAACTCCATTGTACAACAATACAATATTTCTACTTTTTAACAGAATTACTGTTTAACGTCTAACACTTTACAACTCCATTGTACAACAATACAATATTTCTACTTTTAACAGAATTACTGTTTAACGTCTAACACTTTACAACTCCATTGTACAACAATACAATATTTCTACTTTTTAACAGAATTACTGTTTAACGTCTAACACTTTACAACTCCATTGTACAACAATACAATATTTCTACCTTTTAACAGAATTACTGTTTAACGTCTAACACTTTACAACTCCATTGTACAACAATACAATATTTCTACTTTTTAACAGAATTACTGTTTAACGTCTAGTATTTAACACCACACTTTTTTATAGTATAATCCTTCAATCTTTTAAGAAACAACGTATTTCTTTAGGTGCGGGTGTTTTGAAAAAAAATGTTTAACGCAAATCACTTAATGTAATTTGGTTCTCACGAGCGAATTTAACTTAAATCAGTTGTGAGGAAGTTAACTAAAAATAAAATATCAACCAGTATGTAATTTAATTATATTGTATATTTAATTTTTTAATTAATTTTGTTGAACGTTAAGCTTAAAATGATAATAAAGACACGTATTAGACTACCCCTCCCATTATATTACTTTCCCTTCTTTGTTTTCAAGTCCTTTCCGTAATCCAAATTGAATATTTGTTTCCGGCTCAAAGACGGTCACGCAAATTTTTCATTGAATTTATACTTGAATGGACATTACTACTACATACTGAACACCAACTTGTATAAAGCCTTCATTAAACTGTTAAATTCATTCATATTTCTCTTCCCTGTGTCCTTTTTTTTTGTTATGGTGCATAATTTTATGTAAAACAAGGTTGGCTGGTAAATAGGAAGCAGGCACTCTGGTTGGGAGAAGCACAGCCTGGTGGGAATTATCTACATTATTCAGCATGAAGTGCCATTGTCTAACTATTTTACTAATGCTTGATGCCCACGAGTGAATAACTAAGAAGCATGTGTTTTGTTACAAGCTACCAAAATGTAAGTAACATGAACAAAAATAGTTATACAGGTCCATCTATCTATTAATATGTGTGTGAGGTACAACAAGGTAGAAATAATAATTATGTTACATATATGGTACGGACATATGAAATTATGCGAGAAACAACAGAATGGTAGTGATGAAATATATCATAGCAGTGTAGAGTTAGCTAAGAATTAGATTCGACAGGTCCACTGCATTTACTGTCTATTTGCATGATCTTTGAAATGAAAACCTTTAAAATAAAAATTATAGACAAATGTATGCACTTAAGCGTATTTATAAAAATGTTCATTCTGCCTTCCCCCCTAATAAAAGTTATATATACATGTTATGATGAAACTTAAGACAGCTAGATAAATGCTCACGAAATATATATACTATAAGAATAGATACAGAGATATCGAAAGGAGCTGGACGCCCTTTTTTAATGCAAAAACAAAACTGAAGGAAACAGTAACACATTAGGTAGCAATAAGGAAACAAATAGAGATGTAGGTGGTATCTATACCACCTATAACCGTTTCTTTATTCATTGTGCTTGTATTTCCATTCGGAAAGAAGGTTTTAACAGTTCGTAATATTTAAAGGATTTTTTTCTTCCAAAACATTATAATCGATTTAAAACCATCACAGTTTTCAAAGGTTTGGTTTAGTTTGTTTGTTTTATTGCAGAGCTACACAATACGCTATCTGCATTATTGAGCCCCGGATTTTATCATTGTAAGTCTGAAAGGAGTTTTTCTCATTGGTATGGCTATCCAACATGCTATTCACTTCTCTCTAGCCCATAAGTGAACAGCACTTGATATAACTTGATTCCGGAGGTTCTTTAAGACCTTGGTTCTACCAGTCAGTTCCGCAATCGAATGAAAATATTTTTTCAATGGCAGCAGAAAATATTTATCATTCGAAATTCTTGTTGATAATTTGTCAATTAAAGTGACCAACAACAAAAAAATCACTGGATTTCAAGAACTGGACTTGGAGGGATTCAAAATATCTTCAGCTTCTTAAATAGGAACAAGTTCTGTTTCCAGACTACTCAATAACTATTCGTTTGGAATCCTTTTTGGAAATCTGAATCTACCCTTGGTGACTATTTGACAAAAAGCAAAGCGGAATGTAGACCTCAACTCTAACAACATAGCGCAAGTTTCATTATGCTGTTAATAAAGATAGCTTTCTAATCATTATAAAAAGTTAATGATAGCTTAAAGAGATAAGATGGACCTAACACCCATGGCGGCCTATTTTTCTTTTATGATTTCATTAACGACAACCACCTTCTCACATTTGGTTATAAGTTGTGAATATTAATTTTTTAGATGTAGCACGGTGTGGAGATGCAAAAGACAAAGCGTAAAGAAATCACTTTCAGTTTTGTGCTTAACAACAAACAAAACCAACTGTTGGTCTGGTATGGTCTAATCGCTAGAGTGCCAGATCCGGCGATTCAAGGTAGACGTCCCCTTACCTAAAAAAAAAGTCACGTTTTGAGAACGTGATGTGATATAAAAATGATAGTGAAATCTCAGTATTCAACTAAATTAAAGCGGTCCAAGGTAGATTTTGCTAACTATATGCTTTTCCTTTAGTCTATCAACTCAAAACTGGGAATGGCAAGGAACAAATAGCTCTGATGTGGCTGTGTGCAAAAATTCGAAAACAAATACAAATATCACGTTCGTGTGACAAATGAATATACTTACGCACAAAGTATTTAGTGTGATAGAATAATGTAAAGGAGAGAATATGTAATGTGTAGAAAAATAAACTACTATCTCAATAATCTGCTTGATATACATAAAGTCTCACTTATCATAGAAAATGGAATTAATTTAACTATTGGAAACGTTTTAGTATTTCTGACAGTATCTTTTAATTTCGTAAATAAAATTCCTTTACAATAAATAAATAAAATGTTATCAGCATTTAGAACAATAAAGTATTTGTAACTGGATTTATAACGTTTTGTAAGCATGATCCGGTGTTCTGGTATATTTACTTTCTGAACTCGGTAAAAAAAAAAAAGTTAACATTTTTCATCACACAATTTTTGAAGGTATTTGTTTCATCGATTAAAGAATGTGTGGAAATGATTATGGTAATCCTTGGAAGCGTGTGAGAAAAAGGCATTTTCCAGCCCAACTAAAAAAAAGCCAGATAAGGATGTCACTATTGTACTCTTTCATGGGTGACATGTTTCATAACACCGTTCTGACGTCAAGTAATAAAGGCTTTGCACTTTGGTTTCTCAGAATAAAACGAGTGATAAGATTAATGTCCTAAAATAAAGCAGAACCGTTTAACTCGACAAAATTAATTTGGTGTATATATGTTTTGTCAGTTAACAAAGCATACTCAAAAAGTAAAAATAAACTGTTCTAGAATATTCTGTGGTTTTTCAAGTGATCAAAAAACTGAATTTTTACATTTATATGTAATTTTTTAAGTGATATATTTCTAGTGTTCTACAAACTAACGCTCGATACTGCAATCCTTGTGTTACGCAAATACATATTTATATATCGTTTCCAAAGCCTAAAACCCAGAAAATAAAATAATTATCAGTAATTGATAAGCTTAATACTTAGTAAATTCTTAGTGACATACGACGTTTTTCACGTTTTTAGTGTCTTAGAAAATACCTACCAATGACGTATCTCCAGTGTTCCAAAAGCGCTTGCATAATATAGTATCTTTTAAAATATATCGTGCTTATGTAGTGTTTCAAAAGTTAAATCACATTTAAATGCTTGTAGGTTTTAATTGTTGAATTATTATTAAACTCGTATTCTGTCGATAGTTGTCTCTGTTTCAAAGAGTGAGTTGTGATTATAGTTTTCTAATGTATGGCTTAGTATGTCGTACTATTGAATTTATTAAGTATTCTAAAGAAACGATATACAAACAAACAAATAACACGTCATTCCCAGTTGTTTAGAAACTAAATGCTGATTAAATAATTAAAGAAGCTTAACAGAAAAACGTGTTTATTATCGAATAAACAGTATAATATATACGGTTAAAACGTTTTACCAGGTCAATCTGGTATCACATCAACTACAATGTGAATTAATCTGGGTAATACGAAAAACTAGCGGGTGGATACACTTGTGTATGACTGACTGAATTAAAAAAAAAATAGATAGCCAGTTATTCTTGGATAAAAATGACAAGCGAATAATAATTTATTAAACTAAAAGTAAACAAAACCAAATGACTAGAAAAATAAAAATAGTATAAATTATATCTTGTGAACCACAAATCATTGGTGTTTGAAGAGAAACTTAATACAACATAGTAGCCGTAACATAGGAACTAGGTCAGGACAAAAATGTGAAAGACGTAAACCTGAGCTCTTTTGCTCAAAAAAGTTGGACCTTTCTTCATCTAGGATCGAATGGGAAAACTTGAGTTATAGGCTTTCGTATTTTTGTCTTTAACTGATTTTTTAAAAATACACGTTTTTCTAACATCATGAACTAATTAGGTCAGGGATATATATATTTGTACATTTGGCTGGCGGCACATACATAATTGATAGATGTGACTGGCCTCAAGTAAAGGTAAAACCTAGCTGGAAACAATAGGAGGTTAAAGAATGTTAATTTTCTTATAATCTTTATTAAAATTTAAGACACTGTTAGACAAGTATCTTACACAGTGATATGCACGCCAAAAATAATGTTACTTTTAGTTAGTTTAAAACAGCTGATGGTATTATGTTATAATGTCATTTTAAAAATATAAAAAATAAAATATATGAGTACAACAACAATATATCCTTAGAAGTGTGAACACGGGTTAGAAGAGACACAACTGCAGGCCAAAATAATTATTAATTTTAAGTTCAAACTGTTTCATTTATTGTTTGTTTTTGAATTTCGCACAAAGCTACTCAAGGGCTATCTGCTCTAGACGTCCCTAATTTAGCAGTGTAAGACTAGAGGGAAGGCAGCTAGTCATCACCACCCACCGCAAACTCTTGGGCTACTCTTTTACAAACGAATAGTGTGATTGACCGTAACTTATAACGTCCCCACGGCTGAAAGGGCGAGCATGCTTGGTGTGACGGGGATTCGAACCCGCGACCCTCAGATTACGAGTCGCACGCCTTAACACGCTTGGCCATGCCGGGCCTGTTTCATTTATTACACTTTCTTTATTTTGCAACGGTTTATTTGCACTAAATAAAACATCCATAGCAGAGACTCTTCTCGTTTTTCATATTACTTAAATTACGAATTCACTCTTTACAGTTGATGAACCCGATAATGCCAGGTTAACCGCATGAAATGTTGTGGTGGTCGTACTTATTACGTGAAATATTGTAGTCATACTTATTATGTTGGTGAACCCGATAATGCCAGGTTAACCGCATGAAATGTTGTGGTGATCGTACTTATTACGTAAAATATTGTAGTCATACTTATTACATTGATGAACATGATAATGCCAGGTTAACCTGGTAAAATGTTGTGGTAAAACGAGGGCTGTTCAAAAAAATACGCGGACTGACGTCATAAAACAAAATGTACTTTATTTAGAAGTTACAGGTCTGAAACCCCTTCAAAGTACTCTCCTCCCCAACGCACACACTTATCCCAACGGTGTTTCCACTTGTTGAAACAGTCCTGGTACGCTTCTTTTGTAATGACCTCCAGCTCCTTCGTCGCATTTGCCTTAATCTCGGGAATCGTCTCAAATCTTCTTTCTTTCAAGGGTCTTTTGAGTTTGGGGAACAAGAAAAAATCGTAAGGAGCAAGGTCAAGTGAGTAGGGGGGTGGTGGGGGTGGGGAAGAACAGTGATCGAGTGTTTGGCCAAAAACTCACCAGTTCTGAGGGCTGAATTTCGCAGCAACGCAGTGCATCTTCAATTTTTCGGTCAAAATCTCGTAACAAGATTCAACTGATATCCCACACTCTTCAGCAAGCTCCCTGACAGCCAGACGTCGATTTGCCCGCACCAGGGTGTTGATTTTGTCGGCGTGTGGGTCGTCAGTTGACGTGGAAGGACGTCCAGGACGCTCATCATCTTCAATGGACTGTCGACCATCCTTAAAACGTTCATGCCACTTGAAACATGCCGTACGCTTTATAGCAACATCACCGTAAGCCGTGTTAAGCATAGCAAAACTTTCAGTCGCAGATTTTCCAAGTTTAACACAAAATTTCACAGCAAGTCGTTGCTCCTTCAGGACATTCATTCTGAAATCCGCCAAACGAAAAAATCGCACTTCACTTAAAACCGCGTAGCTAATACACAAATGAAGATATCTGCAATCGGGAAATGGCGTCGTAATCAACTGATTTGTGCAAACCTAGCGACATAAAGCGGATTCCCTGGAGCCAACTGGAACCGCGCAATTCAAACAGTCCGCGTATTTTTTCAACAGACCTCGTACTTATTATATGATGTTTGTCTGGTAAAAAATCAAATTGTCAGTAACTGCATGTTGATCATCTCTTGACATTTCATTGTGCTATTACGTATTTATTTTTTATTGGTTCTAAAAATAAGAAAGTAATGTTACTTTGCTGATACTTTAACCTCACATGGTTTTAGGTTTCGATCGGTAATGTATTATGAGAGGTTTTTAGTACTGAAAGAGAGAGAAATAGATACCACAGTGGTGTACCTTTCGATCAAACAAAATTTTTCTCCTAAAGAACATCTTCAACCATACATTCACCCTAGAAGTAAATAGCACAAAGATTTGAAAAACAAATTTTATCATTCCTTACCCTACAAAACATGTTCTTATTAATAAGCGTGATGTTGAGAATCCGTAGTCTTAAAACAGGCATTTCATTATTTGATAAATGATAGTTATACATATATTCTGATTTTTTATTTCTTTCGAGTAATTTAATGTTTATTTCCTTCAAAATAGTCATCCATTTATTTTCGCTATTTCGAAAGTTAATAAAGGCTATGCACTGAAATCTCGTTATTTATATAAAACTTTAACTTGTTTTAGTATTTCGGTTTTTACTTATAAAAGATTGTTAGAGTGTCGTAAATTCATTGTTAATTTCTCGGTGCCCAGTGTATACGTCACCTTATTTACACAAAAATCATCAATTTCTGCTTTCTGTCATTTTAATATTCTGTCACAACACCGTCGGTGTTCTGTTCCTATACTTCATGTCCAGGTATGCTTCTTTTAAATACTGCTTATCTGACTGCTGATCATTGTTTAACTTCTCATTAGCCCTAAAGAAATGTGGGAAATATTGCTAAGCTCGATATGGGTATAGTTTATAAAGCACTACACAAATTAAAAGCTAGCCAGAGCATAATTACGTTCCTTACTACGTCATTAGTGGAAAATTGTGGGCAATAATTAGAGGCTTGCGTTGCTAATTCAAAATCACCATATCTGCGTTAACTGATAAAATATTCGAGTCTGTATTTTTCATATTCCAAAAATTTTTCCCGCTTGAACTTACTTCACCCTCGTCTGTTTTATTACCATTTCACAAACAGCTAGACTTGTTATTAGTTATTCAAACGAGAGGCGTTACCCAATCGAGAGTCTTAGCTAACTACTCACAAATAACCTGGCATATAATTTTAGAGTTTTGACTGACAGAATACTAAATTGTACAACAATTTAGCATAGGGCATTGTTCATGTAATCACATAATAATCACTAAACTCAATGAAAGGAGTCCCTTTGGTTAACAGCCTACCATCCCTGAACGTCTTTCATATCTTCGATATATTTTTTCTCAGTAAAATTCCTAGATACTTTCGATTTTTTCATGGCTGTAAACCAGCCTACTTAGTATATGTTTATATAAACATTCGGGTATGAAAGCAAACAGAACGCTTTACTTCGTAGCTAGCAACAGGTAGAGTTCCAAATTATTAACTATGACAAAACTGTGTGTTTTATTTAATTCGTAGTCCCACTGCTTTTATTCAAAACAGATTGTTGGGTTTCAAGTAATCAGTACAGTCTACACTCTATTTTAGATTTAAAAAATATGCAGTTATGAAAGACTTTTCCTCATGTCTCTACACTTACAGCAGCTTAAGATGATTTATATCTTATGCAGAGTTTCTAAAGCGTGCTGACACTCATTTAAAATATTTACAATTCTGACATTCCATTAGGAATAACATCACAAGTGTATACATTTCATTAAAGTTTACAAGTTGTTAAGATACAAATTATCGAAATACGAAAGTTTCGACTAAAAACTTAACAACAGGATAGAATGATGATCTAGTCTAACAACAGGATAGAATGATGATCTAGTCTAACAACAGGATAGAATGATGATCTAGTCTAACAACAGGATAGAATGATGATCTAGTCTAACAACAGGATAGAATGATGATCTCGTCTAACAACAGGATAGAATGATGATCTAACAACAGTCTAACAACAGGATAGAATGATGATCTAGTCTAACAACAGGATAGAATGATGATCTAGTCTAACAACAGGATAGAATGATGATCTAGTCTAACAACAGGATAGAATGATGATCTAGTCTAACAACAGGATAGAATGATGATCTAGTCTAACAACAGGATAGAATGATGATCTAGTCTACAATGTTGTTTTATTTAAGATTTTAAATGTGTCAATAGTTCAAAACACATGTCAACTTGAAAAGTGAAACTTTAATTACTTAGAACTGTCAAGTGTTACAAGCCAGTGCCAGTGGTCAGTTTTGCCTGTTTACCACACAAATACTAGTTAATTATGTATTCATAAAACTAGATGTATTTGGGACTCATTTCTGTAACAAATGTTTTTCATGATTTATAGACGTGAATGTGGAGCTATAATAGTTATATCTGTTTGTGACACTACTAGGAACGGATTAACATTCAACTGTAAACATAGTTATTATACTTTTGATTCAAAGTACTGTATAAGGCTTTAATGATTGATACTCTAGCTATAAAATAATCCACTTTCAATTGAGAAAGGTATAATATTATATAATCGGTTTTAAAGTTCCGGGTGAAATAATATATATATGTAACACTATAATGTGTATAACTAATAGCATCTATGAATTTGTTTGTCTATACATTTTTATTCGATATCTAAACAATCTGTGTAAGCCTAATAACGACTTACATAAAGTAATGCTTTTTTTTTCGTTTAGTCTTATGGGTTAGTGACAGTGAGCGCGCATAGGCTATAAACTAATATATGTATATCGAAATATAAACCATCATTTCACAAGTAAAATAAAACTGAATAAGACAAAGCATAGTTGAAAGTCTGCTCATTTCTTAATATGCTAGTGACATCTGCTGGTTACTTCCACGCTATTTATCACTTTATTGTACGAACTTCAGACTGAAGTCGTAAAAAATAGACGTGTTTGTTAAAAAAAAAAAAGACAAAAAAAGTTAGGCCCTCTATTGGTCGCCATAAAAATTAAAATGCATCGAAAATTATTGAATGAATTTCAAGACATAAAAAAAAGAGATTGTTCTTAAGAGTATATTATCCGGTTATAAATTAGTTGTATTTCGTTTACTGTTCAAATTATAATTTGCAGGTGCTACAACAAAACCGCGAATAAATGTTGCTTATTTCCTGTGTGATCCCAAATAACAGCTGATTACTGGATATTCACAGCTCAGTCACTTCAGCATGAAATCCTGAACGTGTTCTGTATACTCGTAGTCTGGAACTCAGGAAGTAATTATCATAGCTAACTCTTTTTCTCACTTTATAAGCGACACGCTTTGTTAAAAAAATTAATTGAGTTATTATATACGATCTGTTCAAAGCAGAATCTCTGTATTCTACGTTCTAACAACAGTTTATTCTTGCAGTCCTACACTAAAAACAAACCACTACAGAAAGCAACATTTTGTACATTTATGTTAATTAGATGCTAATTACACTGAATGATAAGTTTATCCAAATCGTGAGACGGTACAGTAATGACGTTTCTATTGTTTATGTCTCTTTTAGACGGTACAGTAATGACGTTTCTATTGTTTATGTCTCTTTTATGAAGTTGTGAAATGCTCTGCTTTGGTAACCAACATAAAAAGTATGTTAATTCGATAGTTTTAACACGAGCATTTGATATTTAAGTGACCTATGGAAAGTAAACATTTTTAATTTGACAGTTTGATTTCATGTGTAAGTGACGTTTTGTTTATCGTATTAGCTAAATAAGAATATTTGTGTGTGTGTTTTCTTTTTAGCAAAGCCACATCGGGCTATTTGCTGAGTTCACCGAAAGGAACCGAACCCCTGATTTTAGCGTTGTAAGTCCGTAGACTTAACGAGCTAAATAAGATTAGTTAAATGTATTTTATTTATTCATCAAATTTTGATTTGTTTTTCGATTTTGTGTGAAGCTACACGAAAGGTAGCTACACTTTTCATTCCTAATTTTGAAGTACTAAAATAGAGGTAGGGCAAACAGTCAACACCACCTTCCACCAACGCTTCGGCTGCTCTTGTCAGACCGAATAACCCTAGCGCTCACAACCCCAATGTCCTGAGCGAGATTTATTTTTCTTCTTTTTTTTGGTGGTAACTGGACATAAAGCTCGAAACCGTAGTTTCACAGTACAGCAAGCTACATTGAGCAGCGCTTACGACTACAAGTTTGGCAAATTATTTTAATTTATATTGCGTTAGGATTTAACAGATTATTTTAATTCGTGTTGCATCAGGTTTGATAGGTTGTTTTAACAGGTATTTCACCATGCTTTGATCAATTATTTTAATTTCTCGATTTCAGTTAACAAGTTTTGATACCTTATTGCATCAGTTGAACGTAAAGTGGTTTGCTATTAAGCACAAAGCTACACGAAGAACTAACTATCCATTCTAGCGTTGTAAACCTGCAGACATACTGTTGTGTCACTGGAGGGCTTGAACGTGAAAAACACTTTTTGGAAATATATTTATATATACATATATATGTATATAAAAAAATTAGTACAAATGCTAGAAACAAGAGGCAATACATTTAAAACAGAAATTAGGTATTTTTTAATCAAAACCAAGCAGAAAAAAGATGTAAGATGTCGTTCTTTATAAAACCGTTGTTATATCAAAAATATACGAAAGAGTTCACAACTACAAAACCATGCATAATAGTTTTTGGAATTGGCGTGTATTTTATTGACACCATTGTAATAACATTTCAACAATTTCAATACATTCGCAACTACTGATTAACACTAAAATCCTGAAGTAATAATAAGTCAAGTTGCTTTTTGGAAATAAAAAAAAACAACGCACTTACTGTATTTTCAGTTGCGAACAGTACTTCTTGAAAGTCAGGCTCAAATCCAAATCATATCTGTCAAATTCTACGAGATGGGCTTTCTACTCTTTTTTTTCTTTTAGCAAATACTCACTTGAAGTAGTATGCAGTTTTCCTTTTTACATAAATTTCGCTTTTCTAGTAAATCAGCAAAAAAGAAGGAAAGAAATAAAATCGTTAAGTTATATATTCTGCCATCGGTTGTAATAGCTTTTTTTTTCCCCCATCAGTTTACGGTTGGCGCCAAGAGTAAACCCGCTTATCAAACTTTCGAAGACGAAGAAATCACATGAGTACTCGAAAATATTGATCTAAGATTCGTTGGCACACAAAGAATCTGAGACTAAAAAAGGCACTAATGCACACACATAATATTAAAAAAATGTTTCCAAGGGCTATTTTTGGCTGTATAGAATGCCCATAAAGACGTAAGGAATGTTTAAGATTACATGTTTTTGCCCTTTTTGTGATTGGTAAGCTGTTGTTGTTTTTTCGTTTATGGGAGCTTAATTTTTACTCAACGTACATGTCATTTCAGTAGTTATGAAATGATGATTTCGACTTCCATCATCAGTGGCCAAGTACAGAATCGAATAATTTTTAGAAAGGTTTCCCCGTTTGCAGTCTCATTGCTTTTACATTTGCGAAGACTTAATGTTTTAAATCAAGCTGAAAACGTAACATTTCTTTCAGCAACCCCTTCCTCTTTGGAGAAAAGACTATTTGCAGTTGTGTCATCATTTACAATACTATGTGTCGATATGGAATACAATGGTCGCTAATAGAGCTTTATGTACACTAGTCGATATGGAATACAATGGTCGCTAATAGAGCTTTATGTACACTAGTCGATATGGAATACAATGGTCGCAAATAGAGCTTTATGTACACTAGTCTATATGGAATACAATGGTCGCTAATAGAGCTTTATGTACACTAGTCGATATAGAATACAATGGTCGCTAATAGAGCTTTATGTACACTAGTCGATATGAACTATAATGGTTGCTAATAGAGTTTTATGTACACTAGCCGATGTGGAATACAATGGTCGCTAATAGAGCTTTATGTACATTAGTCGATATGGATTATAACAGTCGCTGATAGAGCTTTATGTAAACTAGTCTATGTGTAATATAATGGCTGCTAATATAACATTATGTACACTAATCGATGTAGGATATAATGGTCGTAAATATAACTTTATGTACACTACTATGTAATCAGAGACAAAAGGAGGCGCTCAGTGTAACTAGTTAACACCAAATCGCAAGCGACCAAAGGAAACAGTTGATCAATAATCGCTTACTCCTTCCAGTTTACGACATATGTCTGTAAAGAGTTATTTTTAACCCTTTATTTACTCATATTAAGTCACTTAGCGATGAGTAAATAACACTTACAAATCCGTTTAAATAAGGATTAATTACAAATTGTTACAATTTATTTCACAAAATATATACTAGATTCTAGAACTGTAAAAAGTACCCTGCTGGTATAGCGGCAAGTCTACGGCTTTAGAACGATAAAATCAGGGGTTCGATTCCCCATCGGTAGACACAGCAAATAGCCAGATAAGAAAATCACACAAACACGTTGTAAAAGAAAAAAGGTGAGATTTATTTTATTCATTATATAAGCATAATGGTGTCTTTCTGTTAAACCGCTCTCGAATATCTAAAACTCTTAAGCATATTGCTGAATCACCGTGACGTAAGAAGAAAAGAATATTCGTTGATTTAAATTACAAAGTAAACTATAAAATACCATGGAAAAATAAAATTATATTGAAGTATATCACAACTACATATAGATGGCAAATGCAACAAATGATGACGTCAAATATAAAACCTTGTTTTTGCCAAGTTAAACGTTATTATCTTTAAGAGAAAGAAACGGTGTTTAATACACTAGTATTCTAGTCACATGTATGGTTACAGAAACTTGACTGTATATTAATCCCAAGTAACAAGCGAAAAATAGCTCTCACTGACTTGATAGTAGCTATCAATACAATTATTGTATGTGATTATGAATACAGTTTTGACTAGCACATGTTATAAAGGTTAGTACCAAGAGCTAATTTTAGCGATAAAAACGTGGTTGAAAAGATGCCCTGCGACTTTTAAACCATTTTAGTACAGGAGGCGTGTTGGTGAAATTTTTTCCACCTTTAAGTGATTTAGCAGATTTGTAATTAAAGGTTAGCACTCATTGGCTCTTCACAGACATACGTTGAATATTTGCGATCCTCCAGTAGGTATCCTCCAAACGTAAAAAAGAAACACTTACCGTAAAAATTTGTTTAATATTTGTTATAATAACTTGCAATGATGCCTTAAATTATCATCATTGTATAGCTCTTATTAAACAACAGCTAAAAACAATAAATAGTGTGTTACTAATGTCTAATTTAAAGTCTAATCCAGTGCGTTGATTTGTTTTACTGAAAAAAAACAAAATACTGTTGAAACAAAGTGTTTCCTGCAGTAAATGTTATTGTGCTGACAAATCGTTGTTTCATAATATAATAATTTTGTGTTACCGTTACAATCAATATATGTAAAGACGTAATGAGTGTTTGTTTGCACCCTTACTTCTCCGAATCTGCTGGGCCAATATCAAACAAAGCTTGTGTGTAAACACTATGAAATGTTTTAAGGTGGTTAGCATTGAATCTAACTCTATTTCTATTTTGTAAAGCCTGTTGGTTAATTACTCACAGCCTATTGAGTCAATCTCAAATAATCTCGGCTGGTTGTTGAATATTCTAAAGGGGTTCAAGGACAAAATATGAAAGTTGTTGGACTGTTTCTCAAATAACCTTGCTTTTCTCATAGTCCATGAGATGTTTAGTGTTCAAAGGTAGAATTACCACAAAAGCTTTATTTGTTGTTAGATGGAAAGCAAACCGCAAATGTTGTTTACGAAGAAACTTTGTTACAACTTTAAATTTTGAAATGAAGTATATGTTCAAGTTATTACTTTGAAGAATATGATTCATGTTAAACTCACGTTGATTAGATTAATTTTAAACATTTCCCGTTAGCTGACGGGAATTTCAGCTTATTGTAAGCTATTGTTCACTCTTGAGAGAAGTCTTTACAAGAATGGAAGCTGAACAATCAAGAAGACTGTGTGAAATATATACCACTGTCTCAAAACACCAGAACTAGGTATATATATACCACTGTATACCACTGTCTCTAAACACCAGAACTAGGTATATATATATATATATGTGTGTGTGTGTGTGTGTGTAATTGGATGCTGTATAAACTTCTAGAGAGGACTTGTGTACCAAACGCACAGAAAAAAAATGCGTTCTTCTCAAAACAAGGTGCAAAACAGCTCGCCCGCAATAGACAAGTAACAGGTTTATGTTTGCTCATTTGGAAAGAGACACTTAAACCAGCTCTAATCATACTATCATTAAAGGACGTAATGTATACGTTAGTGGTTGAAGTATAGTGTGGGTAGTAATAAGCACTGATGCATGTATTAACCTCTGTATCGTGTATAACAGTATATACCATTAATGCCACAAATTATAGGGACCACATCTTTCGATATCTTATATCGTCTTATGCTTAAGCAACTGACCTTGAATCCAAGCTAATAGACAATAATGTTCGCCCCCATCATAATAAGCGATAAACAAGTTCGTTATTAAAAAATAATAAGAGTGAGCCTATAGGCCTGCATACTCAACAAATTCAGTTGTAGCAGTCATGTATGTGATATTTTTGCGAGACGCGTCGTATAATCTAAATTGAATATAGAAACTAAATATACCACGGAAACGTCTTTTCCAAAGGATTGACCTCACTTACCAACATTCTAATTTTAAACATTCATCTTGAGGTCCGGGCTTTGTTGCGATTGTACACCACTGCTAGACACGAAGGTGGACGCTGTCTACACGCTAATTCGGAGAAGAGCCATTCTTGATACTTCTATCTGTACTGTTTATTGCTTTAAACAATCTTTATTGAAAAAACTTGATTTTTTGCCATTTCAACTTAGTGTTGTGTAACCACATATTCACTATTTTCTTTAGGAGTCTAATTCTGCTGTACACCATGATGACATGTAATGTCAAGAATTGCGATTTCTTAAAATAACGTACACCAAATCCTTATTCACGAACGTAGTCTGAAATACCACTTAGCTGTATTTCAAATTAAATGAACTAAAGGGAGAAATTGAGATTATTTTATAACACCGATAGAGTTGAGAGTGGCTCAATGGTAAGTGTGCTCAGTCTGTGAATCCATATGGCTAGATGCGCTCTGAAAGTGACAGTCATATCTTATTACTAAGTCAGACAAGAGCACCCCAATAGCCGATGACGAATGTTGTTGACAATTGGTCTTTATTCTAATCTAGAAGTCCAAAATTAGGACGTGCATCCGTAGACAGCCGTTTATGTAGCTTTATATCAACATTATGAAATAAACAACAAATAATGACAGCGTTTCTTTCTCATGACTAAACAAATTTAAAGCCAATATCCTGATTTTTTGTGCAGTTTATAATCCAGCTGTATACTTTTCCTAATATTGCGACTGACATTATGCAATACCTGGGAAGTTGTTTGTTTATTGTTTTTTTTCAAATTTCAAGCAAAGCTACACAAGGGCTATCTGCGTTAACCCTCCTTAATTTAGCAATATAAAACTAGAGGGAAGGCAGCTAGTCATCACCACCCACCATAAACTCAATTTACCAAAAAATAGTGGGATTGATCATAACATTATAACGCTCCTATGGCTGAAAGGATGAGCATGTTTGGTGTGACAATGCTTCAGACCCGCGACCCTCAGATTACGAGTCGAGTGCTCTAACCACCTGGCCATGCCGGGCCTAACAAATAAAGTGCTTGATTTTTGCAATTGTTGTTTTTGAAATATTGTCTGGGAATAAAGACAATTTTTAGCTGTGGCATAGCGGCTCATAGAATGAGTCAGAGTTTATTTTCAAGTATAGCGTTTTATCTTATAGCTCAATCTCTTGACCGACATAAGCTCTAATTACAGCCGCGGCTGTTGAGGATTCTCTCTTGTTTATTTTAACAAGCATCGTTTGCTTACCATTTTGACTAACAACTCTGACAGCTTCGCATAAGCAAAGACTCGAACTTATTCCAAGCAGACGTAATCTATGAAAACAAATCTAGTATAATCCATTCTGCCTAGAATTCATCTAGGACAAAGCTCTCTTACAACTGTAAATTACTTTTACCCACTTGTGACCAACGTTTTTGACAGTCTAGTACAATGGATAGGAAGGTTTTTCTAATCACGACCCACATTTTTGATAAGTTAGTACAATGGTTGATTAATTTTATTCAATTGGGATCGAGATCTCCGACAGTCTGATACGATGGGCGTCTAGTTTTATCCTATTATAACCAACATTTTATCATTAATATTAAACTGACAAAGAGTTATCTTGGAACGACATACATCCTGCCCTCTGTTACCAGTCTTGAAGTCCTTCAATTTTGATATTGAAATTATGCACGTTTTTCTTTGTATTCGATCATTAATGTATAAGTAATGATTCCTTCATTAAACTTTTGATATATTTATTCTGTGTTTAAGTTTGTTTCCACTGAGCACGTTAACTTTGTGAGTATCGTTCTCAACACAGCTGTACTCCACTTATACAGCGATATGTCTACGGGCTTATAATGCTAGATTTCGAGTTTCGATACTCCTGGTGGGTAAAGCACAGATAACCCATTGCGTAGATTTTTGCTTAATTACAAATAAACAAACTCAAAAAATATTTTGCCGATTATTAGATTAGTTAATCTTCAACTAACTTAGAGGAAAATTTTATATTCGTTTTTCCTGAATGTATAAGAAACGCACAACTGTCTTCTCATAATTCTTAAGAAAATGCGAATTGATACACATAAATAGAAAAAAAAAATATTAATAAAGCGTAGATATTAGATTTCTGGTAAATAGGCATAACTTACTTATCCAACACCAGTCTTTTGTGTAACGAGGATTTTTAAATAAAACCAAAGTGAGGTTTTAAAACTTTCAGTGCTTACTGAAGGATGAGAGTTATTAAGCCTTAAGCTAAAGGCTTTTTGAAGGACCTATGAACGTCGTAGGTTACAAAGTCATGGAAAATAAAAATCTTATCTGTTTAACAGTTTGCTAATTACTCAACATTGATGACCATATTATGATGATGATACAGATTCTTGATATCATATGCAAATAAATAGCTAACAACTGGAAAGAAATTATGACAATCTATTTGTATGTCATATATGTAGACATACAGATACACAACCTATGAATTTACATGTATATTTAAAACTACTTTTTATTATTTGCTCTAGTGTCGTTGATGTCTGGCTCTTGGCTAGTCTGGTTATGGACTAAAACAATATATCCTCGATTTTTCTGAGACGTAAGAATGTTAAAAACATGCTAGGTAGCTACAATTTCTAGATATCACAGAGATAAGGTTGTTAGACGGCAATGGGCACGCAAAATTATTAACAACACAATAAAAGAAGTAAAATTTAACAAAACTCAATTGAAACACGAAATGTAAAGATAGCGTAATATTACGTATATGAACATTGGCGTGGTTCTGTAAGATGTATAATAAAAATATAAAACTGTTTAAGACGTGCTCTTTCAAGTTGAAGTCTGCTTTAATAAGGTTTTGATTTTAATTCAGGATAATAAAATTATATTATATTCTAAAGAAACAATATAATAGCTACAAATTAGATGGGACAAAAACTCTGAGGGTTCTTTTATATATATCAGACTTAGTCTGACCTCTTTACGAAGTTAATACAGAGTGTATAAAAAACAGTAACTTTGTAATATCTCTCTTGAAATAATGTCGGAGAAAAACGCCAAGTGACGGAAATGATACATTAGAGATCACAAAAAAGGAGTAGCCAGCACCACAAGTTAATTTTTTCTCCGTCTTTTTTTTCTTTTTTTCCATCAAGCCAATATGAGTTACCATGGCAACTAGAATAGTCTGTTCTGGAGATTTGCAAATATAGAATTGGAGCGATTTTTCGCTGAAATGACTTTGTTCATGGCACGCTGCATTCGTTCACCTTAGTTAATTAGAATTGTCCAAGGCATTTCTTGTGGGCCTGTAGAAAAAGATAATTACGAATGCCTGCATGAAAAGGCCCCAAAACACATTCTTTGCTGAAGCTTTCGGTTTTTTTTCTTTTCTTTTTTTTTAATTTCAGTTTTCGTTCCCAAGGGCTGTGGCAGTGTCGTCTCCGATATAATAGCCAATTTTCTGATCTTCTGACAGAAGCATTAATACCTTTGAAGTTTTTCATTTCTCTTTAGAGAAAATTGCTCTGTTTTATAATCAACAAACAATAATAATTTTGTTTCACGTGTCTTGTTTACGTATTAGTTTAAGAAGAACAGAGCGAACGACTTTTACACGTTTTGACACAGTAGCAGATCACCAACAACAAACAACAACCACAAAGATCTTATCGGTTCATCATCTTACGTTTTAGTTACTAGCTATTTCAGCTGCATTTATTTTATATTTATGTTCCTCTAAATAAATAGTATCTACTTAAACCTAATAAAAACATTTTTATACTTCCACACATCTGATCCCTCAACCTCCTATAACTTTCTCCAGTCTTAATTCAGATAATAATATTGGTACAGAACAATCTCTTGCAAAGCTACTAACAATTATTTCATTTTTAACCTTTCGAATTCAAAGTTACTGTTTTTTCAAAGTATCAGCCATTTATGTTGTTTTTAACTTTTTCTTTTACTTTCAGCGACGTAATATACATCTGAGTCCTTTAAAATCTTTTATCGCATATTGACAAATATATGCTAATAATTAAATAATGCATGTTAATAATTTATTTTAACCGTCTGATAATTGCGAAATGTAAACCAGTTGGTAAATTTTCATCCGTGAGGTTTGCTAAAAGTAACTGTTAACTTTGGCCGGCCCGGCATGGCCAGGTGGTTAAGGTACTCCACTCGTAATCCGAAGGTCGCGAGTTCGAATCCCCATTACACTAAACATGTTCGCCCTTTCAGCCGTGTGGACGTTATTATCTGATGGTCAATTCCACTATTCGATGATTAAAACAGTAGGCCAAGAGTTGGCGGTGGGCGATGATGACTAGCTGCTTTCCCTTTAGCTTTAGTCTTACACTGCTAAAAAACAAATAAAGCAAACAAACTTTCTTCTTTTATATAAAAAAATAAATATACTTCAAAATAAGCTCTTAGTATATAAAATAAAACTTATATGAACGATGAATTAACTTAGAACATTAGATATAACAGAAAGAAAAAACCTAACATTCCGAAGATAATTACATTTTACAGCATTCCTTGGCTCATCCCAAGTTGGATGGTACATATACTGTTATAAAAAATGTTTAAAAAATCTATCGATCTCAGAGAAGGAGTACCTGGGAATAGTTGATAGTATGATTTCTTGAGTCTTCCGTCTTGGCCCATGAAGCATTGCGTGTCTTCAGAAACGAACGTACATTTAAGTTGTTTTTTTTTAATGTAGAGTTAACATTACTGTCGTATAAAATAACCGAATTTTCAGGTTTGATTAGGTTAATGTTGTATATCTGTTTACCAATATCTTAAAGTATAATTAGTTGAACAACAGTATATGCTCGAATTATCATTCCTTTTTTCAAACTGAATTAATGCGGTGAATATAACACGCTGCCATGTTTTTCCAGGGACCGTCTCGCACCCTTATTTATTTTTTTTAGTTTTTAGGCAAATGTTTCGGGCTCTACTCAGAAATATTCTCCAGGAAACCCTGAAATCTGTCTCAGGATCGAAACAAAGGGACAGAAGTTTGTAGACTTCTTGGACAGAACAAACTTGAGATCATTTATTTTCTACGCATCACTTCAGTTAAAACTTGCTCCGGGGACTTTGGTGATTAGGGTTGGTGTGAAAGACGAAGAAAGTTCATTTTTTTTGCAATCAAAATTACTGACCTCTCGTTAATCAACTAAACTTTGTACTAATGCAGTCTTTGTTTGTTTGTATTTTGTAAGAAGTTTATATGTTTTTCTAGCACTTTAAAAGTAGCCATGTACTGCGTTAGAACCTTCCTTTACTTTGAAAATGAAGGGAAGTTTTCTTAGATTAATGTTTATATTGTTTCCAACGTAATATCATATAGATGGAGGGGGAGAATAAAATATTTCTAATCAAAAGCGAGTAACAATTCCCTGTTTAATTTTCTCGGGACCTTACAGATGAGTTAACTAGATCACCTAACGTCACAAGCATATACCCAGGAAACAAGCCATGCCGGTATATTATACGAGTCACAGGAGAAACATAAACATAAATTTTTCTTTCACAGTATAGAATATATATGGTGATTGTGTACGAGGAATCGATTGCTACAATGGTGCAAGGAAATGAGTGAGCTTAACTTGAAGGTAAGGATGATACACAATAGAGCTATGCTGCAAGGCACATGGCTTAATGACCAAGAATAGGAGCCATATCACTTTCTACGATGTTGAAGAGGCATTCATCTGGGTTAGAAAAAACAGCATAAACAGTGCGGTTTAACAATCTCGTAAACTACACAATCAAAACAGAAAGCCCAAAAACTTAAGGAATTTTTTAGTATGTTTTGTTTGGAGTAATTTTGTAACCATACATACAATAAATTCTGGTGTTTTATGGAATATATTTGACATTTCTTGTTAAAACAAGTGCTTGAGATTAAAAGTGTACATCCGAGTTTTGGGAAATGAGCTTTAGATAAGACCTCCCTATATTTGCTTAAGTTAAATCAAAGTTGTGAGGATATACAAGCAAATAGTCAGAAACTCAAAGTTGTTTATGTAGATTTTTTAACTTTGGAACCTTGTATTTGCTATTTGTACAGCAAAGTTTTTTCTTTGTACTTGTAATGTTTTCTTGTAATTGTAGTGGTAGAATTCTGTTCCACAGTAGTTGCAGTAGTACTGTTATGCTTTCTTCTAATTCTTGTGATAAAGTTGTATTTTCTTACAGTTGTAATAGAAAGCTGTGTTTCCATTTAGTTGCAATATATCTAATTATGTTTCTTGTGGGTTTAGTAGTAGAATTCCGTTTCCTTACATTAGTAGCGGTACTGTTATGTTTTCTTGTAAGATTTGTTTGTTTGTTATGAATTTGGCACAAAACTACACGAGTGCTATCTGCGCTAGCGTCCCTAATTTAGCAGCGTAAGAATAGAGGAAAGAGAGCGAGTCATCACAACCCACCACCAACTCTTGGGCTACCGTTTAAACCAAAGAATAGTGGTATTGACCTTAACCATGGCCTTAACAAGTGGCCTTAACTACCTGGCCATGCCGGGCCTAGTTGTGAGATAAAACTTTGTTCTCTTGTATTTGTAATATAGAATGTTACCTCCTTACTATTGTAGCAGCAATACATTGTGAAATTATATAAAAATTATATTTGTTGTAGTTATATGTTATAAATGTGTTACTTAAATATTTTAGGTAACATAATTAGTTTTGTTACTTAAATTCGTTTTGGTAAAATAACTGCGTTGTGTGAAATATTTAGTATTACTTACTTGCTCAAGCATAATTTGACCGAAAAAATTAGATATAAAATGAATGTTTTTTATAACTTCATGGTTATTGCAATGTGATTTCATAACCAAAACATAATAAATAATTAGTCAATCTCATACCAAACATCTACGTAAGACTCGTCACTGAGCCGTAGATAATAATAGAATGGTTATTTATAAATCATGAGTACTTCAATAACACTTTGATTTTTAATGTATTTTTTTAAATCTACATGTATTTTGGTTTCTCTTTGTTTGTTGTTATTTTTAATGAGGATTTAAAGTACCTTTGTTGCTACTTGGCCACACGTTTTACGTTGTCTGAGATTTATGGACATTGAAATAAATAAAATAAAACACGTAATGAAAAGTCTTATGGGAGTGAGAAGTCACAGCGTTGAGAGAACTGTCATGAGAAGTCACAGCGTTGAGAGAACTGTCATAAGAAGTCACAGCGTTGAGAGAACTGTCATAAGAAGTCACAGTGTTGAGAGAACTGTCATGTATAAACAAAATATTTATTCTTTTCCTGATGCCATCCTGACAGGGGGATCCTAACAATTGTCGCTGTTCTTGGACAGAAGCTTGGATTCTATTGAAAGAAAGGTAGTAAATGAATATTAATTTTTCAGATTTCCCTGTTCTTTCAAATATTTTCGAACTTGAGTAATAAAGGGTAATATGAATAGGTGAATGGAATTAATTGTAAAGCCACATTTGTCGTAACGAAAGTTCTCTAACTGTTTGGTCTAAAGGAGAATGTTAGTCATCATTGGTATAAAACAAACTGAAGAGATCTTTTGCGGAGGAGGCTTGCATTCAATTAGTTTCAGAAAGGTGCCCCATGCGTTTTTTTCTCTAATAGTAGTTAGGGCTGGGACCCTGCCTCTTGCCATTGGAGTGCGATAAAATCATCTAATATAAAAGACCGTCATGATAGCTAATCTTTGTCTGACAAGAAATGCAAATCTTGTCATGAGAGAAGGGTACACAGAGAATAAGATATAGAAAGGACAGAAGGGTCTTTGATCAATAAGTGACTAATGAGGAAAGGTCACTTCCAAGTTGGCCAAATCTAGCATAAAAAATAATCAATTATAATACATTGTCGTTATCTATGTATTTACATTACGATTAATATTTAAAATAAACGGTACAATCTCTACTTAATCATATAATTTCTGCATAAATATAATCTCCACCATACTTGAACATTTTTTATGTCACTGAATTTAAAACATGGTTATATTACTTCACATAGTGGCGCAAAACACTAAATGTATATTCTCAACATTTGACGGGATATTCAGGTAGCATACAATTATTGCGTATTCTCTTCTCAATGTCAGATGTATTGTTGACTTACGAAAGCGAAGCAGAAGTATCTTAGTGAACATTGTTTGAAAGAAGCTGTGAACACTTCAGAAAATGTATTTGATACTTTCACAAGATTTGTGCACGCGAAAGAAATTTGGAGGTGTGTTTGTCAATTATCAACTACCTGATAATGTAAAAAACAACAACACCTGTATCTCATCAGTCTGGCTCCAAGTTATAAACCTAGTAGTTACTGGATTTGTATTTACTTTGGTCGAAATGAAAAAGGAGATTATTTTGATTATTACGAGTATATGTTCTAGATAGATGTGCTTTTTTATATCGATCATTAGAAAATATTTATTGTTACCGAAAATCTTTACTCACTTCATTTCTAATTAAAAAGTAAAACTAGTGAAACAGTAAATTTTAACATATTAACATATAAAAGGTCGAGAAATGTATTTAAATAAGAACCACTGTATTAGGGGTTTGATCCGTTTGTTTTCAATCTAGCCATCTTGAGATACGTTGATAGATTTTGCGGATGTTCTCTCTGACGTCATGGTCACTTATCATGACAGATTAACAACATGTCCCTAGCTAAATGCCTCTGATTCCACTTCATGGAACTACTACGTAATCGTCTCTTACTTTATTTCCGCCTGTTGTGACGACCTAAAAACACGTTTCTCTTTATGACATCATTGTCTTTCCTTATTGCCTGAGGTCGACACACATTTATTGTCCTCTAACGGCAAGACGCACAGTTCTTGCCCTAACTACTTCTGTTGCTCCTTGAAAAGCTCGGCTTGTTAAGCAGAGAAATGCTGTAATCTACCCTTTCTAACTAACCCTTTCAAATGGTCCATAGGTATTTCATAGGCTTGAGATATGGAATCCCTGTGAATAATTAATATAGTGAGATATCAGACACGAACTGCACGTATTGTGTTGTAGGAAATATCACTGTGTGTTGCTTATTATTTAGAGTAATCGAAATAACTAACTATATTCATTCTACAACCAATAATTTATCAGTACAGGTATCATGGCTGAATAACTAACGATATTCTAAAACCAACACGCTATTAGGTTAGCTTTACGGTCTGACAAACAATCTGCATTATAGAACAAACAATCTACCAGAACAGATATAATGGCTGCCAAACTATCCATATTATAAAATAACAAACTACTAGAATAGTTCTCCGTGTTGACTAGCTAACTGTATTCTAAAATCAACAAACTATCACGATAGGTATATTGGCTGATTAATTACCTATATTTTAAAACCAACAAACTATCAGAGTATATATTTTAGTTGACTAACTGACTATATTTTTATACCGATAAACTACCAGTAAGGTTATCCTGGCTGACTAACTAATTATATTTAAATACCAACAAACTACGAGCATAAGTATCCTAGGTTCATAACTAACTATAATCTAAAACCAACAAGCTACCAGCATAAGTTTCCTGGCTACCTAATTAATTGTATTCTAAAAAAAAAAACTAAAAAAAAAACTACTAGTATTGGTATCCTGGTTGTCTAACTAATTGTATTTAAAAACCGACAACTTATCAACGAACGTATCCTGGCTAACTAAGTATACACTAGAGCATCCTAGCATCATTGGTATCCTGGTTGACTGATCAATTATATCCTAAACATACAAACTGCCAACATAGCTATCCTGACTGACAAACTACCTACATTACAAAACCAACAAACTACCATAACAGGTATCCTTGCTGACTCTCTAACTATATTCTAAATCTAATAAATTATAGGTATAGGTATCCTGGCTTACTAAATAGCCATATTCTAAATCCAGCAAACCAGTAACGTAGATATTCTAGGCGAAAAACTACCTATGTTCTAAAACCTAAAATCAACACACTACTATCATTAGTATCCTGGCTAACTAACTAAGTATATTCTAAAACGAACAAACTATCATTAGAGGTTTCCTGGAAAACCAAGTAACTATATTCTAAAGCAAACAACCTACCAATATAGCTATTCCGGCTGACCAACTAGCTACATTCTAAAACCAATATACTATCAGTATAGCTATCGTGACTACCTAATTATATTATAAAATCAACAAATTACAAACATAGGTATACTCGCTGACTAACTACCTATATTTTAAAACTAATAACTTATCAGCATGAGTATGTTGAGTGATTAATTAAATATATTATAAAACCAACAAACTACCAATAGAAGGATCCTGGTTGACTAACTAATTATACTTTAGAGCCAACTACCCACCAGTATTTCTATTCTGGCTGACTAGCTATATTTTAGAAGCAATTACTTACAAGCATTTGTGTCCTGGCTGACTAATTGATTAAATTTTCAAACATCCAAACTTCCAGCACACGTATCCTCGATGACTAACTATCTATATTTTAAAACTGAAAAATTATAGGTATATACATATATATACCTCGAATGAAGAATTAACTGTATTCTAAACCAAAAAATTCTTCCTCACTGACTAATTAATTATATTCTGAAACCAATAACATTTACGACACTATTACTGGCTAACTAAATAACTACGTTGTAAAACTAACAAACGGCTAAAATAGGTATCCTGAATGACTATCTACGTATATTCTAAAACTAACACATTATAAGCTTAGGTATCTTGGCTGATTAACTAAATATATTGTAAAGCCCAAACCCTTCCAGCATAGGTATCCTGGCTGGCTAATTAATTATATTTTAAAATTACAAACAGCCAGCATTAATATCCTAGCTAACTAACTAATTATATTCTATAAACCAACAAATAGGTATCATTGTTCATTAACTATCTATATTCTAAGTGATAGTCTAAAATCAAGAAATTACCAAAATAAATATACTGGCTAACAAACTAACTATATTCTAAAACCAACAAACTAGCAGCATTGTTATCCTAGCTAACTAACTAATTATATACTAAACCCAAGAAACTCTCAATATAGGCATCTTGGCTGACTATCTAATTATATTCTAAAACCAACAAAATATTCTTGCTTACTAATTAACTATATTCTTAAATGAACAATTTATCAGTGTAGATTTCCTTGCTGACTGACTACATGTATTCTAAAGCCAACAAACTACCAGCAGAGTTTGTTATTATATTATATCCTGGCTAACTAACTATATTATAAAACCAAGAAATATCAATATAAGTATCCTGGATGACTATCTAATTATATTCTAAAACTAATAATCTACCAACATTGGTATTATGGCTGACTAATTAATTATTCTGAAATATACAAACTGCCGACACAGGTATACTGGCTGATAATATTCTAAAACTAACACATTATTGGAGTCGGTATTCTCGATTATTAACTTAGTGTATTGTAAAGACAATAACCTACCTGCTTAGGTATCCTGGCTGACTGATTGATTCTATTTCAAAAAACACAAACTGCCAACATAGATATCCTGGCTGCGTAAATAGTTATAGACTTAACTCATTAAACTATCTTTATAGGTATACTATCTGATTAATTAGCTATATTCTAAAACCAACAAACTATCAGCAGAGGTGCATTGATCGACTATCTAATTATAGTATAAAACCAACTAACTACCAACCTATTTATCCTAGCTCACTATATAACTATATTTTAAAACCAATAAACCATAAACAAAGATATTTTTGCTAATTATCTAACTTTATTCTATGATCGACAACCAACTTACCATGGTAGATATTCTTACTATGTATAAAACAACAAACTACTAGGAAAAATATTCTGGTTGACTGTATTCTAAAAACAAACTAGCAGCATTGTTATCCCAACTGACTAGTCTAACTGTATTCTAAAACCAATAAACAACCAGCCTAGGTGTACCCTGGCTGAGTGACTAACTACATTCTAAGGAGAACAAATTACTAGGGTGTATCCTGCATTCTCATTAAACTTTAGAAGACCGTTTTAAGAACAGAAATGCTAACGTTTTATAAAGGTATATAATATATCCCAGAACTATTTACAAAAGAAAAAATGAAACAGTATTCTCATACACTTCAAAATTCTAAATTCTTTTCTTTACTAAAAAATATTGTTTATTTAAGAGACAAACCACATTGGCATTTAGCCATGTCCATCGTGGGGAATCAAACCCCAAATGTTATCATTGTAATTCCGTAGACGTATCTTTGTTCCATCGCGGGACAAAATGTTTATTATATTGTATTCTACAGTATTAACCGTAAGCCTTCTAGCAAATCTATGTTGTCACTTAAGACTGACGTAAAATGTATGTAATAGTTCAGAAGTTTAGGAGCGTACCCATAGGATATGACAGAGATCCCACAGTAACCGTAAATTATGGGACGTCATGCATAGGAGTAATTATAACTTTTAATATTTGAGAATATCTGCATGTTTATACATATACCATATTGAGTACAATTTTCGAAGTATATATGTCTGGATATACATGTATATATGCGTTCATATTTCATGCCTTGTTATACATACATATATTTAAGCACATATTTATATATTCCCTCAGTTCTTCTCTGTTGAGGTATAAATTTGTCCCAATAAAGTTTTATTGCAATTCGTTTATCCCTTTCTTAAACATAGCCTAGTTTGTAAAACTATTGTTGTATCATAGGATTTAAATAGAGGCAACGCTAATTTCAGACATACAAAATATTGTGCTAAAATGTTAGCAAAACATCTCGTTTAAGAACAGTATTCAAACACGTGTTTCTAGAAATAGATATATGTTTCTAAATACATTTACATACATACTTCTGTGTTTGAGTGGATGTGTATATATATATTGCGTTATAGACAAGAGCCCATTTAAAGTTATCGAACGTTCCAGGTAATACCTTTCACAAATAATATATTTAGAAGTATTTTTCTTGCAATTTAGTGATCATGTATATTAATAATTATTTATCTTCTAATATGCAGCGAAAACTTGTAAGGTATTTTGTGTGTGTGTGTGTGATTTTATAGCAAAGCCACATCGGACTATCTGCTGTGGTTACCAAAGGGAATCTAGCCCATGATTGTAACGTTGTAACCCGAAGACTTAGAGCTGTCCCACCGAGGTAGGATTTACTTCTGAGTGAGGCTAAAGTAAACGTAGGATTGCTTGGAGAGTTTTTGTTGGTATTCAAGTTATAAAACGTACCGACTTCAGATGAACTTCTAAGGATACGGGTTTCATGCGGAAAATGTACAATAATCATGTGAGATGTAAGCTCACATCAGTGATGTTCTATTTTCAATTTGGAATTAAATATATATCCTAATATCCCAACTTCGGCTAATTTTGTTAGTTTATTGAATACTAACAAAACGTTGGTTTTTAGTTGTTCTGTATTGTTTGATTTAATGCACAGTTACTTTTGGGCTTGAAAAGACGTTGACTGCGTTTCCACTGCTAAAACCAGATTTCTCACATTCACAATTTACTTGTTTCAATTATTCACATAAACAGCAAAGGCTGCGTTTAAATCAAACCAGTTAGAATGGTCAATGTTTATCATAATGACACAGTATACAAATACTATTCCGATTATCTTTTTATAAAAGTTGAGTACAACTTTTGGTTATTTATTAAAATGTGGTACAATACTTTTAACTGAAGATTGATGTTGTTCTTTAACTCCTTAAAACACATTCGCGAGTGAGATTGTTTATATACTTTTGTGGTTGGCCTTCTAGCAAAACTATGAAGCTCCTGAAGCGGGTTCGAATTCTTATGATACTAGAAAATATTTCCCACATTTTAAGCTGCGGATGCGTTATAAGAGTAACAATCAATCCCTTAAGCTTGATAGGTAGGTGTTAGGGTTTGTTTGTTTCAAATTTCGCGCAAAGCTATTCGAGGGCTATCTGCGCTAACCGTCCCTAATTTAGCAGTGTAGGACTAGAGGGAAGGCAGCTAGTCATCATCACTCACCGCCAACTCTTGACCTACTCTTTTACCAACGAATAGCCGGATTGATAGTCATATTATAACGCCCACACGGCTGAAAGGGCGAGCATGTTTGATGTGACGGGGATTCAAACCCGCGACCCTCAGATTACAAGCCGAGTGCCTTATCCACCTGGACATGCCAGACCGGGTGATAAAGTGTGGCTGTTAGAGTTTTATATTGCGGAGTACACGAGCCGTGTTCGAATCCGTATGGTACTGCAAATATTCTCCGCATTTTAAGCCGTGAGTGCGTTATAAGAACAACAGTCAATCCCTTAACGTGGAGCGTAGGTGGTAACGTGCTTTCTTCCCCAGTTTTCAGTTACAAAATTCAACTTTCATGATAAACAATCAAAGAAGTAATCATTTTATTAATCATTTTCCGTTATATCAAGAACTAAGTTTTCCTTTAGTTTCCTAATATCATAATGAAATACTGTATGTGTAGGGTGTTAACAAAGAGAATAAATTTTTCAAAGAAAAATGTTCTCTTTATTTGACAGAGCGAGATAGTAAAACATGTCATAAAATGAACTTGTCTTTGAGATTTCTGCAGCCTTTCCATTTAGCGGATTTTCGCAAATGTTCTGCACCATTTATTACGGGTGAGGGGTTAAAAGGACTTAGAGGAAATAGTTTTAAACACCGTAATTTTTTCTTCTTATTTATTTCACTTCTATTGTTTTTAATCTTTAGTATCTGTAATATCAATTTCCAATGACACTTTTTAAAATAATTTTTTAAGATTATATGATAGATCAGTGAAATATGTGAAATCTCTCAGAAATGTGTGAAACAAACAAACCTTATTACCCCTATCAGTCAAAGAAGGGTTAATAATCCTTTCTAACATCTTTAATTAAATCACAGTACAATTGTTTCCTTTATTCTGTACACAGACATACTATATATATATGTGTGTGTTCTTATACAAAGTACTTGTGATCTAAATAATGGAAAGCAACTTACAACGAAGACCATACATATACATTATCTGTGGAAAGTATACAGCAATGCACACCTAGTCGAAACAAGCACGTGCTGCATTGCGGGAATTTTACATGAATAAAATATAGCATCGCTGTAAAGTAAGTAACTAGTTATTCTTTGCACGCTGCTACTTTGTGCTTTAACACAAAGAACTTCAGGTAACAGAGTAAAACAAACATAGGTGTCAACATTCGCTTTCAGTTTGATGATGTATACATCATATTTGTATTCGGTGAGATGAATATCACGTCTTCCCACGTGCTTGTTTGCGTATTCAAACACAGTCACTCACACATGATGATCACGTATCATATTCTAAATTTCATCAGGAACAAGTTGGTTTAAAGTAGTTGACATGCATATGAAATGGAATACTCCACAACTTCGTTATTCCGTGGAAGAACAAGAAGCAGTGAGCAGTCATGTTGAAATATGTTACTGCAAGCTGTTTCATACCAGATAAGAGAAAAAAAAAACCTTTGAGGATACAGTAAATTTCTTAATAAACATATTTTCACATGTGCTCCCCCCCAAGTGGCAAAGTGGTATGTCTGCAGACTTACAACATTAGAACCCAAATTTTGATACTTGTGGTGGGAAGAGCACAGATAACTCAATGTGTAGTTTTCACGTGTATGGTTTTTAGTTTGGTTTGTTTTGAATTTCTCGCAAAGCTACACGAGGACTACCTGCACTAGTCGTCGCTACTTTAGCAGTGTAAGACTAGAAGGAATGCAGTTTGTTATCACCACCCGCTGCCAGCTCTTGGGCTACTCTTTTACCTACGAATAGTGGGATTGATCGTCACATTATAACGCCCCTACTGTTTAAAGAGTAAGCATGATGGTATGATGGGGATTTGAACCCGCGACTCTCAGATTACGAGTCAAGTGCCTTAATCACTTGGCCATGCCGGGCCTCGCATATATGAGGCCATCGATCACCTAATTAGAAGCGATTTCCAAAACAGAGATGACTATTTCATAGTTCTCTAAATGTCAGCAACTTTCATAAGATTGCTGTATACTTTTACTTTCTAGATTTATTATGAGGTATATCAAGTATAATTTTAAAAGAGTTATTGAATTTCATAATTCCCTGTGCAAGTCTGGGACTCGTAGAGAGCAACATATACATTAATTCATATTTGTATATTTTTTATTATGAAATATGAAGACTATATATCATAATGCATGCTTTCTGAATTGCAGCGTGCAGTTTCTATTGTACTTAGTTCCTGTCCTAACATGAAGTTCCTATTCATTTCGTGTATTAATTACTTGGCTCGTTGTTTATTATACTTTCTGTTTATTATATCTTCTGAATTGTGGTATATAGCTTCTAATGGTAATATATATTTTGTAGCTTGTAGTTTATATTTTCTGTTGCATATATATCTTCTGTACTGTACTGTCCAGTTTCTATTAGTAACGTATATCACTTGGCTTGTAGTATATTGTATCTGTTCCATATACATTTTCTGGATTACAGTGTACAGTTTCTATTGATAATGTAACTCATCTATTTCGTAGTATATAGTTTCTGTTCATTATGGACTGTAGCTTGTAGTTTCTTTTAAGTAACATATTTCCATTTGTGAAATATACAATTTCCGCGTGTTACATTGTTTTTTGATACATGAAGCGAATTATTGTTTTTGACTCTGCATGTTAGCAAATTTGTATTTTTGTGCTGTGATATAAAAAATTAATTGCTCTGAGTTGAATTTTACAGAAAGAAAAGAGTTGATCCATCTTAGATGATAATGAAAGTATATGTTATAATAGAAAGCAAAGATATATTAGTTAAATGTTTTTATGTTATTCATAACATAAAACGAACTCTTCCACAATTTATTTCCATAATATCAAACTACCAGTATTCTTCCATTATTTGCTTGTGTATTGAAGCCCACTATCGAAAGGTTTAAACCAGAATTTTAGGAACGATGAACCTTATAGCTGCTGACGACTTTGGAGTTTTATTTTGTTTTTATTGATCTAATGAAATACTGATAGCCTGGCGACTGACCTTTTGCAGACGATCGCCCAAAATACATAAACAGGATACATATGTCTTAATAGATTTTATGGGGTTCACTAGTAAGACATCGGTTAGTATATACACTACTAAAATCTGGGACTTGATTCCCCGCTGTGGATACAGTAGATAGTCCAATGCCCAATGTAACTTTATTCTAAAGCCAAGAAACAACCTTTTTTGAACTTGTAGAAATAGATAGAGATCCCTCTATGTACAATATTCGTTGAATTTCTTCGTTTTATCTCAACTTCGGTCGAGTTCAAGTATCAATGTAGTACAAAGCAGCAGTTTTAGTTCAACTAGGAATCCTATCAGATGTCTCCTGGAAATTGTTGCACTGTTGTTCAGTAACGTTTTAACCTTTTGATAAATATTATTATTGATTGTTTCGTGCATTTACTCAGATCCTTTCACTAAAGTCTGCCAAGCCACACTTATAGTCTTAATCGTTTTTTAAATCAGTACCTTATTTAAAGATTAAATCATATGAAATTTTAGTAGTTACTGTGGGATTTCTGTAAGCAAGAACCCCACATCTCGGACCACGTGAATGAATGGCATTGGGAAATTTTATTTGTGAAACGAAGTTGTGAAATTTTTGAAGCTTGCCTCAAACCGTTGTTACTGTTTCAAATGTATCAAAAGTGTATCAAACATACTGACTGAAGTTAAAATATTACAGACATCTAAGGCTACATAATTAAAATAACTTCGTACTCTTGTTTAAACATTTCTATAAAGAATATATTCATCACACTATGTAACAAAATTTTTACTTTCTCTTGTTCCTGAGTAGAAAGTGCTATTTCCCAACTGCTTATGCCTAAAGTAAATAGAAAAGATCTATTTTTCTCTTCAAACTTTGCTTTTGTGACCTAGAAGCGTATAATGAAAACATGATGGGAGACTATATTTGGGGGCTGATATGTGAAAGTGATTTACATTACAGTCGCAAATCTTGAAAAAACTCTTCACTTCTAGACATTTTTGTACAACTTCAGTATGAATACATGTACATCTTGATTCATATGTTCTTTTAGTCAGACCTTATGTAAATGGAAATGTGCAATTTGCCCGTTTTTACATAGAAAATAGGTTAATTTCTAAATTTCATTATCTAGATCACAAAAGCAAAGTTTGAAGGGAATAATGGCCATTTTCTGTACTTTTACAACATAAGCAATTAAGAAATAACACATACTATCCAGGAACAAAATTTGTGTTACATAGTATTATGATTTAAACAGTTTGTAAAACCCATTCATGAATCGACTTTACACACTACTTCTGTCGTATTATTTTTTATCAGTTAAAAGCAGTTATCCCTCATCATTTTGAAAACGATAAGACAGAGGATAGACAAATAAAGACAATTATCGTTCGTAAAATTGTCAGAAAGAGGTCGGAACTTTCTAAACATTGATAGTTAGACTTTGAACCACTTGGATATCTAAATAACTGTAAAGGTCTGACATCATTATTCGTATTTTTTGAGACATGGAATTCCATCATGTTAGTTACTATATATTTTATACTGTTTTTCGACTTGTGCATTAGATGTTGAAAGTTTGATATTTGAAATGGGTTATCTAGGGAATACGATACAAATGGCTTATCTACAATATATAAACAGAAATGTATTATACAATAGAACAACCTAAGAATGTGTTTTGATTTCAAATATACTTAAATATATATATAATTTTATTATTTATCTGCTTTATAGCATCAGTCTGTCATTAGTTATTACCTTCCTCTGAATCTGATGAACAACCTGCCTTTTAAATATGAATCAGAAAAGGGCCTCTCAGGCAGTAGCTTCGGTGCTTTTCAAATAGGATTAATATCGCAGTAGAATAAGCTGATTTTGAATATCTTTCGTACATTCTAGGTAAATCACTGCGTTTCCTTCCTTTGCAAAATACAAGAAGCAAAAAGCTACTTATATTGTATTACAGAATCATACCTTAAAAGCATATATACATTACTGTAACAACGAAGAAAACCTGCGTGAGATTATTGTATTCGTAAAATCTGTACTAATGTTTACACTAAATGAAAAATAGATTATTAGAGCAAAAATTACTTTGGTCTTCTTCTGTCTGTCCATAACCTTTTATAAACGTATTCTCGTGTAATTATAAATTTTTATGTTAAAGTTGTATTTTAAAATAAATTAAACTGCACTTGAATTTCATCTGTTTCTAGAATTAAGTAATTCTTATTATGTTCAACCTTTACTTGTTGGTCACTTACAGTAAGGTTTCAGTTTCTATTTCTTTGTGCGTTCTAAGCTAATGTATTATGTCAATAGCGTTATATCAGTAGTTTTTACTTTATCTTCTACGTTTAAATAGTAAAGGGAAAATATAAATAATATCTTTAAGTTTTAGTTTTGGTTAATGTTTTATTTGTTCATAAAAAAACATTTTCTGGTTATGACAGTACATAAAAATATACAAAATTAAAATTGCTTTGTAACACTTAGCAAAATAATTCAAACGTGCAGTGTATGCTGAAGCAATGATGATCCTACTGTTCAAAATTATGATCCCAAAGAGTCAAAGATAATCTTCTAGACTAGATACAAGACTTATATAGTTTCTGTCCTCTTTTTTTTTTTACAAAAATCAAATTAACTGTTTAAAAATGCCAGGATTTTTAAAGTATTTATCTATCTATATAAAGAAAGAGCAATGGAATTAGAAAACAAGAAAATATGGATCAACTGTGAGTGTAAGGACCATCTAAAATGGGACCTGCAACAGGCTTTATCCCGACCGTAATAACAAAATTCGGGGTCTTTTAACAGGTTAGAGTCTATCAATACAAAATTCAATGGCAAACGATATGTGTCTTAAGCAATAAACAATACTAAACATGGCCAAGAAGGAGCTACGTCTGGAAAATTGAAACAAGTCACTATACATAAAGTATTTCCACAACGTATCAGTTCTACCTTAAAAAGTTGCGGAATGAAACGGGTATTTATGCTTTTCCATAAGAATATATGCTAGTTAAGTCGCCAAGAATTTCTCTCGATTGGAGTGTTGAAATGGCGTCATGAAATAACTTATTTTCGCAAATCAGATAGATTATGAAAAGCCAGCGACAGTAATAGTGTATATTGAACACACCACTCTTAAGACAGAGCCTTTTGCAATAGAATCTGCGCTGAAGGATTATTTCCATGATGCACGGTCATCAAACAGAGTTTTACCTGCCTTAACTAGATAAAATATAACAACTTGGCAACGCTCCGAAATAATTTAAGTTATAACGTACTTCTCTTCTATACAAGTTAGAAACATCATCTCTATGTCTGAGTGTCCACTTTTCAAGCCTAAACTTTTGACCGATCTCAACTAAACTTGGCATGCACCCTTATGACCCCTGAGGAGTTTCATAGGTGGTAAGCCATTTTCTGTCTGTGTTACCAACTTTCATCTGTCTATTTTATCGATTTCAACTAACTTGACATGCAGCTTTAGACATTTATCTGAGAAACATCATATGGGAGTCGATAATCGGATCAAATTCTCTTATATTACCTCCATAGAGCTCCCTTTTGTTCTCTCTGTGTGTGTTTTTTCTTATAGCAAAGCCACATCGAGCTATCTGGTGAGCCCACCGAGGGGAATCGAACCCCTGATTTTAGCGTTGTAAATCCGCACGTAGACTTACCGCTGTAGTAGCGGAGGGGTCTTGTTCTCTGTATTATTCACTTGTTATCTGTCAGACTTTAAAGAGACATATAGGAAACACTAAGAAATCAAATAGTGTGTCAGTGTTTGGTTCTAGTACAATTTTATACAAATATATATATATGTATTATATTCTTAAACAGCAGTATGTCTACGAATTTACAACGCTAAAATCAGGGGTTCGATTCCGTTCGGTGGACTTAGCAGATAGCCCAATGTGGCTTTGCTATAAGAAAACACACACTCGCTAATCTGGTTTCATTAGCTTAATTGGTGTATTTCTTGCAGGATTGCCTTGAAAGTTCGTTTGAGAAGTAAAAATTCAGTAAAACTGGAAACATGCAAAACTTTGGATTACTACATTCCGAGCTACAGAAACTGGGTTGGCCTGGCATGGCCAGGTGGATAAGGCACTCGGACTCGTAATCTGAGGGTCGCGGGGTCGAATCCCCGTCACACCAAACATACTCGCCCTTTCAGCCGTGAAGGAGTTACAATGTTACGGTCAATCCCACTATTCGTTTGGTAAAGAGTAGTCCAAGAGTTGGCGGTGGGTGGTGATAACTAGCTGCCTTCATTCTAGTCTTACACTGCTAAATTAGGGACGCAGATAGCGCTCGTGTAGCTTTGTGTGAAATTCAAAACAAACAAACAGAAAATGGAAAACTGCTAACTATCACTGTTGTTTATAACACACAGTGTGCTCTTCGTTGTTTATGCTACACGACACATTACCGTTATGTCTTGATTTTATAACTACTTTCTCCTGTTAAGACGCACAATAGAGTTATTAATTTCTAGCTGTTAAAATATTTCGTACTTAATAAAAAAAGTTAGTTTTTTCAGTGGTGATATAAATATTTCATGATATCATGTTTTGTTTGCAATTAAACACAGCGGGTTATCTGTACTGTCGATACCCGGCTTTCAGCAGACATACCGTCGTGCCACTGGAGGCATTTTTTTGTGATTTTCATGTGTGTGTTTTTGTATAGCAAAGTCACATTTGGTTATCTACTGAGTCTACTAAGGGGAATAGAACCCTTGATTTTAGCGTTGTAAATCCGTAGACTTACCTCTGTACCAGCAGGGGACTGATTTTCGTATACAAATAAATCACACGTATTTAATTGTCATAAATCATGCTCTCTAGAAATTGTTCTTTGTGTAAGTATGTTAAATTCTGGTCTATTTAATTCAAGATTAAAATCTCGAAACACATAACACTTACAGTGACCTTTTCTTGTGCCCTTAAACTTGTTTGTTTTCTTCGCGCTGACCTCTTCTTCTTCTCAGCTGTGCAAAATAAAGATGCAACACCCACAAAACGTTTTCTTTTATTTTGGAATTATTTGCTTTTGATTAAAACTGTTAAGATTACAATACACTTAATAAACCCAAATACTTTCTATTGTTCTACCTTTCCTATAAGTTGGAGCCTCCTATACTTGTTATTATAAATGTTAACGTCCTTTTCCTGTATCAGAGGTAAAATTTCTTTGTTTGACAGAAATGCCATGCAATCTTTCGGAAGGTACTGAAGCTGTTAACTGAAAAAGTGGTCAGAAGGTTTTAAAAGGCAGTACCAAAAGTAGTATAAAGAATTTTAGCAATTTTAATTATGCCTGCAAAAGATTTCTAAATTTATCAGGAGCACTTTTCTAAGGTGAGTGTCTAATTGTAGAGTGAAATTAATATTTGTTGTTTATTCTTAAAATGATAAACTGTGTTATATTTTATCCCAAAAATTAGAAGAGAAATGCAGTTTTCTATAAATTTTTGAGTTTTTTTAACCATTATTTCTATTTTACAATTAAAATAGTTGAAAAGGAAAATATTTCTTTTTTCTATGTATAACCGCTTAACGATTTGTGACGGTGTTTTGTTTTTGGAAATAATAATATTAAATTTTTAATCTGTACTATTGCACTTTGATGTTCATTACAGTAGTTTCGTTCTTTTGTCGATTGTTACGTTCAACAAATAAACATCTTTATAATGTTTAGTGTTTGGTTGTTAAAACATACTTTTTGAGCTATCATTATTAAAATACTCACTTTATTTCTCTAAGTTGAATGGTGCGTATTATTGTGTACCTTTACTTTGTATACTTATTTTAGTCCTAAACGTTTGCTTCTATTTTTTATAGATTTGACTAATCATCATCACTTAATCTGTAAAGGAAAAGAAAGTTTATAAAAGTGAAAAAATAAGAACAATGAGAATAAGTTTTCTAATGCTTTATTTAACTATTTAATTAATTTTCATGTCTTAAATAAGTCAACAATTAATTATCAGACGTTACTTCTACAAATTGAAACTAGAATCAGTGAGAATGATAAAATACCATTAAAATCAGTGACAGTCATTTCAGATAGTTTATTTAACTTTTATAAAACATGATTCTAGTGTTTAAATTTAAATGTTCTTTATCTAATTTAATAAACTTTCCTTAACTCTCCATCTTTATTAATAATACGGTGTACTAATCCTGAGACGACTAAGTAAACTTTTTATTATTAATTTATGAAATTAATTTTTTGGTATATAATCATAGGAATTCGGAATCCTAGATAGATATATCAGTCCCTCGCTGGTACAGTGATAAGCCTACATATTTACAACGCTAAAATCAGGGGTCAGATTCTCGTCGGTGGACTCCGGAGATAGCCCGATGTGGCTTTTGTATAAGAAAACAAACAAACAATAGATATATCACTTTTATTTTACTCAACAGGGTGAACTTGAAATTACAGTTTATTCGTTAGTTCTAAAAATATGAGTTTTAAAATATCCGTCGAAAATAAAATTGATAGAATATTTCAGTTGCTTCAATAACTTTGTTTTATTTATGGTACACGCTCAAAGCTTTTACGTTCTTCAAGCAAAAAATTGCGTAACACTCAACAATGTAAAGTGATAATAGCCTCTAAACACATTCAAACAACGCAACGTGACAATACCTTCTAAACATCCAGATTATGTAAAGTTGGTTGAGGTCGATTCTTCTTGTTTGTTTGTTTTTGAATTTCACGCAAAGCTACTCGAGGGCTATCTACGCTAGCCGTCCCTAATTTAGCAGTGTAAGACTAGAGGGAAGGCAGCTAGTCATCACCACTCACCACCAACTCTTGGGCTACTCTTTTACTAACGAATAGTAGGATTGACCGTCAAATTATAACGCCCTCACGGCTGAAAAGGCGAGCATGTTTGGCGCGACGGGGATGCGAACCCGCGACCCTCAGATTACGAGTCGCACGCCTTAACCTACCTGGCCATGCCGGGCCCGATTCTTCTTATTACATGACACTTAATTTTATCCATCCTGATTATGTCAACGCTAAAATCAGGGGTTCGATTCCCCTCGGTGGGCTGAGCAGATAGCCTATGTGGCTTTGCTAAAAGAAAAAACACACAAACACACACACCTGATTATGTAAATCTAGAAAACCTATATTAATACTTTGGAAAATTCTTTCAGAACTCACATACGAAAGAGAGCGAACCAAAAGAAACAACAAAAAAATTTGTTATTTGATGTTATATCAAGAAAGTAACAAAAAGAAATGACATAAAAATCTTCCCCTTGTTTTCGTTTCTGAAACATTTCAGAGTTCAAGTTCTTTTTTTAGATATAGCGGTAAACAATAATTTCTTACGTGATCCCCACAAAAATAGAAGAACGGTACAGGGGAGGTTGTTTAATGCGTCTCCACTGGGTGATGGCAGGAAAATCTAACGAAGCCGAAGATAACATACTCCTGACGGCGATCAAGCGGAAATTTCCGTTTTCCCGCAGCTTCTCAGTAGTTGGAAATTATTGTAAGACAAGGTTGTACCTGACAGCAGTGAGTTTTAGCAGTCAGATATTGTCGTAAAACATTATCTCCTTGTATTATCCTCTTCCCTCTAATCTTCTGTAGCTCTTCCTCTTCCCTTTGATCCTCTGTAGCTCTTCCTCTTCCCTGGCCCTTCTTTGTTTGATTCATTTCGCTGCTTTTTAAACAAAGCCATTCGACTGTTTAAAAGAATAGCCTACGAAGAAAGAAAGTATTACAAATTATTGTATAGGCTATTTTGAATATACAGACTTTCTACAAATATTTCAAGCCTACCAGGTTCGTATGATTATACTTTCATCTTGAATGTAGTTATCTGTATTTAAAATACAGGAAAGAAGCTAATAAAAGAGGAAGAGAAACACCGATATTAAAGGTTTTGTTTGTTTGTTTTTTGAATTTCGCGCAAAGCTACACAAGGGCTATCTGCGCTAGCCGTCCCTAATTTGGCAAAGTAAAACTAGAGGGAAAGCAGCTAGTCATCACCATCCACCGTCAACTCTCGGGCTACTCTTTTACCAACGAATAGTGGGATTGACCGTCACGTTATAACGCCCCATGAATGAAAGGGGCAGCTAGGATCAGTGTATTGTCCAGTTGAGTGGGAATGATGCATATTGGTGCTAGAGGATAAGGAAAGAAAAAAGGATATTAATAAGAAGTTTGGTGTCGGATCATGCGATTGGTTTTACCGCCAGAGCCTGAGCCGTGTTTGTCTCTTTCCTGTGTAAACAAAACATGCAATTGATTATTTTTGTCTTATAATATACATTATACGTGATATAATTAAACCAGATATCCACTAAAGTTAGTGCTTTATCTCAACTAAAACAAACACACCCAAAAACAGTTTGTGCAAGATAAGTAAAAGTCTCATATTATAAATCCATCATTCTTTAGTCGCATACAAAAATCATTTGAAGTTCATCTGGAAAACTTCAACCAAAAGTTATCGAAGCTTGCTAGTCGCCGCAGTTGACCATAATCTAGAGCTTCTCGTGTAGAATAATAACTTCATGTTTCCAATGTTATCGTACACGTACATGCGTATGTGTTCAATGTGTAGGAAGAATCTGCGCATATCTTGTCTATAGTGAAATGTACGGCTCATCTCATCAGTGGATCTTGTCTGTAGTAAAATGTACGGCTCATCTCATCAGTGGATCTTGTCTGTAGTAAAATGTACGCCTCATCTCATCAGTGGATCTTGTCTGTAGTAAAATGTACGCCTCATCTCATCAGTGGATCCTGTCTGTAGTAAAATGTACGCCTCATCTCATCAGTGGATCTTGTCTGTAGTAAAATGTACGCCTCATCTCATCAGTGGATCTTGTCTGTAGTAAAATGTACGCCTCATCTCATCAGTGGATGAAATGAAAAAGTTTTTGCTACTTCGCTTCCCCTGCTTTTTTACAACCAAAGCTATAAAGCAGCAAACTCAAAAGAACATTTAAAAACTCATGCCAGAGGTATGTGCATGTGTCTGGAAGCCATGATTTCTTGACATCATTAAAAGCAAAAACTTTCTGCTCTTCATAACACGCGTCGGTTAGAACAGCCTTAAAGTTACGGTGTTGTAGTTTCTTCTAAGGTTTCTTGCTCTGTAAAACATAAAAATAGTCGTAAAGCTCGAGACTGTCAGATAGTTAGAGATGGAGAGATATAGATTAAGAGACAGTCCAATAGATGTAGACACATTCAGTGAGATGAATAGACAGATAGATAAATCGTTTTATTTCCAACAGGCCTTTCTATAGTTTAAAACAATGTTACTTAAATGTTACACACATTACTACAAAACAAGGTACATTTAAAACTAAGAACGTTGTGCAGGTAGATGGATGAAAATATATATGTACGAATGATAACTCACAAACAAATATGTTCACAAATAAGCGGTACAAGCATGACCACTACATTTTATGTAAAGTGTTAGATAATGTACATAATATATATATATGTATAAATTGTCACTAATTTTTTTATAGTGACTGTAAAACCTGCATTCGAACATCCAGAAAAAAAGTGGTATTTCTATAGACTAATCTTTCAGGTACTGGTACTTTCATTCATAATAAAAGATACTTTCAAATGGAATTTTATTCTATTAGATCAAATATGTTTATATACTGTAACACCAAAGCTAATAAGGAAAATATGTCTCTAATCTTAGAGTTTCTCTGCAACTAATCCTTAGTTTTTAAACAAAACATATGACACTTGTTTTGACAGTTATTATTTTTAAGCACTCTCATTATGAACGTCTAGATATATCGAAGAACCAAACTTTGAGTTTGATAAGTCATTAACTGGTAAACATTTCGTTAGATTTATTATATCTTAAAAATTATGAATATATATTCGATTTATAGTATTTTAGCTGTTGTATTTTTCATACGATTTAACTTGAAGTTATGTGGAGTGTTGCTTTTGGATCACTAACGTACATAACTTCATGTCGACTTATGGAAATTAAAAATATTTAATATCAATTTGTCCGACTGCTTTTTTTTTCTTCAGAAGTTCAGAATCATATTACCTTTGGTGGCGAAACAATCAAAAACGGTTATTGTATATTTTTTACCTTCTGTTTCATATAGTATTTTGAACATAATATCTTCAGTATTTTCATATTTAAAAGCCAGAACGTTTGAACGTTCACACAATTAGGACAATGACGTGACCTCTTATAGAATAATGTCGATTACGTATGGGTGAAGGAAAATATATCTTATTTAATTGTGAACTTGTCCATCATAAAATTTTCAGTCTTAGAACGTTGTAAACAATGTACAGAACATGTGTTACAATTAAATTAAAATTTAAAGTTCTACTGATATCACTAGACATCGTGACTAATTGGTCTTTCATATTTAGAAGAAAATTCAAAATATGACGTATTACCATTCTAGCAGGCTGATGGGTATCGATACTCACAATACACAAAATTCCTGACTGTATTAGCAATTGATTTAAGTTTCATGTACACAACAGATTCTAAACAATCAAAAGTTGGTTAAAATACAAACACGTCCTAACACAGCTTATATAAAAATAATAATTAAAATTATGTTCATTCTTTTCATATCTTAATGTTCTTAGAATCCTTTACCTTAATTTTCCATAAACATGTAACTCCAGGAAAACTTCGCTTAGCATAATTAAAACTAATTATATTATAAACTTTTGGAACACATTATGCGATAACAAGGTGACCTTGATCAGTAGAAAAGTTACATTTTTCGTTATGTTTCTTAATATTATATAATTCGGTTTCCACGGTCCAAAATGAGAAAATCACGTCAAATTACCAAGTGATTTGTGAAGCCCTGTGGTACTTTTGGTTAGTTTCCCTATTTCATTAATTTAATTCGACATATAATGTCCTTCGTATGTTTGGCCCTCCAGTTACACACCGCTAGAAACCAAGTTTTGACACCCGTGGTGAGCAGAGCACAGATAGTCCCTTGTGTAGCTTTGTGGTTAATACCAAACAAACAAACAAACATTCATACGTATTAAAGACAATTTTCTTCGTGATGATGAGAAACCCATTTGAAATAAAAACATATTCTCAAGATAGCTAGTATGGTTAACCTGCAGATGACCTAAGAAGGTCGAAAAGTTGTTCTGTACATTATTTTAATTTAAAATTTTAATACCCATACCAACCATCTTAAGAATACAAAGTCAATTCTCGAAATTATTAAGTGTTAGAATAAACGTGTGTCTGATATTGTAAGTCACTGTTCTGAGACATAGCTTTATTTTTTCATTTTTAGTCTTGGGATAACAAGGCCTGAAGTCAGAAATGTGGTGCTGTCATACACACTTTACATTTTCAAAGTGGGTGCGTTATAAAAGTAACTCTTAGTTCCTCTATTCATTTAAGAGTAACTTCTTCAAACGGTAGATGTTGCTGATTGGTTACCTTTGTTTTGAACCGACGTTCAAAGTTAGGAACTGATATGACGATGTATAGAGGTATTCGACTTTGACGTTTAGAACATTCTATCAAGCATTAACTAATGATCTTCTCTTTGGTCTGCAGTTCAAAAATTAGGGACGATTATGTCTAAGGTGTAAATATCTCTAACTTGCTGTTTTGCAACATTGTAAGCATAACGTGTCGTCTAAGTGAAAAAACAAACAATTTCTTGTTTTCAGCAACTGAATTATTTGTGAACTTTCAATACTTTTGTTGTTGTTTGTTATATTGTTACCGTAGTGGAAATGTCCGTCTTTTTGAAAGCCAGTTTGTGTTTCGCGATTTTTTTAATGTCTGACTTGTTTAGTTTATTGCTTTCACAGCATTCCTCAGTATTTTTTCTTTTTTTGTTGACTATAAATCAATAATCTTTCTGGTAGCGTTCTTCTCTTGTAAGCTTTTTATTTACAACCTAATAAATATCATCTCTATTTAATTTTTGTTCATACATCTGGATACAGCCTAATAAACTTTGTCACCATGTTTTCTTCCATCATTTTTATTGCAACATAACAAATTTTATCGTCCAGATATAGGAATAAATAAAACTAAAAAATGTCCCATACTAAAGATAATGGTATGAACAAACAAAGCTTAGTCTCTGATTGAACAAATTAAATATTTAAACTTAATTTACATACGTAAAAGTACAATTTAATGGCATTTTGATGGAAACAGTTTTATAGCATAGAATTAATCTTCACTCTACAGCTTTCTTTATGCATCAACATTCATCTACCTAAAATAATTTTTGGTGTTACACAGTCAAGCTAAGAGCTTGTAAATGTTGATCCAATGACGAACTTATTGTTATTGTTATCGCTAAATAAATTTATATTATAAGTAAAAACGGCATTTAACTGAAGTTACCTGTTTAGTGTTTTGTAGATAAATGTGACATCCAAGAGGGATTATGTTTATCATAGATACAGACTACATCCATGAAAAATTATATGATTTGTAGTAAAGCATATACTGTGTATCCTGGGTAAATATGATATTTATGAGGAAGGATTTGTACCATAGGTGAAAATACTATATAACAGGAATGATCTATATTAAAGGTAAATATGATATTCGAGTAGAATGACTTGTATCACTGGTAAAGATAGCATTTAAATAGAATGATTTGCGTTAAAAATTAAGGATAACACTAAAGTGGGATAATCTATGTCATAGCTAAATGCGATGTCTGAATAGAATACCTTTTGTCGTATGTCAATAAGAGCTCCAGTTGTAATGAAATGTGTTGTACGTAAAGAAAACACAGGTTGAAAGTATAAGTAAATATAATATTAAGCTAGAATGATTTGTGCATACATAAAAATGGGATCTAGATGGAATGATTTCTGTCGTACTTAAAGATGATATCCAGTTGGCATTGTTTATGCTGTATGTGAAAATAGCATGCAGTAGAAGAGATTTGTATTGTATGTGAAGATAAAATACAGTCAGAGTGGTTCGTACTGTGTGTGTAGATGACATATACTCGGAGTGTTTTGTGTTGTACGTGAAAATTGCACACAGTTGAAATTCTCTGTTTTACATGAAGATGGCATATAGTTGGAGTCTTTTGTTTTGTACGTGAACATAATACACATTTGGAAAAGCTAATGTTATTTTTGAAGAGAACACACAGTTGGAATGGTTTGTTTTGTATGTAAAGATGGCATCTAATTGGCATTGCGTAATTGTATCTGAATATAACATACAGTTGGAGTGGTTTGTTTCGTATGAGAAGATTACACATAGTAGGAATGGCGTGTGTCGTACGTAAAGACAACATTCATATGAAGTGAATGACTTGTGTCATACGTGAAGAAAACGCTCGGTTGAAACTAAAAGCAAAGATGATATCCATATGGAATTATTAATGTCATAACAAAGGATGATGTCCAAAATGAATAGTTGCATCATACGTGAAGAAAACATTCTGTTGATACTATGAAAAAGAAGGAATTGAAATAGAATGGTTTATGTCATTCGTAAAATACACATCCAATTAGAATGATTTATGTCGTACGTGAAGATGACTTCCGGTTGGCATTACTTGTGTTTTAAATGAAGATGAGATATGGTTTTCGTTGTATATGAAGATAACAAAATGTTAGTGGTTTGTGTTGTACGTGAAGGTGACATCTTGTTGAAGTGGTTTGTGTTGTACGTGAAGATGACATCTTGTTGAAGTCGTTTGTGTTGTACGTGAAGATGACATCTTGTTGAAGTCGTTTGTGTTTTATGTTAAGGTGTTTTAGTTGTGGGTGACGTTAACGAACATCTGGAATGACCATTATCGTTCATAAAGCTAACATCCAGATGGAATGACTCGTTTGAACATGAAAAGATACTCAGTTAAAATTATGTTTAAAAACGACACCGGGAGAAAAGTTAATAAATAATTAAAATCAACGTTTTATATTTTATAATTTTTAAAACTCTATTGAACTTTTCGCCGACTTGATGAGTTATTTAAGACACAACAATTTATTTTTCCCCACATTATGTGACATTACCTTGCTTTATTATTTACACAACCTTCGCGATACACCAAACACCAATACACCAACTTTGTGGCGTGCCATCTATGTTTAATACTTCTTGTTTTTAAATTTTATTTTTTCTTGTAATAAGACGAGATTGAGCTAAGATTGTAGTTTATCCCATAGAATTGCGTTTTAATGTTCTAATACAGCCGAAGTTTCTATTTTATTATTTCTTACATAACCTTTGTATTTCTGCAGTTTGTATTTTAAATTACTTTTATTTTGACCCATATTATAAATACTCCCACTTTCACCCCACCCCCCAGTGATACAGCGGGATGTGTGCGGACTCACTTCGCTAAAAACCGGGTTTCGATTCCGTGATGGACAGAGAACAGGTAGTTCAATATGTAGCTTTGTTCTTAATTCTAAACAAACAAACAAACCCACATTCTGTTTTCTAAATCCCAGTTTTAATTCTACTTTGTTCCTCAACATTTCTTTAATCTTATCTATAGATTTAAAAATATTCCTCTTTGTTGCTTCTAAGTTCTTTGAATATTTGACATCTTAATCATGGAATATAAAGAGAACTTTAAATTTATGTCTTATTTTCTTCATTAATACATTTTAAACTGTTAAATAATTAAAGTATTTTCAACTAACATTGAACCTTTGCTAATTTTTTTAAATGCTTTCCATTATATTTCGTTCAATTCCTCTTTCAGCAGCTGAATATTTAATTACTTAAACCATTCTGTTTTTAAAGTTCTGTAAACACGTGTATAAAATGCAAATATTTGTTGCGTTTTACTGACATGATTCCTGGTGTGATGGCATTGCAACAGTAAATCGTTTTCTGTAAACTGACGTTTTCAAGTTATTACCTATTCTTTTTTTTTTTTTTGAATAATACGTCTAAACAATGCAATACATTATTTTCTTCAATTTCATACGTGAATTTATCTGATAATTCTTTACTACTTAAAACCAGAAAATCTTGCAGGTTATTGTTGCTGTGCCACCATACCAATAATGTGTCATCTACATACCGTATCCAAAATTCTAGTTGCTTACAAAAAAGCTTCAGCTTCAAAAACATCCATGTAAAGGTCACAAAACAATGGTTAAAAGGGGAATTTATAAATATACACTATTTTTGTTTGTAATAATTCTGATATAACTTGGAAAACAAAAAGGTTTTCTACACAATTTTGTTAAGTTCAACATGTCCATAGCTCCGATTGCTGGAATTCTTTTTTATATTAATTTATTTTCAAAGCATCTGATCGGTTCTTTACTGAAGTTTCATCATATGACGATATGTAATCAAATGATACAACTAGATCTTCCTTTTATGATTTCATGTTCCCAATCCTTTCTACAAATTATATTTATTTTTAAGTGTATTTATTGTTATATCTCAAAAACAATACTTTCTTCCTCTAAACTTTGCTATTTCATAAGATAATGTTTCTATATTTGATACTATTGATTTTATGTATTTTTGGTACTACATAAAACCATAGAATGTACTTAGTACTATCGATTGGATAGTTAAAATTAAACTATTTTAACACTATTTTTTCTCTTTTTCGTAATATTCACTTATAGGGTTATTCTTAAATTTTTTCATAATATTCACTTTTTGGGTTATTCTAAAACTTTTTCATAATATTCACTTATTGGATTATTCTTAAACTTTTTCATGACATTTACTTATTGGATTATCTTTAAACTTTTTTCATAATATTCACTTATTGGGTTATTCTTAAACTTTTTCATAATATTCACTTTTGGATTATTCTTAAACTTTTTCATAATATTCACTTATTGGGTTATTCTTAAACTTTTTCATAATATTCACTTATTGGGCTATTCTTAAACTTTTTTCATAGTATTAACTTATTGGGTTATTCTTAACTTTTCATAATATTGACTTATTGGGTTATTCTTAAACTTTTCATAATATTCATTATAGGGTTATTCTTATACTTTTTCATAATATTCACTTAATGAGTTATTCTTAAACTTTTCTTAAGTATTTTCCTTCAATATTTCTTCCACTCTCTTATCATAACTACTTTTGTAAAATATTACAGTTTGTTTTCCCTTTATTTGCTTTACAAATAATATTATTTTACTTATTTTCTTTTAAGGACATTATAATTTTAACATCAATTTTTTGTTTACTGTAAATTGGTTTGAATTTTTCTTTAATTTTATGGCATTCTATTCTTTACATCCTATGGACTTATTACTTCACTTAAATTAGTTTCAATAGTTGTTATGATTTTTTCCTTACTAAAATTAAGTAATCTACATAAATTCTAATCCTTTAATATCAGGGTACATCCTGTTGCTTTGTAATAACCATCTAAATATTCTTGTGTTTTTTTGGCAATGTTTTCAACTTAATTTTATTTTTTTATTCTTCTGTATTAACTTGTTAAGTTTCTAGTATTTTGTTATATTTATCATTGTTTTCCTTCACACGAAACCAATAAATGTTTTAACATTCAAAACAATTATATTCATTTTCTTTTGCGATCGTCAATATAGTCGGTACACTTTGTATTCCAGATATGCTGTAAATCTTCTATTTTGTTGTACTGTAATCGTCAATATCTACTGCCTAATCTTGTCTAAACAGTACTCCACTTTTCTTCCTTTAATGTTCGTTGTTTTTTTTTAATTTCGCACAAAGCTACACAAGGGCTACCTGCGATAACCGTCCCTAATTTAGCAGTGTAAGACTAGGGGGAAGGCAGCTAGTCATCATCACTTACCGCTAATTCTTGGCCTACTCTTTTACCAACAGATAATGGAATTGACCGTAACTTTATAACGCTCTCATGGCTGAAAGGGCGAGCATGTCTGGTGTGAAGGGGATTCGAGCCCGCGACCCTCAAATTGCGAGTCTTTTTCGATGTTACTTCTTGCTTGTATAAATTTTAGAGTAATGTCACTTTTGCATTTCGCCAAGAAATGTAATTGAATTATATTTATTTTCAGCTTACTTCTCTGTGTTGAACATTTTTTTCTTTCACCGTAAATCCCGTTGCACGTCTGAATTATTTAAAATTTAATAAATAATTAAAATCAACGTTTTATATTTACGTAATTTTAAAACTTTTGTTAAAGTCGTGAGTGACTTCCACTTTAAATGAACAATCTATGTGTAAATTGTATCGGCGTACTTTACGCTTTCTGGAAGACATAATAATTTATAATTTTTTCCATGTCATGTTATATTAATTCCATTATTGTTTGCATAATTCCTTGGTCAGCCTTTAGAATATATCAAGCCAATGCAATGTGACATCACATAACATGGGAAAAAAGGATAAATTATTGTTTCTCTCAAGTAACCCCTGAAGACAACGTAAAGAACGCCGAAAAAATGAATATGCAGCGTGCTTTTAATGTGGAATCCTTTGACAGCTTCAATTAATTTTTTTTTAAACTGTATAAATATAAAACTTGTTTTCAATTATTCATTAAATCTTTAATAATACACAGCTACTGTTCGTTAATATCCAGATGAATGCTCTGTGTTGTACACGAAGATGATATATATACAGTTTATATTTTTATGTTGAATGTAAAGAAGACATACGGTGGTAATCTGTCGTATATTAAGATGACATCCAGATTGTCGGATTTTGTTTTATTACCTGATAGAATATATTAAATATGAAAATGGTTTACGGTTGGTACCGTTCGTGTTGTACGTGAAGATGAAAAGAGATGCAATGGTTGGTGCCGTTTGTAAAGAAGTTAAAACTACATATAAAGACAATATCCAAGTGGAATTATTTTTACCGTATGTGAAAGTAACACCCAGCTTTGATTATGGGAAGATCACATACACTTGGAGTGATTTGTGTCGTGTGTGAAGATGACTTACAAATGGAGTAGTTTGTGTCGCATGTGAAGATGATACCTAGTTGGAACTATAAGTAACGATGATATCCAAATGGAACGATTTGTTTCGTACTTTAAGGCAGTTTTCAAAGTCTTGAAACCACCCTATAAATGGTATTGATATTTTAGGAGTTTCTAAGCGATACTAGCTAATTTTTTATTTTTTTTATTTTTACAGTTTCAGACCAGTCGCCTACGTAAGTCTATTAAGTGTAAATACCGATTACACTCTACTTAATACTAGGCGTGGTGTAGCATCAAAAATGTTTTACTAGTGAACCCCTTTCTTGTTATTACACCTTTGAAATGATTGGCATGTTTGGTGAGACGGGATTCGAACCCACGACCATCGGATTACGAGTCGAATCCCCGTAACACCAAACATGCTCACAATCTCAGCCGTGGGGGCATTATAATGTTACGGTCAATCCCACCATTCGCTGGTAAAAAGAGTGACTCAAGAATTGGCGGTGGATGGGGATGACTAGCTGCCTTCCCTCTTGTCTTACACTGCTAAATTATGGACGGTTAGCACAAATAACCCTCGTGTAGATTTGCGCTAAATTAAAATAAACAAACAAACGTGAAGTGCTTATTTATGTCAAACGTTAGTAATTATTTCTAATATCTCTAATTAACCTGTTGTGATTCTGTTCGGTTTCAAAAGATCATAAAAGAATTACTGACACCAATACTGGTTTCAGTTTTGTTTGCTAACTTTTTGGTTTTGTAATAATTCTTTTTTTCACAGAATAAGATATTAATAAAGTTTGGTACATGTAATTTGTAATCTTCTTGCTATAGTTTTCATTATGTAATTTATCACCATGTCTTGGTATGGACTCTTAACTTCTTAGTTTCGGGTTTGGTCTTGGATATTGGGGTCTTGACTACAACATTGCTTAAAGAAGACGTCCACTTGAAATGACTTGTCTCTTACGTAGAAATGATATCCAGTTGGAATGGTTTGTGTCGTACGTGAAGAAGACAACCGGTTAAAATTACAAGTAAAAATGGTATTCAGTTTTAATTATATCTGTCATACATAAAAATTACTAATAACATATAATGTTCGAGTTATGATAGGTGTATTCACAACATTCTTATATATCATGAAGTCCTTAGTGGCACAGCAGTATCTTTGTGGATTTATAAAGCAAGAAATCAGGTTTTGATACTCATGTTGAGCACAGCAGTAGCTTTTTGTGTAGCTTTATGCTTAGCTATAGACAAGACATATCATGAATATAACAATGTTTTCTTTCATAACTTTATTTATTAATTGAATAATTACATTTAAGTGTGTTCAAAAACAATATATAATAGCAATACCAGTTAATAAAGAAATGAGTACATTAACATTGTATACTGAAATTACATTAAGGTTACTTTAAAAATATCATCCTGGTATCATTCTTATTTTTTGTTACGAAATATCTGCTTCTCTTGTTGCACCTTTTCTCTATATATTCAGTTTGACGATGTAAGAACTAGCATTAATCTCCCATCATCACAATATTCCATCGTCCTTAATATCGCTGTTCCATAGTAGATGTATCTTGATGAAAGCCCTCACCATGGATCATGCCTCTCCCCAGTATCATATGTACTGACTCATACCGCTAGAAACCAAGTTTTGATACCGTTGGTGGGCAGAGCGCAGATAGCCCGTTGTGTAGTTTTGTGGTTAACTACAAACAAACAATTATGGATCGTTTGGAAGGAAGTCTAAATGGGAGTGTAAGAAGTGCATCTTTGGTGACATCCTGGACTTCTGTAGTTCTCGAGCATATCATTACAGCACAATTTACCCTCAACACCAGTTTGAATAATTTTCGGGTCACAAATTCTTTCTGATTGATTACTCTTCTAAAATTATCATCCGAGTCTGTGATCCAGTAAAAATACCTCCTTTTATTCACTGATTTTTTAAACTACCACTACCATCCTTGTTCATTCCTATAACAAACTTATTTACTAATCTTAGTTTAATATGAAATAGGGCAGACACGTATCTTGAGAATTCACCAGAAGTCGATATCCAACACTCTGTTTCCTTGGTTCGTAATTTTTCCTGACTAGCCATTCTTTCTTTTGGAATGATCTTTACCATCTTGGCTGTGTCAGAGACACAAAAAGCAACAACATTTGGTATACCCACACTGCAAGCCAAGCAGAAGTGTAATAACTTTTAGATCACCACATATGCTCTATGATAACCTCAAATATCACCTGTATGCTTTGATAAGCTTCTCTCATGTTCACAGTGCAAGCAACATGAATCGGTATCTTGGTGTTCCTCTTGCGCGAAAGTATTCTGAGACGTTACAATATATGCAAAACTTTAAAGTTGATTCTTTAGTAGTGAAACATCTTCAGTCGTTACAATAAATGAAAACAATTACAATTGAGTCTTTAGTAGTTGATGTATTCTAAGTCCTTAAAGTACATCAGAAAATCAGTAGCTGAAATATTTAGAGTAATTATAAGACATGGAAAAAATTTACATTTGTCTTTTTAATACCTAAAATATTCTAAGTCGTTACGATACATGAACTTTTACAGTTTACTCTTTAGTATCTGAAGTATTCTAATTCGTTACAATACCTGAGAAAACTTTAGTTCATTCTTTAATAACTAAAGTATTCTGAGATCTTATAACACATGAGAAAATTTATAGGTGACTTTTAACACGTAAAGTATGTTGAGTTTAAATTAATGAGTTATTCCAACACATTAGATCATATATTGTTGACCCTTTGGTAGCTGAAGTATTGTGAGTGGTTATAATAGATGAGAACATTTACATTTGACTCTTTTATTACCTAAATTATTCTGAATTGTTATAATACATAAGAACATTTACAGTTCACTCTTTAACACATAAAATATGCTGAGTCATTTCAACACGTGACAATTGATAGTTCATTCTTTAATATCTAATCTATTCCAAGTATTTACAATACCTGAGTAAATTTACAGTTGACTCTTTACAATACACGATAAAATTAACATTTTAATCTTTAGTAAGTGAAGTGTTTTGCATTGTTACAAAGGATGAGAAAACGTACAATTGACTCTTCAGCAGTTGAAATATTCCCTAATGTATTAGATGATTTACGGTTGACTCTTTAATAGCTAATATATTCTGAGTTGTAACAAAGCATGAGAAAATTTATGGTTGACATTTTAACACGTAAAGTATGCTGAGCCATTACAACACATGACAATTTACAGTTCATTCTTTAATACCTAAAATGTTCTGAATCGTTACAATAGATGAAAAAAAATACAGAGCTGACTGTTTAATATGTTAATTAATGTAATTTGTTGTAATACATTAGATAATTTATACTTTAATAAAATATATTTTATTCAGATTAGGTAATACAATACATGAGAACATTTACATTTAATTCTTAAATATATGAAGCATTCTGAGTCGTGCTGATACATAAGAAAATTTACCGTTGACTTCTTAATAGCTGATGTATTGCAAGTCGCTACAATACATGAGAAAATTTAAAGTTAACTCTTTAATTGCTGGTGTATACTTAGTGTTAGGATACACGACAAAATTCACAGTTGGCTATATAATAGTTGATACATTTTAAATGTCTGCAGTACCAGAGACAATTTTTACATTACTCTTTGGTAGCTGAAATAATTTGAGTCATTACAACACGTTAGATAATTTCCAGCTGACTTCCTAATATTTAAAGTATTCTGAGTCGTTACAATACATGAGTAAAATTACAATTGTCTCTTTAGCAGCTGAAGTATTCTGAGTCGTTACAATACATGAGAACGTTTATAGTTGTCTCTTTAGTAAATGAGATTTTGTTTGTTTTGCTTGTTAAGCACAAAGTTAAGCACAAAGCTACACAATGGGCTATCTGTGCTTTGCCCACGAGTGGTATCGAAATCTGGTTTTAGCGATATGAATCCCGAGATATATTGTTGTGTCATTGGGGGGGGGAGTAAATGAAATAATATTCTGAGTCGTTACTGTACAAAAGAAAATTTACAATTGACTGTTTAGTAGATGAAGTATTCTCAGTCGAACAGACAGGAAAATATAGAGCTGACTCATTAATACCTAAATTAATATGAGCTTTTGTAATACGTCAGATAATATAGAGCTGACTCATTAATACCTAAATTAATATGAGCTTTTGTAATACGTCAGATAATATAGAGCTGACTCATTAATACCCAAATTAATATGAGTAATACGTCAGATAATATAGAGCTGACTCATTACTACCTAAGTTAATATGAGTAATACGTCAGATAATATAGAGCTAACTCATTAATACCTAAATTAATATGAGCTTTTGTAATACGTCAGATAATATATAGCTGACTCATTAATACCTAAATTAATATGAGCTTTTGTAATACGTCAGATAATATATAGCTGACTCATTAATACCTAAATTAATATGAGCTTTTGTAATACGTCAGATAATATAGAGCTGACTCATTAATACCTAAATTAATATGAGTAATACGTCAGATAATATAGAGCTGACTCATTAATACCTAAATTAATATGAGCTTTTGTAATACGTCAGATAATTTACAGTTTACTTCTTAACACGTAAATCTTTCTGAGTCATTACAAGAAATGACAGTGTTTCATTCTTTCTTTAATATCTAAAGTATTCTGAGTAATTACAACGATAAGAAAATTTACAGTCGTCTCTTTAATATCTGAACTGTTCTGAATGGTTATAATACATTAATAAATTTTACAGTTGACTCTTTAGTAGGTACAGTATTATTAATAGTTACAATAGATGAGAAATTTTAAACTTGACTTTTTAATTGTTTGTTTTTGAATTTTGCACAAAGCTACTCGAGGGCTATCTGTGCTAGCCGTCCCTAATTTAGCAGTGGAAGACTAGAGAAAGCAGCTAGTCATCACCACCCACCGCCAACTCTTGGGCTACTCTTCTATCAACGAATAGTTGGATTGACCGTCACATTATAACGCTCCTACAGCTGAAAGGGGCGAGCATGTTTGGCGCGACAGGGATGCTAACCCGCGACCCTCAGCTCAGATTACGGAGTCGCACGCCTTAACACGCTTGGCCATGCCGGGTCATGACTCTTTAATAGCGAAAGTATTGTGAGTCATTACAGCACATAAGGTAATTACCAGTTGTCTCTTTAGTAGCTGAAGTGTTCTGAGATGTTACAATACCTGAGGTAACATTCAGTTAAATTTAATCTTTAAAAATAATCAAAAACAAAAATAATGATGTGAAAATCCAAGAAAATGTTATTCTCGCACGTTTCAGCGCCAAGTTTGAGGGGTTACAATGCAAAAATCCAGGATTTGATCACCCCTCAGCAGATAGAGCGCATATTGTAGCTTTGTACCAAATCAACAACATAGAGTAAAATAATTTTATATCAGACATCTAAAAGTGATTTTATAGTAAGCATACTGCAATCTTTCAGTTACAGTCGAAAGTTAGCAGTGGTTCATCATAACTGTGATATGTCTGTTAGAATGTCGCTTTTGTGCTGTCTGGGTAAACATTTATATATAGCATGCAATGTATAAACAGTTTCTTGTTCCAAAATTCAGCATTTCCATTTAAATCATGTGAATGAAAAACGTAGAAATGGTAATCTTTAGATGTTTCAGCATAAAAATTGCTAAGAATAGCAAGGAAATGGTTGTTTTATAATCTTCACTCTCAGACGAAACCCATTCTGGCAGAGTAGTAATATCTATTTTTCACATAAATAATAGATGTGTTCTGTATACATGGCAACGATTTAAATTATGAGAATTTCCGTTGCTCCTAAAATCTTTTCATTTTCTGTATGTGAACTGAATTGAAAAAGATAAGTTTAAGCGGATTTTCTTTAAGTAGTTGGTTGAAATAAAAGATGTGTGTATATATATATATATACGTATGTACACATAAATAGTATAGGAAAATAGAAGTATAATACTTAAGTCAGTAAATGATCGATGAATTTGGTCCATCCATGAGTTTTAATTAAATTTCTAAGTGGATTTATTTGATATTGAATCTAGTTCTTGTAAACATCTTGAATTTAGACTGAATTTCTTTTATCTACAAATTTGCTGGGTTTTTTATTGTTCTTGTTTTGTTTGTTTTTTGTTGGTTTTTTTGCAAAACGCCATCTTCACCTAAAACAGTACTATGATGAAGGCTTGTAAAATTAGTTGTAAATGAATTAAATGCAGGATAAAATCTTATGAAAAACATATTTAAGTCAATGGCAATTCAAAACCCTCCAGAACCTGACAATTTTGTGAACATAGATTAGTGTTTATTTTTTTATATTTTTACTGTGATTTATAGGCTTTTCTCTGTCCGCGTGATTTTTGTTGTCGTTATTTCCAGAACTTAGTAAATGGAATATTTAAGGCGCTGCACGAAATTTCTTTTATACTCTAGATTGTAACATTATAAGCGAACACATTTCTCAGATATGAAGGATTTTTAACAGTTGGGTAGATTTGATACACATTAAATGCAACATACATCACAGTTTCTTAATTTTTATTAAGGTTTTTAAAAGCTCGTCAAACAAACTTTTGAAATATTCAACAAAAACTAAAAGTTCTCAATTTATTAAAAACGAAACTAAAAACGAACCGTCTGTTCCTTCTCATAATTTAAGTTAAGGCAGAATCACCATCTTCTCAATACTGAGCAGTGACGTCTAGAGGCTTAGTCCAATCAGTTGCTGCCCGAACGAAAGGATTATCCAATCAGGGTGCACTGAAACCAAGTAGAGAGTAAGGCAAGGGTTGAATGGCTACCCTTTCACGAGGAGACTGTCTCTGAGCTTTCGAGAGTCCATGTAAGCAATAACACTGAAGACTGCCACTCAGAGATTTCTGATAAAAACTTCTCAACGTTCCGTATACAACTGTCTTCAATAACGTTAGGTAGGATCAATGTCTGACAGAAATAATCTGAACTGATTTTCAATCTTCGACTGCTTTGTTATAATGCAAACATAAAATAAATAGGTGTATAATAACACTGATGCCCATCATTGGCGAATGATTTAAATCAACAAAGACAAGAACATTTTATTTACGTGACACAGTTTCATCTGTTAATAATAATAGATATACACACATTTCATAACCCTAAATTTATGATAGTTATGTACTTTAATTATGCGGATAATTAAAAGGAAAGATGTCGCTGAGATATTAAACAGCATACTTTAGCCGCTATCTGTACGAGGAATCAGTTTTTAAAACAAATGTATACGGTATGATAAAGAAATGTTGGTGCACGTGTGCGCTTGTCTTTTTAACAACTAGGACGAGATGAGACTGGACACAAGGAGCGCCATAAAGCATCCAGTTTTTAATGCCATGTCTTTTACTGAGTAATTTGTTTCGATATTATTTTTCTCTTTGAAAAACACTTCGCTCTGTTTTTTTACATCTAACCCATTAGTTAGTTATGTTTAAAAAAACTTTTGCAAGAGAAGAAAAACATAACCAGAAACAAAGAAGATATACGGTTAGATACAAGACATGTAGAAAAGCAAATAAAGACAGATATCAAGCAGAGATAATAAGAGAGTGACAAATAATCAGATACAAGAATAAAAACACATATAGGCAGACGGGCATGAAATAGGCAATCAGAAAAAAGAAGAGAAACACACAAAAGACAAACAAAGACAGAAAACCATACACAAACGGTGACATCTCAATAGCTAGGTACTGAAATATAATCAGATACAAGCAAATACACACGTATTTAACAGAGACAAGTAAACATACATGTTCAATGGAACATCTGAATATACAGGGATACAGTAACAGGGAGATTAATACAAGCAGATACATATATAGACGCCTAAATAAACTTCAGAGATATTCATATAAATGACAGACAGCCTTCCAGATGAAACAGAACCATTGAAAAGTAGGTAAGAAGATTTGCGTCTGCATAAACAAATAATAACCTAAATAAAAAGATATATAGATCGTTACAAACAGACTGATACCTAAATAAAAGAAATACTACATAAAATACAGATCCATCGAAAGAAACGGATACAAAAAGAGAAATATGAATATAGATCTGTAGGTAAACAGCTAAATATAAAAAACAAACGTACATTGACGGAGATAAAGATATTGGAATTTAACGTAATTAGCAAATATGAATAGTTTAGAAATATATATATATATATATATTCGCAGATAGGTTCATAGAAAAAGACAGATATCAAGAAAAGAAAATATAATCATATTTATTAAAAAAGAAAGAAAACGGTAGACATCTTAATAACTATGGAAATAACATTGAAACAAATGTATATACATAACAATACACCATTGGTAACATCTAGATACCCATTTACACGTAGGCAGATAAGTGGGGAAAAAATGCAGAAATCTAGATAAACAGATACATAGGCACAAATATTCTATGCCAGTCAGACATATATAGATGCATAACTGAATAAACAAAAAATAATGATACCTAAATTTAAAACGTGACAATAGGCAGATATAATTCGAACACACAAAGAAATAAATAACGATATAAATATTAACAGGCAGACAGATTCAGCGACAAAAACTAGATATACTTAGATAACGCATTTGTAGACTCAAGAACAATATATTTATATAACAATATGAAAACTTATGAGCACAAAACACACATCTAGATAAACAGCTATAAACAAACACATTTATAGACATAAACAATTCTCAAACCTACTAAAACTAGTAATTGTTTAATAAGAATTTAACACAATTAAATTAGTATCTGGGTCACTAGATACAGATATAAAGATAGATACACAGATAATTACGTACAGGTTAACAGAAGAGAAAAAGATTATGTCAAGATGAGATAACTAGTACAGATGGATAGATGCACAGATAAACAGATTTCCCGACCCAAATACACAGATAACAATGTACAGATAACTAAATCTGTAGATAACCAGATGAAAATAAACAGATTCAAAGTTTACTAAACAATAACAAATATGCAGTTTTATAGAGGCAGAGAGATACATATATAACCGTATATAAATAGCCAATTCTAAAAATATAGAAGTTTGGATACTCTATATAATGAGAAACAGATGAAAAAAATTGTAAATACAACAAGGTAGACACGTTGATATCCAGAGAGAGATAGGCAGATTTTAGACATAACACTTAGTATAGTATAAAACGTTTAGACCTTCGGATAGAGAATTACTTAAACAGTCATGATAACAAACACATGTTCCTTGGGGCGTCAGCAGTAAATTTCAGAACCTGGAACGCAAACATCCGGGGTTTAATATGGCGCAATGGACAGAGCACACTATGTGGCTTTGTGCTGAAAAAGAAAGTAAAATTGGCATTTATTAATCCTAAATACACCTATGAGTTCCGCATACAACAAAAATTAATAAGCAAACAAATCACAAACTAGGAAATTTTATCATATTGTATTATCTAGATGTTGTGCTATTCTTTAAACAGAATAATGTTTGAGTGTTTAAGAAATTAACGTTTCAGCTTTCCACGAATAATAATAAAAAAAAGAGACAGAAACTGAACAAATGCTGAAGGCTAGACAATTAACAATTTCTGATAGAGTTTTTCCCACAGTTGTTGGAGCATGCGAGTCAAATGTATAATTTTGTGTATAAGATTTGCGGATATTTTGTAACAAATTACTATGTACAAATTTACGGCGATTATTATCGGGATACGGGAAGATAGATGGTAAATGGATTCGAAGCTTTGGGTCACCTTTACAACTATAAAGTTAGAAAAAATGAAAATAAAAGCATAAATCATCATTAACTCTAGTAAAGTAAGAACAACTCGTCTCTTCAACTGCAAGAAAATTACTGATATTTCAAACAGTAAATTAAGTTTATCCAGTTTTAATTAAAAGCCTGATATAGATTTGGCGTTTCTCCGCATACATTTCCCAGTTGTTGGGAAAACAAGCTCTACTTATTCCTTCAGGGCTTTTATAGAGCCCTTGTTAGGAGTCATGGTTAATAACCAGGTTTACACGCCCGAGCCACGCCCCACCCTCCAGATCTAAAGCCATAAAACTAAACTTGTCTTCCTTCAGAGAATCATGTCTCGATGTTTCGTGTACAATTTTTACTGTAAAACAGCAAAAAAGTAGTAACAATATTTTTGTAGGCCCAATAAATCTGCATAAGTCGTTTGCTGATTTTTTTCCACTCAAGTACGTTTTGTGCAATATAAATCCTATATTTCTTGAGAAATTTATGATTAATGTGTTTGAGGGTACTTAGAAGAAGCAGATAAAATACATGGCTGAACAATCAATAATATATAACTTGGATAATAGTAAGGATTATTTTATTCAGCTTTCATCAAGGTTAAGTTTTCCAGTTCTAGCATTGTTGATGTTAGTCGTTCGCTTACTTTCTAAAACCTGAGGAAAAGTGAACTGTTCTTACATCATGATGTAAATACGTGAGTATATGTGATGCACTAACTATTAAGCATTTTCAACTGAGATACGGAATATTCGAATGTGTCAATATACCCCAAAAAGGTTTAATAACAACTAAACACAAGTAAAATAGTATTTACTAAAATCATACAATATCTCTTGTGGCTTTCCAATTCTAGAAGGATGTATTTCCCAGAATAAACTGAATATTATCTCATTTATAATTACATCATAAAAGATATAGATATTCTGAGGATAAGTGAAACATTTCTGAATTAAGAAGAGGTCACAACGACATCTAAAACAATATATATATAAACTGTCGTCTACCTGATTGGATTAAAATAATTTTGTTTAAGCATTTTTATGCCTAAGATGTGTCTAGTTACCGAAATTACTCGAAAACCAAAAACCAAAATGTTTCTTTGACAATTATAGTTACATCTGGATAGCCCTCACAAACGACGTAAAACTTCCGATTGAGAAGCCTTCACAGGTACGTATGTAAAAACAGTGTGTTGGTTTTAATGCAAAGTTGCACAAGCTTTGTCTGCACTGTACCCTCTACGAGAATTTCTTGGCACTGATAGTCTAGCTGCTTTGTGCCATAAAACACCATATCAACCAACCAACCATGAGAATTTAAACTAAATATAAGGATATAAGTTCACTTATTCATATAGTGGCGTTGGTGTAGTTTTTGACTCGTTAAAGTGTCCTGCGTCTTTATGCAGACTTAAATTGAATGCTCCAAACAAAGGATAAATTTCTGGTATCTGTACTGGCAATAATACATATGTTCTCTGTGGGTTTATCAACAGCATATGTTCCTGGTTTTTCAATGAGATGTCTAATATCAAAATATATCAATATATTGCTTGAAGTTATAATGAAACTTATTGGTTTCTTTACATAAGAAAGTAAAATATCATTGGACAAACTCTAAACTGACGTATCTTATTTGAATATTTTATTATTTTTATAATGGCTGACTGTGGTCTATTAAGAACTGATTAATATGAAATCTGATTACAATTCAGGCAAAAAGATTGAAACTTATGATAAATGGCGACGATCCTTAAAGAAAAAATTATAATGAAATCATTTCGAAACAGCACAGACGTCCCTTATTCGACCAAACTCTAGCCATTCAAACAACATGAAGGCCCTGTATGGCCAGATGGTTAAGACGCTCGACTGGCAGTCTGAGAGTTGTGGCTTCGAATTCCTGTTACATCAAACATGCTTGCCCTTTCAGCCGTGGGGGTGTTACTAAGTCATGGTCAACCTCACTATTTGTTGGTAGAAGAGTAGCCCAAGAGTTGGCGGTGGGTGGTGATTACTAGCTGCCTTCCCTCTAACCTTGCACTGCTAAATTAGGGACGGCTAGCGTAGATAGCCGTCGTGAAGCTTTACGCGAAATTCCAACCAAACCAAACTAATGCAATCGAGCAACATCGTTTTTATTGTAAACTAACGATGTTGTACAAAATTGTAAGGCTTATACAGCGAAATTACCACAACACAGAACAGTACGTATTCGAAGATTGTATGCTAGTATCAGTCAACGTCAACATTACATTATATAGGCTAGTTAAACTGCAAATATCAAAAATGTACATGCTTCTAGATGTTATACTAGTATGAATCAATAACACATGTTTTAAACCAATAACCTACAACAACCAGAGAAGTCTGAAATTATAGGTTCGTAGATTTTAGACTAGTATGAGTTAATTATACACTTTCTAAACTAATAAACTATTACGTCCAGAGAAGTATGGACAGGGAAGATATTTTATACATAAGTGTGTTAAAAATATCTAAATATACATATAAATTGTAAACTACTAAACTACGAATATCTAGAACAGCACATGGCTTCTGAATCACTGCCTACAACAACCTGAATAGTTGCAGCTTCTGAGTTATTATCCACAACTGAACAGTTAGAGCTTTGGAATTACTATCCACAACGACCCCGAATAATTACAGTTTGTGAGCTACTAAACTATTATGATTCTGGGAAACCAAATAACGACAACTAGTAGTAATGCATCTTTCAAATAACGACAACTAGTAGAAATTCATCTTTCAAATAACGACAACTAGTAGTAATGCATTTTTCAAATAACGACAACTAGTAGAAATTCATCTTTCAAATAACGAAAACTAGTAGTAATGCATCTTTCAAATAACGACAACTAGTAGAAATTCATCTTTCAAATAACGACAACTAGTAGTAATGCATTTTTCAAATAACGACAGCTAGTATAAATTCATCTTTCAAATAACGACAACTAGTAGTAATGCATCTTTCAAATAACGACAACTAGTAGTAATGCATCTTTCAAATAACAACTAGTAGTAATGCAGCTTTCAAATAACAACTAATAGTAATGCATCTTTCAAATAACGACAACTAGTGGTAATGCATCTTTCAAATAACAACTAGTAGTAATGCATCTTTCAAATAACGACAACTAGTGGTAATGCATCTTTCAAATAACAACTAGTAGTAATGCATTTTTCAAATAACGACAACTAGTGGTAATGCATCTTTCAAATAACGACAACTAGTAGTAATGCATCTTTCAAATAACAACAACTAGTAGTAATGTATCTTTCAAATAACAACAACTAGTAGTAATGTATCTTTCAAATAACAAAGGAAATTTATCTGCATAATCTTTAAAATAGAGGAGATACTACCAAACAGTTTTCTACACTACAATTACACTAAGTGTGCATACGGTAAACGTGAAAGAAACGATATTACAAAAAAAAATTTTTAGAATTAAAATTATATTTTTTGGATATCATTCCATACTTCTATCTATACATCTTCAAACATATAAACATAAAAATCGTGTTCTGTAGCTGCCATATTTTCCAATGAGGTTATAATAAATAATTACTATAATGACAATCTTGTCCTTGATGGTCTATAAAAATAGAAAAAAAAACATGTTGAATAATATTTACATTGAAAACAAGTAAGGATGTGAGTAGGGATTAGATTACCCTGATTTCACAATCACAGAGAATCCCTAGCGTGAAGAGAGTGAAGAGCTTCCTTCGAATACTGATGAGCTTCCTCAATAAAAAAATTATTCCTTCTGATACTAAAAAACTTTGGAGCCACAGATCTTAGACACCAGGAAGTAAGGGGTGACGTCACGGATGAAAAGATAGAAAAGATGGTTCTGTAGAGAATGATGAAGCATGTCTTGCATGTTCTTTTAGTTTTTAAAGAAATGACCCTCAAAGAAAAAATCGTTATGCTCCTTTGAAGGCGCTAGTTGTGACAATTTTTCAGACCTCCTCAGGAACTGGTCACGAACACATCTCGAGATATGAAACTTTTCTTGAAAGAAAAACATGATTTGTCATAAAGGAAATACACTCGTTCGTGAAACTTGTATGGTATTTTTTAATCATCTATCAAAGTAAGAATATGCTCTATTCTCTATTTTCTGTATGTCTTTTTACTATAACTTTCTCAATTGTAGGTACAATATGTTTTCAAAAACTGAACATTGAAAAGAGTGACTTAAAGTATTAATATTAGAAATGTATGCATAGGGAGGCGTACATAGATTGTTTCTACATCTGTCGACTTAATAATGACATCGATATGTGTGTATTATGATAAACTATTTGTGAGCTTCGGACGTCAGAGCCATCATTCAATAAAGATATTCCTCTTTACATATATAATACGTAGGACTATTTTTTAATGTATTGTTCAACATAGATGACGTCATCAATTACACATCCAAGTTTATTCTTGTACAATAAATTTTCATTGATATCATCCAGAAAAATGTTGATGTTTAGTTTTTAGTCCAGAAGAATGTTGGTGTTTAGGTTTAGTCCAGAAGAATATTGATGTTTAGTTTTTAGTCCTGAAAAATGTTGATGTTTTGTTTTAATCCAGAATAATGCAGATCTATAGTGCTAAAATCAGTGGTTATATTCCTCTCGGTGGACTCAGCTGATGGTCTGATATGGTTTTGCTATAAGAAAAATTCACACACACACACACACACCCAGAAGAATGTTGATGTTTAGTTTTTAATCCTGAAGAATGTTAATGTTTATTTTTATCTAGATGAATGAAGATGAGTTATAATTTTTAATCAAATATAATATTAATATATTGGATTTTAGTTCCAGGAGAATGATCATGTGTCACACGTTTTAGTGCAGCGAAAAGTTGATATGTCACGTTTTTGTTCATCAGGAAGTTGATGCATCACTGTTTTTTACTTCAAGATAATGTTGATATATCAGTTTTATCTAGGAGAATGATCTTGTATTATATTTTTAGTCCAGTAGAAGGTTGATGTGTCACAGGAGAGTTTTGATGTAATGAATGTCTTAATTTTTAATCCAGAAGAATGTCACAGTTTATAGTTTAAGATAATGTCGATATATTAGTATTTGTCCGGGAAGATGAATACGTGTCACATTTTAATTCAGTAGAATGTTGAGGTACAACAGTTTTCATTCATATTTAATAGTGACGTGTCGGTTTGTTTTTGTTTTATTTTTTGTTTAGGAGAGCAATCACGTATCTTTTTTTTTAGAATAAAATAATCTTGATGTGTTAAAGTTGTGAGTCTAGAAAAATGTTGTTGTGTTACAGTTTTTAGTTCATAAGAATGTTGATCTATCACACTTTTCGGTTCAGAAGAATGTTAATGTGTCACATTTCCCGTTTCTGAAAATTGTGAGGTGTCATAATTTTCATTTATTTTATATTTGTTTCAAGGTACTTGGAAGTAAAGCAAACTTCAGAATAGTGATGTTATGATCTTCTTGTTTTATCTGAATACCACCTTCTTCAACAGGCTCTTTGGTAAGTTTGCCGGCTTACTCTAAAAAATTAGGTTTCCATATCCGCGATCGGCAGAGTACAGATAACCCATCGTGTAGCTTCGTGTTTGACAACACTGAAATAAACCTGAAGACTGTCTTCAAAATCGTAACTTATTTTTACCAAACGGAGAATCGTGACTAATAGAAATACTTAAGTTATGAAATTGACACTGTTCTGGGCAGAACAATGTATAGAATTACTGAAAGTTACAATAATAACTAGAAATCAAATATATATCATTTTTGTGCATGAGCTATTGAGATATTTCACTATATAAAATGATCATAAAAGCTTCATCATTTATCGTAATTGATCTTCCTACGATATTATTCTATTGAAAGTTGGATCAGAAATCTTGCAAGTGTTTATAAATTCAACATTGGACAATTTAAAATAAACTTAGGGTATACAAAGACAAACAAAGTCACTTATATATTATGGATACGCATGTAATATGAGTATACTTCCCCTGTAGATCTTGGAATGGTTCTAGAACTACGGTATTAAAATAAACAGACATTTTGGACGTAAAGGTGTTTGGAGACTTTTTCCGAGTAGAAATGTGCACCATGATTATTAAAAGATTTAGAACCATTAGACAACATTTAGTAAAAGAAAGTCTCCAACATTCTTTCTGAAAGCGGTAGAATTTCACAGCAGAGCGTAAAACTCCACCAGACCTATAAGTTACCATTTTTAAAGTAAAGAATGCATGGTTACATAAGAGAAGCCGCTAATCCAATAATTGGTACCGATTACAAGAAGATTAGCATGCATTTAAAGTTTAAAAAGATTCACAAGCCAAATTCACAAGCTTCTGTCGACCCCTAGAAATTAATGACTGTCCTATAAGAAAGATTTTCGAAGACACAAAAATCTTGTTCTCATTAATGATTATCAAGTCTTCAGATGCAGTCCATTCAATATTTTGACTTCTGATGCACCTTAAAATCGTATCCCTAAGATTATCCGATTTATGAAAAGGCGGACAGTGTAAATGGCATACATTTGGCATGGCTATTCTCTAAAAAAGCCTGATCTTTCAGAATCATTGCTGCACATGCACCATTAAGCAGGTAGAACATGGTTACCTAACAAGTGTGATTTTCAGTACTATTTTTCTGAATTTAACCGTCGTAAGTTACTTTCTTTTATACAATGTTTTAACAGTTTAGTAAAACTATATGGTTCATATCTTTGTGAAAACTTGTATTAACTTTAAAATAATGTTATCATCGCAAAGGAAAGCTGCTGCATTTCGTAATTAACTACATGAGATATAATATGTTTAAAGTATAACTTTCAATCAATAATGCTTTATCTGATTTGATTTGCTTCCCAAAATGCTTAAATCTTGGACAAAAAATCTACTGTATTGTAAACCATCTTAATCCTTGAATTTAAATAAACAATTGTAGAGTCCACATAGCTATTGTTACGCCTTGAATATGTAAATTTATAGATTACGTAACTAAAACCCAATTATTTACACAAGATATCAGCTTAAAAGCAATTACAAGTACAATTTGGTGATAAATCTTACACACATCAAAACAGTTTTAACCTTTTATTTAACCCAAAGGAATTTTTCCCTGTAAACAATGAAATTATTAAACTGAGTTCTTAGTTACAGTACATTTGTTAATTGTAAAGGTATATATAATGATAAGTAAGATAGTAGATAAGCACAAAGCTACATAATGGACTGTCTGTGTTATGTCCATAACAGGTATCAAAACCCGGTTTCTAATTTTTTAATTCTGTAAATACACCGCTGTTGCACTATGGCACTAAATCATCTAAAATATGATTCTTACTTAAATATTTAATAAAAAATAAGTTGACAGGCACTCATAGCAACTATCTAATAAACGTGCTGTTAAACACTACTGGTTATTGGTGTATTTACTTTTAACACCAAAATTACAGAAATATCAATAACACCAATAAAAATCTTAATGTAGGTTTTTATCTGAGAAAGTAAACAAAAAGACAAACAACAAAACAAAACAATCCAAAAATACGAAGCTGCCAAAGAAGAACAAATGCGCAATAATAAGTATTGAATGCGCCCTAATTGTATCAGCATAAGTAAGATTCACGTAATGCAATTTACCAGCTTCAGTAAAAATCGCAGCTTCTCACGCTCCTAAAGATATAAAAAGTAAAAAATTCAAATTATTATAAAAAGTTATGTGAGTGTTCCAGATTACACTTTCCCACGTCCACAGCTCCCATTGCTATCCTTTCTTTCATATCTTGTTGGTTACTATTACAAGTAATTCAAAAGTAATGAAAAGAGGGGGGGCAAGAGTAATAAATAAATCCTTTTTCTTGAAGCTGGATTTCAATCTTTAGATGGTTAGAAATAATCGGTAAAAACACAAGGGTTTAATACATTTCAACTTAAAGATGTGTATTTATCCGCATAATCTTTGATGAATGAAATTCTAAATATTGATAGCAAAACTCCAAGCATATTAAAGTTTGTAATGACTGGCGACGTAGTTCTCCTTTCATTGTGTTACAAACGATACAACAAAAAATAATCTAACACGTCAACAATTTGAAACATCAGTGGTAAGTAATATCAAAAAATAGGATCAACTGACCATAAAAGTGGAAAATTAATATAAAAAAGTGAGAAAAGAGGACTAAAATGTTCTATTTCAAATGTAAAAAAAAGATGTTTAGCCTTCTTTAAACACTAAATATAAAAAAAAAAACTCCTTCCTGTAATGTAGTTATTAATTTGAGCATGATACTTGTGTAACATTTGTGGAACTTATTAATAATATCAGTGTTAATCCTTACACTATTCAATCTCTCCAGTGGCATGTCTGCGGACTTACGACACTATAATCTGGGTTTCAATGCTCTTGGTGGGCAGAACACAGATAGCTCGTACTGTAGCTTTATGTTTAATTACAAATAAACGCTCTCCTTTCCTTTCATAGTGCCTGGCATGGCCAGATGGTTAGGGCGCTCAACTCGTAATCTGAGGGTCTCCGGGTTCGAATCCATGTCACACCAAACATGACTGTCCTTTTAGCCTTAGGGACGTCATAAAGTTTCAGTCAATCCCACTATTCGTTAATAAAAGAGTAGCCTAAGCGTTGGCGGTGGGTGGTGATGACTAGCTGCCTTCCCTCTAGCCTTACACTGCTAAGTTAGGGACGGCTAGCGCAGATAGATCTGGTGTAACTTTGCGTGAAATTACAAGAACAAAACAATTCTTTTACAACTTCATTGTTCCCTGTTTGTTTTTAACCTTCTTTGTTACCAATCAATTGAAGTCGAACATTTATACATTACGTTTTCTGTTGGATTGAAATTTGCACAAAAAGTGAAAGTTTCGTATCGTCGCACGTGGATCAGATGTATTTTGATAATAGAAATAAACTTTGGAAGTAAACAAATATATAAGATAACAACTAGGACGAAATTTTGGCAGTTAGAAAGTTAGTGTGGCTGAAAACTTAGGTCTAAGTTTACAATGGTGTTCAAAATTGTAATGATGTTGTGACTCTTAGCGAATTGTACACTGAATTGTCTACATCATATTATTTAAACGGACCCGCTAATGAAAGAATTGCACTGCAACAATCAAATAGGATTTTGAGAAACCTATATCATTATGTGGCGCTGCGATCAATCGAGTCCATTGTTTAGATAACGTTGTTTGTTTCTAAGCGCAAAGCTTCATAATAAGCTATCATTGTTAAGCAAATTCTTACGCATTCTCAGTAGAACATGAAATACTGTGTGTCGAAGTACTCAACTCCTAACCCCTAATTTAATCCTCCGTAGCCCCTACCAAGTTTGATATTTACGTTTGGATCAAGTATTGTAGATGGAATATCTTCAGCGCTTTTGGATGTGATAAAGTCAAACAATTTCCACTGTGATTTAATGGTTTTTACAGTACCTTCAATCGTCGTTGTTATATATTGCTAATTTAAGCGCCTATATACGATTGATATAATTTGGAGTATAAGAACTGTTGGGTTACTTACATATGCATACATAAACCAATCTTTGTATACTCAATGAGATTTATTGTTCATATCGCATCATTAAGATATTTTCCACATAGTATTTAAAAATAATTTCCAGAATTTAATAGTGTCTGATTGTTCAAACCATATTATTTGTTTGTTTGTTTTGAATTTCGCGCAAAGCTACACAAGGGCATTCTGCGCTAGTCGTCCCTAACTTAGCAGTGTAAGACTAGGAGGAAGGCAGCTAGTCGTCATCACCCACCGCCAACTCTTGGGCTACTCTTTTGATCATCACATTACAACGTTCCCACGACTGAAGGAGCGAGCATTTTTGGTATGATGGGAATTCAAACCCGAAACCCTCAGATTAGGAGTCGAGTGCCTTAACCACTTGGCCTTGCCGGGCCTCAAACCATATTAGAAAGTTCGTTTCTGTAGTTCTTTTGTTACAAATCCTCTCCATCTTGTGTAGTTTATTCTAATTAAACACAATCGAGCTATCGTTTTCGAGTACTATAAAGACAGTCAAAACCATATTGATTTCGTTAAGATGAGACAAAAGGAGAAGTTATTTTAACCATAACTTTTCAGGCTTAATGTATAAGTTCTCTCTAAACGTGCTTTTTCTTGAAGATGTATACACAGAAGCAAACAGAGCTAAATAGATCAACAAACCTAATAGCAATGAATAAATATAAGTTATACAATGGAAACGTTTGGTAGAACACGTAAGATATATTCCTCGGATAATACATTACGGTACCACGTTTAATGACAGTGCAGGCAACCATTATAAATCTTTAAAAAACTCGCTAAGTCAATAAAATAATTGGATTTTAGAAACATGTATATATATATATATATATATGTATATGTCAATTACTTATTATCTCTTTACAGTATAACGTTAAAAGTAGATTTTCGCGGTATATGAGGGACAAGGCATCGCTACTTATTAGCTCGCCAAGGCTGTGAATCCGAGGGTTCCTGGTTAGCGATCGTTGCCGCAAAAATGCGTTCTGCACTTTGAGGCCAAAGCTGAATTATAAGGTACTGCTAAGTCCCGTTATCCAATGATACAAAAAAAAAAGCCTAAGAATTGGCGGCAAGTGCTATTAAATAGCTGCCTCCACCGTAAAATATTAGCTCAAACATAAAGATAGCTGTGTATAGCTGGGCTTCAAACTCCGGATAAATAAACAGCGCACATTGAACGTTAAATTAAGGCATTTCTTTTCAAATTATCACAATATACGGAAAAAGTATGCAGTCTTGTAAATCTAGTGTGTTCTATACCTTTATTTTATCCTATTTAATCTTTTTCAATATTCATTCAACCTCGCATAATACTTTGTACAGCTGAAACAGGAAAACACAACACACGCACATACAGAGTGATTGTGGTACTCTTATAAAATCGTTGCAGCCACAGGCCAGAGCAGCAGGTGCATAATACTCAAACTATACTGTCATGAGTGCGTTTACACTGATATATTGTTTAATTTCCCTTTTAACATCTGTCAGTCTAACGTGCAGGTTTGTTGTCGTTCCATTCAATCAAACTAGAGTATCTAGATATCATTTACGATAGTAATTTCTGATAATTTTCATAAATGACGCAAACACGTATATTGCAAAATGTACATATTTTTACACATAATATTTCGATAGGTCTTGCGTGCCTTTAGATTTTTCAGGTTTATCAAAAATTACAAGGAAATAACATCTAAAACAACATATATTGACTACTTCCAAATATTCGTGACAATTATTTTTCAAAATTATAGCAAAGCTGCAATTTTAGAAAGGATTTACAACCGAAAGTATAGTTTCAATCTACGAAATTGGTAAATACTACAATACTTTCTTTCATTTACGTAAAGATAGCTAAAAGATGTAATTACGCCATGTTTATTAAATAATACAACAATAATAATTACATAATTTCTGTCGATGTTTTGTTTTTATAAATATAAATAGAGGGTAAATATTTCTTAAACAACAAGCCCAAGAAATCTTCAAGTAATGATTTTCAAAATAAATTTTCTTGTAATAATAAACTGATCTTGCTATTAATATGAACTCATTCAATGCGTTATATTATTACATTAATGATACTAAATATACGCTTATTAATTAAAGCAAGGGGTTTCTAAACTTTTTAGTTTGAGGCTCCAAAACCACAGACATTCTGGCCGAGGATTCCAACTGATGATTTAAAAGAAATTTTAAATAATAGACATGGTGAAATACCTCCCTTTCTTTGCAATTAGTTATTTGGAAAAAGTCATCAAAATAATTAATTAGTCATAATTAATTAATAAATAACATTATTACTAAAAACACTGCTTTGTCTGGTTTCAAGAGGCCCTTAAATAAAGGCATTTTTGTACCAGCTAACCTACATTTGGAAAGCATACAAATTATAACGATGTTTGGGCTGTATTTGTATATAACACACATCACTTTTACTTTGTGTGTTACAAGTGTGTCAGATCTGACTATGGATTTGAAAAGCCATAAATCCATACCGTAACATAAATATCACGCTCTGTTCTTTCGGGATGCAGTGTGTTATAAGAGCGACAGTCAAAACCCACCATTCATTCAGGGTATCCCAAGAGTTGGAAGAGGGTGTTGTGTTGTTGACTGTCTTCCTTCCTTTTAGTCCATTAGTTAAAAATAGGGTCTGTTAAAACAGATAGTTCTTATGTTACATTTTATATTCTGGAAACATTCTGGAACATGGCCGCGAATCGATTTCTCTGATTTACTATAAATTCCTGAATTTTTTTAAATATAAGAGCTTTATAAGCATAATAAAAAACAACAGAAACTGAATATAGATCATTAGTAAGCTCAGTTTTAGTAAATAATGAAAAAGTTTCTAAAATAACAATAGCTTTGAAAACATTTCAAATATTTGATTACGCACACCACGACTTTTACGTTTAATGCTATTAGACATGCCCTTTTAACTCATAAGATGGTAATTTTTACGTACATTTGGCTAGTAGTAATTATCTCCATTCACTGTTTAAAGTAAAAAACAGGAGAGATTTGTTTACGATCCTTAACCTCTAAGGCATTCTATTTACGAAACTTGGAAAGGTTCCTATAGAAAATTATTGTTGCATACTTTTTATTAATTTTGGGGCACTTGAATACATGATACTCAATACCATATGTAACCACGCAGCTGTCACTGTCAGAATCGTTCATATGTATCTGATGATATTTGAAGACGAGAGTAGCTTGTAATAAGATGCCCTTTCAGCCGTAAAGGGGCTATAATATGACGGCCAATCCCACTATTCGTTGGTAAAGGAGTAGCCTAGAGTTGGCGGTGGGTGGTGATTGCTAGCTGCCTTCCCTCTATTCTTACACTGCTAAATTAAGGACAACTAGCGCAGATACCTCTCGTTTAACTTTGCGAAAAATTCAAAACAGTCAAACAAACAAATCTAACCAGACAATCATTAGAAATATAGAAAAAGAAATTGGCTCACTTTGTCCATGAACAATATATTTTACATAGTAAATAAAACTAATTCCGAGAATGATCAGAATCAAATTCAAGCTATCAATTATATGCAGTAAAAATATAAGTTTACTGATGTAAGTTCAAAACTTAGTCATATAATACCAGAAGAAAGGTACAACAAGCATTATAGACTGTTTCAATCGGCCTCAGATTACATAACAGAAGATCAAGTAGTTCTGGATGATTTCGTCATGACCACCATTTAAATGGCTATGGATATGTTCTTGATCTGTATGGTTTTGGTGTGAACTAATAAAAAATAGGCTCAACTTGAGGCCTAATTCTAGTCTAATTTATATAGGTATTTAGAAAGAATTGAGCATATTAGGCCTAGACCGTTTTTATGTAAAGTTCTTCTAAGAACCTCTCGTTTATATTTAAATACTATTTATGGAAAAAGGGTGAGTTTGGGGTCATGTTGTAGCTTTTTATGAAGACTAATGATAAAGTGGGCAAAATCTAGGTTTTTTGAATTGATTTTAGTGTATTCGTCCAGTCATGACCTGATAGTTTTCACTTAAATATTCACTTTAAACTTCAGTTTGGTTTTACAACTTTAATGTAGCCCTTCAGCGACAGAACTTAAGTCGTTGTTCTAGTTGGATTCCATGTAAATATATTAAAATAACTCCACCTGGAGTATATTTTTGATGTTATTTTTCCATGCAAGCGTCTAATGAAACGAAAAATTTTGAATCCTTATGTTATTAAACATTAAAATTTTGCTCTGCTACGGAGGCATAGCTTGAAGTTTGGTCTAACTGTTTTCAGTTATATCTCAGAAAATTAGATTCAGTTTTTCTGTTTTCTAAAGTATTTCAGTAAACAGGCAGATACTGGGTTACTATTTCTGTTGACTTGAAAGGAGACAGGCTGAACTGAACTATTTTTAGTCAATTTTTATATAAACCTTAAGCAAAAAAAAAAAGACTAAAATTTGTGAACGTTTACTCTTTCGTTTTCGTGCAGTTTTCCAAGAAAAAGAAATTAGATGTTCCTTAATCTTTCTGGGTCGAGTTTTATGTACTTCCCCAACAAAATTACAAAACAAAAAGAAAATGTATCATACCATTTCAAGTCGATTATAATATAGGTCACACCTGCAAAATAAACTCAGTTTGAAAACAAAATTTAGCAATGGATGATTTATTCTTTACGTTCGAAATTTAGCAGCATCGGATTTGCACAAGATTTCTGATTCTATGGTATTTTTTGTAAAATAATCGAAATATTTTTCCCATCCCTGAGCATTAACGCCTCTGCCAGACTCAGTGCTCTGGAACCTGCAGGATCATATGGATTGGTGATAGTTCTTTAATGCATGCTTCCAAACAAACACAAGATATGCAATCTAGTTTAATACTGGTTTTTTATGATTTGAAAGTAGAGAACGTATTGGCTAATCCTGAATAAACACATATATTTTCTGACACAGGAAAAAAGTAGTTATATATTTATTCGGAGCATTTCATAATGAATAGTTAATGCAGTTGCCCTTAAAGACAAAGAAAATTCTATTTTGAGAAGATATGTACAATATATATGTCCAAGTAGTTTAATTGTGTTTTGTATACGACATGATGATATACAGTACCATAACTACTTCGTTCGCTGCTCATAGTAAGTTTAGTAATGGGCACTCTCGTTCTCAAGAGCTTTAGATCATATATATATCTCTTTCCAACAAGAATAAAATACTAACTATGGTTGTTCTATTTTTAATACAAAAAGCTCAGAATGCATAATACATAGCTACGTCAGACGAATTTTATATATGTGTTTCATGTTTGGTGCCCTCACACTGCGGCTTTTGGAGAACCAGCCCCACTATTCCCCATTTCACAGTTCAAATGGTATTGTGTACCTAGGAAGCCAGTACGCTTTCTTGAGCTGCGTGGATTTAAAAATAACTATAATATATTTATATTACAGTTATTTGTAGTTCTTCACAATAAAAAATATCCCTCCGAGCTAGGTTTCAGTGCAGATTTTTGTGAAATGTATAATTATTTCATCTTTTTAAGATAACTGTAACGTAGATCTCTAACCAAATGCTGAACTTTATTTTAGTTTCATTCCAGTTGGTTTTGATACAGAACTTTAAAAATGCTGAACACAAAGTCTTACATGAAACATGACAGTGATTCATAATAGAGATCGCCCATTTATTCTTCTTTATTATTAAATAACATTATTTTGCCAACCTGTGGCAATTATAATAAAAACCTTGGTAGTATTACTAAGCACATCATTGCGGATTGCATAGGGTAGTTTTAAAATTTAATTGACTACCGAGCAAATAACAGCGGATTATAACCTTTCATACTCAGTCGTTTCACTGTAATTTTTATGGAACTTCATAATCTACTGCTTGCATTCGTATATAGCTGAGTGCAGACCGTAACTGTAACTTAATATTTATATAGCAGGTATGGTGCATGTTCCATAGCGATTATTAACTTACTATTGCAGCTGTACTGATTTCGCGTATCATTTGCTTATGTATAGGGTTTCAAGCCTTTTCGGACACCACGCTGTTGATAGGATCACAGTTTTTAATCACTGCATGACTGGTTTCAGCTATGTTACACAAACGTCTGAAACATTATATAAACATCTAGGCTGTTTATCCCAACAGAAATATTTAAGTCGTAGCTTGAAAGATAGCAACAATCTCAGTTTAGAGCATCGATTTGGCAACCACAATATATAATTTTAGTCAATACAGCGTAATTTCAATTTTTATACATACTGCAGATACACTTGACTATAAGGAGTGGTAAAAAGTCGTACAAGCAAGAGATTGCGATTCTAGACGAAAGTGACATCACGTAGAAAATTTGTAGCTATGTATTTTATTTAGAAAATATTTAGTTTTAGATGAAGTGTGCTACTGTGATAGCCCACCAGGGTCATCAAAGTTGAAAAGGGCTGTAAACACAATCACAAATAGAAAGGGAGGGAGGTATATTAATACGATTATTTCACAATTATTAATTAACATGTTTTCGGCCTCGTAGAGTTTGCGGAATGTCTCTATAAGAGGAAATCTGACCAGTTGCAGTAAAACCATAACTGGTCTTACTATGAACAGCAGAGGAGAGAAAATGGAAATATATCAACCATAAGAAATATTAACAATATTTTTTCTATACATATCCTATTATATTAATGACACATTGTCTTATATGTATGCATTCATGTGTACATTTAACATTTAACTTTGTTTTCTGTAGATCGTATCTGGTTTTAAATAAAAACAAAGATACTCGATTATATGAAAGCATTCAAAAAGTACTTTTTTTTGGAGTAGAATCGATTTCGAAATTAGCCCTAACTCCACGCTTTCCAGTAGCGCAGCGGGATTTCTGCGGTCTTATACCGCTAAAGAGCACGGATATTCCAACGTGTAGCTTTGTGCTTAACTACAAATAAACCAAAAGCAATCTCAAACTCTACAAAAAACGGAACTTAAGGCTTTGGTTTAATCTATTCGTGATGACAATCAGACTGTGTCCTATTTATAAATAACTATATTGTAGTATTTGATATTATTGTAGACCTGTAGTTAAAAATGAACATGTGTTGTTCTGTTGGGTATGCAACTCTTAACAGTAGCACCTAAAACTTAGTCTTATTCTAGTCGATTCTAGTTGGGGTAAAATGCCTGAATTAAAAGCCTTTTCTTACACAATTCTAATGTATATCTGCTGTAAAAATACTATAGTGAAATTATTTTTTCTAGTCGGTGTTTGATTCACATTTTCATTTGACAAAAACTAGAAGTCTTTTTCTACTGAAATTATAATAAGTTCATTTCCCATTCGAATTAAAAACGGTATCACACATTATATCATCTCAGAAATATACCTTTTCCTCTAGACGCATATTGAGCCATAATAGAGTTACATTCTAATTACATTCCATGTTGGGCCTGTCATTGTCTGGTGATTAATTGTTTTGCGAAGCTGTTGTCGCAGAAATGCGCCCCGCACTTAAGGGTTCTGTATGCGCTATAAAACTGACGCTCAAACCCTACAATTCGATCAAGAAAAAAGTAGGCCACAAGTTGGCTGTGGTTACTGTTAACTAGTTGCTTTCCAATTGGCCTATAAGTAGAAAACTAGAGATGGCTAAGAACAGATACTTTTGTGTAGCTTTTCGTGGAATTTTGACACAAATAAACCGTTTCAAATCCAGTCTATAACATTATCAACCAAACAATCTGGAGACATTTAATAAATAGTCCATTTTATAACATAACGTTACACCCATTAATGACACAGCAGTAATTCTGCGAACTTATAAAGCTGAAAACAAGTTTTTAACACCCGTGGTGAAATACAAGACAGACCGCTCATTGTATTACATAATGTTACTATGTACACATTGAGTTTCTGAAAAAAAAATGCTTGGTTGTTGTCTCTCGAAATCCATATCTAGTTTTTAAACTAGTTTTGATACTTGCAGGGACAGAGAAATGTCCTAGCCATGAATGGAATGCCGTTACTCCAGTTAATATTCCACACTCAGAACAAATTCATTAACAAACCATAATACACTCCTTTTACGAATAACAAACGACAACCTTAAAACTTATTCGAATCTTCTCGTTTTATGCCTACCTGTTACTTCTCCTTAACTATTTTTTTTAGAAAAATGTAGTCGAGCTTTATACAAAAGATAGGAAGATTGAAAATAATATCAGTAAACAGTAACATCTGTCCATGCTTTTATAAATACGTGTGAAATATCTTAATACCAAACAACATTATAAAAATATTTTCATCATCTAATTTTTCGGATTTTTTATCTTTTCACCCTTATATTTATATGCCCGGCATGGCCAAGCGTGTTGAGGCGTTCGACTCGTAATCTGAGTGTCGCGGGTTCGAATCCCGGTCGCACCAAACATGCTTGCCCTTTCAGCCGTGGGGGCGTTATAATGTGACGATCGATCTCACTATTCGTTGGTAAAAGAATAACCTAAGAAGTGGCGGTGGGTGGTGATGACTAGCTGCCTTCCCTCTAGTCTTACACTGCTAAATCAGGGACGGCTAGCGCAGATAGTCCTCGTGTAGCTTTACGCGAAATGTGGGCCTGGCATGGCCTAGCGCGTTAAGGCGTGCGCTTCGTAATCTGAGGGTCGCGGGTTCGCGCACGAATTGCACCAAACATGCTCGCCCTCCCAGCCGTGGGGGCGTTATAATGTGACGGTCAATCCCACTTTTCGTTGGTAAAAGAGTAGCCCAAGAGTTGGCGGTGGGTGGTGATGACTAGCTGCCTTCCCTCTAGTCTTACACTGCTAAATTAGGGACGGCTAGCACAGATAGCCCTTGAGTAGCTTTGTGCGAAATTCCAAAACAAAACAAAAACAAACAATTTACGCGAAATTCAAAACAAACAAACCTTCTTGATTATCTAGTCTTCTGATTTTACTATTTATTACACATAAAGCTATGAGCTTGTCTTGTTATAGCGCTTTATTCTACATTTTGTAGTTAATTTTTCTAAAACCTAGTTATTACTCGCTTAATTTTTCGAAAAGTTAAAACTTTGTGTTAATTTCATTTATAATGCAAATAACTTAATATTTTTGTTTTCTATACATTTGTTCTTTTGTTAAAAACAACACCCAACGATGACCACTGATAAACTCTCATCATTATTTAAATAGTGAATAATTTACAACCCATGTTCGTAGCGACAAGTTTAAAAACATAGCAACAGACGGAGTTGCTTCTATATTTGAAAAATTTGCCAGAGTCGTAAATTCTTCCGAAAATTAAGCAGAACTAACAGCTGCCCTGTACGTTTGGACTGTATAATTAACATCGTTCGTCTGTGGGAGTGGAGATTTAGAGAAATGAGAGGAAAACCCGAAGCTTGTCACATCATGATCTATCATTACTGGGTCAGGTCCTTTAATTATAATCTTTCATTACAGTGTAATGTGGGTATAAAGTATCCCGGACATGGTTAGGATAAAAAGAGTTGCCTTTCTTCTCCAAGTCTCGTTTTTCTCTCTGACTATGTAATCAGTAGATATGGGTTAAATTACAATAAAGAGAAAAGCAATTGAACATAATGCACATACAGGCCCCCATACTTTAAGTTTTCCAACCCCCTACAGCGAGAAACTTAAAGTGGTCCAAGCGCCATTTTGTTGAAAGAAGGAACGATCTTTCAGTTTCATTTAAATGATTTGTCACTTCATTTTTATCATCAGTTTGACAGTTAGAACTGAGGTATGAATGTCAAATTATTTATCAATCAATGGCTGTGATATTAATCCTTAATCTAATAGCATGTATAAGTTAGACTTAACTTTCGTACACATGTATAATTCCATAATTACAGTTGGTTTTGGTATAATTTAATAATTAAATCATAAAATAATCCTTTAAAAAAAACACACGCCAAGTTCACCCTAATAATTATGCATCATTAAAATGGCATAGTTAGAAGGAGCACGTTTCAAATTGTTTTTTGTTATCAAACTATGGTTTAACTACATGAAATTTCTTTAAAACTGATAAGTTGTTTTACTTGGAATTCAGTAACGCTTGTGTCACGTCTAATCGTCTCGTGTTATAAACGTAATAGTACATACAGTTTTAAATGAATCATGGAATCATGTATGTTTTTCATGAAAAATTATTTTTTAGTTCTCAATACTCATTTATTTATTTTCCAAGATTGCAGAAAACTGTATTTCTGTTGGAAATTGTAGGAAGATTTCCTAGCAATTTACACCCATATAATGTATTATTTTTTAAGCTTAACATATCATAACAGCGTAGATGAAGTGTATATTGCTGTAGTGTAAAATCACGGCTGTGTCATGATTTTATGTAACGTGCTGACTATGTGCATATTGTTTTATTGTACATTCAAGTACAATTTTCCAAATCATGGTTGTACAGGCTCATATACTCTTGTATTGTAAAAGCACCGTCGTGTTTGTATGTCTTACGACATTAACATTCCAAAGAAAAATATTTTGTCGATTAGAAATGGGCGGAAATGCAGTGAAATTCTCTCAGGTAAAATAATTGTGTTCACGTGTTAAGTTATTACCTACATTAACAGGCAAAGTATCTAAACAATTCCAAAAGTTTGAATGTATTAAAGAAATATTTTAGCCAACACCTTATGACATGACACAAGTAAATTATTTCGCTATATTTTTCTAATTGCTTTATACCAATTTTATTAAGTTTACAATTCCTTAATCTTAACAGGATTATAATCCCAATCGGATTAGAATTTTCCATGGAAATTTCACTGTGGAAGAAAATAACAATGTAGTCTTTAATTTGGCATTATCAAAACATGTTTTTTAGTTTTAAAAAAATCCCTCAATACTTTGATTTTAAACCTAATTATAAATCAAATAGAAAAATTAAACTTATAAACATCATCAACATTTTTTAACAATTATATGTAATCCCCCATGAAAATCAAAACTCTGTTTTATTACATGACTGTAAAAAATACGGTTAACAAACATATTACAAGTTTCTGCTTTTCTGTGGAGTTCAGTAATCCTAGTCGGGACCGTGAATTAGAAAATTCGTGTTTCGTGTCCGTAAAAACGAGCTGTGCACTTTGGAGCGGTGTGTGCTTTAAAGTGTTATCTAGATAAAGTGAATATAAAACATTATATTATTTAAACTCTTATAGTGTTGACTTTCATTTCTCACCACTTTCTCAGTAACAATAGAAATTAATTTTGCGTATTTGTAACTAGTAGTGTTTAAATACATATGTATAAGCCTATTGTCCTTTTAGACACAGTAGCTAAATACTTTGGTCTTCTATAAGAAATTTCTCCGATCACCACTTGCAAGTTTACGTAAGACAGCCATTGTAAACAACTAGGGTTAGCCTTAATTAGCGTTACTTGTTTCTATTTTAACTCGTTAAAAATTCTCCGTTAGAAAAACAGCAATATTATTTTATTTCTAATAATCAGTGTTTGTTTATCTCCTATTCTTTAACGTATGCAGAACCACGTTTGAGCGTGTGGAACTGTGATACTGATGACTTGCAGAATGGCTCCACACGGGTGACTTGCAGAATGGCTCCACACGGATGACTTGCAGAATGGCTCCACACAGATGACTTGCAGAATAGCTCCACACTGATGTCTTGCAGAATGGCTCCACACAGAAGACTTGCAGAATGGCTCCACACGGATGACTTGCAGAATCCCTCAACATGATAATCGCTTCTTTAAAGCTGATTATTCTCTTCCCTTCAGTGTCACCTGTATGTTTTCAAAGTTGTTTTTCTTCTCTCTATTTAGTTTTTTCCTTCCTCCGCGAACCGCTTTCGCCTTGTCCGCCACCTCACCTGCTTCGCTTGTGTACATCGACTTACCTCGAATGAATGAAAAACGAGATGCAGCCATATTGAAAACTAGCTCACACATAACACACACACTTACACATTTTGTTTGTTGGCTCCAGGTGCCAGGCATAGAAGCTAATTCTCCTGACATTGTTACACTTCAAACGGTTAGGCTTTAGCAACATATTTTATTTTTACAATACTTTTCTTTGCTTCTGTGAAGCGATGCAACAGTTTTTTCTTCTTCGCCATGTGCCAGTAGTTTACGGTGAAGCAACAGAACTTGGGGATTAGAAGAAAAGAGAAAAGGTGTTACAATACCTACGAAGCCATTGAACCTTGTCAGGTAATCAAGATGTCTGTTACAGAAGAAATTTAACTGAGAAGTGTTTTTTTTTTTTGTGAGTAATTAATTTGCTACAAACAGCAAACAGACTAAATGTATACGTATATCTTAAAATAAAGACAAAAAATGACATTAAATATTATATATATTTGTTCTTATATGTACAGGAATACCTATAATACAAACAGCTAATTATTAAACACAAGTAATTTCACGGAATAAGGATTCATCTGAAGCTGATTGATGAGGATATTATCATATGGAATCCCTTCCTTCTCTGGTTGAGAAGTTTTTCTTCTTAATAACGTATTTTATAATTGTTATTATGGTTGTAATGGGCGATATTTACGCATATGAGCTGTGAGAATCAATTTTGATAATATGTAAAATGATATTCTTGTTTGTTGAACAAGTTTTTTGCAAATGCATTTCTTTAACTGAGAACTGAAGGATAGATTCTTGTTCCCGTATCTACATATACTTATTTTAATTATTTTCCTAAGTTTTTATTCTGAATGATACTTACGTTAATAAGTTTTAAAGAAAAGTGATTTTGAGCACTTTGTTGTTTACCCTTCGTGTGGTTTATTGCATTCATTTTTGAATGAATGAACCATCTGGGGTCGTGCATTTTTTATTCTTTACTATATATACATAACATAATATTTTAAAAGGTATTTAATGATTTATACATATATATCTGCTTGTTTACTTATCCATATATCACTGTATTTTTTAACTTTGTGTTTGTATATGCAATCGATAATAATTATTTTGAAAATTAGTAACCATAGGCAATTCACTCATATCTTCTGATCTCGTGTGAATTTCTAAAACAGTATCTCAACTCCCAAAATCAGTGTACTCATATCTTGTTATCCTGTGTGAATCTATAAATATCGTATTCCAGTTCTCACATTAAACCCACTTATATTTTATGACCCTGTGTAAATTTATAAATATCATATCCAAGTTCTCCCAACTAACACTCTCATACCTTCTGAATTTAGAAACACCATATCTCAGCTTGTTGTCTTACGTAACATGTTACATTGTTGTTTCTTTTTTAAGTTAACTTTTTCCTTCCCAGTTGTACGGGAGATATAATGATTGTACGTCTCTGAGTATTAAGTAACTCACCGTCTCTATGTCTACACATCTTTAAAATCATCCCATTGTCTCTCAATATTTGTATTGGTTTTCTGCTACTTTATCTGTATATGTGTATATGATTATGTAATTATCTCTGTAAATATTTATTTATACTTATCACAGGAGGGGTATGTACACTGTTCACCCACACTCTCTTCGAGTTTTGATCCAGTTTTATAAATACCGAATCTTTTTCACTTGTAAAAAAATAAAAGCAACTTTTTATGATAAAAACTATGTTTCCCTTTCATTTTAGGCTTAATAAAAACCTTTACATATAATCTAGGAAAATACAACACAAATACCTCAAAACTAAATAAAAGTATTTAACAACATTCGATTACATGTTTCCAGCTCCATTTGTATAAACAAATGTTCAACTACAAACCTGCCCGAAGTAACATTTTCTTCCAATATTATACATACAGATGTCGTTGAAAAAGAAATCTGACAAGTAATCATTTCAAAAGAAGTTCATTCATTTCGTCATTACTACAAATAATATTGTAATAATCTAACGAGCAGTTCGTTACCAATATCAGATCATCTTACAACCATCTCAGCGGCTGTATATTCAGTTTGTCGTTATTATCAAATCATTTGCAAATCGTATTAGAAGCACTTCTTTTAGTACGTCAACACTACTAAATCATCTTACAACTATCTCAGGAGCACTTTTTTAATTGGCAAATACTACAGTTTTTCTTACAACCGTCTCAGAAGTAGTTCATTTAATTCATCACTATTATCAACAATATTGCAACCATCTTAGGGCCAGTTCGTTTATGTTGTTACTATTACCAAATAATTTCTATAGAACGCTAATTATATGCATAAACAGATTCATATATATGTATACAATTTTCCTATATGCATTTCATTATAAAATTATTTAGTTAATTTCTTCCGTCAAATTCATACTAAACAGAAAAAAAGAAATTGAATTTAAGATAACTTTTTCATATTTTATTTTGGAACTAGTTTGTTTGTTTGTTTTTGTTTTTGAATTTCGCACAAAGCTCCTCGAGGGCTATCTGTGCTAGCCATCCCTAATTTAGCAGTGTAACACTAGAGGGAAGGCAGCTAGTCATCAACACCCACCGCCAACTCTTGGGCTACTCTTTTACCAACGAATAGTGGGATTGACCGTAACTTTATAACACCCCCATGGCTGAAAGGGCGAGCATGTTTGGCGCAACCGGGATGCGAACCCGCGACCCTCAGATTACGAGTCGCACGCCTTAACACGCTTGGCTATGCCGGGCCCATTTTGGAACTAACATTTATAGTTTCATATATTGTTTTATCGAAATTCCCCCAGCGTCTACGGCCTTATACTCCTAGAAACTCGGTTTCGATACTTGTGGTGGGCAGAGAAGAGATATTCATTTGTGTAGCTTTATGATCAATAATAAACAACTTAGAGAAACATATATATCTAAATTACAATAAGTTTTAGCATGACGTTTTTCAACACTTTAGCGCAATTTTCTTTGCTATTTTGTGGTGTCGTTGTATCTTGTTTTATTTCTGTAATAGTTTATCGTACAAAGGTATATAATGTGATCAAAAAACCTCTCTAGAACTTGAGTAAGGAAGCACATAACGTTACTCTAATAATAGATAAGCAAAGAATGATTTATAATCACAAAGGAAACTTTTATTGATGGTGGAACATACTACATGTAGTAAATACGTTCCACTGTCAATAAAATTACTTCTTATACTTATAAATCCTTGTTTGGCTACATATCTTTAGAACATTCTTCTTACTCTTCTGACGAGTGTTTTTAATCCACTTAAATAATCATTGATTGAATGTTATATGATGAGAAAGTTATTCATACGGAAACCATTTCTTATCATTTGTGTGAAATCTATAAAATACGAGAAGTTTATTATTTTATACTAAATATTCTTAGGTTTTGTTTCCTCTGCGTATTAGCCAAACCCAATATCACGTCTATGGGAAAAGCTTCTAGTTCAGCAGGATATGAATATCTCTGATTTATATTTTCTCGCTAGGTAAAAGTAGCTGTGTGAACTTGCTGAAGATAATGTTATTGTGACGAGTAAAAAGCCATATCGTTCCTGGGGTAAGGATTCAAGTTATAAAGACAGATCCTTCTTGTCCAGCCCCATGGTGTAAACCTGAGAAAAAGTCTGGAAGTGGATCAAAGTTAAACTAACCTCGCTGATACGCGTAATTTTACGTATTTCACCTATTTTTTTCACCATAAGAACATTCTATGAGAACATCTAACAACGTACTGTATATAATACAAACACATCTCCAAGCTGACGTTAAAATCATTATTATAAAGCCCAGCAAAACATTTATTAGCGTAGGTTGGTTACTTCTCTCATATATTAGTCCAAAATCTGGCAGTAAAATCAGTTATGACTTGTTTATAAGGGAATAAAATCTAATGTTGATGTTTTTACATATTATAAATGTGAGGTTAGTTACAACTTGTTTGTAGTATTATAGCAGCTAGATGGCTAAAAAAGCTGAAATATATAACGCAGTTTTAATAGAAGGAGAAGGTTAGAACTAATTTTATATGATGAAGAGGGAAGATATTAATTACCTTTATTTAAAAAAAAATGAGTGGAACAATTCACAAATCTAACCCTTAAGAGTCATTGTTGTTTTGTGTTTCTCAGATTTTTGACATTTTTAGGATCTTAATATAGTTTCTTCCACTCCCCTGTTCGGCCATATTTTTGCTGTTCTTTTGATGCATGTTTTAAATTTGCAGGTACTGACATTGGTGTCTTTTGCGTTAACACTTTGATGAATTCTGCTTTAAAAACATAAAAATCTAAACCTTACATTTATCGTATATTATATACTTAAATAAATAAATATACACACAGTGAAAAAAATATTCTACAAGCTTAAGAAAGAGTTCGGTGTTTACTTAAAAAAAACAAAAAACATTTTGATCGAAATGTTTAGCCTAAAATATCGCTCTTTACAAATTAAGCCCGTTATTATTTTACAAAACTGATTTATGGCGTTTGCCAATTCTTTTATCCGAGCGAAGTGTCCTGGAAATTCAGGTTTCGGTATTAAACCCTGGAATTTCAAGTCTTCGATTATAATCACCCAGTCCAGCTCACCGATGGTGAAGAATCGAAGACGAGACGTAATTGCCCAATTTTAACAGAAGACGAATATTTCTGAAAGTTCCTGAAACAAATATTTCGATAATTTCAGGTTGGTTTTTACGAGATTACATCCTAAATTCCTTTCGATTTTCGTAAAAATCTCAAAAAAATAACAGTCCTTTGACAGCTGTGACGTGTAAGCCGGTTATTGTCATGACCTATTACCTTCGGCCCCCATGCAATTAAGATGAAACCAGTCAGATCTGTTCACCTTTAGCTGTGTTAGAAAATTTTTCAAAGCAAGTTTTTGATCACTGGTTTTCTACCTAGAAGTGATTGTTTCATTTGGACCTTTGTTTTGTTGCAGTGTTTACAATATGGAATCTCCAAGAGGTTTATTTTAAGTCATGAACAGGGAGTCAGTTTAGAGAGGATTAAAAAAAAACTGTATTTCACCATTATTGTTACTTTGTTACTACGCTTTTACTTGTTATTTCAAATCCACAAACTTGACAACACGAAAACTTTAAATATTTATGAACTTTCCAAAAAAACATATAGATTTTTAGTACTTATATACCATTGATCTGTTACAGAAGTGAACATCGCCCAGTTACGAAAGGACATTAGAAACTAAATTAACGAGTGTAACATGTTTCATAGTATCGTTGTTCAGAAATCAAAACTACGATGTTTGTGCATTAAACACAGCGTTATGTTTCTCCTAAAACTTATCAATAAAATATAAGTTCATTTTATAACGAAATATCAGGAGATTATTTTAGTATCCCTGTTTTTATTATGTATAATGTTTCAACAATCTAAGGCTGTTATACAGGGTGTTCGGAAAGTCACTGTGCAGTTTTGTAATCAAATTTTATTCAGTCTATTTCAAGCCAGCAACTGATAGCGGTGTTTAGAAACAAAATAAGAAGGATCCAAGCCTGTATTGATGCCAACGTGAGTCACTTTCAACATTGTTTATAATTGTCATTCATATTTACCTCCTGTATCCTATATTGAAACATGTCTGTTAATAAATATTTAAGTGCACAGTGACTTTCCGAACACCCTGTATTATTAAGAATAGTCAATTCATAGGCTTGACATGGCCAGGTAGTCAAGGCAATCGAATCTTAATCCCCGTCACACCAAACATGCTCGCCCCTTCACCCGTGAAGGCGTTATAATGTTACGGTGAAACCCACTATTTGTTGGAAAAGTAGCCCAAGAGTTGGCAATAAGTTGTAATAGCTAGCTGCCTTCCCTCTAGTCTTACACTGCTAAATTAGGGACGGCTAGCGTAGATATCCTCATGTAGCTTTGCGCAAAATTCAAAAGCAAACTGAATTCATCTAAGACACTGTACTTAGAATATTATTTAACCAAACTTTGCAATTACAATTTACTTTTTTAAGTCTACTGTGAAAAAAAATTCAGAAACTGTAAAATATGTCACAAATATGTATTAGATTTCTTGCATAGAGTTTTAGAAGACGCTTTCATTCCCAGTAAGTACAGGAAACTAATTATCAGTCTTTATTTAGCACCTTATAAAAAAAGCCTTAAGTTATATCACTGGTTAGATGGATAGATATAGTACATGTGAGAATGTATTCACGACAGCTAGTATAGGTATTAAAACTTTTGTTAATATGAAATGACCTAAGAAGGTCGAAACATTGTTTTCTGCTTTATTTTAATAAGAATTTTGATACCCATACCAACTGTCTTGAGAAACACTTCAAGAGGGTTTCTCGTCATTACGAAGTGCTTGTAAGGTGTCAGAGAATCAGGATGTAGACGATTACGTTCAAACACCTTTTTATTTCCGACAGTTTTTTTCTATATTTGTAAGTAAAACGTATCTTAACCATTTTTGATGTTTCACTTACTAATTATCAAAAAGAAATTATTGTAACTTATGTTTTTCTTGTTGTTTTTTTTAGGGGAACAACATTTTACCACTTACACAGCACCGTTCGTTCGCGTTCTTTATTGCTTCTCGCCAAGTTTTCTGTGAGACGTAACGATAGCGCTCTCTCTCGGTAAGCTCGGTAAATTGGATAAGCATCACGTTGATTTGTAGTAGGTCAAAAAGTAGCCATTGGTCTGCCACCACAAATCGTCTAAGTAAACGATGAACCCGGAAAATGGGCAATCGATCTCGTTCAACCTTGTGGCTACTTTAATTCTGCACGTGTTGCATCAGCTGAGAGCATGTCACGAGCCGCACTCACGTGACAGTGGTCAGTGTACAAGGAATGAAGCCTGTGAATGACCTTAAGTGAATGGTGACTTGCTACGAGTACTCAAGGCACGTGAGATCTTTTTTTTTTTTTGTCTTTTAGATGCGCAATTGACCAGATTGACGTAACCACGGTCATTGCTTTTCTTTCTTGCTGAAAAAGAGGAAGCACTCCAAATAGAACACATATAGCTTTGTTGTAGACTGAAAACTGGTCGTGTTCCGCAAAATGTTTTACTGCTTTCTACCTTCTTCTTTCTCTATTGGGGGGCGCTTTAAAAATCACTATAAACTATAACTATCTAATAAGTTAAACAAATAGATGATTACAGAGAAATTACAGTTCTTCCAGTAATGATTAATAGTTTAAAAGCTTTTTGTAAATGCTGTAAAACAAATTTTAAACAGTTATTGTCGAGATGCTAATTCGAAATCAAATTTCTTAATTTACCTGTTTATTCTATTAAAGATTTAACTTTTTTTTATAAAAATAATATTTCAGTCTTAAAGTTTGAGAAAATTATATCTTTCAACGATACGTAACTTATAATACTTATTCGTATCAGTCCGTTAGTAGCTGTCTTGAATACCAGTGTTATAAAAAAACAGCTTAAATTATGAAATTAATAGTAGCTAATTATTTTTAAATTATAAATCATTTCGATAATATATCAAGCTAACTGAATATTGTTTTTTTATTAATCAAGTGTATTTCTACAAGAATCTGGCAGATATTAAAGATAATCGTTATAATGATTCTAATTTTGGTGCACTGGTACTTTAACCTAAATTGTTTCAACACACACAACTTTAAGATTCCTACCAATTCGTAGCCCCCTCCCAGTGGCACAGCGACATTTCTTCGAAATCAAAAAGCTAGAATCAGGGCTTCGATACGGTTGGTGGGCAGAGCACAGACAGCCCATTGTGTAGCATTGTGTTTAATTATAAATACACAAAAAAATCAACGACATAAAAATAATCCGTTCTCAAATTGAGAAATAAATACATATTAAATATAATACAACAAATAATTTTGATACTGACCTCACAATGCAATGTTTGTTCTCTTTTTTGTCTTTCTGTTCTTTCTGTGGAGGTGAAAAGAACAGACTCGTATGTCTATATATAGTATTAAAAATTGGACTAACAAGCAGCTTTTCAACAAAAACAACCCCAAAAGTATGACTGTGCAAAAGTTATCCCATTAGTCACTTTATTTTTATTAATAGTAATAATATAACAAATATGTTAACCTATGACTAATATTCTCTTCTTCTATTAAATTGACCAATTAAAACGTGCCTTTTGTCAGCTGAACAGTGTGTGACTTCACATTTGTAGTTTTCGTATCTAAAGTTGTTTTTTGAAACGATTCAAGTGATACAACTTGCACTGTTTTTATTTAAACTGTGGAAAATGTATTTGGTATTTCAGCTCAGTTAAGATATAAATCATGTGCACTTTGAATATTTTTATTTCTTCACACACTGGATTGCGATTTCAGTGTTTTCTACATTGAACTTGTATCCGTTATTTGCAAGTACATACCTAACAAGTTTATTTACTCACCCAATTGTATTAGTTAATTATTTTATATCTGCTAAAGTCCGATAAAATCAGTGACTTATAGGTATGATATTATTATTATTAGTTGTCAACTTTAACAATATTAACTCCGCTGGTTTACAATGTTAAGCGCCAGCCTCTTCCCATCACAAGCTAACTGTGTTGAAATGTTTCCTATTGTTAGAACACCTCTATATCTCCGGTTTAATTTTCATTATCGTTCTTAAAACTGTTTCTCATTTGTTGTGGTGTAAAAGCTTTTCTTGTGTATGGAAGCACATTGTGCTTACACAATAGTAAATTAAGCACAGTAATATTTAGAGTATAAAATGTGTTATATGTTTCAACACAAAAATAACCATAGAGTTTTTCCAAGACGAATGGTTTGTGATAGTATTTTAATCATGCCACGTGTGTCATATTCGTTAACTAATTGGCGACTTAATGGGGACAAAATATATTAAGCCTAATATTATTGACTTACGATAAATTTAACTGATTCTTCCTTGAATTCTCCCTATTTTAAATTCTACACAACACTTTCGTAGCTACTTTCTCTCTTCCCTTATTTCACTGTATATCCAAAATGGTTCCCCTTCTAATTTGTTTTTTCTGATTTCTGTTTTATCTATTTTGTTGTCAGTGGTTTGTTTTGTGCCGCTGATGTTTCTGTCCTGTTTTTCCTCTTTCTCTCTTTTCCTCTTTTTCAACTAACATTATTTATAATTATATCATCAATAACACAAAAGTTTAGACTAGCCTAAGATAAAATGCAGACGTGTACTGATTTAAGCTTGTATCGTGTCACCTTTTTATAATATGTTTACATTTATAAGTCGAATTATCCTACAGAAAGAGAACAGTTCTATAGAAAAAAAAAGCCAGTGATTGATAATTGCTCCACACATAGAGGTTTACCAAGTTTTATGTTGTCCTTTTCTCTTATTTTAGGCCTCGGCATGGCCAGGTGGTTACGGTGCTCGAGTCGTAATCCGAGGGTCGCGGGTTCGAATCCCCGTCACACCAAATATGCCCGCCCTTTCAGCTGTGGGGGAGTTATAATGGATGGGTTAATCCCACTATTTCTTGGTAAAAGAGTAGCTCAAGAGTTGGTGGTGGGTGGTGATGACTAGCTGCCTTCGGTCTGGTCTTGCACTGCTAAATTAGGGACGGCTAGCGCAGATAGCACTCGTGTAGCTTTGCGCGAAATTTAAAGCAAATCAATTCTTTTCTTTTTACCACGTACAACTGTTACTCATTTTGGTGAGTAACTTATTGTGGGACCTCAGGTATTCCATTCCATAATATCTCTTTTGACTTCCACTTAATCATTGCTACTAATTTAGATAAATGCTTCAAGAAAAACTGTATACATAATATGTAATATCAAAACACTACTTAGATTTGGACGTCTTAAATCTGAACACGTATCTCGATTATTAAGTTAGAAAAACTTACTTAGAACGTGTATACTGAATTTGAGTACATAGATTAGTTTGTACATTTGAACATAAAGAAGGAACAGTAAGATCAGTATCTGAGGAAGTAGATAAGTTTGCGTACATAAATACTGATGATCACATTCGATGTGTTTTTCAAAGTTTATATGAATTTATTTAAAATGCATATTAAAAGTTGTAAATATGCAGAAATAGCTAATTATTATTTTATAAAAATAAATGCTTTTTTATTTCTGGTTAACTTCTAAATAATAGGGTGTGCATTTAAATCATAACATCGATATTCTACGCGAAACTTGTAAGATTTCCTACTACTTCTTTGGGTATTGAGTTTAGTTTGATTTCATTCGTGTTTGTGAGTGCATATAAATTATACCTGAACGCTAAGTGAATAAGTGTAACAAATACAGAATACAGATATGGAATTGTACAAAGTCAGTTTTTATTAAGCTCTAACTGAAGTTAAATAAACATATGGATAACAAACTTGTTTAGACTAGTAAAAAAAATCAGAAAATATCAAATCTATAAGTGTACTTTGACCGTTACTCCTATAACGCAACCACGGTCCCAAAATATGAAGCTGTTTTAGTAGCAACGGGCTACCAACCATGAACCCTCGGATTCATAATCCGAACACACTATTCACTACGCCACAGCCAACTTATTATAAATGCTAACTTAACCAAACAACCTTTAATTAGTTATGATTTTCACCTCGGGCCAATCAAACAACTCACATCAATATTACATTTTCTAAGGTTCATTACCTCAAGATTAACAAGAGATTTAAACTATATCGTCTTCAAAAGCTCTTTCTTGTATGTAAGTATGTATGGAATATAAATCGGAAGCAAATATCTCCTGTAGGAATGTCTTATATGACGTTTCATTCCGTAATAGTTGATTTGACTATTTAAGCCTTGAATCCCCTCGGTGGACTTAGCAGATAGCCCGATGTGGCTTTCGTATAAGAAAACACACACACACACATAAACCTTGAAATGGATGCAAAATTTACAAGTGAAATATTGAGAAAAAGTAACTTATAAAGCAAATACAAAAATGAAAAGGGTCTTTTTGAACTGGTTCACATATAAGTTTAACACTTGTTAGTTGAATACCGTGCAAAGTTACTCAAATACTACACTAGCCCTCATAATTTTGAAGTGATAGACTATAGAGAAGGTTTGGTTTGTTTGAAATTTCGCACAAAACCACACGAGAGCTATCTGTGCTAGTCGTCCCTAATTTAGCAGTGTAAGACTACAGAGAAGGCAGTTAGTCATCACCACCGCCAACTATTGAGCTACTCTTTTACCAACGAATAGTGGGATTGCCCGAAACATTATAAAACCCTCACAGCTGAAAGGACGAGCATGTTTGGTGTGACGTAGATTCGAACCCGCGACTCTCAGATTACAAGTCGAGTGCCTTAATCACCTGGCCATACTGGGGCTCTATGGGGAAGGAAACTAGTCAACATAGCCAACAATGACTCAGTGATAAATTTGAAGGCTTATAACGCTTAAAACGTGTTTCAGTACCTGCGGTGGGCACAGTACAGTTTGCCCATTGTATAGATTTGTGCTTAATAACAAACAAACAAAAGCTAATCAATACCAACTAATGTCAGTTCTTGAGCAATTCTAATGATAAAGTATGTCTTGAACGCACTCATATAACATACCCACGATCCAGAAATGCAGAGTACAATATATATATATATAAGATTGGCGGTAACGTGACAAGAACTACGTCATTTCAAAGCCATAATCCGGCACTGGACCACTCTCGTGATTATATAGCTTTATATGAAATTATTAAGGATATTAAACTTCTGTTGAGCAAAGAGTGTATGTGTGTGTGTGTGAGTTATCTACTTAGTCCACCGAGAGGAATCGAACCCTTGAACAAAGAGTCTCCATTTATAAGATAACAAAATATTTCAGTACTAAAATAATTATGTGAACATGAGCTACAGCAGAAATATAATGTGAGATAGAAAACCTTAATTGAGTTATTATAGTTTTCTTGATGTTTCTGAATTCGACTTAAATATACGCCAGTTTAAGGAATTTAAGAAAATAAGTTTCAACACATTTGTTATTGTTGTTGTTTTGTTTATAAAAAAAATTGTTTCTGATTTGTTATTAAATCGGGAGTCAATTGTACAGGAATTACTGACTTTTCTGGCCATCATAGAAACATTAACATTCCTGTCAATGATAATGTTGTATCAAACAACAAAAATTTGTGCTTATAGGTTCAACCTTTTTGGAGAAATGTTCATTTGAAAAATAATTTTTTTACTTGTTTAGACGAAGGTTTTCGTGAAAACCTATTGCCTTTTTGAAATCAATTTACTTATAGAGGCCCTTTGTGTGATAAATGATAAATACACATTTGGAGAATTTACCACTGTTATGCTTGCCTATGTCTCTGTTGCAAGTGCAAAGTTCGAAGATGTGTTATTTGCATGAAATGTAAACGTTGCGATTACAGTCACAATAAGTCTTATATTCCAGTTCAGCCAATGATAAAGAAATATATTATATACAAACAAGAATCAAATGGAAAAAGAGACAAGAAAGGTACGAAACAGATAAAGAATGAGCATCGGATACTGCGTCCTTCTTACTATAACAATTTTCATTTTATCAGATCGTTCAGTGGTTGATCAGATCTCTACCAACAAAACTCATAAGAAATACTAAAGGATATTCTTTGTTGCCTCCACTCAGAGCGCAAAGTGTCCAAGATGTCTTAAACATGTTGGAGACCATTCTTATAGTTCAACCCAAGATCGAAATGGAATAGTTCTGATTAAAAGGAACCATTTTCTGGTGAGAGTTTTTATCAACATTAAAACAAACTCTTCTCTCGTTCAAAATTGCCACCACAAAATCATTTTTCTATATCTACTCACGCGTTTATTGTTAAAAGAAAAAATATAAGCAAATCATTCTAAAATGTATTTCTTTTGGTAAAAATTATAACAACGGTTTCTAACAAAAATTGAATTACAAGATTAAATTTCACTACATCTTAACACTATTATAGTTTTCTGTAGCAAAGATAAAGATTAGCAACAATATAATTTATGTATGCTATTCATGTTACTACAGAAAAATATTCCATGTTTATTCGTAGCATTTTGAAACAATAATCTAAGTGTCAAAATGGTAATTTCACTGACTTTACAAAATTATAAATATGTTAAAGTTCCCCCAGTGGCTCAGTGGTATGTCTGCGAATTTACAACGATAAAAACCGGGTTTCGATACCCGTGGCGGGCAGAACACAGATAGCCGCGTGTGTAGCTTTGTGCTTAATTCAAAACAACAAATATGTTAAAAAGTTGTATTATTTTCTGAAATATAGTTCTAACATAACATTACTTTTTGTAGACATTTGATGTATGATTTCAATTTTTAAAGCGTTTGAGAAACCTTTTCACAGAATACAATGTTTCAGGTAAAATACATCGCGGAATTATTATTTATCCACACAGTTTTCAAAAAAACGTTTCATACTTTGATATGTATTTTGGCAGAGTTTGAGCAAGAACAGTACTTTTAAAAGTTAAATACAACGTCTTACTAAACAGTTGAATAGAAAAACAATTATTTGGCAGATTTTTCATATCGATGGACGTATTAATCACTTACACAGTTTGAAATAGCAAGTTTAAGATTAAACTTAAACTTAGGTAGACTTGAAACAGCGATATGTGTTAATCAGCACAGAACATGAATGAGCCCTCTACTCAATAACTGTATAGATAAGGAGTACCTTAATACTCTTCTGTATTTCGCGTATTCGCTACGACCTTCCTATGCTTTCCTGCTACCTTCACTTTGAGAACTTCTGCTTTTAACAACATCAACTTCTTTCAGTAACAAAACATTACATTAATGATAATTTAATGAAGACTAGATGCAACAGTGGTTATTCTAAACCACCACATCTGCAACGATATGCATTTCGTATTACCAACAGATATGCAACATCCCTTACCTATCTGAAAGGAAACGTTTTATATTACCATCAGATATGCTACATATCCATCTGAAAGAAAACACATTTAATATTACCATAAGATCTGCTATAGGAAAAAAAAACAAATTTTTTATTACCATAAGATCTGCCATAGGAAAGAAAACAATTTTTTTATTGCCATAAGATCTGTCATGTGAAAGAAAATACACTAATTAAAACTAAATCCATATCAATTTTCAGGTGGAAGAAAATGCATTTTATTTTACTCTTGGACGCAGAAACCGTGATTTGTGTCATTAATAAAACATTTTAAATATTTGATAATTACAGAAAGGTTAACAGGCGAGCGATTTTTAAAACAATAAAGCCATTAACAAAAGATTTAGTCCCTTGATTTTAGTGTTGTAAATCCGTAGACTTATCGATGTGGCTTTGCTATGAGAAAAAACAAACAAACAAAATATTTTGTCCACAAGAAACAGACAAATAAGATTTAAGTACAAACAACACCGTAGGAAGAATAACAGTGTTACTTAGTAAGAGAAATTTCTGTAGATCCGCGTAATATCCAAACCGGATACACATTGTTTTAATGCTTTTGATAGAATAATGGTTATCACGGACGTGACTTATGAAAACAAACATGAAGTGGTTGGTGTTTAGACAGCTTTGGTTTATATGATGTTACTTTTTTTTCCCACAACTGACTGCAGACGGTAAACATAACTTTGGACTTTGACAATGTGAGTTTAAGCACTCATACCTGGTCTAAATGCTGCTAATTTTTCACGTATAATGATTATAAATAAAGATTAAATTTGAAAGACGATATTTTCCTATAACACTGTGGGTTCTGCTCCTTTAGTTTGTATCACCAGTTTATACGTACATTTCTTATAGCCAACGTTTGTCATAAAAGGTGTTTGAAACCATCACATAAGGTAAAGAGATGGAGCTGTTATTTCATCTTTTTCTTATATGTTAAAATTAGCAAATATGTACATCTATCTGTATACGTGTGTATATTGGTAAGTAAGTTCTTGTAGCTGTTTTCAAACTTATAACAGAAGTATAAGGTTAATAAACCGAGCGAAATGCCCTTTATCGTTGTTTAAAAATTGTGGCGTGAAAGTTTTGGTTAAAGAGTTCCGAAGTAAATGATGAACAATGATCTGTCTTACAGAGCAAAGATCTATACTTTTATATAGATCCGTATAACACTGCATACCAATATCTAAGAGAGTAAACATGCAAATTGCTTTTGAGTTATTTATTTATCAGTAGCGTTGGCTTAGCAGACTATAGATCTGCGGGTCCATGACTCTTGTCTCGTTATAGTCAAAATAATTTGCACTCCGCCATTTGGGCCTTGGGTAAGTCGTTGAAGATAACAGTAAAATACCAGTACGCGGTTGGACGAGAGTATTTCAAAAGAGGGCGGTAGCTGCTTTCACCAGTTTATGAGGTCAAAATTAGGGACGGTCAACGCAAATAGGCTTTGAATAATTTTGCATAAATATCCTAAAACAAAAAGACATGGGTGTAACTCGTACAAAACATTTAACAAAAATAAAGGCAAGACTTATATACAAATTTGTATGCTGATTAAACGGGTTCACAGAAACGTCGATACATATGTTTTAAACAACTTATAAAAAAAATGGACGATTCAATAAACAACTTATTTTCTTTCGTCAGTTTCTCTCTTTTCTTGTTTTCTTCATATTTTTTTATGTTTCTCGATTACTGTTTTCCTGTTTCTTCAAGGCACAACACAGATTCAGTCCAACACAGTGCGTTCTGCTTTGCCGTCGGTGTTCCGACATTCCAGCGGATAAATTTGACCCTAACTTCTGCTCTACTGTAAAGCTCATTCGTGATGTCGTAAAGGTAGAGAAATGTTACAAGAAAAGTGTTCCGTTTCCATTCCACTGAGTTAAAGACCAGAGGTTCTACTGTTTTCAAAATGATGTATATTAATCAGACCAACCGTAATAGCCACTTTAATACCAGATTACCGCACCAGCTACGCACAGATCATTCCTTTGCGCTAGCGGCTGCGACATCCGGGTATTTGTGGATGAAAAGAACCGTTTCCATGAGAGAAAGATATCAAGCTGTACTCTTGCTTTTCTGCTCGGAGTAACGGTTTTATACAAATATTTATAAGAGTAAAAAAATCTGTTTTAATATTGTAGGAGTAGGGTCTGAGCTACACGTAATATCCAAACCGGATACACATTGTTTTAATGCTTTTGATTGAATAATGATTCTCACGGACGTGACTCATGAAAACAAACATGAAGTGGTTGGTATTAGGTATATTGTTTCTTGGAATTTAAAGGAAAATTTAAAATTACTTTTGTAATTAAAACTGTTTGTTATAAATGAAATATTACTGATATATCTTCTTTCAACAATTTCTCTAAATATATTATAGGAATTGTGATAATATAGCATAACTTACAGTTTTCGCTTCTTTCGTGGATCGCTGTTTTGCCAAATGATGATCCACAAACAGGAAACAGAGTGGGATCTCAACAAAAGTAGATTTAGAAGGAGGCCCCGGAAGTGTACCCCTCCCCACTTCTTTAGATTGAGATTATCACACCCCGTTGCCGCTGTTGTCTTTTTACGGGTTTTTCGGTAAGCCTGCACATCACGAGGTAAAAATCTCACAGGAATACCTCTGAAAACGCACCAAAAACTGCAGTTTCAAGAGCTTTCTCTAGACCTATTACAATGAAAATTTTCCCGACGCACCCGTCCTCATGCACCCCACTTCCCCATCCTTCTGTATATTCTTCCTACAAGATCAGTGTTTGTTAATAATACGAGTAAGAAATTGACCTTGAAGTTTCAGTATTTAGAAACTTTAATGTTATAAATGTTTGAAAAAATGGGGAATTTTACGAACTAATAGCGGTAGCATGGTAACATGCTACCGTTGGATATTACAAAGAATATCGTTAACCTTGTTGCAAGTGCTCTGCCAAATGAAAAAGAATAAATAATACATATTTAAACTAATTACAGTTAAGCACTTTTATCAGATTAAACTTTGTATTCTGTAAGAACAAAATATAAATAAAGTTCACAAATAACGAGTAAATATATCATTTTAACAATTGTGATAAAACCACAGAAACTTACAGAACCCAATTTAACAAACAATAAAATCAATAGGTTTCCTTCAAGAATGAAATAATACTGAAAACCTGCCCTGTCATAATTAAAATATCTCATTGCTTCTCTGAAAAATATTTTTGTAAACGTTCACTGTTTAATTCTTAACATAAAAAAACAAAGTGGTTTATATAAGGAAGTTTGTATTACTTTGTAAACTGATATACTTTACTTTCGTTAGTAATCCTTGTAACCGTAAAGTAAAATATCGAGATATCCATGTATTAAGTTTCACAATATCAAGATATCCATGTATTAAGTTTAACAATTTAAAACTTTAGTGTTTTACCAAAACTGTTTTTAATTTTTTCTCTATTATTTTGTAACAAAATGCAGTAGTTCTCTGTTTGAGTAATAACGAACCACTTAATTCAGATTTACACTTGTAAATATCTTACCGTTTGGTTAAATCAAGTAAATAATTTCAGTGTCTCCTCTACTGATATTCCGTTTATTTGTCAACGATTCTTTAACTCAAACAGTTCACTGCTGGTAATTATCACTCGTTTTAGGTTCGAACAACATTTCACTGACTTGCTAATGGAAAAAAAATATTTGCTAGTCTTTGTTCTCATACTTCATAGCTATACTATCTTTGCTAGATGACTAATTACAGTAATCTGAGGGTCGAGGGTTCGCATCCGAGTTGCACCAAACATGCTCGCCCTTGCTGCCTTGGGAGCGTTAGAATGTGACGGTCAATCCCACTATTCGTTGGTAAAAGAGTAGCCCAAGAGTTGGCGGTGGGTGGTGATGACTAGCTGCCTTCCCTCTGGTCTTACACTGCTAAATTAGGGATGGCTAGCACAGATAGCCCTCGTGTAGCTTTGTGCTAAATTCCAAAACAAACAAACAAACAAGACTAATTACAAAGCGTTTCAACACAGAAGTATACTTTTCTGACTCTTGTCTTCCAGTGAGACAGCAGTAAGTTTACAGACTTACACCGCTAAAATCTAAGACTGCTCGGTTCCTCACGGTGGTCACAGCAGATAGTGCAATGTGACTTTACTTTAACCAATGAAACAAATTATTTCTCTCTGTTTAATCAAAAACTCTTCGCAAACGTCAAAGAAACATGTTCTATAACTGTTTAATCTAAACTTCTTCACCAGAGCTTGTTCTTAGATTCTATAGCTATATTTATTTCACTAACTGTCTAATCACAAAGCACCTCATCACAATAAGTATACTTTTCAAATTGTTTAGTTAAAAAACTATTCACCAGTAGTCTGTTTGTTTTTGAATTTCGCACAAAGCTACTCGAGGGCTATCTGTGTTAGCCGTCCCTAATTTAGCAGTGTAACACAAGAGGGAAGGCGGCTAGTCATCACCACCCACCGCCAACTCTTGGGCTACTTTTTTTACCAAAGAATAGTGGAATTGACCGTCACATTATAACGCCCCCACGGCTGAAAGGGCAAGCATGTTTGGCGCGAAGGGGATGTGAACCCGAGACCCTCAGATTACGAGTCGCACGCCTTAACACGCTTGGCCATGCCGGGCCGCACCTGTAGTCACTCTATCCAAATGCGAACTATACTGCTGTATATACTTCATTGGTTGATTTGATTAACCAAAAAACTAAAACAACTTTTCCAGGGAATACTCAATAATATTTCACTTAAACTTCACACGTTAATTAATGAGAAAGTACTAATCTACTAAGACTTTATTAATAATAACAACATATATTATCACTAACTAGTGATATATTTTATGACACAAAATGCCAGTGACAGAAATCGACTATTTAGACTGAACATCTAATAGTTTTTATGATAAATTACAAGAAGACTAGCTGAATAATTCACCATCTCTTCAGGATGATAGTAAATAAGATAATTAAAAATGAATAATTGGTGTTTAAAAATAAATAAATAGTATTGTCAATAATCCTGATATCGTGTTTTGGTTTGTTTGTTTGTTTGTTTGAATTTCGTGCAATGCTACGCGAGGGCTATCTGCGCTAGCCGTCCCTAATTTAGCAGTGTAAGACTCTGGAAGGCAGCTAGTCATCACCACCCACCACCAACTCTTGGGTTACTCTTTTACCAACGAATAGTAGGATTGACCGTCACATTATAACACCCCCACGGCTGAAAGGGCGAGCATGTTTGGCGCGACAGGGATGCAAACCCGCGACCCTCAGATTATGAGTCGCACGCCTTAACACGCTTGACCATGCCGGGCCCTTCGTGTTTTGGACTAGTAATATTTTGTTATGTTCAACCCTATTGGTATGTGGAATATGTTCATTGTAGCTTCAAATGGAAGTTTATTTCACTTTTTTTCGAGAAAAAAATGTTATTTTTTTTAAAATCGTTACAATTTTCTTATCTCAACCCTGTGATGCGATGCCCTTTTCCAAATCATTCTCTGTGGTATTTTTCATCTAAATATTTCCCATCATAGTTTACTTTACATATCTGTTTTCAGTTTATTATCTAATTGGCTTCCTATATTGATCTTCTTCTTTGTTGTTGTTCTCCATCCTCTTTTGTCTTCGTTCCCTCCTTTTATTTTATTCTGATTCGCACCTCTTTGTCTTTTTTCTTTCATTTCCTTGTCATCCTTCACATCTACAGGGTCTCCCAAAATGAACATACCAAAGAGAAAATTGAACATTTTTATTGTTTGAGATAACATTAAAAACAAAATGTCGCCTGAAAGGTTTTAAGTTTCACTTAGGTTAATCATTATTGTTATTACTTGCATTATTTATCATTATTAATTATTAATGTGTGACAATTCTTGAAGAGTTCTTCCCATTTCACCCCTTTGGTACTTTTGAAAATAAAAGTCTACCCATGACAAGCCAAGTGATCTCGAAGAACTGAAACTTCTTATCCATGATGTTGTCTTATCCATCCCTACAGTTATGTTGAAAAGCGTGTTCTCAGAATGTGAACGCAGATGTATATTGACAATAACAAATGATGGAAGATATGTAGAAGTTTATTAGACAAATAAAATAAAATTTACAAGCTTTAAAAGACTGTTTGTTTTGAATATTATTGTGATCTGAAAAATGCAAATGTTATTCAACTTTTTTTAGTATGTACGTGTAAGAAACCCTGTATATTCCTTTCTCCTTCCCTTTCCACCTTTTCTTCCCACCTCTCTGTCCCTCCTTCTGGTTTCATTTCTGTTGTTTTCTTCCACTTTATTTCTATTCTCTTCTGACTATCCTTTATAGGTTTACTTCTCTCTGTCTTATGTTTTATTTGTTTTTTCTGCCTCTTCTTTCACTTTCTTCTTCCCTTATTATTTATCTTCTGTTTTTACTCTCTCTTTTTTTAATTTTCATTCCTTGTATTTTATTTTCACTTCTTTCATTTTTTCATGTCCTCTTCTATTCGTTATACTTTCTCTTTGCTTTTCATTTTCTATACAATGTATCTCCTCTCCTTCTGAATTATTTTCTCTATTCTCTTCTTTCTATCTCCTTTACTTTCACATTTCTTTTTGCAATTTTACAGTTTTTTCTCATCTTATTATCTCTCTCTTTCTTTCTTCACCTTGTTCACTCTATTAATTGTCCCTTCTGTTGTTTCTGTCAAATTTTCATTCGTCTTTGCTTTTCTTCTATTTTCTTTTTGTCCCCGTATCGCTTTCTTTTCCCTATTATTTTTCTGTATATTATTTGCAATTCCGTTCACTTTTTTTACTTAGTTCTTTCATTTCGTTCTTCTTCTCTCTATTCTTCCATGTCGTTTCTTTCGATCTATCAATTATTTTAAGTTTCGTCTTTCTATTTTTACTTCCACCTTTATTTTTCATCTTTTAGTTTTATCTTCTCTCTGCCAATCATCTTCTTCAACTTTTGTTTCCGGTAATCCCTTCCTTATTTCAACTGCCTTCTCCGATACTTCTTCTAGTTTTTCTTCCTTTTGCCTTTTCTTCCACTTTCGTCTTCGTCTTTGTCTTCTCCTGTTCTTGTCTCTATGTTTCTTTGTTTAGCTGATTTATTTCATTGTTCATCACTGGTTTTTCTGATATTTTTGTCTTAGTAATGTTTATTGCATTCTTGTTTCTGTTCATTCTTTTCTGTGTGATTGTGTGATGACAGAATAAGAAAACATTTTGTATATGGGTTATGATAAAAATATTTCTGCACAATTTATGTGTGAAATCGGTAAAGAATGTAAAATTACTTTTACACATGACTATCTTTATCAAGTCAATGAAAAATAAGAAAATATTTCAGCACAGCAAATTATATCAGGCACAAATATGATTATTATTTTTTAAAAACATTAATTTTTATACTAATAAAAAGTAAAAATACCTCTCTGTAACAAATACCTATACTCCATAAATCTAACAGTAAAAATTATTTTAAAAACTTTATAACATTCTTAAAAGATCAATTTTTAATAAAGCAAAGATGCTATGTCACGTTTAGTTTGTGTATGCTAAGAATCATTTCTAGATATGCCAGTAGTTCCATTATATAAGAAGTTGATTAGTTAAAAGATCGCTTCTTTCCTTGACGGTAAAGACACTTTTTCTAAAGTTAGGTATATAGCCTTATAAAAGGCTTAACTTCTGTCCCTTTCTTATGGTGGCACAATGGTAAACTTGAGGGCCTGTAAAATTAAAAACAGAGATTCGTTATTCGAAGGCGACAAAGCGCAAATGGTATGTTGTGTAAATTTGCGTTTAAAAATAAAACAAATCAATACGTCTTTTCTACAGTCTCTTAAAGCATTCTCAGCCATCAAACTTATCGCTGGAGCACCATTTTTTCCCCTCTGTAGTCCGATTCAATCTCCTTTTTAAAGTCTAAACATGATAGATTACAACTTTGTTTCGAATATTGAGCCTAATATCTTACTTTTTAGTAAACATTAAACAAATGTCAAGATTCATAAAAAGATCATAACATATGAACAGTACATTGTACTGATTCGTTTACTACATTGAAAAATTGGAATATATACAATAATATGTTTCGTTGTCAGCGAAAAGATTTTAATGTCTATTTCTTATTTAACTGAACGTACAATGTGACTTTTGACAATGGATTTTTTCTCAATCTTAGGTATGTATATGAATTGTTTATTACTCTCGGACCTTTCCTTAAAATATTGGAGCCTGTCTTGATAACATTGTTTCTCAGGAATTGCTTTTGTTTTTTATTGTTTCTTTCGTAAATAAAATATACACATATTAATATTTTGTTTATACATATTTCAAATTTTATAACATACCTTCAGATAAATAAATTACATAGAATACTTGTATGGCATTGTTTGTTTTTAACACCAAACCGTTCAATGAACTTTCTACTGGCTATCGAAACCTAAATTTTAGCACTGTGAGCCCTCAATACTTCTGCTAAGACACGAGAAAGAGGAAGTTATTAACCAAAATTATGATGAGCTTTACCAGGCACATAACAACAAAGTTGTCAAGACAGATTATTTCTCCTTAAAATAAAATTTGACAATCACCTTTGAATCTTTTCTTTAATGTTTATACCCCACTAGCTCAGCAGTAAGTCTGAAGACTTATAACGATAACAAAACCCTGTTTCAATGCCTTTAATTCCACTCAATATTTTACTACAATTTTTACATTTTTTATATGCATCATAAAAAAGTAATTTATTAGACTCATTACTCAAGCCCTCCAGTGGCACAGCGGTACGTCTGCGGACTCACAAGGTTAGAAACCCGGTTTCGATACCTGTGACTGGCAGAGCACAGAAAGCCCATTGTGTATCTTTGTGCTTAATTCCACACAATCAATCAAACTCTTCATTCAACATCTAAGAATGATCATCAATCTAGTATACGTCAAAGGAATAGTGTGTCAGCTGTACGTCTCTGGAGGTGATTTTCATACTTTCTTCATATTTTAAACAAAAGAATTGTTTCTAATTCGTCTTAACTTACCTGTATGATAGTCATCGTATTCATAGGAAACTGTTAAAATGGAACGTAGAATTTTTTTTTTTCAAGCAACATTAGAACGAGGTAATACGTATTATTTTATTTAGTTATATGCATGTGCTCAGACAACTGCTGCGGTCGGAGACACGGCCAGATAATTAATTTGCCGAACTATCTAGTACTTCGAAGCCGTGGGTGCGTTATAATAGTGACGGTTAAATCCCTCCATTCAATTAAAGTAACCCAAGAGTTTGTGATCGGTGGCGTTGATTTGCTGGCTTCCTTCTAGTCTGTCAGTTCAAAATGAGAGACAAATTACAAAACGTATCCTTGTGTAGCTTTGCACAGATATCTGAAATAAACAAATATAAAAAGTTGTAGTTTTTACACTTATCGTTAATTTAAAATCAGAGTTTAAAGTGGGACGACACAGTCCAAAATGGATTTTCGTCTCTTGAGGATTCAAACAATTAGCATTCCTAGTTTTCTGATTGGAATGTCAAAGTCAATGAAAAAAAGAAGTTCCATCTCTTTCAAAATTCCAATTTAACCATTTATCAAGTAGTTACAAAATACTTAAAAATGTTTATAGTTGTATAACAGAATAATCTCTGAGGCATATCAGACCTTTCCTGATGTTTGATATAAATAAATATAAATATGAATATTACTGTCTTAATATGTTATCTGTTAAATAAAGTATATTAAATAATATCACACGTTTTAAATGACAGGCAGTCGTGTGTGTAATTGCTGTAAGTGTCTTGTAATGTCATATTTTATCACTAAAGTTGAGAAGTAATACTCATGAGTTGTTTTAACAATGTTATTGCTATATGTTAATTCTTACAAATCAAAATATCATGATTTATTTTCTTTGTCTCTTTTCGAATTTTTGAATAGAAGTATGTAAAGGGATATTTGCTCACAGCCATCTCTAACTTTAAATTTCAGCTAATTAACAGCCCTCAACATCAGTCCTTGGGCTACTCTTGTGTAACTAAACATTGATGTTTGACCATCACTTCTATGGTTCCACCACGGCTCAAAGAGCGGATGGTATTTTTGTTTACGAGTTTCCTTGTACAAGAATACTATGTTGAAATGCTCTTACAACAGTGTTGTTGCTTGTTTTCTGGTGCATAGAATTATGCATATGGCAAGTGTTCTTATGTTCATTAGGTTACCTATGAACGTTGTAAAACAAATCAAAACACTCTGCTAATGGTTGAACTCGGGTTCCAAACAAATAGAATACAGTTAATATTCTCGTGCTACTGATCAGTATTATAACGATGTAGTACAAATTGTTATTGTTATTGTGACGAAATCTGGTTGTTGTTTTACTGACATAAATACGTTATCGATATTTAGAATGATGTGATGTCCGAAGACAAAATGGTCATAATTCGAATGAATATTAAACTGCTAGACAGGTATTATACAGATTAAGTTCACACCACTTACTGGAGCAGTGTACGGCAAAAAAAAAAAAAAAAAGTACCGAAAGAGGTCAGTAACTGGTGATTCCTGAGGTCATTCATATCATACGCGAAAACAGAATAATAAACCTTTCTGGTGTAATGGAGTCATAGTTATAACAATTATCCCACTATAAGTTATGTTTGGATGACTCCTAAACAAGTTAACGTGAAACATAAACTGATAACGGAAAAAAGACTTTAACTAACTGATCATTACTTAGCCATTTAGATTATTTTAGAAAAATATACCTTTTGTTTGTTTGTGTAAATGACCATAATCGGAGTGACTTAAAATTTATGATATATTGCGTTTAGATATTCAATGCATTTGTTAATTAACGTACTTCAAAAATAAAGACAGAAGAAGCCACATGACATGATTTGCCAGTGAGTCCACTTAACTCTATCAAGTTTCAGTTTTGTCATGAAATGTTTATGATTTCATTACAAGTGAATTATTGTATATAATTTCAAAACCAAAAATTAATTGGTTTGTTATTTAAGATAAGATAAATTTATTCTGTTTAGAGCAGTATGAACAATCCGTTGCGACAAACCTGAACCTTAGCTAAATATTTGTTCATACTGAAATTTTAGAACACCCCAAAGTATCATACAGAAGATGAAAACCAACCAATGATCATTCTGCTGATACCAACAGTCTTCTAAGGATACAAAGTACAAAAATAAAATAAAAATAAAGGGTCTATCACTTAACATGTTATAAGATTTGTTGTTGTTTCAGTAATATTGGCGAGCCATTGCGTCAAATGCAGACCTTATACTGATTGTAAGTGTGTCAATAAGGTTGTAGAACGACCCATACTATCATTTTGATGACAGACATTAACCTCTGGTCACTGTGTAGTTATAGCCACATTTCTTAGGCTTCAAGTGAGTCGTTTAGTAATGATAAAGCAAATACTTAAATCTTGTTTGCGAAGCCATCTGGCAGTAGTAATGGAGAAAGATGTAACAACTATTAAGTGACGTTTCAAAACAGTATAATTCAATGCATGCCACCTTTTTCCTCAGCCCTTCTATCAAAATTTATAAATAAAACTATAGAAGTGTATGCTTAAAAGCTATTAAAATATATACAGAAAGCTCAATGTGGTTTTCAACAAACAAAACTTAGAAATTTTTCTTGTTTTCTATCGCAGTGCAGTTAATCCCTGCAATATTCACATTCGTTATAAGTCATATTTTTGTCTCCAAATGTTTTAGTGACCATTACTCATTTATGCCGTAGAACATACATTGAATTTGTCACAAACTACTTTCTGTTTGTACAAACAGGAGCTTGTACAGATAGTAATAGTTAAAACAACTTAATGTGTTCATGAAAATATTCAAAGTTACAAGTAGTCCAAAATATCATACGAAGATGTGTTCATATATATATCTGATTTTAGTTCAAGAAGAAATATTTTCTTTTTTCCGACGTACAATGTTTAAATTATTTCTCCATAGAATAGACATTTAAGTGTCGAATTCAAGCTAAATTAAACTAAACAGCACTCTAGTCGGTCAACGTAGAAAGATTCTAGTTGTGAAATTAAAGAAAATCTCAGCAGCTTTCGTAGCTACAAGAATACTCAGCTTAGAAGACAAACATGACTCCGAAAAGAAAGAAATAGACAATCTTTATTTTATGGATGTGTATTCTGATACTGAAAATGAACCATCCTCACTGTTGTTACTGTAGTTGTCATCTTCTGTATTACATGTTATTCGATACATATTACATAAAACTTCTTAGCTTTTTATTCACTACTTGCAGGCTTGACGAATACAAAATTACAATTCTAGTAGCCAATAACGACTGCATTTGTACATCTTTACCCTATGTTTCCATCGTGGCCCTAGAGTTTGAAACTGTCTCTTTCTATTTGTCCATGCTCTTTTGTCACAAGGCTTAGAATTTAGGACTGTCTCTTTTAATTCTGTTTATATGCTTTCCCATGGCAAGTACTTGAGGTTATGATCGTCTGTATGTGTTTGTCTGTTATTCCTTGTCGCAAGCCATAGAAATTTAGATTGTCTTTATATGTGTTTTATGGCTCTTTTTGTGTGTCTTTCTTCGTCTCAAGGCTAAGACTATCACTTTATGCAACAAGCACGTGCATGCTTTCCTTGTCACAGGTCATTCACTTTGTAACTGTCTGTTTGTGCATATATATTTTTTATTCATGTCTTCTACAGGTATACCTAAGTCAACTTAAATGTAAAAGAACAGATATGCAGTAATATATATTGCAATCTCATCCTTGACAAGTGCTTGTGTGTTAGAATTTGGTACAGATGTATAAATAGATGGATGAATAGGTAGACAATATTTATTAAAATTTTATACAATTTTGACAAGTCCTTATAAACATGAACTTTTCAGAAAAGTTGGTATACACGTTTGTTTTTATAAAGTAACTTGAAATGGCATTTTTCACATACGACTGTACGTTTCTTACAGCATTATAAAGAAATTTATTTTGAAATAACATTTATAGCACAGTATGTCAATCCAGGAGATACGCTAATTCCAACATTTTAGTACATTAAAGTATTTAATTCTAGATGGCACTGTAATGCTCAAGAAAACCTGATCGCTTCTATAACTGTTTTGTAAAATTAGATTTCTTTTTTTCTTCGTCTTGGTAATCAACTGTCTCTCTCTCGTTACTGACGCAAGTTCGTACATCAAATAGAGAAAATGAAGACTGTTTTTCATCTTTTATATTCTTTATCATTTGGGTCGACACAAATAAAAAAATCATTTAGCCTAGCAGCGGCTGTCTCTCATCACAAGCCACCATTCTAATTACCAGTGAGGCCCTGAAGAAAATCTTCTTTGCCAAGGAAATAACGTCGGCAGCTTTCCAAGCAGACGAGGCGAAATCCTTGGTTATTAAAACTGCGGTTGCTATTGACAACTTTGACGTTTTCCCTGTATTACTTGAGATTTCTAGGTTGCTATGGAAACGAGGGGGAAGAGAGTGCAACGATATGCGACATTTCCGCACTGCAGAAAACAAGGGAGTAAAAAAACAGTCTGCTAGGTCCAGTAGAGCAAAAGCTTAATAACCCAAAGAAGCGGTTTCCTTGGAGACGGGATCGTTTCAATACAGCAAAAAAGTTCAGTTAGAGCCACGGGCCATGCGTCGACTGTAAAAAAAAAAAAAAAAATCAACTTGTGACTGGCAGCAGTAATGTTAGGTACCATATGTAAAGAAGCGCCAAACAATTATGTGGCAAATGGAATTACTTTTAGTATTTCCCTTCGATCGTGGCCTAACTGTACCACAAAGTATTCATACAATGGTTTAATGACTTAATGTTGCATTGTGCGTTGCTACTCTCAGTTCTTTTAAATATAAGCTAAAATTGCTGCGAGCGTAACCATGACAACGAGGAATTTTTCAATTATGTTGTTTGACATAAATAGTGGAATATAGACGTTTCATTTTAACTACATAAAGCTGATACCTTGGACAAATATTGATTCCATTTTTTTTATCCATTTTAATTTACAACAACCCGCATGCGTTGAGCAACATGAACAATATTAAATAGTAAGAAGGAAAAAGTGAAGTGTCAGGCCTAAACGAATATATCATGAAACACCTTATTATACCACAGTTTTTCGAAAATGTTTTGTTTACATAACGAATAAAATGCTTTAAAATACACTCAAAAGGGGATTTAACACAAAAACATTCACCGATGTACTTTCTTTCACAGGTTTAAGCCTACTTGAACTGAAATTCAGTCTCACATTAATGTTTTGAGTAGAAAGAAATATTGAATAAAATGGTTATTTACTGGTATTCTTAAAAGATGTCTCAGAAGAATTTAAGCTGTGATATATTCCACTTTCGTGTACCTGATTATAAAGAAAAAAATATAGTTGTTTTTATAATTTAGTGTTAATCTTTTCCATTTTGTAAACTATTTAATTATTCCAAAAGTGCTTCAATTGACCTTTTTTTCTGTTACTGTGTATATAAAGTAATCTCCATGTCTTTTCACTTTTCTCTGCTATCTGGAGGTTCACTGGTAAGTTTGACCCCTTATAAGAACAGCGGGTAAGCGCAGGTAATCTATTGCCTATCAGGCATCTTTGCGTTTAAAAGCAGTCATTTTTCACTATTTTCAAACTTTCTGAAAGCACATTTCTGAACTTCAAAAAATAAATGTGTTAAGTTAGATACGCAAACTAAACTGTATTAAATAAAAGTAACAAAAATAATATCAAGTATTTGTTTTGTCTGTTTATGGTACGTAGTGTAAGTATCTTCCATCTGCGTTATGTGAATGTACACCAACACTACACGTTTACGAGGCTAAAGAATTGTTTTAAAAAGCAATAACATATCAACTGAGCAAAGCTGCATCCGATAAAAGCAGACATGGCAAACATTTTAAGAATATTCCTCTTGAATTGAGCAGTATCTTCGATTAGCCTTCATATATACATACATACACCAATACCCTGTACATGGTTTTGCTCTTTATTTTTTCTATATAAATGTCTTACTTTTTGTACTTGAGTGCTTTCCTCGCTTAACATTCTCTAAGAAATTCGAATGGATTTGTTCCTATTCTACAAAAGACGTATGAGATTTTTAAGTGTCGTGGTTAGAAAGGTAATGTGATTTGATAAGGCAAGTAAATGTTGTTTGACATATTCATACATTATATTGGTTTCTGGCTTTGTTCAGGGCAAACATTATTATTAAGGTGGCATTTCTTAACAATGGGTAACAAAACATTATTCCGAAAATCGACTAATTTTATTTTTGAAAGCTTTAAATCCCCCTAACAATATTGTCTTACTTTATATGGAGTCGCAGTCAAAATATAAGGTTTTATTTCATATATAGTGGTATTTCGTAACATAAAATCTTATTTTATCAATAATGACTGTCATAACATGATGTCTTACTTAAAAAAAGTAGCAGTTCATAGCATAAAGCGTTACTTTGTAAAGAGCAGTTATCATGACATAATTTGTCACTTTGTAAGGAGTAGCGGCTCAGATCATAAAGTCTTCCTTCAATAGAAGTGGCTACAGAAATAATACTACAACACCAGAGTAACTGTGATGACTAATAACATATTACTTTAATTCATTTACAATGGTTGTTTATAAGATAATATTTTACGCTATTAAAAGTTGATAAAATAATGCCTTACTTTGGCCGAATAAGCCGTCAAAACACATATCTCAATTCATTCAGAGCCAAACACGCAAAGCAATACCTGATTTCATTCAGAACAGAATATAACACAATATCACACTTTATTCAGAATAACTGCACACACGACACACTATCTCATTTTATTCAGAACATTTACTCCCTAATGACACAGCGGTATGTCTGCGAACTTGCAGTTTTAGAAACCGGGTTTCGATAGTCGTGGTGGAAAGAGAACAGATTGCCCAATGTGTAGTATTGTGCTTAACTTCAAATAAATGAACAAATCAGAAGAGCTGTGCACACAACACAATATCTCATTGTACTCAGAATAGTTGGGTACATGACACAGCAACTCACTTTATTCAGAATAGTTTTATTCACTGATATAGAATATAAAACATGTCTCACCTTGTCCAGAATAGATGACCACAAAGTATATTATCTCAAGTTTTCTATGTATTACAAAATATAACTCTCAAGTTACTCAGAGTGAAAGACCTTAAAATAACAATATCTTTAATTATCCATACTAGATTGCAAACAACATGAAGTTTTAAGTTAATCAGAGCAGATTGCTATAAATATAATGTTTAAAGTTAATAAGAGTATATTGTCCCAAAACCTAATGCCTCACGTTATTTTTAGTACATGACCACAAACATGATGTCTAAGGTTATTTAGAGCAGATTCAGTATAACATCGCAAGACTGTTAGATAGATGACTACAAAGGTAACATCCCCAGTTATTTGCAGTAAAGATTATTACAAAAGAAGACATCTTGAGTTAATCAAAGTGGATGACCACAAAACAATGTCACAGTTTATTCATATTGGATGACTACAAAACAAAACATCTCAAGATTTTCAGAGCAGATTGTCACAAGACTCAACGCTACAAGTTGTTCAGAGTAGCTGAGCACACAGCATAATATATTGCTTAATTCGGAATCAATGACTGTAAATGGTTATGTCTTAGTTATTCTTAGAAGATTATAACACACTCTGTTCTCTTACTTTATGTGGAATATATATGTGTCTGTGTGTGTGTACATAACCTATGTATAATATCGTTCTATTTCATTAGGAGTGGGTTTGTGTGAAACATAATTAATTTTCTGGAGAAAATTCTACAAGCCACAATATTTATTTTTGTATTGTGGAGAGCAGATGTATACACAACACATAACCTTACGTTCTGGAGTCGATAGTTCCCAACCGTAATGTTTTTCATAATCTAATTTATTGCTCACATCCCATAATCTCCCATATGTCTGCAGTCCACACTTATAATATAGTATCTTTCTTTCTTATTGTTAAATGAGAACTAAATATTCATTTCCAAAATATTCCACTTATAACAACTAGACCTTCTCAGAGGTCCACAGAAACCCTGATCACTTCTATCTTTTGAGGCCCCAGGCCATAAAAAAAAGATGACTACATATAAAAACAAAATAACAATCATTAGCCCACTAGGAAAGTGAAACATAATTTGTATATGTAACTTGAAGATCTAACTTGAGAGTGTGTCACATTTTTTTATTAGTGGGAAGCATAAAAAATCGCGAAATTTAAACCAAGGTAAAAAAATGGTGGGTATTTAAATCTGAAGCTCCCTTTCAACATGGGGCCCTGGTAAAATGGTCCTTCTGGCCTCCCCTCTATTTCTCTGTTTGGCCATAACAGCGACTTCAAATTTGGAATATAGTACTTAATCTTATAATATGATAAACTGGAACAAAAATTTAACTTACATTTTTTTATGAAACATGTCAACTGAGTATCGGTAACAGAGATCTGCAGCCACTTTATGGGATTGCCGATCTCGAAATGCATCAAAAAAGATTTAAACTGTATAACCTGTCACATAATAAGTATGGCTAGGCTTTTACTTGATCTAAATATTTACTGTTAGTTAATCTGGTTACATGCGAGGGAACGAAGTCGAGTTTAATATAAATCCTATCTACTCTTAGCATTAGGTTCTCATTTAGCTCAGTTGTCCCGATTATCGTGATTGACAGTTTATCGTACCTTAAAACTTGATAGATCATCTTACAGTTCTACTTTCTTTTCCAAATACTCTTTTTAGCAATTCAATTTGTGCATACGACTCACTCTAAGCCACTCTTACTCCAAATGTAACTGTACATTATTTTGACATACGACTCACTATAAGGTGCTCTTACTCCTAATGTACCTGAACACTATTCTGGCATACGACTCACTCTGAGGTACTCTTACTCCTAATGTATCTGTACACTATTCTGACATACGACTTATCTAAGGCACTCTTACTCCTAATGTATCTGTACACTATTCTGACATACGACTTACTCTAAGGCACTCTTACCCCCAGTGTAACCGTATATTATTCTGACATACGAATCACTCTTAGGCACTCTTAACCCCCCTTCAATGTAACTGCTTACTATTCTGAAAGTTGTATAAAACCGCTCAACATCAGAGTTTCGAATTAAACACTCAGTTTTAAGAATCATTCGAATTTTTATTTTTTAAATCTATAAAATTACTAGATTACCCGTAAAAAATCGATACAAGTACCACAGTGTTCTCTGTAAAGAAGATATGTGAATTATATGTTTTCACATAAAATCACTGGCTCTTCATTTAATAAAATAACAACTGAGCTTGACATGTAGGGGTCACTACATTGAAAGAAACCTTACTTTTTTATTTTTAAAAACTTTGAATTTTTTTAAACAGTGGCTCTCATATATAATATTAAAATAAAACCTGTATAGAAAAACATTTCACATTTTTTATTCATAATTAATCTTGATATTACACTACCCTCGTTCATGTTTAAATAAATTATATTTCGAAGAAAATTTCGTACACAGTTTTTAGGTTATAAACTACAGACTCCCTCACAATAAAGAAAACCTGTAAATATAATATAGTTTGTAAACGTATAATACACATTACAGTGAATGATATCTACGTTCTTTATGCTCTTGCTCATGGATGATCGTATTTTAAGCACAACTTTCATACGGTATAATTGGTAATCTTGCGTGATTATGTTTACAGCAAAAAATGGCAACCATCTTTGCTCCTATTTTTTAAAAAGGTCGTTCAATCTCTAAAATAACATCGTTTATGATTTGTTTCTTTCGCTTGCTCAAAAAACAACAACAAAAACTGTTCATATTCCGTCTACTTCTTTTAGTACCAGCAAAAACTGTATTGTTCAAATTAATTGTTACACGATAAATTCGCATTAACGGCATTGATTCCATTCTAGTCTTTTACTCCTGCTTCAACAGAAAAAAACAACAAAAAAAAACCTTTTTTCTTGTGGTCAGAAACAGATTACACGCGAGTCGATCCACGTACTGATGAAAATATCATATAATTGCTAAAATTATTCTTCTCCGAATTCCTCTCTATGAGACTAAACAATTGTGTGGAAGAAAAGAGAAAAACTGAACCTTTTCGTAATGTCACTAGTTCCACACATATGAAATTAATTATGTTTTACTTTTTAATCTGTTTGTTCTCACATGCAGTAGAGTCATCTGTTACAATCACACTTCGATCTCGTTTGAACTTTTACTAATGCATTGACTAATCAACAAATAGTGTCCATCACTGTCTTACTACCATCAAGGAGTTTTCCTTGTCCTACGAAACTTTGTTCAAGTTATGACAAATTTACCTTATTTTTTTCTTGTTTTTGAAGGAGAGTTGAACGAAAAATAAGGATTTGCAACACGAGTAGATTCGTGCACATTTCTTATCAGATGATTAACAGCGTTTTGAAAAGACGTCCAGTTAATTTCGTGGCGCATGCGCAGGCATGAAATATATATGCCCTTTACGATGTCCAAAGGGAAGAAATCACAGAGCCCAAATAAATGGCGTTTAAAGAATCGATGAAAGAATAAAAAATGACGCGCTATTCTCTTCCTCATCCATTCCTCTCCGCCGCTTCTTGCACAAGTTAAAGCGCTGAAAAACATCCCTACTGTCAAGGTTAATTGAAATTGAAGCGTAGATATGCTGCTAAGGAAACAGCACTTCAAAACTGTTTCTGAAATGGCTCGTTCTTGTAAATGAATGCACGCTCCATGTTAATGTCAGTCAGCGAGTGGAGAAACGTGAACATTTGGCTGTGTCCAGGGCGAGTGGCCTTTATAAGAAATAAAGTTATTTTTAAAAGCTTTAAGAATGTCAGTTCGAAGGAAATCAAACCTTCTGAATCCCCTCTGGGGGATAAAAGCTTAGCGTCTGATTTTTACTACATAGCACCTTGACTTCAACTACAACTACGTAAAGAATAAAATGTTTCTAGAACTGACACATCCAACTTCAATCTAAAAGTGTCTTTTTTTGCTACATATTATTGGTTTTCTTACATCACTTCTTTTCTTTTTTTCAGCACACTCGTAAAAAATGTTAGTTACGTGTGACTAAAAGATTAGTGGTGGTATTTACATCAGTCGTTTCCACATAAATCCTCTTTATGTGATTTGCCAAAAGTATTAAATAACAATTAGCTTAGTTTTCCTTGATTTCTTATGCATACATAGTTTTGTTTATTGGTTGTTCAGTGCAAAGCTACACGATGTGTTCTACTCACCACAGGAATCGAACTAACAATTTTAGAGTTACATATGCCCTCAGAGTTACTACTGGGAAGGGACTGCGAAATGTATTTATGCACATACTTATGGCCAGGTGGGTTAAGGCGTTCGACTCGTAATCTGAGGGGCGTTATAATGTGACGGTCAATCCCACTATTCGTTGGTAAAAGAATAGCTCAAGAGATGGCGGTGGATTGTGATGACTAGTTGCCTTCCCTCTAGTCTTACATTGCAAAATTAGGAACCGCTAACACAGATAGCCCTCGTGTAGCTTTGCGCGTAATTCAAAACAAACAAACACATACTGATATAAATACATTTCTTTATTCTGTATAAGTTGACATTTTAAGAAAATCTTAAAATGTTTTTTTATTTAGAAGTACATTTAGCAACCTTAGAAGAAATAAAACGTGTTCAGTTTTTGCAACGATTAAATAAATAAATATTGTTCTCCAATAATTAACAAAAATAATTAACAATAATAACCACCCAGAGATAAATACTCCAGTACTAATAAATACTTAATTAGAGAAAATTTCAAAGACAAATGTCTGTGTAGGAATTTGTGGCAACTGTTCTATTTAACTCTTAAACAGCGGCCATCATCAACTAATGCTGCTACCTACAACATTACCTCTGTTTAAGGGTTAAGGACCTATACAAACGTCAAATACTTTACTAAAAGTGTCCTTTGAAAAGACTTAAAAAGTTATATTAACAACTTAAAAAACAGTATGTGTAGGAATTTGTGGCAACTGTTCTATTTAACTCTTAAACAGCGGCCATCATCAACTAATGCTGCTACCTACAACATTACCTCTGTTTAAGGGTTAAGGACCTATACAAACGTCAAATACTTTACTAAAAGTGTCCTTTGAAAAGACTTAAAAAGTTATATTACTATAAACATACCGTTTTCTTTGAAACAGTTATGGGATAAATATTTTATTTTATTGGTGTCAGGGCAATTAATCAGTTGTCTATCTGCATTTTGTCCACCATGAATAGCCGTGAATTTTGAGTTATAAATCTGTAAACTTACCGCTGATTCAACATGAAATTATAGCGCAAAAAACGTCGTAGTTCTATTACTAACACATAAATGGAACAAATACGAAAAGTATTTACACTTGAATGTACTAAGATTTAATACAAAGTTAAGTTTACTGAAAGGAGGTTGCTACTAAAAAGTAATTGGAACCAGAAAATAATTTTTAAGTCTGGAACACACAACTCCAACACAAAGGAATGATGCTATTGTAAATTCCTATCATTCAACTGTACAAATTGTAATTAATATTATTGGAAACGCATATCACTCGGTTTCACGAATTGTAGTTGTTGTTATTTCATAGCGTAAATATCATTGCTTAAACGAAGAAAATTCTTTCTAACTAACAAAAGAATGAATATGAAGTTAAATATATTACCTTTCTGCGCAGAAAAATTGATAGACTTTATTTTTAGGTTCTCTGTCTGTTGAAACCGTTATATCCATTGCTTTATTACATACTTCCCTGCAATTACTTTTATATTGTTCTTTATGTATACTAAATATAAAGATCCAATATAAATCTGAAATAAGAACTAAATATTACAGCAGTATTTGTTATACTTGGATTAAAATTAGTAAATTAATATAATAAATTTCAAAATCCCTTTGAAGGTGATATTATGTGTAAATTTGCTGTCGGTCAAGTGTGCTATATAAAAATTGTTTCGGTAACTTATGTAACTTAAAAGGTCAAGTAGAGTGTGTGCGTGTGTTTTTTTCTTATAGCAAAGACACATCGGGCTATCTGCTCTGTCCACCAAGGGGAATCGAACCTTTGATTTTAACGATGTCAATCTGTAGACTTAGCGTTGTCCCAGCGGTGAACGTCAAGTGGAATAATGAATAATACGAAACACTCAGAAACATTTTCTAATTGAATTAAAACATCCACATATAAACTCAAAGTGGAGAAAAACTTGTAATGTCTCCGGTGGGACCACAGTAAGTTCATGAACTTACAACGCTAAAATCCAGAGTTTGATTCCCCGTGGTTAACACGACGACCAGCCTAATGTGGCTTCATTCTAAAAACAACAACAAAAAAGACATGATTAATTTGTTTTAGCAACAATAATAGATTGTTACAGTTTAGATACACATGAATTTTTGAAAGTGTTTTCTTACCAAAGACAAAAACACTCTTTATGCAGATCGACAATAATGATTAAATTAAGCACTTATAATCTATTTAAACAACAAAAACACTGTGTAAAAAAAGTAAAATTCCCATTCAGAAAACAGAAGTTATGTTTTACATGGAATACTCAGGTTAATTCATTAAGAATAAACAGACAGCACAAAACCCGTGGAAAAATTTTCAAAATAACAAATTGTATTAAAAAATTGCAGGAATATAAATGGATGACTTGCACATTTACTTTGTTTCCTTCAAGTGCTAGAGCCACCTAGGTATAATAATATATAATACATTTCCTGTGGCTACAAAACACAAACTAGTGTCTCTGAAGCTCTTAGAAAACACATCACTATAGAGCCTAAGCCGCTTTATGTTCAACTCTGTCTGTGTCCTCTAATGATCTGTCTGTTGAAACCTGGTTTAATGTGACTTGGGCAACTTAGTTTCTGCATTATAGATAAGTTGAGATTGATTAAAAGTGCGACAAAGCCGATGGTCAGGAAAGAAAATACATTTTGACCAATAAATTGTCTTTCGTAAAGAATGAGCGATGGAAGTTTGTGCTTAGTTGTAATTTTGGATAGGGTGTGTCCAAATGTACATTAATACTTACATAGCAAGGATCGAATGTGGGAAGATGAGATAGCGCAAATCCTAGAAATACGTTACATAGAAAAGGCCACGAATTAGATCCCATTTGTCTCGATACGAAAAAATAAGATTCCACTCAGTCCATCAACTTGATTGTCGGTTATTTTATGAACTTGTTGTTTATCTATACTAAAGCTGTGAGTTACAAAGCTAGTAATGATGCAGAAATACAATTTGTATCTATGCGTCTCCGACTATGAGATTAGTGGATTTTGACTTCTAATTATCATAATAAGAATCCACAATACAACAAATATATTTTTATAAAGCAACAACTGAAGTTTTTTCATAATGCTTAATAAAAAGGTATCCTTCTGAAACAAAACCAACGATGTATCTAATCAAAGCATAACCTCATTTTAAAATGATGTACCTAAACCAACCATAGCCTTATTTTAAAATGATGTATCTAAACCAACCATAGCCTTATTTTAAAATGATGTATCTAAACCAACCATAGCCTTATTTTAAAATGATGTATCTAAACCAAGCATAACCTCACTCTAATATAATTTACCTAAATCAAATATAACCTCAATTTAATATACATGTGAGGATGTATCTAAACCAAACCATAGCCTTATTTTAAAATGATGTATCTAAACCAAGCATAACCTCACTCTAATATAATTTACCTAAATCAAATATAACCTCAATTTAATATACATGTAAGGATGTATCTAAACCAAACCATAACCTTAATTTAATATACATGTAAGGATGTATATAAACCAAGCAATTATTTCACTTTAATATACATGTATGTTGATAATCTCCTGTTCAAGCTTCTATGACATAACGAAATAATAGAATAATAATTTTAGAAGGCTTAACCGCGAGATAATAATCGAATTAGAATATGTTATTTTCATTTAACACTCAAACATTGCTTTAATAAAAGTTTACAGAGTAGTGCTTTTTACGAAGTCACTAGAAATCCTGAAACTAAAACCAAACACTCAGACTAAACTGAGAAAGTTTAATCATTTAATCATTTAGATGATTATATGTTTATCACCTATTCATTATTGCTTTGGTTAAGTAACATCAGACGTTGATAATAACTACTCTAATCAGCTAAAAGTGATGTATTAATACTGGTTTTAAGATCTGATAAATCTGAACAGTCTCTTTAGGTGAATTCTGAGGTACGCTTGTTTTTTGTTGTTTATTTTGGTTTTTTGAATTTCGCGCAAAGCTACTCGAGGGCTATCTGCGCTAGCCGTCCATAATTTAGCAGTGTAAGACTAGAGGGAAGGCAGCTAGTCATCACCACCCACCGCCAACTCGTAGGCTACTCTTTTACCAACGAATAGTGGGATTGACCGTAACATTACAACGCCCTTACGGCTGAAAGAGCGGGCATGTTTGGCGCGACCGAGATTCGAACCCGCGACCATCGGATTACGAGTCGAATGCCTTAACACGCTTGGCCATGCAAGGCCCCCTAGTAGTTATAATGTCTTAAGTCCCATGACACAAATCATGGATATAATACTTAATTCACAATATCCTTGTACAACTAATAGTTTAAGCAGGTTTATATCATTCTAGGACATTTAAACAGTGGCGGACATATTCAGTTATTAATATACCTGTGCATTGAATAATAGCTATAAGCAGGCCTACGTTTCTTACTCGTGTTGTATGGTGCCCTCTCCAAAATCGGAAAATATTGATACGTTTGCTATCGATTGAATTATCATTTTACAATACACTGAAAGTTTGTTGGATTTTTAGGGTAAAGATACACAACGGGCAATCTGTGCGTTCTCCACTAAGGGAATCGAACCATAGTAAGTCCACTGTCTGACCTTGGGACTACTCTGACACATCTTCATAAGCTGATACAATTATAAACTTCAATCAGTGGTAGGTGGCTAGTTTGAAGTAAACATTCGATTCGTACAGGAAACTATCTGGTATTTTCTTCTTGTACGAGATTATTAATATTATACATTGGCACAAAATTAAATTCTTAAAAAAAACTCTAATTCGTTCGACTCGAATGGATTTTGAAGTCACTAAACACGTTAAAATTCGCACAACAAATTTATTATTCAAACTTTAACAAGCTTAGCACGTTATGCTTCTACCAAACTCTCACAATCGTTCTTTTTTTCTTCTGAAATCCTGCTATCCTTCACATTCTTACTAAAATTGACAGAGGTAAATTATTCCTCAAAAACATCGAATATCGAGCTTCCATGATGCTCATAGCTGTAGATTGAATGTTCTGTTTTTCTTTTGATACCTATATGGTGGATACTATTGAAACAAAAAGTACCAGATGAAATACAAAAGAAACGATGAAAAATGTCGTTTTGCTCGTTCTTCATTGTACTTTAATTAAACAAGGCAGTGTTTTTTGTCATTTAACATCTGCTAGCTTTTAATATCAACTCCTCCATCTACTTTTTTTTTTTTTTTTTGCATTTCAGAATGTGCTATTTACATGGACATTTTGTGTCTAAAAACAAAAGAAAAAACCAAACAAACTTCATGGAGCCATCGTCATATTGTAAAGACGACGCTAAATTTGTTTATTTTCTAGTCATACATTAACCATAAACAAACACTGATTCATAGCCTACTGGTTAGTGTATCAGACTATAAGTATGATGATCCATGGTTCGTGTTCTGTTGTCACAAAATTGCGTTCCGCACTTTAACGTTTGACTTTTAACCCCTAATAAAGTAGTTATAAACAACTTACATAACTCATTTTTAACCGCAGTAAAAACAGTGTTAGTTGGCATACGTGTTTCATTTTTGATTAATTAACCTACAAGCTTCAGTCTTAACCCTAAGAAAATAGTTATAAAAATATAATCAAAATACATTATTTTTGAGCTCAGTAAAAACATTACCAGTCATCATAAATGCATAATTTCTGACTCCAGTAAAATAGTAATGATTAACTTACACACCTCGTTTTTAGCCTTAAAATATGTTATTCACATATCTCATTGTGACCTCTTGTAAAATTACCTCAATTAACTCGAGCAAGAAATAATATTTAACATAGAAAAATAGTGTTACTTTGTCTATACATCTCAGTTCTGCCTCAAGTACAGAAGTTTCAAGCCTAAATGCTTTATTTCTGACCCCAGTAGAATAAACTTAGTTAAGCCTACATGCCTCATTTCTAGTCCAGCTGAACAGTCTCATTTATCCTACGTATCACATTTCTGACCCAGGTAAAACAATCTCAGTTAGTCCACATGCCTAATTTCTAACCTTAGTGTAACAGTTAGTTAGCCTAAATTCCTGATTTCTAAAAACAATTTCAGTTAGCTCCCATATCTGGGACCGGCATGATCAGGTGATTGGGGTACTCGACTCGTAATCTGAAGGTCGCGGGTTTGAATCCCTTTCACACTAAACATGCTCGCTCTTTCAGCCGTGTGGGCGTTATAATGTGACGTTCAAAGCGTAACCCAAGAGTTGACGGTGGGTGGTGATGACTAACTGCATTCCCTCTAGTCTTACATTGTTAGATTAGGAACGGCTAACAGATAGCCCTCGTGTAGCTTTGCGCGAAGTTCAAAAAATAAACTTCCATATCTCTTTTCTGCATCTCAATAAAACTGTCACTTCTGATTCCAATAGATTGTTGAAGACTCTACGACTCGTTCCTGACGCCAGCAATTTAGTCGTAACTAGTACCTACGCCTTATTCCTTGGTTTAGTAGATCGTTCTCAGTTGGCTCACACATCGTATTTATAAGCTCTGGAAAGCTGTTATTTCATGCACTACGGTTCTTCTTTCTGGTGAAAGTAGAATAATTTAATCTGTCTAAACATTTACTTGTGTTTGCTTGTTTTGAATTTCGCGCAAAGACATAAGGCTCTCTGCGCTAGCCATCCCTAATTTAGCAGTGTAAGACTAGAGGGAAGGACGCTAGTCACCACCACCCACCGTCGACTCTTGGAAATAGTGGAATTGGCCGAACATAATAACGTCATCACGACTGAAAGGGCGAGCATGTGTAATGTAATGGGGATTCGAACCACGACCCTTAGAGCTGGAGTTGAGCACCCTAACCACCTGGTCCAGACGGACCATTTGCTCGGGATTACCGTATAATTAGTCTATTTTAATCTAGCTATATAATTCTACAATCAAGACAGTGCCAGAAGCAAGGTTGTTGTATTAAACAATATGTCTACATGACTTATTATTATAATAATATCGAGTGATATATAAATTTTATAAACGCAGTAGCTAATGATGTATAAAAATCAATTCCTGAAATGTTAATTGCTGATCTACTTTACTTTTTACGCTTTTTAAAAACATTCTACTGCGAATTATAAATCTTTCCTTTTATCTCATTTTTACATTATCTGTACTACATTTAAAATGCTAAAGAATTTAAAATTGGTTGTAGTGTTTATACTTATCTTAAATCATTAATTCAACCATTTATATTTCATTTTTCATCAAACTAAAGAACATGTTTTTGTCTAAATGGTTGCTTTAAAGTTAGTAATCAACCACCATATTCTTTTGTTTATTTGAGGATAAAGTAAGTGTATCTTTATTGTATTTAAATACAGAGGATTTGGTTTAGTTCTGATAGAGACTATTGGCACTCAAAGGAAAGTAATGATTTGTTAAAAGATAAGCTAACCTAAAAAAAGTCTCTAAAGAACTGATTCTAAAATGTCAATATGGTAATAAATAAGTGCTATTTATAATAATGAAATAAGTTAAAATTTATTTAGGTACACGTGTTGATATTTTGCCACGCCAAACACTTATAGTTTTGATAAAGTGTTTTGATGACGTCACAGTTTTCACCTTAAATATTAAAAACACCAAAGAAAGTATTTCGACTTTAGATTTAACTTATTTATTGACTATTATCAAACATACCTAGCTATAGACGATGATAATAATAGTATGTCTAAACCTTTCTCTAAAACGAAAAGAGTTTGAAAACCGATAGAGCTCAACTTTTGTGTCTTGTTAAGCCCAAAGCTACACAATAAGCTGTCTGTGTTGTGCCTACCGTTAGAATCGAAACCTGATTTTTAGGGTTACAAGCCTTAAAACTACCCGCTGGTGTGACTGAACTTCTGAAAGATAAAGAATAACAGAGGGCGTGTTTCTATCCCGGATGTTTAACTTATTCTTACATTTCATAGACAGAATCATTTTTAACTTAGATGACTAAGTAATTTATTAACTTAGGTTATTTAATTTTTAGAATGCCTGTTTCGTCGAATTTCAGAGATATTCTCGAAAATTCCAATTTTATAACTAAATAAGTTTTGTTTATTTTACATTAAATTTTCAAAAAAGAAATAATTAATCGACAGAATCTCTTTCTAGAATTGACGAGTAGGTAGTATTTCTAAATCACTTGGTTAAAAACAAGAAAAACAAACAAAATGGCTTCTAAAAAAAGTTTTAAAAATTGGACTAAAGCCTCCAAGATAAGTAGATTCATCGATCAAACTGCGCAATAACCAAGGCAGAGTCTCAATACAGACACGTGCAAACGACGTGACAGCTTTTTGTCTCCAAGCCTTGTGTGTGTTATGGTTGAGATAAAATCTTTTTACATTGTAGATCAGATAACGGTAAAAACTACCTCTAATTAGCCACCGGGTCTTCTGCACCAGCACCATCTCGACTATTACAGAAAAAAACTGCACTTTCACGTCATACATGTATAAAAAAGTGCTGGCCAGCTCCTTTCTTCCTATAAACATCATTAAAAAATACGTCTAAAATTAATTCTCGTTTTGAAGAGAAGTGTAACGTTCTTGGTATTTGATAAAAAAAAAAAACACGTAAGAATACCAGATGATGTGAAGAGATGATAGGATTTAAATGATTAAAAAATATTAAAAAGTCGAAGTCAATCCAGAGCGTATTGTTAAAAAACAAAGACACAGTAACAGACCAATCGATATTGTTGACCTCACTTGTCTTAACCACGTCTACCTTATATCTTCTAAAAAAATTTAGTATGGTAGAGGGCGCCTCTATGCAAGTTCATATTTTTATTTATGCTTATAAAAAAACTTAACAAGAAAGAGTGTGAAGGAGAACATGGTATATTTAAAACTTTTCTTCGTGTCTCAAATACCTTCGTCATGTTAGATATCTTAGTATTAAATTGTATATTTATTTCGTGTATTTTTAACACATATGTTTGTGTATTGTTGAGCGCAAAACTGCACAATAGACTGTTTGTTTCTGGTCATCACGGGTATCAGAACCAGAGTTTTAGCGTTATACGTTTACCACCGAGCCACGTATGGGGGGTGAGGGCAAAACATGGGCATCAGAGGAATTGGTTAAATTATATGTTGAGACTAAATCACGATGTCCACAAGTATGCCAAGGTTTTTACTTATTTTTAGTTGTAGTTCTTATTATTTTATATTTGATTACTTCAGATTTGCGAAACTCAGTAATTACTTCACGATTAAGGAAGATCCTGATTATCTTATCTACACGTTAAGCTGTTTTATTGATCAGTTTGCAATCAGATAGAGCACTAATTAGTTCACATCTGGTAAAACTAGGTCTGCTTTACCTATACATAAAACTGTTACTCATCTCATAATTCAATGAAAATAACTGATTAGTTTGCAACTGATAAAGGACTGATAAGTTCGAGCTTAAATAAACCGCGCTTGTTCTCGAGCCGGGCATGGCATGTGAACTCGAAGATTTATAATTCTCGACAAGTTGATGAAAATTCGCGTTCAGTGTTTTGCGACTGTGGGCGTGCTACAAGAGTATCATTATTTGTTCAGACAGAGTATGCTAACAATTGGTGATGGACGCTGTTGACGAAGTGCTTTCCATCTAGTCTATACGTTCTAAATTACGGACAGCTATGCGTAAATAGCTCTTTTCGTAACAGCCTGAAACAAACAAACCAAAACTAGTTCATATTTAAAGTTTGGTTTGGTTGGAATTTCGTGCAAAGCTGCACGAGAGCTATCTGTGCTAGCCGTCCCTAATTTAGCAGTGTAAGACTAGAGGGAAGGCAGCTAGTCATCACCACCCACAACCAACTCTTGGGCTACTCTTTTACCAACGAATAATGGGATTGACCGTCACATTATAACGGTCCCACGGCTGAAAGGGCGAGCATGTTTGGTGCGACGAGGTCATATTTAAAGTACTAATTAGTTCATATTTAAATAAATCATTGCTTAATTTACATTTAAGTAAAGTCCTGATCAGTTCACACACACACACATTTTTACTGTTTCGCAGCGAAAGAGGTATTGAAACTTTTCGGTGATATAATTTTAAATACGAAACGTGATACGAAGCATACAAGAATGATAAACGTACATGTACAATAACAGAACTTCTACAAAAATACAGTTATGAACTTTTGGATATAAATTATGGATGGTTTTAATAATTTATAAATTAGTACTCAATAAATGAACATATTTCAATCCCAGACAGGATTTAGCGAATGAGGTACTGAAACCAGACACAAAAGTAAATGAATATTACTCTTGAATTATGTATACACACTGCTTGCTTGTTTTGTAATCCTTCTCAAGCCATGATACATTCATATATCTAAGTGATCAAAACATACTTTATACTAAGGACGAATATTGCACACCTGTAACTAAACACCTAATTTTTTAACCTATACTTAAAACACTTGTAAAACTAAAAAAGATCTTGATGTTGCAAAAATGATTAATTCCTGAAAAGTTGGATCGAACACAAATACGTGAGGTTCTTTTATTTAATACATTTTGAATCTTATAATACAGTACAGCCAACATAGGGAATCAACAATACCAGAATATTAAACCAATAATGTTTTGTGTATAATACCAGAGTTTTAAACCAATACTTTAGATGTATAATACTAGAATATTGAACCAGTACTTTCGTGCATTATATTAGAAAACTACACTGATATATTACGATAGTATACTGTATAATACCAGTGTATTAAGCCAATATATTAAACCAGTACTCTAGTATATAATATCAGATTATCTTACCAATATTTTGAAACAATACTGTTGTGCATGATACTAGAGTATCAAATCAATATATTAAATCGATATTGTTATATATAACACTACTTTATTAAAACAATGTGTTAAACCGATACCCTTGTGTCTAACATCACAGTACTAAACCAATACATTAAGCCGTTACTGTTGTGTATAATACAAGAGTATTAATATAATATATTAAACAGATACTGTCGTGTATAATACCAAAATATTAATGTAATATATTAAACACATACTGTCGTGTATAATACCAAAATATTAATGTAATATATTAAACCATACTTTTGTGTATAAAACTATTGTAGTAAAACAATACTGTTTTGTTAAGAAAAAGAAGACAACTATGTAATGAAAGCAAAACAAGTATGTTGTAGTAGTGTAAGAACGTTTAGAGAAATGCTGTAAATAAACACGTTCATTGTTTTAACACAGTACAGTCACAAAGCAGAATATTATGGACATGTTTACTATTTCGAGACTAGAACTTCATTACATGTTACATTTTTCCTTCTGTATGAAAATTGAGTAAAATAATAATTATGGAAATATTTCAGTAAAAACTGAAACTTAATGAGAAAAGCTATAAACTTCAAATTATGTCATATTTAAATAAATATTATGTTTCTTTGTTTGTTTTTAAGCACAAAGCTGTATGAAGGTCTATTTGAGTAGTGCCCATTTTAGGAATCGAACTATAGCTATAGCGTTAAAAGCCCTCAAACTTACCGCTCAATCATCGATGTGTTTGTAAAGGGGAGAGGAATATTAGATCTAGCTTCTCAGGACTATTGTATTCCATAATGGTTGCATTTACAAAGATCATTTTACCATTATCTTTAGTATGCACACATATGGAAAACAGGAATAAATGTATATATATATATATATATAATATTTTAAAAACTATATTTCTTATCTTCTTGAGGTTATCTGATATTATAAACTAAATTATATTTAGTTATTTAAATTACCATACGTCATGGTTACTTATGCCTTTATCGACAGTCTTCAAATCAATTTACATATTGCACTCTAAAGGTTAAATTACGTTCTAGAGAACTATCAAAGAAGGAGGAGCAAATTGGATGGGTTATCAAATCAACGCTGACGTCATCTCCTCCGATTGGTAACTTAGAATCCATTTAGACGACACCTTCCTCAGGTTAACCCTTTCAGCCCCAACGTTAGGCACGTGATAATAGATGAGGAACCAATGGCGAGGGAAAGATGGGCGTAACTCTGAATATATTGTGAAGCTGTTTCCCAAAAACATGTTATCGTCGTACACAGATTACAATTTTTTTAAAGAGTTAATGCAAGAAGATAATGCTTATAATTAAAGTATATACAACTATTCCGTTTTACCATGTTTATCTCTCAAAACTGCTAGATACTGGCACAATGCTTGGTATTGAAATCTTTAATTAGGCTTAGGGTTTCCTAAAACTTTGCGTTTAAAACATGTTCATTATGAAATAAATATTTAATACAATCAATTCTTAATTCGAAGTAACTTTAATTTAGAGAGGTTTTCCCTCTCTATTCTCCTACATTTAAACAGATAGCCTATTTATTCATTCACATGTTTATTGTACATTTATTTCTTAAAAACTAAACGATATACCGAAAATCGAAATAGCTAACGGTAAAAACAAATTATTATTCAGTTATAGCACTTACAAATATCGATATGTAAAATATTCACTAGAAGAATAATAAACGTGTGACTGAGCACACTCAAGCAGCATAAAGACGAAATATATTTTCATCTTGGGAATGAAAAAGGAAAGGAAAAACAAAAATCATACAACTTTTATGTTTGAATACGCCAGAAAGGTGAAATGTGAAGTTGGTTTTGTTCCAGTTTTATGGGCTGTTCGACACAACGGTGATAAAACACAGATACGCCTTAAGTATTCTCTGATACGAAATGCGCTATATTTCACATTATCAGAGGTTTTCAATGTTCCGTTGGAGGAGTCGTTGATGAGTGCGAAAACTCTGTTGACGTCAAGAGTTCACAAACACCATGGTTCTGGAGGTGATGAATGGGAACTGCTTCTTCATTATGAACTTACACTAGTTGTCCATATACCTTGTCTTCTTACTCCTTTGTGCTGACACTGTTTACTGTAAACGAAAATATAGGACACGTAACGGTGTCCCGGGCGACTTCCTGTTTGTGTGTGTGTAAACAATAACTTCATCAAGTACTCTAAATCACGTAAGCCTACTTTGGGTGTTTGATTGATGTGTTTCCTTTTAACTACAGTATGTTCAAATCTCCAGCTGCAATTGGTCATTTGTAAGAGTCCTTAAGATAAAACAAAAACATGAGAAGGAGAGACGTAGTGTTTGGTGAACGTAATCAACGAACCTACTTGAAAGAGTTATAAAAACTTTATTGATGTCATAAACTCTACTCTAAAAGTATTAGCTAATTTTTACTCCATTTTTTATTAATAAGAAATGTTCTCTTTATTAAAACGCATCATTGCCCCTCAAATATTATCATTTTTGTTATCGATTATTTACCGTCAAGCACAAAAGTGCACAATGAGCTATCTGTGCTCTGCCCACCATGGCTATCAAAACTCTGTCTTTAGAGTTATAAATCTCCAAACATATCGCTAAGCCACTGGCTTGGGGCATTTATTTTACTTGGGATTTTCTTATTTTTAACATGTGCATGCAGTTAAAATGAAAAACGTATAGAGAACAACATTCGTTTTTAACAACGGATGGTTTGACTTGAGGACTTTAAATATATTTCACTCGTGAAATATCTGAAAATGGCATGGACGTAGTATGAAATTAAAGCCTTGCTTAGTTCATTTAGTAATTTTCTCTGTTACATACCTAGTACAGGTGTTAAAGTCATGTGCTATAAGAAATTGCAGTTGCTAATTCCTTTAGGCATTTTATGTTACTGTCTAAAAAAAAGCTAAATTATTTGTTGGTGTATGTACATTTTGTATGTACCTGCGAAAGCACGTGCACAAATAATTAAAAACTTGATTGATTCTTTTATTTTATGCGACTTAACTTAATTGAATAAAGAGTTATACACTCTGATAACAAACACCCTTTACACTTACGCCATACTTCATCAGAATTCACGAAACAACAATATTAAAGTTCGATATCTCTTTACACTCGTGTTCATTTCAGATATCATGGTGCCTCTTGCATGCACATTACACACAATTATTTTAACTTAGGTGCCATATAGTTAGACTCTGACACCCCTTCATAGATATATATATATATACACACACACCTTTTAGGAATCACGAAGTCAGAAACTATAATTCTAATACCATCCTCCATCCTTCTGTGCACACACCAAAAATGATTTCTATTGACAGGGCTATGAATGAGGCTGCAACATTTCTTCATCCATACTGATTTTCCTTCAGGAGCAACAAAGTTAGAATCTGATACCTCCTACTCTAACATATTCCACTCAGAAACCACAGATCCAAGATATTAAATTCTCGTGCGCACGTACGCATTTCATTCAAGAATTACTGATAAACGAAGATTTCAACTTTCATACACCTACGCCCACAAACACGCATACAATAATTTCCATTTAGAAGCATGAAACTCTAACTTCTCTTCATATAAACACTGCTTTTCCTTCAGGTGTAAATAAGTTAGATTTTGATACTCTATTTTAACTAAATATGTAGCAATCATGACAAATTATAATAACATAAAAGTGTTTGATGTGTGTTTCTTAACATAATTTGAATGTTTGACTTGGATCAAATACAAACCAGGTTTTGAATATCCATAAAGTTCCCGTGTTCCGACAAAACGTTAATATTACTTAATAGAGACAATATCATTGATGAGCTTTGTACTTTGCATTTGACGTTTCCCTAGGATCTGATTTCTATTTGATATCTCTTGGTCTAGTTTTCATTTTATAATATCAGAATATTCTAATTTCTACTACTTATATCAAAGGTCCTATTAGAGATCTAGAAGCTAAGTAACGTTACGTACATTAAACAAATATAACGAAGCGAAATAATTCCAGTTTTAATGTATTATATGTTGATACACGTACATGGACCAGTTCACTAATTCAACGTCTGTTGAGAGCTACAAATGGGTCATTGTGTAACAGTGTTGTATTAGCTGTAAATTAACTAAACTACTTGTTGGTTACGATATCCAAATTATAACACATCTTTTTTTATGACAATTTCATTTTTTATTATTTTTTCTTATATGTTTCAATATGCGTAAAATGTTTATTTCTCAAAATCGTGTTGAAAACTAACCAAAACCGTCTCTTACAAAAACAGACAAATTAAAACACATCAAAAGTCGTAAAATGGTTGCTGTACAGTGTGTTCCGCTTGCAGAATTACTACTACTTTAAAAGAAAGATCCAAGCAGTTCTAAGAAATTATGAGTGAAAGTAAAAAACAATATGTAACACTTGTTAACAAGACTAATGACAATACGTAACAATATGTCAACAAGACTGATGACGACATACAACAACATATCAACGAAATTGATGACGACAGAACATGTCAATGAGATTGATGACAACATGTAACAACATATCAACGAAATTGATGACGATAGAACATATCAACGAGATTGATGACAACATGCAACAACATATCAACGAAATTGATGACAACAGAACATATCAACGAGATTGATGACAACATGTAACAACATTTTAATGAGAGTAATAACAGTATGTAACAACGTTTCAATGAGAATGATGACAATATGTAACAACACATGAACAAAACTGATGACAATATGTAACAACATGTCAATAAGACTGATGACAATATCTAACAACGTGTCAACAAGACTGATGACAATATGCAACAACATGTCAACAAGACTGATGATAATATCTAACAACATGTCAATAAGACTGATGACAATATCTAACAACATATCAATAAAACTGATGACAATATGCAACAACATGTCAATAAGACTGATGACAATATCTAACAACATATCAACGAGATTGATGACAACATGTAACAACATTTTAATGAGAGTAATAACAGTATGTAACAACGTTTCAATGAGAATGATGACAATATGTAACAACACATGAACAAAACTGATGACAATATGTAACAACATGTCAATAAGACTGATGACAATATCTAACAACGTGTCAACAAGACTGATGACAATATGCAACAACATGTCAACAAGACTGATGATAATATCTAACAACATGTCAATAAGACTGATGACAATATCTAACAACATATCAACGAGATTGATGACAACATGTAACAACGTGTCAACGAAATTGATGACGACAGAACATGTCAATGAGATTGATGACAACATGTAACAACATATCAACGAAATTGATGACGACAGAACATATCAACGAGATTGATGACAACATGCAACAACATATCAACGAGATTGATGACAACATGCAACAACATATCAACGAGATTGATGACAACATGTAATAACATTTTAATGAGAGTAATAATAGTATGTAACAACGTTTCAATGAGAATGATGACAATATGTAACAACACGTGAACAAAACTGATGACAATATGTAACAACATGTCAATAAGACTGATGACAATATCTAACAACGTGTCAACAAGACTGATGACAATATGTAACAACATATCAATAAGACTGATGACAATATGCAACAACATGTCAACAAGACTGATGATAATATCTAACAACGTGTCAATAAGACTGATGACAATATCTAACAACATGTCAATAAGACTGATGACAATATCTAACAACATATCAATAAGACTGATGACAGTATGCAACAACATGTCAATAAGACTGATGACAATATGCAACAACATGTCAATAAGACTGATGACAATATGCAACAACATGTCAATAAGACTGATGACAATATCTAACAACGTGTCAATAAGACTGATGACAATATCTAACAACGTGTCAATAAGACTGGTGACAATATCTAACAACGTGTCAATAAGACTGATGACAATATCTAACAACATGTCAACAAGACTGATGACAATATGTAACAACATGTCAATCAAGTTGATGAGAATATGTAACAACATGTCAATTAAGTTGATGACAATGACATTCCTTCTGTAAAAGTCAACTGTTTTTGAAAAACCTTAAACGTTAAGTAAAGAATATCCTAAAATTAGGAGCAGATATAGTGAACATGATGTGTATATCGTTAACTTCTGAAACATAAAGTGAGAAATTAATATAAACAATGGGAACAATGTCAGGGTTTAAAACATGCCAAAGAAAGGGATAAGAATAGATTCATGTTCTGAAATTAGCATTAATGATTTTGTCAATAGACAGATAAATACTGCACCAAATTTGCATAGTGGGGGATAACAACAATACACACAAAAGGCAATAGACGTATCTATTCGAATTAAAAAATTACTTCCAAACAATTTACCACTGAAAAACAAAATTCGTGGAGAGCTGGTACTGCGGATGTAACATCGTACAATACCATGTTAAATGTTGTACTTCTTAGCTATAAGTGTAAATAAACAAAAGTGTCCAAGACCACTAGAGAAATAAGTTCTGCACGGTGCACAGCAAGGTTGTACATAGCGATACTAAAGTGTTAACTGCTGTTCACTGACCATGGGAATCAAAACAGCTAAAAATAATGCACGGAAAATGACTAAATGATAAAAATAAAAATGGCATTTATATTCCCAGCCTAATATACTCTAAATGTAGGACAAAGACTAACCAATCACCTTTACTGAACCTTAGTGCATTATAGTGCAGCATTTAGTTAATTTCACAAAGAATTTATTTTTGTAAATTGCAAATGACTGTTTGTAAATAGGATAAATAAATACATAATTTCTATGAACCTGTTTATCGCCAAATCAAATGTAATTAATTTAGTCTCAGAGTGTTTGATATATCATTATTTCTGAATAATTGATTAAGTTTTGATTTTTTTTAATTTCGCGCAAAGCTACACGAGGGCTATCTGCGCTAGCCGTCCGTAATTTAGCAGTGTAAGACTAAAAGGAAGGCAGCTAGTCATCACAATAGTGGGATTGACGGTACAATTATAGCCCCCCACGTCTGAAAAGACAAGCATGTTTCATGCGAGAGGAATTCGAACCCGCGACCCTTAAATTACGATTCGAGCGCCTTAATCACCTGACCATACCGAGCCTGAGAAATATTAAGGAAAAGATTTTTAAATTACGTTTAATTCACCGGTACATCTTCACTATAATTTCCAGAGATACCCTAAATAATTAGAAAAAACTGTTTTATTTGCATAATAAACAAACAAGTTAATATATTCAAGTAAATTTAATCCAATTTTATAACTAGGTGAAGTTTAACTTGTCTTTGATATTCATAACTCCAAAATCAATTTGAAATCAACAACTAATGGACGCATGAAACAAGCTTGCTGATAACACTATGTAACACAAATTTTGTTTCTGGATAGTATGTGTTATTTCTTAATTGCTTATGTTGTAAAAGTACTGTACAGAAAATGGCCATTATTCCTTACACACTTTGCTTTTGTGACCTGAATAATGAAATTTAAAATTTAACGTATTTTCTATGTAGAAAGGGGCAAGTTTGCACATTTTCCTTTACATAAAGTCTGTTTGTTTGTTTTTTGAATTTCGCACAAAACTACTCGGGGGCTATCTGTGCTAACCGTCCCTAATTTAGTACTGTAAGACTAGAGAGAAGGCAGCTAGTCATTACCACCCACCGACAACTCTTGAGCTACTCTTTTACCAACGAATAGTGGGATTGACCGCCACATTATAACGTCCCCACGGCTGAAAAGGCGAGCATGTTTGGCGCGACGGGGATGCGAACCCGCGACCCTCAGATTACGAGTCTCACGCCTTAACACGCTTGGCCATGCCGGGCCACTACATAAGGTCTGAATAAAACAACATATAAATCAAGATTTACATGTATTTATATTAAAGTTATACAAAAATGTTTAGAAGTGACTAGTTTTTCGAGACTTGCGACTTTAATGTAAATCACTTTTACGTATCAGCCCCCAAATGTAGTCTCCCATCATGTTTTCGTTATACGCTTCTTGGTAGCGGTGTCCAATGTTCAGTATATTTTGGTGGAAGCGCTCACCTTGCTCCTCTGAATATGCTCCCATGTTCTTCTTGAATTTACGAAAATGAGCGCGTCAAAAATATTATGGACTTTCAGGGACATCCTGCAGCCCAATTTGACGTAGTTCTTCATCAGAGCCTAAACCCGTTCCATATAATTTTCGGCCTTGTGATTGCCCAAGAAGCCCCGAACCACTGCTACAGAGCAGTTCCAAGCTTTTTATCCTTCCTACTGAGCTTCTTGGGGAATACTGTGCGCTCCAAGATCTTCTTTATTTGTGGTCCAACGAAGATAGCAGCTTTGACCTTTGCTTCAGACAGCTTAGGGAAGAAGTCTCGAAAGTACTTGAATGTTCCAGACTCTTTATCAAGAGCTGTTCAAATTGTTTCATAAGACCCAATTTTATGTGCAATGGTGGGAACAACACCTTCTGAGGTCCACTGGTGGCTCACACTTGACATTGTGTCTCCCTACAGAGAACTTGGTCCGTATTGCCAGTGCTTCCTGTTGTAGTGTGCTGCGGTGTCCCTGCTGTCCCAAAAGCAAAGATAACAGGGAAACTTGGTAAAGCCTCCTTGGAGACCCATCAGTAATGCCGCCATTTTGAAGTCTCTTATAGCCTCCCAGCCATAGTCATCACGCTTTAAGGCTTATAGCAAGGTATTGGTGCTGTTGTATTGCTCTTTAAAGTGCACCGAATAAGCCAGAGGAAGAGACGAATACTTATTCCCGTTATAGAGCAGCACAGCTTTGAGGCTTCTGGATGAGTTATCAACAAAAAAGCACCACTCGTTCGGGTAACATACAATTCCAATTGCTTCGCGTAGACCGGATACGTTGTGGAAGAAGCAGAGCCCATCTTGACGAGTGAAGTTCTACAACATTCTAGAAAATTCTTGTAGGTTCTACAACATTCGAGAAAGTTCTTGAAAATTCTTGTAAATTCGAGAAAATTCTACATCAGCTACTCAGCACTAAATCTACCTGGAATGTTCTGGAAAATGGGTAAACTTGAAAAATTTCATTCCCCAGGTCACAAAAGCAAAGTTTGAAAAGAAAAATAGGTCTTTTCCATTTACTTTAGGCATAAGCAATTGGGAAATAACATTTTCTGCCCAGGAACAAAAAAAAATAAAAAAATTTATTACATAGTGTAATTGAACCTAAACTCCTTAATACTTACAAAGTGTGATTTAGTTCATTAATTTATCAAATTATTATTGAAGAGATGTTCCCTTTAGAATTCATTGTAAGAGTTAGTTTATGTGTGGTGTACCAGTGGAACATTTCTTGTACAATTACAAGTTGTTGTTTTTAATTATTTGGAACATTTACATTTGAACATATATTTATTTACAAATTCAATATAATTCAAAATATATAGTCGTTTGTGACATCTACCCAATAGAAATAAACATCAGAAATACTAAAGGGACAGTGTGTTTGTTTTAGCTACATAATGAGTTATTTGTATTGCATCCATAACGGATATTGAAAACCAATCATTGTAGTCACACATTTAATAAATTACCAATAAATGTCCAGGTGGATAAAGCGGTAGTGTCCTTTGTAGTCAGCTTACGTAAGTAGTTGAGTAGTGTTTTCCGAAAGTTAAAAAATTAAAACTTTGTGACTCTGATAATTGATATGACGCTTCAATCAAGTTAAACTCGTATATACTTATTATTTATCACGGATATTGATAAATATCAAAATAACCATGATTTGTGGATGTATATGTATCCAACAGATAAAGCACAACATGCTTTACTGGCAAGGGTACGAAATTATATAACTTAAGAAATAAAGGATACTTTTTTTTAAGGACCATAACCTATCTTAAGTAAAATAATCCATGTACTCAGTTTCGACATTTATAGAAAGAACTGTAAATATGTATATTTTTAATGAACGTAAAATATTTTCCCTCCAAATAATTTTGGTGAGTTTCTATAACTTAAGCTATTCTTATTCTATGGAAATATTTCTAAACAAGGTTATTCTTTTCGGTAAATTTGCAGGCTTTCAATTCTAAATTCCAGAGTTCTATTACTCGCGGTGGACAAAACGACTATAGTCTATTGTGTATCTTAGCACCATTAAAACGTCCACAACTTAAAAGATTGAAGTTTAATGGAACCGCCATTACAGAAACAGTTATAAATCATTTTTATGAACTCAGGATTGTATGATTTAAATTTTTTTTGGACGCATTGTACACTGTAGTATATATTTTAATTTTAACCAAAGAATAATATACTAACACACAAGTATGTGTGTGCGTGTGTTTTCTTATAGCAAAATCACATCGCGTTATCTGTTGAGTCCACCGAGGTGTATCGAACCACTGATTTTAGCATTATAAATTCATAGACCTACCGTTGTACCAGCAGGGGACAACACACAAGTAACTAATAACACACTACATCTGTCATATCTAGTGTCAACAAAGCCTTTCTCCCAATACCAAGATTCATCGTGCGAAATGAGATACGACAAACATATTACCGGTCTAAGCACTATATGTTTATCATTGATGTTCATGTCACATTGTGAGTCAGATTACGCAAATGAAATGTGATTATTATCAATTTTATTCAAGTTTTTCACAAATTAAATTATTAGTTAAAAATTAATAATACAACATTATTTTAACGCTGTTTATTTATTTTTACTGCATTCATTATTTTTATTGTATATTTGTATTTGCTATTTTTATTGCATTTATTTATTTTTATTATTATTTTGAAATAATTTTACTATAACTCGTAAGAACTAGCGAACTAGCAAGATAACCTTCACTACGTTCAGTAAGGTTGAATATGGTACTCTTGACGAGTATGTCCTGTTGAGACTGGATTACATCTGTTATTTTCTTTAAAGTTGTTCGTTTGGTACACATTTGATAAACTTACTAAAGTGGTTCATTGGGTATGATTCTCTTAGGGTTATGCTAGGTTAGGATTACAGTATTTTTTCTTAAGTTCATGAAGAGAGCTTGGTTGAGAATCTAGGTTGGGATTACATTGTATCTGCTATGTTCAGTAAAGTGTTTGGCTGGAATGGCACTCTTAAGGAGGTGTTCGCTTTGGAACTTTCATGATTTTGTTATCATATAGTTTCCATAAACAAGAGATACCCTTACTATAAGCTGTGAATAGTGAGTATTGCTCAGTATATATTTTTTATTTCATTTGGTTGAACTTTTAAACCAAAGGTACCTTCCAAATTTTACATCCTTGTTTCTGTCTCTGCTTTGCCTCAATAAACAATTATGATATAGGCGCAATACTAGCAGAAATTACACCTCTTTTAGGTCAGTATAATAATAATAAATATTTGGTTGAAATCTCTTTATTTGACATGTGACTTTCACTTTCACTGAGAGAAACTGAAACTACTTTAAAATTATTTTCTTGCGGTGTGTTTTGCTGCTCATACAGCAGAATGGACCAACTGATTTTATTGAATTTAATTAGCATTTTTATTTCATTCTGGAAAAAAAATATCATCACGTGTGCGGTTTTGTTTCTTGCAAAAAATACATAATTTTAACTTAACTTTTTTTTTTTCCTTTTTCGAAAAGTGAATAAATGTTTACTGCCAAAAAAATTCCATTTTATTTAACATCGATGTAATATTTTAAATAAACATGCGAAGATTTTTCAGTCGCATTAGTCTATATATTTATGCATAAAAAATCATCTATACACACTTCATGTGGTGAGCCAATCAACATGACTGTCAAGTTGCTTTCAGGAATTTTATTTCCATCCTTATTTATTTAGTGAACATTGTTTGTACTTTCTGTCTGTTTCATTGTCGGTTTTGTGAACATTTTTTGAGAGGAGGATCATTGTTTCCTTAGGCTTAATGCCATTTGCCTCGAGATATATTATTCCAACGGCCATCAAAACGTCAACTATCTTTAAGTATCACTTGCACATCTCTGGTGCATCGAGCCTTTCATGTAAGCCCTAGCCAAAGCAGAGAAAAATCAATATTTCTTGTCAGTCGGGTCGAAAATTGGCTATTATAAACTTCTCGTCTGAAATAACAAACCTAAAGGGATTGAAATCCAAATAGACTTGGCTTTTGCAGAGTCGCTGTCCCCTTCTTTTGTACATTGACGAGTTTGACCGCCTATTTCTTAAGCAACCCCCTTTTTTATTCTTAAATGCCTCAGGTCACTAAATGTCTTCTCTGAGAATTTCTTAGCTTCGTACACCCCCGAATGTGAAGAAAAGACGCAGAGAAATTTTGTTCAGCTATCCATCATATCCGATCATGCACTGCGACACCTACCCTGTAACCCTTGTTCTCGTTCTTCTCAGTGTACGTTGCTTTCACGATTTTGCTTCGCTAAGGAGAAAATACTGAGCTTTTGAGAAAAAAACTATTCACCATGTCTGCTAAGATACTTGTTAATATTAGAATGTACCTGTTGGCTGTAGTGCGGGACTGAAGTTAAGAAATGTCAATTCAAATGTTAAATTTAACAAACTTTTCATATTAGGATAAACTTTCTCCAATTATATTTAATAAACACGTAGTATTTTGTAGAAATTCGTACATCTAAAACTGGCACAGATTCTTGATGTTGCGTCTCAATGTTTTCTCTATATACTTTAGCAGGTGTGAAAATACTCATATACCTTTTAACTTTGTCAGTCACATTACAAACATATATATATCAATATAGTACGTAACATAGTTTTGTTTTTAACGTCTTTCGTTAACAATAAGTCAGAGTCAAATATCTACATTATCGTCCCAGGTAGAACACTGGTAAATCTATGGATTTACTATGCTGAAATTAGGGAGTTCTATTAACCATTCCTCGTTTTACTCAAAAAAAATTATTTAACTATTGAAAGTACTTAAATATTTACATCCTTCTGCAGTCATGTACTGCACTGGATTATTAGTCAAAATATTGTCCTCGGCTGATTTAGCAGTAAGAGGTGGGTTTATAACGTCGATTTCGGTACCTGCGGTAGGCACAGCGCAGAGAGCCTGTTGTGTTACTACAAACAAACATTAAAGGAATGAATAGAAACTGGGATTTAAAAAAACATATGCAAAGTAAAATATTAGATTCAAGCAGTTAATACTAATAAAAAATATTCGGCGTTCGTTTTAAGATTATAAAAAAAAATTAACTTTAAGTCGTATTCTTCTGAAAATGTAACTACTTGAAAAATAGAATCATTAAGTACTCCAGTACTGACCCTTATCTATACAAATATACATGGGACCCAAGTTATAAAGAAAGAACAGTACACGATGTGCTGATGTTGTAAAAGTGGTATTCTCACAGCAATAAGTGCGCACTCTTCATGGGGTTGATCCTATGTTCGTGAGCTACACATTTGGAATAAACCTTAAAAGGAATATAACAAAATAAAATGCTAGCAACAACAATAATTCTGTTAATATATTTACACAATCTGATCTAGAATTGGAAGTAATTTTTTTTGTAATTATTGTGTGTGTGTGTTTGTGTTTTTCTTATAGCAAACCCACATCAGGCTATCTGCTGAGTCCACGGAGGGGAATCGAGACCCTGATTTTAGCGTATAATTATTTGATCTATTTAAATAAGGCGTGTGATTCTTTTTTTACAAGTTTATTGTTAGCCATCAAATTAACATGTACATAAGAATACAATACTATCCCTAGATATGTTTGATAAGGTGATGGATACAAAATTCTCTCTTGAAATAGGAAGAATATGTCTGGTTTTTGAACCACACGTGCTATTTTTCTAAACACATTCACTATATTACTTAACAGGAGTTCAGTCAAACGGGTAGTTTGATTCCAAATAAATAGTGACATGAAAAGTGTTCGCGGATTTTAACAGGAATCACTGAATGTTTACAAATTCAGTAGCTGAGGCTCAACAAAAATCAAATGTCATTCAATTCCTATAATTAACAGTACCTTATGTTAGAATAATAGTATTGAAAGGAAAGTTACATATATAATTTAAAATTTAAAGTAGCTCGTGTTCATTAGCTACTAGTCGTGAAACATTCAGTTACTCAGTCAAACTATAAGTCATAATAATTTCATTAACTGCCGCAGGTTATAAAACTCATAAAACAATTAAGACAACCTCAATTTTTTTCTATTTTCTGATAATAAAGTTTGATATGAGAGAATAAAATATCAGACTTAATATGTTATCCCACATTCAGTAAATTAGTTAGTGTCATAATGATGTGTGTTGTTTGCTAATTTAATGTTTAAGGCAAAGCTACACAACAAGATATTTATATTCTGCCCTCCCCGGATGTACCAATCCGATTTTGAACATTATAAGCTGTTAGACTTACGGCTCAACCATCGAATGTAAATGGTTATACTGTGTTCCGTTAACTGATATCTTAACAGTTATAGTTTGTTACTTAACTACGTGGCAGTTACCTTCCCCCTCAACTCTAAGTTGCGACTTTCGACGAAGAAGTTTATTTCATAATTTACACACAAACTTACACAAGCGCTATGCATAACCAACCTTAATTTTGATCGTATAGATTAGAAGAAAGACACCTAACAACAGCACCCACGCCAACTTTTGGCTTATATTGTCTGACTGCATAGTCGGATGAAAACGTCATGACCCCAAAGTGTAGAGCGTGGTTTTACAGTAACGAGTCATACACCCTAAGATTCACAGCCAAAACACACCAACCGTTAAGCCACACCTAGCCCTCAGCGAGAAGCAAGCTCAGCCTACTCTTGTGTTATCTTTTTGTCAATGAGTAAAAAATAAATAAAAACTTTTACCTTATACAATATATCCACTGAAATATGTATCTATAACATTTAACGAATAAAAACAACCCAAATACCACATATTTCTCTGTATTCGGTTTCGTCACTTTACGTGTCACTAACGTTGTGTTACTTGTTGTCATGACAATTACACTACTTAATATTCTAACAACTACGCAATATGTAGAACTATGCTCAATGTGTTAGAAGCAGGTACTATTGCTTTACATCCTAACAGAAGTGTTATGTAGCTTAACATTCGAGTAGTTATAATGTGCTACTTAAAGTACCGAATATTACGCTGTGTTACTTAACCCTAGAATTACCAATGATGTAAGAACCCATTGGATGTTTAAAACGTTTTCTTAAAATATTTTTGCATCAAGTTAATTGGAAATCAACGACTTTTCTGGTTACAAGGTTCGTAATAACATATCTCAAATACACAAATATAACCAAAAATGCAATCATTATCGCTATTAAACCTGTTAATTACTCCAGAAGTCCCATGAGTATTTCACATATAAAATGAATTGATTCCTTAAATGTTGTAACATGCAAAAATATAAAATTACTCAGTGTGAAATATATGATCTCCAGTAACAATGATCGTTACAAACACAAGTTGGTACACTTTAGGATAGCATACTAACAACTATACTCTTAAGTTGGTACACTTTAGGATAGCATACTAACAACTATACTCTTAAGTTGGTACACTTTAGGATAGCATACTAACAACTATACTCTTTAACCACAAGCCATGCCAATTATGTTGTATTACTTAAGATTGTATCACTTATACTGCAATACTTTCAACACCGTAATTATGTTGAATTACATAAGATCGTGTTATTTGTACTGTGGTACTGTGCACCATGATAGTTATGTTGTGTTACTTAAGGCCATGTACTTTATGTTGTAGTACTCAACGCCCTGACAATTATTTTGTGTTTGGTAAAATCATACCATTAATGCTGTGGTACTCAATTCTCTAATAACTAAGTTGTATTTCTTAAAATATATACTTTAAATGGCATGATATACTTAAAATACTAAGAGTTGTAGTATTTTATTATATACTCCCACAAATGTGGTACTTAATATCTTGATAGTTATTTCCCCGAAAGAGGGTCGATGTCCGCCTGGAGTGGGTTATCAGTTGTTCAAACAAGTTGTACCACTATACAGTAGTGTATTCTTGTCAGTCAGTAAGTAGAAAGTAAAATGACGTTACAGTGTGTAACTGCCATGACGTCATTGACGTGTGCATGTCATGAATCATGAGAAGAATTCATACATTCCGTAGACTACAACAGAGCATGACATATGAAATTAAAAAGCAAGAAATAAAAATATTGTCACTCTTAACTTTTGGTTTTATTTACTCTTGAGACAAAATACTTTAGGGGATTCTATAGAAGTCATCTAATAATTAGTAATACACCTTATGGCTTGCTATTTAGTGCCCTTACGTTACAGTATAGAACTAAACATTCCCACAATTACTGTATTACGTGATATTCTGACAGATAAGTTTAGTTACTTGACATTTTAAACATTTTTTAGAGTTTCACTTTAAATATTCACGGGTATAATGTGTTAACTGCTTTTGTTTTGATTATACAGTAACAGTCGTACAATTACAGTGCGTTATTTGACATTCTGAAAGTTACGTTTATTCACTCCAAACTCTGGTTGTTAGAGTTTATGTGGTATTCTGAAAGTTACGTTGTTTGCTTCAAATTCTAATAGTTAGAGCTGCTAGCTTACACTCCAGGAGTTAAAATGCTTTGCCTCAACTTCTGATAGTGAGTGCTTGACATTTAATACATTGATTGTCACCATGCGTTATTTGACATCCACCAGTTACTTGTTAAAAATATATAACGTTAAAATTCTGAGTCAAATCCCAGCTCTCAGCACAGCCCGGATAACCCATTTTTATATTTTTTTAAGTTTTATTCAATACTCTTCAAGTTGGAGGGTAAATTGTTATAAAACTATTATTATCGAAGTTATTAAAAGTTTTAATAAAAACATGGAAACACTTAAAGTTTTAGACCTTTTAATGCATACTCTTTCTGAGGTCATATTTTACAAAGCTTAGATACTGTTGGCAAGTTTCATGATTAAGCTCCAACGTTACGTGCTGAAAATCACTAATTTGCAAGCAAAGTAGAATATCATGGAAGGGTGGATAACATTCATCTGATAGCAGCAGTCATAATTACAATAATCAAAACATAATTTCACCCAAAATGCAACTTTTGCTATTAATCTTGTTTATAATCAAAGCCCATAATAAATCACATTAACTTCAATTAGTAAATTTTGTAATGTAATCTCATCTTTCTTTACATTTATCCTATCAGTATGCGACATAAAAAGCCTTGGAAAGAGTGAAGATTGTTGATATAACAAAATATACATCTCCTTCGATGGGCTAAGTGTAAGTTTGATAAAATCAGTGGTTTAATTTCTCGTGGTGGATCGAGTGTAGATAGCCCCTGTGTAGCTTTGCGTTACAAACAACAACATTGGCACATACTCTCTTCAGCTCAAAGGAAACTACATAATGTAAGTTATACTTGAGAAAATTGGAAACATGAAGTAGGATCAGTTGGAGCACTAGACTTTTCTACTTTGATCAGGTGTATACATATAGAAAGTAAAATAACTCGTGTTTGTGTTCTTTACTGTAACGCTAGTTTCGGTGTTGAAGATCTCGCACAACTTGGTGAATGTTGATCATCTTATAACATACAAGAATAAGAGCTGTGTAGCAAGCTTGAGGCCATTGTGAAATTGGAAAATAGTTCATTCTGTCTTCTCTTCAATTTATTTAAATACATACGTACGTTTCTCAGACAACGTGATAGAAAACATGTATTAAGTACTTTCATTAAAGCTATAACACCGGGTATTGTAAAACTGTAATTTCTTTTTCGTCTTTTAGAGTTATAATCGAATGCAATCACAGAGTAATTTTTATTTTAGAAGTTTTTTCAAGTGTGTGAATAAGCAATTTACTTGTCGCCTTCTCTCACAAAATCAAAATTAAGTGCCCAATTCATAAAACTACAGTTTCTGGAACTTTCGCATTGTAAGTTGTTTGTTTGTGATTAAGCCAAAAGATTTTAATCAAATAAAAGAAATGTAATCTGAAATACAATTAAAAGTAATAAATAGTAGTAAACGCAATAAAATATTTATTTTTAATCGAGTCCCTCTGTGTCTCAATAATATGACTGAGAGTTTACAATTCTAAAATCTGTAATTAGAATCCCTGCAGTAGACACAAGTGGAGCCTTTCGTACAGCTTTCTGCTTAACAATGAGGAAATGAACATATGCATCGAACGTTAATGTGATTTTTTAAGCTAAAATAAAAAGAAAGTTTAATTTGAAATTTAAGTATATCTTGTCCATTCCCAAAATTTTTATATTATTTACCCTAGCGTAAAATAATTAAATTTAAAATCACAAGTAAATAAACACAAAGATTGCAGTTGAACGAACGAATACACTCACAATAATATTTTAATTGTCTAACAAAACTATACGAAAAGGTACTATTACATCTGTCAACCATTTTGTTTATCCTCATATAATCCTTAATCATAGGGGCAAACTCTTCGTTTTTTCAGCTGAATATTCATAAACTGTCTATATATTCATCTCTGAGTATTTTAACGAACTCAGTAATGAGATTAAACTGCGTTTATTTTAATTAAGCACAAACTAAAGAATTGGCTATCTGTGCTCTGCCTACGAGTATCGAAACCCGGTTTTTAGCGATGTGAGTCTGCAGACGTATCGCTGTGACACTGAGGGTAACTAAAGTGTGTGTGTGAACAGCGCTTTCAATTGTGGATTTTAAATACGATTGTAAGCTTTGTAAACTGGTTTGTGCTATAAGAAAACAATTGGAAGTTACGATAGATAGGCATAGTTTTTGCTCTTCAAAACTTTTATTTACCCACAACTTGGCTTAAATATTTAAAGTTTTGGAATACTTCATTTTTTGGCTGAAATTTTTCGTTCTCTTTAATCTAATAATGGTAATATTCCACACACAGAATAATAGGATGTTAGTGTAACAGTATATGCAATGCACGCGCTTAACATTTCAGTCAGGCAATTGTCGGACTTAAACAAGCTATACCAAATTATAAGTAGTCAACGTTTCGGCCTGACAACTGTCCTTCGTAAGTAAGGTATACTAATCACAAGTAGGGGAAGTTTGGACTTGAAAAACGATTTTCTTAAGCAAGGTATACTAAACCACAAATGCTCAAAGTTTCGGCCTGATAATTGTCTTTCTTGAGCAAAGCAGTAATTTTTTACTTCAAACATTTTTTATATTGAATAATCATTCTTCAAATGTTGAGCATGATTTTTGTGAATAAATGTGTAACATATCTGTCTCGTAAATTTATTGTATCATATAATTATATATTTATTGTTTCAGTTTTTGTTATTGAAATACATGTAAAACATTTTTCTAAGGCTGTACAATTTAAAGGTGCACCAATCAAACAGAATGGAACATTAACTATCACTTGCTTGAGACATTGTTTGTCTTTCTTTTTTATGCCTCTTAGGTACTAACACACGTGGGTGAAGAAATACTGAAATGGCCATGCCATCTAAGTTGATTGCTTAAGCTGTGAATCTACAGCTTTATTGGTTAATCTTGTGTGATTTTTTAATTCAGTCTTGTAACAACTTTCCAAAAGTTAAATATTATCTTGATTTTTAGCCAGTGAAGTTATTCATTGCTTTTGGCCTTTAATCAACATATCTAGCCGGGTATTATTGTTATTTAAAGCTCTATTTTATGTTATTTTATTCGCTCAAGTTGAGTTAATTCCTCAATTGTTCTCGTAACGTTTACTGTATTTTATTTTACTTGTTAGGTGTAAATAGATATTTGTGTTTTATCACAAAGTTGTTGTTTCTTCCATCATGTAGTCACACAATACTTTTTATTTTCGTCTATGTTTGCTGCATTTGCATATCCTTTTGTTATTTCCTATTGGGTAATTAACCTTGATTAAGATAACTAAAATGTTAGGTAAATACTCTTTTTCTGGTGTTATAACAAGGATTTTTTGTTTTAAGTTACTATGTATGTAAAGGTAAGCGATTTGAATCCGTCCTTCTAGTTTTTATTTATTTACAAGTAAGTTGGAAACTATACTTTTCCACAAGAATACCTACAAAAGACCAAAGAGGTATGAATGTGTGCCAGGAACAAGTCAGAATGTCTGTGATGAGCACGCAGAGATCCAGGAATGGACATGAACATTGTCTAATGCACACTGCATTTTATGTTTATACTCAAAACATTATCCACGACCATAGTTTTTCCTAGTCACTGGCACTATCAAGCTCTCAAGACTCTTTGTTAAAACGACACCGAGATTTTTTCAACATTCCTTGGCACTCAGCCTCCAATGGTAACTTCCCTCTTACTGGAGTGAAGCATGAAAGATACTGATAAGAGAGACATGGCCTAAAGAGGCATTCTGCTGCAGGTGAAGTGAAAGATAGAATACATTAACATAAATGAATTAGCAACCTCGCAAATGAAGAAATCAATAGATGATAATATATCTAGTTATATGTATATTCCAGTTACATGCCAACCAAGCAGTCCTGAATGCGTACCTTTCATTCGTTAAGATACTGAGAAGAATTTTCATAGCTCTATATCCTTTTTGGACAATTGATCTCAGCAAATCCTGGCAGAAAATGGTGAGAGAAAACTTATGAACACACTTTAATTTAAAAGAGCAGCAAAACAGAATCTTGGCCAATTCCTCTTGAAGTTTCACAAGGTAGAAGTAGGGAATTCATAAATGAAAACCCAAGAAACATAAATAATGATATTACATCTATATAGCCCTATCTTCAATCTTTTACAGTACTTTAACAATACCGTTCCATACAATCAAGATGACAGCATTGAAAAGCTCATACCAGGCTCAGTCTTATTTTAAAATTGATTTACGAAGTAGGTAAGATTTTAGGCTCAATGTCATAACCCTACTAAAATGTACCAGATTATATAAATTGGGAAAGTTTATCTAAGCATGACTTTTATTGTAAAATATTTTCATGGACAGATGTTTTAAAGATTGACTAAATGAGCTATTTTCGTGTCATTTGAACTTTAAGGGCTCTCACGAAAACAGTGTGAGCTGCAACAGGAATCGAAACAGTTATATCAAATAAGCTAAACAGGCATGAACAGACAGCCTGTGTAGTTTCTACAAAATATCTGTCATATACATAGCCTAATGAGACACCAGCTGAGACACCAAAAGGTGGTGTACTTCCAACAGGTTGGGCTCACACCTTAAAATATAGTTATATACAAGCTAACACACTTGCTGGATCATGCAAGTAGTAAGAGGTCCTTATGATCAATCATTCATTGTTCTTCAAAGTACCTTCTATCATTGTAGTCATGCTGAGCTTTAAAAATATGACTGCTCATACCTCATCTCCATCCAGAATCAGAGACACTCTGTCTAAGTATCCAAATAACAGGAAGTGTAAAGATAAGTAATGGGAGTTGTTATACCTTGAAATAGATGGAGCTGACACGAAGTTACTTGATTTAAAAGCTACCACACCGACCATTAAGTATTGACTTTGTTCTGACTAAGTTGAGGCTGGGCTTGGCTAGGTAGTTAAGGCACTAGACTCGTAATCCGAGGGTTGCAGGTTCGAATCCCCTTCACACCAAACATGCTCGACCTTTCAATCGTGGAGGCGTTATAAAGTGATGGTCAATCCCATTATTCGTTGGTAAAAGAGTAGCCCAAGAGTGTGCGGTGAGTAGTGATGACTAGCTGCCTTCCCTCTAGTCTTACACTGTTAAATTAGGGACGGCTAACGCAAATAGCTACACAAGCTTTGCGCGAAATTCAAAACAAAACAAAACAAACTGACTAAGTTGAAAATCTTATAGTTAGTAGAGAACCACGACTCTTTCTTACTATTAATGATATCTCACCAATTGAAAGTGTAGTTGTAACGGAGTTTGTAGAAAGCATTTGTATTTTACTGCCCGATCTACTTATTGCATGGCTTATTTGCGAGCGATACCTATGACACACATGTACTTTCTTATGTTCAAAGATTAAACCATGCTTGCTCAAACTATACACTCTAAAAGAACAAGATATATTCTGATGACTGTGTATAATTCTGGATAGGCGGCTTTAAAATATATCATCTGAAATGGTATGGTACGTGGAAGAGGAGTAACGGAAACTAGTGTTACTTCAGTCGCACCACATACACTCGTAAATGTACACTATGCAGACGATTTTGGAAAGATTGTAGCAACAATATAAACATACTCTAGCAGGGAAACCCAGTAAGCACCTTGTTGAGTATAAATGCCAATAGTGATCGCCAGAGCTCGGTAAGAAGTTATCGATAGCTCATGTTGAAGTTTTTCCACTTTATCATACAAATGAATGTTGTGTTTTCGACAGTTCAGTACTTTATATCTTGCACTCAGCTATCGGTAACTACACCTTGATATAAAAATAGACCTTGAACTACTTTCAACACTTAGCAATGCACTTTGTAAGGCTTGTGTGGATTTCATACCGTATCATTTGACCAGTGTACTTTACTGGGCACTTTTGCCTGGACGATAGGACTCACATTACGTATTTTACAGTGGTATTAATTTACAGAAATTGTTGAATTTTTAATTGCTTTGGATAATTTTAAACTACCAATAAACCTTGCGCTATACTTTTGTAGGTACTATAAACTATTCTGAGCTATGTGTAGAACTATGTTTAAACTTGTAGACTACTGTGCAAGAGTGTTAGGACAAAATCAAAAATTAGATTTCAGGCTAATTTCAAAGAACAATCACAGGTAAAGCATCAAAACGTAATTAATCTTTATATTTAGTACAACAGAAACTTACAAATTTAAGTTTTACTTTGATCTTATTCCAGTTCTTAAACAGTTAAGTCTAGTTTTAAGTTTCAACCAATCCAGTTTTCTACTGTTTAACTGTACAAGTCTGCCATTTACATTTAAATTCGTTTCTTTTCTTTTCTTCACTTATATTTGCTCCAGTCATGTTTTCTTTCTTGAGTTGCCCCTATTCACGTGTATTGTGTTTAATGAGACCTCATAAATATCAATAGAATTGTTTTCCCTTGTCTTTACATCTTGCTTCATACTACATCTTGCTTCATACTATCTTTTAGTTCTACGTTCACTTTCCGCATCCTTCAATCGTTTTTTTTGTTTGCGGGATTTAACCACCTGTTGTATAATTAATTTTAAACTAAGGTTACTACAGTTTCTTTGTTTGTTTTTGAATTTCGCGCAAAGTTACTCAAGGGCTGTCTGCGCTAGCCGTCCCTATTCTTGGGCTACTCTTTTACCAACGAATAATGAGATTAACTGTAACATTATAACGCACCCACGGCTGAAAAGGCGAGCATATTTGGTGCGACGGGCAGTCGAACGCCTTAACCCACCCGGCCATGCCAAGCTGTACTACAGTTTCTACATAATTAGTTAATGTCAAGCATTCGATATAAATATTCTTCTATGAATGAACTAATAACCACCATTAATCTAAATTACTTGCATACACTATATTAATAATATAAACAAATAGTTTTATTTTTATTAGCACTTAGATCATAGTTGGTTTTGCTAGCATCGTTTATAAAATTAAACTTTACGGTCATTATAAAAAAATTGTTCAAACTCGTCCAGTACTTTTTTCATGTAAACTATATTATCCTCATTAACTTTTTTACAAATCTTTGATTCTTCAACGACTCAGGAAAACATGTTATTAATAAAATAATGATATAAATGTATGATTTAATCACAGTTTCTCGTTAGCATAAATATTAAGGTCATGATGTGAAAACTGTTGTTCATTTCACAACGTTAACAAGCTATGATATATTTTTGAATTATACGCAATATTTCCAAAGCAATACCTTGCAATTATTTTTTTTATTTTTTTGGATTCGAGGAGTAACAGTTTTAAATGGTTTGTTATCAGATACATTGATTGGTCTCTAACTAACTGTCTCTTTAACCGTAAAAATGTAGGCAAATGGTTGTTTCTTTTTGTCAAGTTTCCAGGGTATACATAAACTAACGGAAGTCACGGTATGCATAGATTTACTAAGATATAAAATAAATATTTTTCATAAGTTATGCAAATGGATAAAGCTTGTCATAGCTTATCTGCTGTTCCACGTTGTTGTTAAATGTTCCTACCAAAACGTTTCTTTTATTAGAGGAACAAAGTATCAGTTAGACTGTGTGACTACTGTTCTTTCCATTTCTCGATATGAATGTATTTGTAGTGCTTCCGTTTAAAATAATCCACCCCTTCTTATTGATTATGTTGCTATTCAGCAGCGGGTGCATCACAATGCCATTTTAAACTAAATAAATGTGTTTTGTTGTTGTGATATCGAAGTTCCCAGCAAAAAGCTATTTGCATAAATACGTTTTTAATATCGGCAATATAGAATCAAAATAGCCAAAAATTTGAAGCCCTGTCGGGGTTTTCTTTGTCCATCGTATAATTTTCTGTTTTGTCGACATTTTAAGGGTTAATGAGAATTTAATAACAGATCTTTGCGAGAGATATGTAGAAGTCTTATGACATGCTAAAAAGTCATTCATGTTCAAAAATGATTGACTGTACGTTTTTATTTATAATTTAAATAACTACTGACACTTCAGCTTATCTGTAATATGAACTTTCAAAGCTATATAGTGTACTCCAATATTGTCGCTATTCGGCAGAGAAGCCTAACAGAGAAGTCATGACGATAACTGCTAATTAAATAATTTTGTTTTTCCAAGCAATATAGAATAAAAGAATTTTGATTAGCTGTGCATTAATATATAAAATTAGTTTCAAAGGATCTTTTTAGACAATAGCCTAAGCCTATAGTGAAATATATTTAAGCAAAGAAACACAATAAGAATTTATTAACATTAAAGTTTGCTAGTAAAAACACGTTGAAAGAAGGATATACGTTTCGCTTGATAAAGACATGAAATGAGTGTTTCCTCTGTGAATATTTTAGAACCCAAATCATTATTTTTCATTCTTGATCATTAAGAACATTTCTAATAGTCTCATTCTGATACTTTTTTTTTACTGTTTCGTTACTGCAGCAAATCACAATTCTTGTAATTATTGCTTTTAATTTTAATTATAAATCCGAAATAATTGTTATATATGGCCAATAACGTTAACTCTTTTCCCTAGAACCATTAATTACGTAAATTATCGTGGAAGTGAGCTTCAAAAGCTTCTGGTACGTGTAAATCATTAAATCACAAATACATGTGTGTTTGTGATCTTGGTGCTTTACTCGCAACGGCACAAACCGCTAAAAAATCTTTATTTATTACTTGCCTAAGCCCAACCAATAATTCTACTTGTAAGAAAAATTATTTGGTTAATTTACAACAATAGTTTTTGTTACTGCCTGGATTAGTCCTCATTATTAGGCTATAACTACACATAACATACTAATCAAATTGTTGCATTAGCCCTTGTGTTAAGATACAACAGTATGCCTAGTTTTTTGGGTCGGTCCATTTTTTAGGGTATGATATATCAACTTTATGGATCACGGTTAAGTCCTGGTTTAGATTACGTTATGCTAATTCTTTTGGTCGAGGTCATTCTTTTTCTATGGCTAGATGACCTCCACGTTCGTTAGATCTGCCCTGCTACACTATATCTTAAACCTATTTGTTGGGTCAGTCCCTGAGTTAAGGTGTAGGTTTTGTCCCAGTTATTTGGTTATAAACTCAGCGCAGTTGTTGGGCCTTTTTTATATTAAAATATCACTTATGCACAAGTTTTTTGTTTTGTTTTTATGTCCTGGACGATCCTTGGGCTAAGCTGTAATACTAGATTTGTGTACCAGATTCTTTCTTAGGTTACAATTCAAGGTGTACCGGATTGTTTCTTAGGATGATATAAGTTCTTTAAGTAACGGCTAGTATTTGTGTTAGGCTATAAGTGTCGTTTAAGTTATTTAGAAAATACTTTCTATTATAATTTAGGTGGCAAACCAGTCTGTTGGATAAATTCTCCTATTTAGCTGAAGTCATTCGGCTCGTTAGGAGGTTCTTATGTTATACTAGGATAAAATTTATGTTTATCTTTGAATCACTAATAATATGTGTATGTAAAATAACATCATAATAAGACTGAAGTTAATTAGAGTGACATCATTCTTTACAATTCAATACCCGCTTCCAATAATAAGAATATATAAAAGGATTTCAACTGACCCTTGCTTGTCACCAGATCTTATTAGAGTTATTGGGTTGCAATAACATAATAATAAATCAAAGTTTCGTCAACTAAGGCGTTCCACCAGTAAAACCAACAGTTATTCTAGAATTTTGGATTTCTCGTTCTTTTAAAAGACGAGGAATCAAACCAGTTCATCTTCTCTGTTGTTGTTTTGTGTGTGTTTTTCTAAATGATAAACATGTTCACAGTAATTCAATCCTTGTGATACACAATATATGTCTAGAAAAGCGATCAACGATTATTTATCATACTAAGACACTACGTGCGATGACCATTAAGCTAAGAGCTGGACTTGAGCTTGTTGGGGAATATATTATTTTTTAATATAACTTTGCTTATTTTTGCATTAACTGATCATGGTGGGTGTCATGAAACTGTCCTTCGAGTACATGGTGTAGCCAGCGAACCAGAAACAGTGATATACAGGGAGGGCAGCTAATCAATAGGTTTCACCAAATCTTGATTTACTTTTATTTGACCAGATAGTGAAACCAAAGTTTCAGTCTTATAGTGCATCCGCGCCCCAAAATACGGAGAGCATTTTTGCAGTAATGGACTCCATGAATCCTCGATGCACTAAATATTAGTCACGTTTTAGTTAGCTTGTTAGATCAGACCTTCTGTTAGAAAGTACAAAGCGTCCCAGATAATTAGGGCAATCTATAATTCTAATCACTCGATGAAGTCGGTCTTTGGGATACACTATAAAAAGTCATTGTGTTCGTTTGACCTCTTCTTGTAGCAGTGTAAAAGTAATTTGTTACACTGCAGTACTTTCCTCTACATTAAGAGCTGACAAAAAAGAAGTGCTAAATTGATATGTCTTCATCTTCAATAGTACAGATAAAGCTGTTTGTGAAATCTGACTGACAATATTTCTACAGGCCCGGCATGGCCAGGTGGGTTAAGGCGTTCAACTCGTTATCTGAGGGTTGCGGGTTCGAATCCCGGTCGCACCAAACATGCTCGCCCTCTCAGCAGTGGGGGCGTTATATAGTAACGGTCAATCCCACAATTCGTTGGTAAAAGAGTAGCCCAAAAGAGTTGGCGGTGGGTGGTGATGACTAGCTGCCCTTCCTCTAGTCTTACACTGCTAAATTAGGGACGGCTAGCACAGACAGTCCTAGAGTAGCTTTGTGCGAAATTCAAAAACAAACACACAAATAAACAATAATTCTACAAAGCCAGTGGTTTGGTGTGGATCGCTGTAAAGTGGGACATACTTAGTTTATCGTTTGACTGGTTACAATTATGTGTTTTGCACTATATAATAACTTACTACCTCTCCGAAAAGATGTAAATCAATGGTTTGATGTGAACCGCTGTAAAGTGGGCCATACGTAGCTTATCGTTTGACTGGTTATAATTATTTATCTTGCAGTATATGTCCTCCGAATTTACAACGCTAAATTGTCATTTCACAAGTGAATGTTGAGGTTTACCTGTGTGAACAGCTTTTCAAAAACAGTACAAAAAGCGGCCTCCGTAAACGGGAGACAGACGAACGTAGGACAGATACCAAGGTTCGCAATATTGATAAAATTGAATAAAGAATTGCACCAGAATAAATGGAATCGTTTTTATTTACCAAGATCCTTATAATAAGATTTAAAATTAATATATTTCTTTAACCGTTACTAGACTAAATTACAGCATTTACTACATTCATCCATAGAATATAATGTTTGGTTATTTGGTGAATCGATTTTCATAGTAGAATAGTTGGCTTAAAAGCTGTTTACTATTCAGATCCTTGTGGTTTGTTTTGAATTTCGCGTAAAGCTGCACGAGATCTATATACGATAACCATCCCTAATTTTGTAGTGTAAAACTAGAGGTAAGACAGCTAGTCATCACCACCCACCGCCAGCTCTTGGGCTACTCTTTTACCAACGAATAGTGGATTGACCGTAACGTTATAACGCCTCCAAGATTGAAAGGTCGAGCATGTTTGGTGTGACGGGGATTCGAACCCACGACCATGAGATTACGAGTCGAGTGCCTTAATCACCTGGTCATGTCGGACCCTTATGGTAAAAACTGAAGGCCTGTTTGTTTAGTGAATAAGATTGATTGATTCTGTATAATTAAGCACAAGGCTAGATAATGTGCTATCTTTGCTCTGCCCACTACGAGTTTCGAAACCCGGTCTCTAGCAGTGCGAGTCTGCAGACCTGCCGCTGCGTTACTAGGAGGCTTTGAATTATATCTTGTGGTAGAATAAATTACTTGATACTTGTTTATTATACAGACCCTTGTGGTAAACACTGAAAGCCTGTCTATTTATTAAACCAGATCTCGTGGTAGTATAAACGACTTGCATTTCTTTGATATGAGTCTCCATGGCAAATGACAAAACTGATTGTTGATATTAAGTTTGGTTTTATAATAAAATAGAAATATATATTTATTTAAGTGTGGACATAAAATATAACGTAAATTGTCTACATGTATTTCTAATCATTTCTTTACGTTCAAAATGTACGCTCACTGATGGAATACTGTGAAGTTAACATGTTAAGGAACAGTGATTGTATAGACTCAAAAAATTTACTTTACTTTTTACGTCTTATAGAATTATATAAAACATTTTTATGTCTACTTTTCGTTACTTATATAATTTGCATCTCGTAAAATAATAAATACATATAATTTATAATACTGTAAACTTATGTAAAAATAGCATTAACATATATTATTGTTATTTCGTACAATTGTTTAGTGTCATTTTTATATGCATTATTTAACACGTTCATGCTTATAAAGTACGAGAATCAAAACGTACTATTCCATTCGAAAATTTTGATATAAGAATAAAGAAGTTCATGCATCAGCGAAACTGTAGCTCATAATGTATTTTGTTTTACACCAATAAAAGTGTTAGCACATTATTCAGTTTTATAACATTAGGTGTAGCTTGTTGCATTAATACTGTATGACACCGTGTTAAATTACACCAGACGTTAGAAGTCAATTGTACTGAAGAAGCTATTAATATACAATACATGCTTGAGACTATGCTACGTGTGCAAAGTATATTATATATTATATAAATTTGATTGAATTAACTGTTGCCAACGGTACTTGAGGTTAATTATGTTTCTTCTATCCCTATATTTTCAAGGTAGTCTGCGATAGATGCTGCTTTAAACATATTGGAAGTTGATTGTATTAGTTGATGTTTATATGTACGAAAATTGATGTTGTTGATTTTAGGTTATACACGCTGAATTTAAACAGGAATTTGTATTTATACAGGAATGTGTTGGGTATTGCTTTTATGTATATACTACAGATTTCTTAGTGTTATATGTTGCTAATACGTGATTGTGATATATACTGTAGATTTCTTAGTGTTATATGTTGCTAATACGTGATTATGGCAGATTATGTAGTCTGTTGGACTCACGTACTAGAGACTGATTTTGTCATATGTTTATTGTGTTTGCATTTGATTCTCTCACACTTACTAGTTGGAAAATATTTTTACTTTAACGATAAGCAACAATATCGCCAATTTATCGACATTTATTTATTTCCAGTTGTTCTGTAGACATCTTAGCAACAGAGAAACACATGAGTACGTGAAATATCGATGTATGTTTGTGTATTTTGGACCTCTGCAGGTGCGTGTCACTGAAAGAGTTCCATTTGAACATGCATATACAAACTTCCACATACACAAAGTGGAACAACTCATACACAAAAGCTTCTATAACATTGACTTTAACATTCTCAGTTAAACACACAACGCTAGGAGTACCCCCTCCCCTCTCACGCGCCTGGTTGACGACTTTTAATAAAATCTGATATAAAAATTATCAATTTTTCATGAGGAAAATAGGCAGTGAAAACGCCACACATTCTGTTGTCGATTGAAACATTGAGGAAATAGCATAATCAGCTATATACCGCTTTACTTCCGGTGAGCAAGATCAGTTTCCACCAGTAGCTTTTATCATAAGCGACAAAAAAAAATAAAGAGTGAAAGAATAGTTACTGTTTATATTTCCGTTGATCTACAAGCATTACACATATGCACGTAAATCCACCATGGCGATTGTTTAGTATAACTCTATACGTATAACGTACAGGAAACTTTACTGTAACTACTTCCAGCTGTACATCTATCTATCTATTCACAAGCCTCTAATAAGGTCTACTTTCAGTTCTTCGAGAAAAGGCCTTACATATATAAAACATTAAAACGTTTGCACGCACATCATTAGAGGAAAGATTGAGAGAAAACTTAATAGAGATGAAAGAGTATTTAATACATAACTATGATTGTCTACAAATTAAACTCATCTAATTACAAGAAAATTCTGAAGACAAGCATGAGAACTCTTTAACCAATTAATTTGCATTTTTATTGATCTTTTCTACTCAAAGAACATTATAGAATAGTAGTTACAAAAGAGAATAAGTTTATATCTTCATAGATGATTTGCGTGACTCGCTATTTTCAAAACCATTCTTCATACACGTATCTCATTTGCTTTCCAACCAATCTGCTTGTTAGATAGCAACTAACAGAACAGTAGACAAAGTTGTATTAAATACTATAATATTTGTAGATTCGAATGGAATTTGAAAAACAAAGACAACAAATTTTGAAAGTCAGTGTAGGAGTTTTATACTTTTGTCGAATTTTTGAATATTAGTAACATTATTTTTTCGTTCAACAAAACGTGATATTTTATCATTTTATCATAGTTGATTCATATAGTCGTTTGAAAATCTACTTATCTGTCTATCAATCTGTCAACTTGTCGCTTCCCTCCATCTCAATCTAACAGTTCGTTACTTCACAAGCTAGTAACCTGTCTGTTAATCTACCTGCTTTTTAATCAAATTTCTTTTCAGGTGATCAACATTCTTAATGATAGGGTAAGTCAGTGATTCTCAAAGTCGGAGGCTCGACTCGCTGAGCAGTTACAAGAACTTGTAATGGACATAAAACACAAACTCTTTTACATTGTAAAAGGTACTTCGCTTGTCATAATAAGAATACAGTTCTGGTACATATTCTCCATTACTTAAGTAGTGTAATATTACATACTTGAGGAATGCAGTGTTCCAGACTAGTAAGTAAGGAATATAGCTCTTTCTCCTACTCTCCTGTGTCTGAATGGTGTACTGTTCCAGACTATTGAATACAGTTCTGACTCCACTAATTGAGCGGTGTAGTATTCAAAATTAATGCGTAAGGAATACAGTTCTAGCTTTTATTGTCCATTAGTTGAATGGTGTAGTGTTTCATACTAGTGAGTAACATGAATATTTTTCTTTACCAATAAACCTGAAGTTGAGTTAGACGTTAACAATATAATATATTATGGGGAGACGCCACTGGTGTGAATAAAACATGTAAACTTTAGGAATAAGACAGTTGGACTTCAGTTAAACATTCCTTGTATCTTATTTCTGTAGAAATACTCAGGAAATATATATTGTAAAGAAGTTAAGCCTTCCTCTTGGTTTCTCAAGAGTTCAGGTGTATTTTCTGGTTATGGTATTTGTTTATCTTTATTGTTCCTAGTGCATATCTGAATAGTCAGTACGTTACTATTGAAACTTACAGTGATAAAACTAAGCATATACTTGTGATAAATTATTTAAACTCTAAAGGCTTTGGTTTGTTTTGAATTTCACAAGAGCTATCTGCGATAGTCGTACCTAATTTAGCAGTGTAAGGCTTGAAGGAAGACAGCTAGTCATCACCACCCATCGCCAACTCTTGGGCTACTCTTTTACCAACGAACAGTGGGATTGACGGTCACATTATAACACCCCTACGGCTGAAAGAGCGAACATGTTTGGTGTGACGGGGATTCAAACCCGCAACCTACGGATTACGAGTCGAGTGCCTTAACCACCTGGCCACCAGGCCCTAACTATTAGAGCATAGTTTTAAGCAATAATAAATCATTATTAAATTCTACAGATTCCTTGTAACTTTATTTTTACTAACCTGGTTTGCTTGAAAAATATGAAAACGAAATATAAATTTTAACATCAGTTAAATCTTATCTGGTGTTGTTTGATCTATAATGTTATCCTACATTTTTGTCACATTCGTCTGATACGTTGTTTTATGTTAAATGTCTGTGTGTATATAAAACAACGTTCTGTGTATCAAAATTATAAAATTTCTTGCTCAGCAATTTTAATTTTTACTTATACTATATACTTATAAGACATTGTCATATTCTCTACATCTAAAATGTTATGTAAGAGTGGGATTAAGTGAATTCTACTCTCGGTGTTCTCAAAATGGGATTATTTTATAGTCAAAGAATGAATGGGTACAACTGCGTGTGCGACTGAGCGTTTAACACAAAATAATATAAAAAGTTAGAACATATTATAAAAACACATATTACTTGCAACAAAGTTTAAGTAAGTACATAATGCCGGATTAAAATTACAGACGTTTCTCGAACAGAAGGAGTTGATCTTGAGGTTCCGTATACTGTTTTCAAAATCTATATCGTGGTCAAACGAAACATTCTGCAAGATGTAGTTCTGATTATCCATTACATGCCTTACACCGCAAACTGCTGTGCTCTTCATGATACTAAATAATAAAAAGAACTGCTTTTTTACATTACCTCTCACATATCAAAGTAACATTAGTTTCTTGTCAACTTCAATCAATTCATCAAGTGCTGTAAGAGAAATAGACCTCCATGAAGGAAACTGAAAACATGTCTTACGCTCTAAATTGTTGTTTTGTTGTTGTTGTTGTTGTTTTGAATTATGCACAAAGCTACTCAATGGGCTATCTGTGCTCTGTCCACCACGAGTATCGAAACCCGGTTTTTAGCGGTGTAAGTCCGCAGACATACCGCTGAGCCACTGGGCGGCTTCGCTCTAAATACTTAAGCCTGGTTATAATTTGAGCAAAACTTAATACACACCACGCGTTTATAGGAAGCTTATGTCATCTTGAAAACATATTAGTTTTTTATTCAAATGTTTTATTTTACCTCAGTATTACAACAACAAAGTATACAGTGTTATACTGTCTCCTAGGAGTCGCTTAAACGGATGATGTTAAATTTTAAAAGATGGAAGATGCGTATTTCCTAGCAATGAGCTTAAGTGGGAAATGTTATTAACGCCAAAAGAGACCCAATACTTTCTAATTTTATATATTTTCTAATGTTTCTTACTATCCTGTATTTTAATAAAGCTTTATATAATCATTATTTTTCATGAGGATCTAGAGAAATAAATGAATGAATGATTTGTAAACAGGCGAATTTCTGACGCTTAAGTGATTTGTCAGCATTATTACACGGTATCAAAAGAAATATAATAACTTCTCTTCACCTTACCTTAACCATAATGTAAACTTTCAAAATGTTGGCATTAGTACAACACTTTACTAAAAACATATATTACATTGAATCTGCCTGATCTGCTTTTGATACTAAGCTAATAGCTGTATAATTTCTTTCAAGCCCGGCATGACCAGGTGGTTAAGGCACTCGACTCGTAATCCGAGGGTCGCGGATTCGAATCCTCATCACACCAAAGATGCTTGCCCCTTTCAGCCGTGGGGGCGTTATAAAGTTACGGTCAATCCCACTATTCGTTATAAAAAAGTAGTCCACGATTTGGCGATGTGTAGTGATGAGCTGCCTTTCCTTTAGTCTTACACTACTAAATTAGGGACGGCTAGCGTAGATAGCCCTCGTGTAGCTTTGCGCGAAATTAAAAAAAAAAAAAAAAAATCTCTTTCAAAGGAATGGTTCCATAGAACGTATAGTCTATTATTATACTGGACCCGTAAATGATGATTTTCCCACAGTATAAATCTCAGTATTTGTGTAAAATTTCTATTATCATTCATGCATTTTGCTTTAAAATACCATTTAAGTTCTGTATTATAAAATAAGTAGTTAATTACTGTCACATTACATAGTAAATATTAAGCAAAAGTATCCTGAAGTACTTTGCACGGACGTATAAAGGAGACAGCAGGAGTTCGCCCCTGCTAACTGTATATATATATACGGACTCGGTCATTTTGGATAGTGTAATATTATTTATTTACATGTATATGAGATATGTACATTTGTTGATAAGGTCAATTGGTTTAACGTGCCTTTTCCCAAATAAATTTTTTTCTCATGGTTCTGGTACTTTTGTATCTAAAAATTACATATTTTATGTGTTATAGAATTCGGTTCAAAACGGTAGTAACGAGAGTAATACTTTCAGCTGTCATAGAAGTCACAAATATGGGAAATTACAACAAAAGCAATGATGTAAAACGACTCAGCGTCCTACAAGACACTTAACACAGGAAATAACAGCTGTAGCTGTTCTAGGTAATTTGGCATCCTACAAGCCACTTAACCACAGGAAATAACAGCTGTAGTTGTTCTAGATAATTTGGCATCCTACAAGCCACTAAACACAGGAAATAACAGCTGTAGCTGTTCTCGGCAATTTGGCATTCTACAAGTCACTTAACACAGGAAATAATAGCTGCAGCGGTACTAGGTAACTTGACATTCTACAGTAACACAGGTACTGTTAAGTTCACATTCTAAAAGTCATTTAACTGGAAAGCATCACTATTAATCAACTGAAACACATTGGTTCTATATTAGTAAACAAAATAATTCAGTAACATTAAGTGTACTTCAAAAGTTTATTAAACTTGGTATTAAGAAATCAAGTAAGTTAATTCTACTAATTATTTTTTACCATTGTAGGTAAGTCACTTTCTGAGTAATTTATCTGGATATTTTTAATAAATACACATACCCATACATACACATTCACACACGCACACATGTATAATACTTCTTATAATTTAGAAAAATCTTAAATATCAAGCAGTACTTGAGGGAAAGTGTTAGTTTAGTTTGTACGCTATGTTAATAATCGATAGCACATAACTGCTTGTAAGAAGTAAATTTGAAAATCACAAGCTGGATAATAAATCTGTAGTATTTCGTCCTATAACCTTAATTATATGACATAAATGAAACACGGATTCTACCATTGTTTTATAGACTTTCAACTGATATCTTTCTCTATTATCCCTAAACAGTCGTCCACAGATTCTGTGGATTAGTCCACCTCTCATTTGGAACATTATTTTCAACCGCTTTCATTAAGTTTTAATTGAATAACATCGAAATTGTTGGTGTAACATTTCATAATCTTAGTGTTACCAGAATTTTCCTTTATCTCTTGACTATTCTTATTTAGTAGAGTAAGATGGTTTATTCTCATACTGAAATGTAAATTAAATGTCATCTAACTGGATACTGCATGAAGGACCAGGATGTTGTCAGTTTTTCTTTCTTCAAAATACAACCGTTCTTTACAGTATTTAACGACAAGAGGCAGACATATTATAGTCGCGTGTCCCAACAGAACCTCTCAGAACTTACATCACCGCTCAGTCTTCGTCTTGTCACTGCAGTACATATTTTCCTAATCGTTCATACAATTTTTATGATCCTTTGAAAATTTTAAAAGCTTGACCATGATCATATGTGGAATATTATAGGCCTTTTGGCTGCAACTTTTAAATTTCTACCTTATAACTGCTTTCGAAGACATCAGTTGCCTTTTCCAACTTGAAACATATCTCATAATTCAGCAGTTATTTTTCGTGGATTTTTTAATCGATTGTAAGTTGAACTTATCCGAATGGTACTAAAGAATATAGATATTACTAACTTATTATGTAGGTTCATACTTATTATTAGGCATTAACCACCAAGTTGTTGCAAAACGGGAAATAATAAGTTATTTAAAGCTTTTCAAACACTACTTTTTTTACAATACACCGATGAATTTAATTATAATCGTATGAAGTAATAATCTATATTATTTTTCCCTGCTTAATTTAAGTTATTTTTATAAATTTTCTCAGTTTTAGTCATATTGACGCTTGCAATGTTTTTGGATCATGTTAATAGTTTACTTCTATTGAAACAAAAGTGTTGATGATTTGAAACAGGTATGAAAAAATAAAAGTATTATTATGAAAACATTTATCAAAGAAATATTTCCACTTATGGTTGGCTAGTTGTTAGTGTGCCATTATGGCGTAGCGCTCTTTGTGAATAACTGTTTTTTTTTTTTTCTGTTTAGGACCAAATACGTGGGCCAAATACACACAGAGAAATCGTTAACTGTCTCAACAGATCTTCCATTTTTGAATGTATTCATGTCGGCTTTAGTCTTCTTTCTGATTCAAGAACACAAATTTATTACTCTTTTCGGGTTTAGTCCTGTTACTTTGCTATCAAGGCCACAGTCATAGGTGAACTCTAGAACTTACACCCTTGTGCAAATTAATTGAAACAAGACGGAAAATTACGATTTTTCAATTTTTTGCGATTTAATATATAAAATGATCGCCTTTATTTTTCAGAAGATCATTAATCCGTTTTGGCATCGAGTCCACGAGTTGACTGCAATCTTTACTAATTTTTGGATCGCGGTACCACACCTCAATAATGGCCTCAATTAGCTTATCTTTCGTAGTACAGTCTTTTCCCCGAAATCTTTCTTTACAAATCGCCCAAAGATTTTCAATAGGATTTAAGTCCGAAGAGTTTCCAGGCCAGTCCAGCACCTTTATTCGCGTTGTAGTCATAAAATTCTTCACAAGTTTTGATGTGTGGTACGGAGCCAGATCTTGCAGAAAAATGGATCTGGCATTTTCTTTTTCAATTCTGGAACGACTCCTCTCTGCAAAACTTCGACGTACTGTGGTTCTCGCATCATACCTTCTACGATATGTAAGCCTCCGACACCATAGTAGCTGAAAATGCCCCAAAAAATCTTTATCAAGGGTTGTTTTACGAACTGATTGACGTGAGATTCTCGAAGTTTCTCACCTGGAGATCTGCGAACATGCAGACTTCTTGGACCCTGTACGAAGAAATGAGTCTCGTCATTGAATAATAACTTCCTCCATTGTACTTGCGTCCAGTTCTTGTATTTCAGACCCCACTGATAACGTTTTTTATTCATTGAGTTGGTAAGAAGTTGTTTTTTGACTGGTCTCCTTGCCCTTCTAACACAATTTCGATTGACGTAATATTCCTCAAAATTTCATCATATAAGTCAAAAATAGATCAACCGTACTGCAAAACACAATTAATGACGCCGTCTGTGTGAAAAAATGACTATTAAATGAAATCAGCAAGACCAGCGAGCCTACACCGGCCGCCATGCTGAAAAATATTGTAAAATTTGTACGAATAATATACATATGTATACATAGATTTCCTTTTGACTCACCTGAAGAAGAACAAATACTATACCAGTTCCTATCGGTTTTGCATTAATATATTGTCATGGCGAGCGAACTTCGATTCCTTGCCGACCTAATGCCAGGATTTACTGTTTTAGTGAAATTTCAAACATTGATATGCGAGGCTGTTTTACTTAAATAGTGGCGACGGTATCACGTATAGTACAGCTTACCTAAATACATCGAAAAATACTGATTAATGCATCTATATATGTATCGTTTACTCCCTGTCATTCAAAGTTGACGTTTATTCGTGAAACCCAGAAATGAGCCTTTAAATAACGAAGGTAAATAAACCAAAGATGTTATTTTCCTACTTCATGTATACTTTTGATGTTAATAAGCTCTTTACAGGTGCTGTTGAATGGAGTGTTAATAAGATATCAAGCTGCCTAATTATTTCATTGGGTTTGCTTTCGTGATTCTTATTCGCTCTTGAACTTTGTGATGGCATTTGATTCGAGAGAAGCTACTTACTCCTAGAGCCAATGCGTACGTTCTGTTCTGAAGGGTTTTGTATATTCATAAAAGGTTCGATAAGATTTCAATTTAAGAAAGCTCAAAACTTTTAAACTGTGTGAATGAGATTTTAGATGGGGAAGGTTATTTACATCTAAGTGTATTATTCAAATTTTCAGTTGAGTTGAGATGTTTGGGAGGTTATTTGCTCCCGACGTTTGAAAGCAAACTTCTTAAGCAAACCATCTCATATACCATGAAATGTATTTTAAGAATGTTCATGCGCAAGGCATCACCACGACATCACAATATTCCTTTACTATTAACAAATTCACTGTATTTTAGTACGAAAGCAAACTAGAAAATAGATAAAAAAAACAGAGTCAGGCATGTCTGTTAGATAAGTATAGCTGATATGAGAAATTTGTACTCTGTACTTTTAAAGTAATTCCCAACACACGAGAGGACACATTTTCATATTCTTTTTACCATGTAACATAGAAACATCTAACACACGTGGTTATATAATATTGTTAAGAAACAAGTTGCAGTTACGGTTCATTTTATTGTAAAGAGATGATCTTCACTTAAAGTAGGTGTTTTTGACAAGTGACCATAGCATTCATGTTCATTATTATAGAAGAAAATTATTTTCATTTGAACACGTGTTTCTGACAAGTAACCATAGCAATCGTATTCATTATTATAGAAGAAGATTATTTTCATTTGAACACGTGTTTCTGAAAGGCAACCATAACATTCATATTCATTATTATAGGAGAAGATGATCTTGAATTGAACAGGTGTTTCTGACAAGTAGCCATAGCACTCATATTTATTATTATAGGAGAAAATTTTCTTCATTTAAACAGGTGTTTCTGAAAGGCAACCATAACATTCATATTCATTATTATAGGAGAAGATGATCTTGAATTGAACAGGTGTTTCTGACAAGTAGCCATAGCACTCATATTTATTATTATAGGAGAAAATTTTCTTCATTTAAACAGGTGTTTCTGAAAGGCAACCATAACATTCATATTCATTATTATAGGAGAAGATGATCTTGAATTGAACAGGTGTTTCTGACAAGTAGCCATAGCACTCATATTTATTATTATAGGAGAAAATTTTCTTCATTTAAACAGGTGTTTCTGAAAGGCAACCATAACATTCATATTCATTATTATAGGAGAAGATGATCTTGAATTGAACAGGTGTTTCTGACAAGTAGCCATAGCACTCATATTCATTATTATAGGAGAAAATTTTCTTCATTTAAACAGGTGTTTCTGAAAGGCAACCATAACATTCATATTCATTATTATAGGAGAAGATGATCTTGAATTGAACAGGTGTTTCTGACAAGTAGCCATAGCACTCATATTTATTATTATAGGAGAAAATTTTCTTCATTTAAACAGGTGTTTCTGAAAGGCAACCATAACATTCATATTCATTATTATAGGAGAAAATGATCTTGAATTGAACAGGTGTTTCTGACAAGTAGCCATAGCACTCATATTCATTATTATAGGAGAAAATTTTCTTCATTTAAACAGGTGTTTCTGAAAGGCAACCATAACATTCATATTCATTATTATAGGAGAAAATGATCTTGAATTGAACAGGTGTTTCTGACAAGTAGCCATAACACTCATATTTATTATTATAGGAGAAAATTTTCTTCATTTAAACAGGTGTTTCTGATAAGTAATCGCAGCATTCATGTTCATTATTATAGGAGAAAGTGATCTTGAATTGAACACGTGTTTCTGACAAGTAGCCATAGTATTCATGTTCATTTAACGATCTATTGCAGTAATACTTTAACACGACGATAGCATTAGTAAAAGACGCGCAAAGATTTTTTTCTGTTATGTCATTTACAACGTAGATCTTGGAAAAAATGGCTATTATTTAAATGTTAATAGTTTCGGTCATAGTTTGTCCTGAGACTTCTACAATTATATGAATGTGTATTAAAAAACAAGTTATCTTGCAATGAATACATAATATTGTTATTTAAGCGATCCACTACAGCTGTTATGCACTCTTACTGAAATCCTATTTTGAGCTCTAGCAAATCTTGTGTAATTTCATATTCTATTTACCAAGTGCTTTATGAGGGCATGGACATTAGTGAAATTTCTACAGGGAATCTTAGGTGAAATGCATCAAGTTGATTAAGTCCAGACAACACCCTTCTTGTGATTTAAGATTTAAAAGGTCTTTCAGATAATTCATGATTCCCTGAACACATTTCAGCTTCAGGCATTCTCAGATATATAGGTATATATTTAATAATGCTCATTAAAATCAGTACAATTTCTTAATGGTAATAATTTGGGGTCATAAATGTAAACGTTGAAACGTTGTCATTCCCCAAGGACAGAAACCTTTCATTTTAACCATTTTATTGATTAATTGTTTCTGTATAACTTGTATTATTTAATATTACCTTACTTTCTGCTCGTGGGATTGTACACCTTAAAAACTGTATTATATCATATTAATACATGTCATCAAGCAACGGATGGTATGATTAAAAATTCAGAATATATAGTGTCATTAAATAGAGGAGTAATATTTTATGTTTCCAAATAATGATATCTTCTGCGTATTGGTGATGAACGGATCATAAGTGTGCTATTTAAAAATTTACATTTTCATGTATTATAGATATTAATAAAAGTACAATAGGTTTGGTTTGAATTTCGCGCAAAGCTACTCGAGGGCTGTCTGCGCTAGCCGTCCCCTAATTTAGCAGTGTTAGACTAGAGGGAAGACAGCTTGTCATCACCACCCACCGCCAACTCTTGGGCTACTCTTTTACCAACGAATAGTGGGATTAACAGTTACTATATAATGTTCCCATGGCTGAAAGGGCGAGCATGTCTGGTACGACGGCGACTCGAAGCGACGACCCTCATAGTACGAGTCGAGCGCCTTAACCACTTGGCCATGCCGGGCCTCAATTAACTGCAAAGCACTATAAAACATCATAACATTTTGAACAGGGGAATTGTTTTCTATGATTGGTTGATACGGAGTATATTTGTCATGCAAATAATACATTTCCTTAATTGACTAAGACAAATATTTTCTGTTATGAACGAAACTAAGCTAGTTTACTTTTTATACATAAGACCTCTAGCTTATCATTGAACCAACAGGGAGCAAAAGTGAAATTGTCTTGAACTGTTATTTTGTGAAGTTCGAGTGTGTTATTTTAAGTGTATAATGAAACCATTGATTACCGTCTTATGATGGTTGATTTAACCGCAAAGCTGAAATATGGCTATGGTTTCAGCGCTCACCACAAAGATTTAGTCCTGAAATTTATCGTTATGATCCACCTAGCTTCCTTCCCAATTAGCCGCCAGGGGGCAGTATTTTAATTTAATTATAGATAAAATAAAACCAGCTACACTTTATGTATCGAAAAATCAGGATTATGAGTTATACAGCCAACAACGAGGTTGGTAACTATGGGAAAACAAATTATTGTAAGATCTATTACTATGTACATCTACCGTTAGGCTTGATAACAGCAAAAAAAGGCTTAAAATGTACCAAAACCCTCAGCCAATTTCTTTATGTTTAATACACAATATTAAAGCCATCAATATACGGTACCAAGCCGTATTTAAGTATATTATGGCAATAAAAATGCTGAGGTTGTGTTTCATTACACTGTGACTTGAAAAAACGTTGACATTTTCAGTTTTATATCCATTTAACCAGGAAGAAAGTTAAGAGATTCTGCTCTACCTTAAAATATGATAAAGTATTTTAACGTGTTATCAAATGTATTTCGTTACATTACAACTGGTAAACATTTACCAAGTTATATTCTATTACATTACGACCCACAAGAACACTACCAAGATGTGTATTGTTAGACTACAGCCTATAGAATTGTCATAAGATTTTGTTTTATCGCAGGGGTGCCCAAACGTTCTTAGAACAAAGCCCCCAGAACATTTCGCGTCCTGTGTGTTGTGTATTTGCTATGATCCTACCGACAATATTCTGGGACCCCAGTTTGAAAAATCTTACTTCATTGCATTAAAGAGAGCACAGTATACAGTATAATGTTGTGTTTTAGTAGGTCGTGGCAGTGAAAGATGCTAAAATTGAGTCTTATTACACTGTGATTTGAAAACCTTTGTCAGTTTAAACTGAACTATAACACAACTAATAGATTGCGTTTTAGGTTATCTATTATGGTAAAAATATTACTAGGTTGTGTTTGCCACATTACAAGCAAGGAATAAAAATGCTGTTTTATTTGATTTAGATCAATAATAGTATTACCTAATTGCAGTTTATTATTTTTATCCCCTTACAATCAGTAAAACTGTTATTAGTTTGTGTGCTGTCGTACCATGGTTGGTAAAAATGAAAATTTACTAGGTTATGTTTAACTATATTATTTATAACATCATTTTAAACAAGTTGAAATACCCGTCAACTTAATTGAAACAACGTAAGTTTAACAGAAATAATATGCTTCAGAGTAATAACTTGAACGTATACTTCATCTCAAAATTATAAAGCTGTAACAAAGCTTCTTCATAAAGAACATTTGCAGTTTGTTTTCCATCTACCAACAAATAAAGATTTTGAGGTGATCTCTCCTTTGAACACTATACATCTCATAGACCATGAGAAAAACATGTTTGTTTGAGAAACAATCCAGCGACGTTAATACTTTGACTTTGAACCTCTCCAGAATATTCAACAACCTGCCAAAATGGTTTGAAATTGACTCAATAGACTGTGAGTAATTAACTAACAGGCTTTACAAAATAAAAATGGGGTTAAGTTTAATTTTGATTCACTTAGGAACGTACTCATAATTCATAGTGTTTACATACAAAACGTGGTTGAAATTGAGCTAATAGATCCGAAAGAGTTAGATTGCAAACAAACACACATTTCGTCTTTATATAAATTAACTATGTTAGTTACTAGGTTAATTTTTACTTTTGACTTAAACAGGTAGATTGCTTTAATCAGCAGTTATTGATAATTGATAAACTGTTATTGAATTCTATCAAATTACTTTTCGTCTGGTACTAACATATACATTCTGCCATATTATGATCAACAATAACGAACTTCCTTCCCACCATTCTAACCAGCCTTAGTATGTCCGAAATTTTAGTCTTTATTAAGGAAAATTATTAACCAATGGTGTGTTTTTCTGACTTATTTAAAAAGCTATACTGGTGATGAAAGCATATTTTGTCAGATTACCTGTGCTGTCTTATATTTCATACTTTACTGAGGGTAGAAATACTTCTTAAGGGCTTCATAAGAGTTTTATATTATATCACAATACTAACAGTGAAAGCTTGCATTTTGACACTTTATTATACATCTGAAAATATTTTCAACGTACTTTATAGGCTTGAATGCAGAATATTTGAGGGGGGGTCTAATTTTGGGAACAAAAGCCACATATTGTGCGAAGTACAATCAGCATACAAAGCATGCTAATGGTACAGGGGTTCTGGAAAAAGCACCCCTCTAGACTATTTGTAAAAAAATATAGATGCTATAAGATTAAATCTGGGGGCAATATGCATAAATTATAGCTTAAAGAATTGCATAGCTGTTCACATAAAGTCCACAAACATCCAATGAAAACTCAACATATCCTCATTCTGCTGTAACACAGCATGAGGGGCTAAATTTAAATTAGTGCAAATAATTATATTTTATTATGGTAAAGTTCTGTATTATCTTCATGCAAAGTAGTTAGGAATTGATAAGTTATATTACCAATTTAAACAACTCTGTACAACAGTAATATAATAGGTATTTCAATCATTGGGTATCATAAAAACGAATAATACACTATAATAATAACACTACTAAAATAACATGCCAGCATGCTCTATTCGTCTGGAGTGTTTTCTCATAAGTAACTTATATAAAGTTTCAATGTTGAAAGCAGTGTCATAATGACTATGAATTAAAGTTAAAGCACTAGGTCTTTCTACCTCGAGTAATGATTCGACCGGTGGAGAGCAGATGCCAAACGTTTGCATGATTGTTATATTGCTGCGACATGTTACTAGAACTTTCTGAATTTTTCTCACTGTTTTAATTAAGTTTTATTGCATCAGAATATTCAGTATTACGTGGAATGTTCTAGACTTATGCCGAGGTATAAATACATGTCAAAAAAGTTTGATTTAGTTCTAGACTATGTGATTAGCATGGTGATATTTAAAATGCAATTACCACAGACTGTATTGTAATAACACAGCAGAGAAGAATAATTCACCTTGTCAATTATCTTTTAAAGTAACTGAACCAACCGTCCTGTTTGGACTTTAACGAAAAAGAAACAATTATTTAAAGCTCTGATACAACTGTGATAACCAATAGCACAAATAACATTCGTATATACATTTGACTTGTTTCGAGGTATTGCTTTAAAACAAGTGAACTGTATTCTATTTATTTATTGTTCAAATTTATGACCAACAAGTCACAGACACCTACTTTAGGCCCAGCATGGCCAGGTGGTTAAGGCGCTTGACTCGTAATCCGAGGGTTGTGGGTTCGAGTCCAAACATGCTCGCCCTTTTAGCCGTGGGGGCGTTATAATGTTACGGTCAATACCACTATTCGTTGGTAAAAAAGTAGCTCAAGAGTTGGCGATAGGTGGTGATGACTAGCTGCCTTCCCTCTAGTCTTACACTGCTAAATTAGGGACGGCTAACAGAGATAGCCCTCGGGTACCTTTGTGCGAAATTCAAAACAAACCAAACCACCTACATTAAAGAATACGACCAACAACACCTAACAGCAACGATAAAGCTTTGGACTTTCAATTACAAGATGTAAACAGAACCCATTGCATGCGACTATTCCAAGATAAAAAATGCTAGTGTTTCATCAGAGAAATGTAGACTATGAATAAAACTTAAGTACCATGATCAGATGCGTTATAACCATATAAGTATGACAGCTGCGTTATAACCGTATAACTTTTTCACATCACAAAAATAGGTTTGGGCAAACACCCTTCCTTTATGTACTTGCGTGCCTGTACTTTCACAAAAGCTCACTTCTAAATGTTATATTATGTATGTCACATTGACAACAATGAAAGCTTGCATTTTGTCACTTTATTATATGTATCATACGGTGTACTTTATTGCATGTCAAGTCCTGTGCTTTCTCAAAATATTATTTTTAGATTTTATGTCTCTTTACTAATTCTAAAAGCTAATATTATTATGTAATTTTATTGCTTGTAAAAAATTATATTATGAACTCTTGCCACAATATGACTTTTATGAGCACAGGATGCTTGCTGGAGTTTTCTCCTCACCAGTGATTCAGCATTAATTCTGTAGGCTTAGCAATCTAAAATTGGGGTCTCAATATCCATGGCGGACAGAACACAGCTAGCACATAGTGTAACTTTGTGTTTAACTACAACCAAGCCAAATCTATTATTGGAGCCCCTCGCTAGTACAGCGGTAAATCTACGGATTTAAACGCTAAAATCAGGGGTTTGATTCCCCTCGGTGGGCTCAGCAGAGAGTCTGATGTGGCTTTGCTATAAGAAAAAAACACAAAAAACATTATTGGAACGATTGTGATTTCAGATGAATGCACAACCATTTATAACTATTAATTACTTCCATTATGTAATACCTTCATTTTGAAATGTCTACCGTTGGGTCAACAGTAAGTTTATGTGTGTCAACTCCCCGCAGATAACCGATAGCCCATTTTGTTTTGCATTAAATTAAACAATCAATCATTTTGGCGTTTTGATACCTTCTAGGTTTTTTTTGACGTGAAAATGTCTACATGAAAATAGCTTTTGTGACATCATATACCCTGAGAGGAGGTTTTTTTATCGTTACATTAACCTTAGTGGATGGTTTGCAAACTTTAGTTCACTTAAAAGTAAATATGAGTTAAAGCTTCTAAAAACAAGCGTCCTGCTGTTGTGCTCAAATACTGTTGTTTTTTTAATTTCGCGCAAAGCTACGCGAAGGCTATCTGCTCTAGCCGTCCCTAATTTAGCAATGTAAAACTAAAGGGAAGGCAGCTAGTCATCACCACCCACCGCCAATTCATGGGCTATTCTTTTTACCAACGAATAATGGGATTGACCATCACATTACAACGCCCCCACGGCTGAAAGGTCGAGAATGTTTGGTGTGACGGGAATGCGAACCCGTGACCCTCAGATTATGAGTCGCACGCCTTAACCCATCTGGCCATGCCAGGCCGCTCAAATACTTTATAATGTTTTATACAACAAAAAATAAGGTAATATTAATGACGCCTTTGTTACCTACATTCAATTTCTATTCAACTTCTCTTCTACGTAAACAATCTATTAAAATTCATAAAGAAATGTTCAACTCTGATAAGAGTATTATTTTATTATATAACAAAATGTTTCAAGAGGAAGGCTAATATCAATTAAGAACAGAAACTATGATTCAGGAGGACATTTAAGTTGATGACTTAAGTATATATGTATTAAAAGGAGAAACATATAAAAGTGTTTTACATATTTTATATGAAGACTGAATAAAAAGAAAGTTTCAATTTCTCAACCTGTTTTAATAAGAATGTCATATATTTATATCCTTGTTAAGAAGTCTTAAATTTTTCCTGGTCTTCACACGTTTGGTTTATGTATACCAACCATTTGAATCCTCTTTTTACCTTTTTCCTCTCGATAAAATATCGCTCACGAATATACAGAAATATAATATTTTACCATGTCAGGTAATGTAAACTTCGTTGCAAAAAAAATTAAAAGTAGATTTTTTTATATGAGTTTGTGTATTATTGTGTGTGTATGTATGCATATATGTTTTTATATTTGTGTGTACAGCTCATAAAACTAAGTTTGATTCTGGCATACAATTCATTCTGCAGTTGGTAATAACTTTTTGATAGATGTTGTAAATAAAATTATAATTTTAATTGCTATAATCTTATTTTACCATATTACTGTGATTTAATTGTAATCTTTATCTTATATTCTACATAATTTATCATCGGTTATGTTTTGAATGTGATGTAAGTAACTGATTAGCTCTTATTACCCAACTATCTAATATATATTTATCAACTATAAACAACGAAAAAAAATTTTTATAACTTCACTTTTTTTTCGTGTTTTAACCTATTTGTGTTTCTTCTTTTTTAAATTGTGAAATTAATTTAACAATAGCTTTAAACATACACTTGTGACTGTTCTTTTAGTAGGAGAAAAATCAAATGTTTTGTCACACTGGCCACACAGAAACATGAACAGAAACTTGGAAAATGTTGTTGGGTGGTTTTTTCGATGTAAAGCTACATCGTAGTCTATCTGCACTCTGTTTACCGCGGGAAATCGAATACAGGATTTTTACTTTGTAAGTCCGTACATTTACCGCTAATCCCCTTGGAACTTTGAGAAGCGGCGTCAATGTTGAATAAAATATGAATAACGGAAAACAAACCTGACAAAATTGAGAAATTAATTTCACAAACCCATATATATATGACTCTTTACATTTGCCAAAGTGGCATGTAAGTGCACGTAAAGACCACTTCCATAAGTTTTACACGTATTACTTTTGTTAATTTATTTCTTAAATTTCGCGTCGCGCAAAGCTATTCAAAGGACTTTCTGCGTTACCCTCCCTAATTTAGAAATGATACACTAGGGTAAAATAAACTTGTCAATCCCCTACCCCCATGGTCAACTTTTGCGTTACTCTTTATCAATGGAAAGTGAGATTGACCATCATTTATAATTCCCTTCTACCATTGAAAGGACAAGTTTTTTCGGTGAGGAAATTTGAACCTGCAACCCACAGATTGCAAGTCAAGCCCCATAAGTACCAGGCCATGTCAAGCTTTACGTCTTACTGAATCATATAATATAAATCTGGAAATACAACTACAGATTTAATATACTACATGGAGCATATTTTTAATCATATGTTATTATTGTGAAAATATCCTTTATATTTCTACTTCAATTTGAGAAATTTCAAGACCTTTGGAGGGTTAGTGGTAAGTTTACGTACTTATAATGATAGATTTTTGGATTCTATTCACAGCGATGAGTAATGTCAAAAGCACAATGTGTGTTCGTTTCCTCTAACGCAAACAAACAAGAGAAATTCAATGTTGTCTAAATCATTAGCGGTATATTTATGCTCTACTTATATGAAGGTGAACAAAAGGTTCATAAGAAACTTGTTACTCAGAAGGCGGGCTTTGTCTCTAGTTTAGCCAATGTACGTCATTATTAATATTACTTAAGCTTCCTGTTAGCTAACGTTTGAAAGGAAAATTAAACTATCCAGGCAACAAATTGCGCATGAACATCGCTTCTTCTTCTTTTCTTTTTTTTCAAACCCTGATACCGTTCCACCAATCAGAAGCAGCGGATAGAATCGTATCCGCATAAAATATGTAACTCGTTCATTCAAGAGTGTTGATTAGGGCCGTCTGCTTCTTCTAACAAGCAGTGAGTGGGGAAGGGTTGAACGCTTTGACTACTACAGACTCATTCTGTGACTAACGGTCTGAGGCGTTATAACTGCTCTCTATTACGTAGTTTTCATTTGCTCTCCGATCCCACTCAATGAAGTAATTTTCACGTATTGTACAATTAATTATGCAGACACTGAGCGGAAAATAAATTCAAATCTAAGCAAATTATAACATAACAGTTTTTAGTTTAACTAAAATATTAATTTTGCAAGCTCGATTGCACGTATAAAACAATGATAGGGAAAGCAGCCGTTAATTTTATTTAAACACTTTATGGTTGTTATGTACTCTTCTCTGCAGCATTATTAAAATAATGCAAATATGAAAGATTCAGCTGCTAAAGCAACCATTCAAATCCTTAAGTCTTCACCAATTTTAAAATACACTTTATAATAATTCTTACCTTATTTTAAAAAGACAGACTGACAGAGATGTGGTCTTTTGCTTGGTAGGTAAGTTAATCTTCAACTCAGATTAACCTTTAAATAAGGATAAGAATTTCTACAAACAAAGGCTGATAAAACGTTCTAAAATGGACGCGACCGACAAGACCAAGCTCAGAAAAATTTACATCCTGCGCATAAAAAAAGAAAGAAATCGATATCGATTGAAAGTTAAGTACTTAGGGGACGAGTGTTTTTTAGCAAATCATTTTTGATGGTTGAGACACCAGAAATTCTTACCTGTTAGTCAGAATTCATTATGTTTGCATTTCTGAATCTTGTTAATGTTAATTAATATTATTATAAATTGTAGAAGAAACTTCGAAAACTGTGTTACAAAACAACAGGTCTTCGCCACCGCCTGAAACTTGAAGCAAGCAAATAACATTTTTTAGACAATTGTAATAAATACTTTAATTTTGCTTTTGATAATATATGTGAAACTTTGTACCATTCATCACTAATCTGAAACGAATAGTAAAATGTATTTGTAATGTGTTATTGCACAAAATTATCTTATATATTGTGTTATATATATATATATATATATATATATGAGTAATTTATAACTCCTCACTAGAGGGCGATAAGATAGGGGTTGAAGAAGTATTTCAATTATTTTAGCAATTTATATAAACATATATTAAAATAGTTTCTTAGTGTTTTAATAAACAATATAAATTAGGAAATATGTAATCTGCTATTACGCGTACCTTTTGTTTTATACAAACATTTTAGTAGAATATTTCATCATTGGTATTCTAATCGGTGAGTAAAAGCATTGCACTTTTTACTGAAAGTTTCAGGATTAGTCCAGTAATATTAATATTTCCGATTTTCAGTTAAATTTCCAGGTCTATCAATGAAATATCATTGCATCATGTAGTTGTGGGTAAAAGATTAAAATTATTTTATTATTGTAGTGCTCAGTTTGTAACAAGATAAAATTCACAAGTGTATAAAGTTAGAAAAGTGTTTAATAAGAGTCAAACAGTGAGAGTGTGACTGAAACCGTGCATATGTTTTATCATTTGTCGCTTTATTTTTAGATTGGGGAATTTTTTTAAACATGTGCACAGTATTATTAGTTATGATATTAATATACTGCTAAGTGCTGTCCAAAAAGAAGGGCAAAATGCAGTCAATATTATATATATGTTTCTTCATATCTTCTATATTACCTGCTATTTTATTTTTGAGTCTGTGGGTTTACAAGTAGTTGGATTATTTATTACTGGGTAGCTATTTATAGTTGGCTACAGATAGTAAAAGTGTAATTAGGTTTAAGTGCCCATCCTGGCCCTCTAAGTCTAATAGTTTCAAATTTGTTCATCTCTTGTTGCATGGACTGTAGATTATTGGACTGTCTTCACTTACTTAATGCCAGTACATACTTCTGCACTGTTCATGACTTTATAGGGTTTTTGTTTTATTTATATTTGTTTCTGTATGTTTTGTCTTTGTACACTGTTTATTTTTTTAAGATTTGATACCTATATTTACATATTGATATATCGCTGCTTTTCCATTTTTTACTTCTTAGGCATTACAGACTTTAGTATAAATTTTTATAATTTAACACAATGCTTACTGTGGAAAGATATAAACTGTAGTAAATGAAAGGTTTTAATAATGAATTTAGTAAACTTAGGTACACATTCTTCTATGATGGACAGGAAAGCATGAAAACTATTAATACCAGTTTGCTACCTGTCACCTTATTAACTCGCATATTTAATTACTGTTGCAGGAACTTGTGTGTAATTTTACTGTTCAATTATTATGTCTTTAAAGTCCAGTTTTTCTAGCTATTAACTAAAATGTAGAATTGCTATGTCATATGTCAGTTTTTCAGATTTTGATATTGTGCATATGCATTGGTTATGTTTCTGCTTAGCAGACTGACACTGAAACTAAACTGTTCAGTTTCTTTCTTAAAAGTAATTTTTATGGTTTTATTTAATTTTGATTATTATCTGTACTTTTTATTTGTAGATGAATTGTAAATAATTCGTATTTTAAAGTTAACACGTTTTGAAGGATTGCATAAATTAATGAACATTAGTTATAGAATATAATTGTGATAGTGTAACATGATTTACATTTTCAAATATTATAAAATAAACATTTTTTAGTTAAAATATAAGCATAGGTTTAGAAGTGTTAAAATAGATTAGTCTATTAATTATTTCTGTTTTTATATTACAGAATTTAGAAATTGTTATTTATTAAGGTGTTTTGTACTGATAATGTAGTGGAAAATCTTTAAAAATTGTAATAAGAAATGTTTTACAAGGCCATTAACAAAATTTAAAATTTTCTTGGATAGTTAACATGGCTTCTATAAGGGTGAATCTTGCATTACTAATCTTTTGACCTTTTTTGAAGAGGTTACTATATATGTAAATAAGGGTAAGGAAGAAAATTTGGAGTATCTGGATTTTTCAAAAAGCAAGAAATAGAATGCTTCTTAAAAGGCTTGTTCAAGATCTCTCTATGGGGATAAGTTGATTCATTGCATAGAAAAGTGACTGGATGGAAGAATAGAGGTTTGTGATAAATGGAATTCAATTAAACTGTATTAATGTTATAAGTGGGGTACCTGAGGGCTTAATGTTAAACATTTGTTTTTTTGACTTTAAGTTTCTGATGATGCTAAACTCTTGGTTGTTGCTAGCTGTAAGGAGGGTACTACTAGTTTACAAAAAGAATTAGATTATTTGGTGAGCTGGGTGAATAAATGGCAGATCATTTTAAATTATAGCACATATAAGGAAATACATGTGGGTTATCATAATTTGAAGTATAAATATAATTTTATTGGGAATAACTTTAACAGTTTTATAGATTATAAGGTTTTTGATATTTTAGATGATCAGTCTCTTAAGCCTCCTTATTAGTGTACTGTTGCTAATGGTAAAACAAATATGATTTTAGGTTGTACCTACAGAAATGTTTATTAAAAATGAAAAAACAAAAGTTATAATTTCATTGAATTGGTCAGTCACTGAGTATCGTGTTCAATCTTGAGCTTCTTACCTGAGTAAGAACAGTATTATAAATTGTTGGAAATGGTTTAGAGGAGGGTTACTAGGATGATACTTAGGATTGATAAATGTATTGTGTAAAGACAGGTTAAGATCTTTGAAAATGTATCTCTTTAAAAAAAAAAAAAAAAAAGGAGAGTTAGAAGGGAACTGACAGAACTGTCTAACATGAGAAAAATAGGTAGGGGGCACAACTGTATATTTTAGCAGGTAAGAGGCATATTTGACTAATAGTTTTATTAGGGTAGTTGATTTTTGGAATGGTTTTCCTTTAGATGTGAGAGATATGGTAAATGTAAAATTTGATAAATATATAAATGATAAGGACTGAGTTTGATGGAGGTGTTTTTGTGTGTGCGCGTGCCTGCGTGTGTATATATTAGTTTATTATAACCTAGGAACAAGTTGAAACAAAAATAAATTTAAAAAATAGTTAACAAAAGATGCTGCACTAATTGTAAAGATCCCAGGGTACAAGCTTATAATGTGAGATATAAAATGTACCCTAGGTTTTGGAGGTAACACATTGCAGTGGGGATACACCATCTATCAGTTGTAATCTCCATTCACTAGTATCACACAAGAAATAAAATAAAGAGTAGCAATAGGTATAGAAATAGAAATTAGGAGAGGTATATGTGGGTGCTCAAGCCCACAATTTCCCACATCTATATCACCCTTCAAGGCCTGCAGACAGCTATGGGAAGATGGCTGCTCTTCAAAGTAAGAAGAAAAATAAGATGCTACCATTTAGCATCTTAAAAACTTACCTCTTGAAGTTAGCATTCTAGCACTCCTCTTCATACCAGTATAATTTGTTTACTGGGCTACCAATTAGTGCCTTTCTACCATAATGGGACTGGAATGCTAACTTCAAGATGTAAGTTTTAATTTACTTACCCCCAAATGGTAGAACCTTATTTTTCATATTCTTATTTTTATTACTGGTAAATGGAGGTTAAGACTGATAAATGGTGTATTCCCACTGCAATGTGGGTCCTCCTTTTTCAGTCACCTCCAAAACCTAGGGTATATTTTATATCCCACATTGTAGCTTGTATCCTGGGATCTCTTTAATTTATGCAGCATCTTTTCGTTTATTATTTTATTTTATAATTTATTTTTGTTTCAGCTTGTTTTTAGGTTATAACAAACTAATGTAATTAGCCAAAGGTTTGGATTTGCTGATTTTAACACAGTTTTTCCTTTTGATTTTTACTTAACTTTATCAGCATTAAGTTTTCTCATATATAATGTACTTTCTTAAATCAACCATAGTGACATGGGGCCATAAACATTACAAATATATTGTATTTCTAAAAGTGATATTTATGTTACATGTGGTTAGATATTGGTGCAATATAAACAATATGTACTACTTTCCTTAACCTTTGTCTCTTTCCAAGAGTGATGGGTAAAACTTGAAACAGTTGCATGTAAGATTGTTAAATTGTAATATACAAAATGAAATTTCACATAAAACATTTTTTTATAATGCACGTTAACTAAAATACAAACTTACTATAAACTTCTTCCAAGCATATTTAATTGAAGATGCATAACATGATTATAATATGACCGAAGGCCATTTAATCTACAAAGCTCCTCTTTTAGTCACCTAAAGTATAAGGATGATTGTCTTGTCTACCTACCAAAATAACTAAAAGCATTAAACCCAAACACAAAGGAAAAAAAAAGCTTATCACATCAATGAGACTAGCTTGCTGGTTTTCTGCTACTTCTGAGTGGTGATTATTAATTGAAGTAAAAATATACAATAATACTTTTACAACTATTAAAAATGCTTTATGTACTTTCAAAGAAATTTATTAACAATTTAGTTATGTGACATATTTGCGTAGAAGCTCTCTTAATCACTAGTTAGTTTTACCTTTGTTAAATGTTATTATTTTCTGTTAGATGTGATATAATTCTCAGTGCTAGTCTGTCAACTATTAGACTTCAGCTCTTTTGTAAAAAAAGTTGTAGTTGTACTTTATTTGAATTATCACTGGTGAGTATCTTTAGTAAAAAAAAAAAAACAACAAAATATTAATTATATGTCATTTTTATGTTTAAAATGGCTGGTAGGAGAAAACTTGGTGCATTTTACCTTTATAATACCAGAAATAATACTGCTCTAACAAAAGTTGAAATGAAAGTATTCTGAAAACTAAAAGCTTTTATTATGCACATGTTGAATTTATTGCATATGCAATGCATATAGTTATTATCTACAATATGCAAGACTGACTTTTCATTATGTAAAAACTACCTCTCTGTAATCAGTATGGCTCATATATTTTCAACCTAAGGCTAAGTTTTCAATTTTATAAATGGGCCATAATTCTTAAACTTGGAAACTTTTCAAACATTACAAGGTGTTTCAAAAATATATTTTAATTTTGTTGATGACTGAGAAATTGTTGGGATAAATCTAGTTCTACTTTTATAGTAATTGAAGCTGTTACAGGGAATATATTTCAGCTAGATGATATAAGCTTTGAAGTAAAGTGTACCAAAACTACTAAAGATTTGAAAATGATTAGAGCTGAATAAGCTATATATATATATTTGTTTGATTGTTAAGTAATTAAATTTAGCCCTGTTTGAAATCTGAGCTCGGTAAACTTGTAAGTCAAGTATTTCTCATAAGTGTTTTTTTCTTTTTATCAGAAGTAATATTTTCAGGGAAAAAAATATGAAAAATTGGAATGAGGTTAGAAGTATTATATTATGAAAAGATGGATTAGGCTCCAGTTAGAACAGTTTTGTTTTTCTGAAATAAGTTTTCATCATCAGTTGTGAAAGCTAGCACTTTATAGGAATTTTAGAGAACAATCTAATGGTTCCCTTAAAATTAAAAAGTGATTTTAAATATTCTCTTTTTTTCAAAGGTAAATGTGCAAGGACAGCTTTTTAGAACCAAATTTTTTTTTGTTGTTTAAGGTAGTTTACATTACATTAAAATTCACTTTTATGTGATGGTGCTTATCAGGAAGGTATTAATTTGGTTGTTAAACTGTGTTGGAAAAATAAACCTTATTTCTTAATAACTGAAGACGATATATAATAGTAGCATAATATTCTCAGATTAACATAAAATTTAAGGACAACAAAGGACCTATTGATTCATCTATAATGTCCCATCCTCTTAAACAAAAACAAAAAAATACTCAAAGCCAGTCCTTATCATTCACATATTTATCAAGACTTCCCTTATTTAGGTGCATCCACCACATCTGAAGGCTACCAATTTGAAGACCAGCCACCCTGTTATGGGAATGAAATTGTCCTAGCTGGAGGTTATTCCAACCCTACCAAAATTTATACATGTTTCCCTTTGTTCTACCAATCTCATCATTCAGAATGAAAAAGAATTATGGATCAAAACTATAATTTTTCTTAACAGTCTTGAATACCTCATTCAGACCCCAATCTAACCAGAACCTTATAATACATAAAACTAATAATGCTATTTCAATTAAGTTATACTTTAAATTATGATAACCCACATGTATTTCCTTACAGGTGTTATAATTAAAAATGATCTGCCATTTATTCACCCAGCTCACCAAGTAATCATACCTCTTGTAAACTAGTAGCACCCCCCTTACAGCTAGCAACAATCAATATCTTAATGTCATCAGAAAATTTAAGTAATTTATTGACCATTTCTTCATATATGTCATTGATGTAAATCAAAAAGAGCAAAGGTTTTAAGACTATGCTCTGGGGTACCAGAATATACGTTCATCTGGTTTGACTAAACTCCATTTATAACAAACTTCTGCTTTTTTTCCATCTAGCCAATTTTCTATCTAGTGAACCAACTTATCCCCCATAACTTTAGAAATATTTGTTTTAACAAGTATCTTAAGAGTTATTTATTTTCAAATGCTTTTTGAATATCAATTTACATCATCATAAGTAGTAATCTCTTCAAGGAATTTCAAAATATTAGTAAAGCAATATCTCTCCTAGTGAACCATTTTAACTATCCATCCATGCTAGCTTTACAAAGTATACTTAATGAAACTTTCAAAAATATTTTCCTACTGCTTATGTAAGACTATTTAGGCTTATAAATACTAGCATAATTTTAATTATTTGCCTTAAAAAGGGAAGTAACACCAACCAACTTCCAATCTTCTGTTTCCTGTATTGTCTTCAAAGGCTTGCAAAAAATAGTAACAAGTGGTTTACATATCTGATTTTTATCCTCCTTCAAAACTTGTGGAAACATTATCTGCTCCACAAACCTTACCATTCTTATAGATCACAGTTTTTTCATAACAAGATAAAAATTAATGTATTTTGTTTTCATTTTGCAACTGTTCAGAATGAGATTCATTGCTTAAATTGTTATTAATAAAAGTTGAATGAAATGTACAATTTAACAACCCAGCCATCCAATAATTATCAGAAATTAGTCATCCTTTGTTATCTATCAGAGGTCTTATTCCAACCTTAATGTTTTGCTTGCCTTTAATCTATATAATAATCTATACTATTGTTACATTTTCAACTCTTTTGATCCTCTGTAATTGCACAAATCTCTATTCACTGCAGTCAGTTTAAATTTCTTATTTACAATGCTTTTCTGTAATTTTATTCCTTATATCATTTGTGAGCCAATTATGAAGGAACATCTCTGTTTTGAATGCTGAAAAACATATTTTAAACATTTTTTTAAGAATTAATTATTATCTCTAATTATTCCTCATCTCATTATGTAATAAAACATCAAGCATAATTGAGCAATAATCACTTTCATTTGGGTGTTTCCAAACCTCATCCTTCTTAATGTTTCTCTATTGGAAGTTAACAATAGAATTTGCCCTGATTTACCTCATAGTAACATGTGAGAACAGCAGATATAGTAGGATCAGTCAAACACTGTATTTCATAGCAATGCCTGCATTTTCTTTTCCTTTAGCTGTGTTTTACACAAAAGAAAGAAACTGAACACAGGATTGCAAACAATCACAATCTGTTAACATTTTTTAATCTACTTAAATGATGATTGGAGCATAGTAAACATTAATTACAAACAAATTAAGGGGCTGTGGACTACAGAAAATCTTTCAAGTTGTTTTATTGGCTTAATGTTTTGGCTTTATGCCTTTATCACGAGTGTAAATTTCTGTAATAAACTGTTATTTCTTAAATTAAGAATGTTGTATTCTAAGAATTAAACTATGCTCGAGGGTGTATATTTAAAGTGACCATTCTTATTATTACAAAATCTGTTGTCACTTAAGTAAATAATATAAATGTTATTGTTGTATAAAATATAATACCTTATATAGTAAAATAAAAGCCTAAACAAGGAATTCTAATAAAATCAGAGTAAAAATTTAGCCAAATTTATGAAAGGGGCCATCAGTTATATTTCTTCATTAATGGTTCATATTTTTCTGTAAAAGTGATTCCTTTATTTTCTAAGCTGAAAAATCACCAGATTTTGTGAGAAGTTTAAGTACTGTTGGGCAATCTATCTTTGGTATACCCTGATTTAAGGCATAGTGTTTAGCCACTGCACTTTTGTTTCACTTCTCCTTTGTTTATGTTCCAAAAGTGTCCATTGAAGGGCCTTGTTTTTCAAATATAGTTGGCTTTACATTCTATTCATTGTGATTTGTTATATGATATATTTAAAACTTGTATAATATTAAAATGTGATTTATTCTCTATGGTCTGATGTCAAGTTTTTTTTTATATCTTGATAGTTAAGTAGTTTAATTAAATTTTGAATGTTAAGTCACTAAAACTGCATGACATGCACAGTTTTACCTGTCTTCATGCTAAGGTTTAATTGCACATGCATCTGCTGAACATGCAGTCAATCATGTAGGCACATTCATGTTATTGCTGCATTTCTTGGTTAGATTTGCTTATTCAGAATATTGGATCCATAATGATGCATACTAATATCTTTTCCCTTCTTGTACCAACCAGGAACTCTATCTCTTGCCATTGTATACTGATAGGCATGTATCAAGACCCAGCTACCTCTGCTAGAGCTCAGCTGACCACCACACATTGCAAGTTAAACTGTATGCTCTACCTTTCCAAATTAGTGGCTAAGCTTCATTTGGATTTGAGCTGTGTTAGCTTTTTGAAATGGAAACCTCAGGAGCTACAGCTGAGTACTGGTAATACATATACTACACAGTTATATGAGATTGATTTATTTGCCTATCTTGCTGCATGGCAAGATGTGAGTCATTTTGGCACTGGTTGTAGAACAAACATCATAGGAGAAACAGAGAATCCCTGCATATTTGCTTTGTACCTGTGCTGCAACGCCAGGATGTGTCACTGACTTTATTGTCTTTGGTTTAACTTGAGTACAGTGTGGGGTACCCATTTATACAGAAGAGATAACCATGGCAGCTTAGTTCTGTGGGATTTTGTTTTGCTTTTATCAGTTTGTTTGACTTTACTACTTTGAACCTTATCATAACATACATTGCCTCAGTAAAGATGAGTATGTTTTTCACTTCCAGTTGTTGGTGCTACATTTTTTTTTTACTTGATAATCTCTAAATGATTTTATCTATAAAAATGTCTTCACAATCTGTAAAGGATATTGATGGATATGTTTTTCATGAAGCTTTTATAACTCATCCATATAAGAATCCAAGTTCTCTTAGGGACTTTGCCTATGAACTGTGAACTAAGTGAACAGCCTGGCTTTCCACTGAGTCAAAGTATTAGAGCTTCTAGGCAGTGATCACAGCTACACTTTGTTCAGTGTTTATGATGTTGATAGCTGAACTGTCCAAGTGTAAAGTAAGATGTTGTATCACTTACACTAGGATCAATTGTTTTCAGGCATTGACCTGTATGAGAGGCTTGATGAAGTGGTTAAAGCCATCCTTTGCAATTCCAATAAGATACATTATCTTCATTTAGTATATGCATAATTTTTGTTTGTTACTAGCCTTGAGGCTCCTACTAAACATCACATTTACATGTTGCATAGCTGCATTGTAGCAAGCAAATAATCATGCAACAACCCTTCACCAATAGGAGTGTAGCAAACCTTCTAGTACAGCTGATTTCCTCTGTACTGTAGAGCACAATCATTACTTCTCAATTTGACACAGTAGGGTTAAGACATGTTCAAATCTTGCTCAGTTTTACTTCACTTTAAGTTTAATATTTTTTCATGTTTTCTATCCAACAATTTTTTTCTTTTTATAGTTATTAAATAACTATAGTTTGTTCATCTTAAACTTCACTCCAGTTGAATGTGCAGTGTGAATTTAATTTCACTACTGTTGACAGCAATTTAACCTGCTAAGGCTTCAGGCCCTGTGGTTTAGACTGAGGAGGTCTAGGATTTTAGACTGGAGTTATAGTTCATCATGTAGCTGTCTGTGTCTTCCAAGCCCACACTTGACATTTCTTTGTATGGTGAATTTGAGCAAATTGAAGAAAATTTGGATAAACGTTTTCTGCTTCCTTATTGTCTTTGTGGAATTCCAATTTGTGATTATAGATGTTTCCAGACCATCCTTTGCTTTCCTGAATGTGGTGCCACAGGTGTGTTACCCATTTTATTTGTATCCCCTATTTCATATTATTCCTCTACTTTCCTCCTACATTTGACCTATTCCTTGGAATATATATTTTCCTTCCTTTTTTAGATGTTGTTATCTATGCTTACCAATTTTTGGTACAGTTGCATTCGAGTGGTGACATGCCTGATTCTCCTCTGGCTTCTGATATCTATATTTTGGTATATCAATGTTCCAGTTTTCCATATTTAGACTCGCACCCTTTATTTCATATATGAGATTTGATCTTTATTATTATTATGAGGTTTTTCTTTGCCCAACTATCCTGCTTCCACTTTACTTTTTCCCTTATGTTTCTCATGTTGCTCTGTTTATCTTTCTCAGTCTTTTCTCTTCAAACGTGGTTCCTCAGGTGTTGGGATGTTCTTGGTAGACATGTTATCAAAGGAGTGTTTACCCTCATCCTATTTACAAGACCTTCTGTAGGTGCCATCATTACAGTAGTCAATTTTGGAGAATGTCGAAATCATTGGCATCAAGGATAGAGGCTGTTTACCAATTCCCCTCCATTTATGCTTGGATTTCTCACCTGTCACTGAATTTCACACCACCAATGGTATCAGTGTATGTTCTGTGGGTTCTGCCACATTAAGAATATGTTTGAATAGATTTGTGTGCCTCTGTTACAATTTTAATTTTGTTTCTTAGGTGCTTTAGGTTTTAACATAAGGTATATCCCTTAATTTCCTTCACCATCTTTTTTCATCCTCTATTAATGTCTAGTGTCCAGTTCTATATCTTCCACATCTAAACCTTGGAAACAGATTTTTCTTATTCATGTTTCTCTTACAAGTTGGGAGCAGTTATGAAATTACAGGTTAGTGTTCTTCAGTCAAGATAGCTGTGCATGTCAATCTTTTGAGGTTGCCTGTTCTCGACTGCAATTTGAATATTTTCTTGTCTTTAATAAGCTGCAAGTGGTTATGATTAATTTCAACAGTTGTATCTTGTATTAATCAATTAAAATACACCAGTTCATGTTCAGTATATTTTTGGACATTGAAACTTCTATTCTGGGTTTATTTGCATAGTATATGCATCTTGGCACGTCATGTTCAAGGTGCTTTGATTCTTTTTGCAGATTGAACATCTCACACAGACAAAGTTCTTTGCATAGAGTTGTCCCTTGATTCCATAAAGTTATTATGGTTGTGCAGCTAGTGTATTATTTCTGTTCTGGAGGCATTTGCCACTCAGTGTGACCCATCCAAACAATCTCTTTTTGATCCCCAGAGCTACATTCAGTGGCTTTGTTGGTGGATGCTTTCAGTCAGGATCAATTCTTCTTTACCTATATGCTTTCTTCCCTAAGTTTTATCTCTTATCCAATCTGCTCCATGTTCTGTTCCTCTAATTACACTTTTCTGGCCAGTTCTGTCTTGGTTTCCAATCCTTACCCTCCTTCAACCTGCATCTTTATTACCATTTTCCCTTTACAAATCCTGCCTCCATCAAATTCAGTTGTTTGTGTATCATCTAACAGCCACCATATTCTGACTTCAGTTTTGACTTTCATTTTCTCCCTCACAAAGCAGTATTGATCTGCACCTTCCAACCTCTCCTATTCAATATATTCCTTCCTAAATTTGTATGAGAGAAAATGGAGTGTTTTTCCCATTAGTCTCTGCATCGTAGCTACTTTCCTTCCTATCATAATATTCCTTCTCTCTGAATGTTTTGCCTGTCTACCATTTCTGGATATTATGCAGCCCTGTCAAATACCTTTTAATTTCTTATGTCCCCCATTTGAACTATTGGGAAACTGTTCCCTCTGCCATTTATCATTTAAGATGTATTTCCTACTCTTTTTTTTTTTTTTTTTTATGTGTGATAATCATAAGGAAATTAATTTGCTTTAATTCAATCTCTTTCTTATATTATTAGTTACTAGTTAATTGTAGTCACTTTTATTTTTGCAGTCAATTTTGATGAACCTTTCTGTGACAATGAATTCTGAAGTTAGTGTTACCACTTCAGGAGCTACACCAGAGACCAACACTTTTTTCTTCTCAGGTTTCAGGTGTGGGTAACCCAACAGTAGATTTATCTGCTTTTATACATATGGAAATCAAACATTGCATGTGATAACCTTTGTCCTTGGATGTTGCCTAGGCTCCTCCTGAACCAGCTGAGCCTGTGCAGGCTGATGAGAACTTTGATCATCTTTTTCCACTTTTAGAGTTTCCTTTTCCTTCCCATTCTCAATCTGTAGTGTCTCTTAGACCTAATATAACCTTTTTGGATTTAGTGTCTCAGGTTTATAACATTTTATTCCTTTCCCTTATTTCTTATTCATCTTTCCTTATTGCATGAACAATCGTCTCAGCTGTTTTTGGTTATTCCTTCTTCTCCTGATCCCCTCGGTGTGGATTTCTGTACTTGGTGAGGGGACCTCCCAGGGAAGGTTCTGTTCTGTCTGGTTACCTTCTCTGGGATCTAAACATCCACCCACGTATTTGCTGTGCGTGGCGACCCGTGAAGGGGAGGAGAGGATCCTGGTGGTTGAGGGGTCCAACCCCAACACACCACTTTGGCCTCGAATTTCTGTAGACGGGCAGCTTTTGGGTGGCCCCTCTTGGGTCAATCGGCTGGTCCACTTGGGCTAGAGTCAACCAAATACCAGTGTTGGAAGTTCTCAACGGGTGTTGTGGACATTGTACCTGATGCTGGTGTTTGGGTATAGTGCTCACGAAACCCTGGCGTTGCTGCATTGTCCTTGCATGACTTTGTAGTGCGTCCCCTTGTAGGGCTCCATGGTGGGTGGGGTCAGTGGGTACCGAAATTTTTCATTTTTCCTATGGATCCTCCAAAAAATTTAAATACAATTGTGAAAAAACAGTCAATGGGTAAGCGACCATGTCTTGAAGACTCTGAACAGCAATCTTCAACATCAGTAACACACGTACCTCATTTTCTTATATTACATTCTCTTTCGGAAAAACCTTTAGGGCAAATGTCCCCTTTCTTTATTCAGAAGGGACTAGAGGGAGTTGCTGGCTCTCCAAAGTCAGTAAAGAAGCTTCAATCTGGTGACATATTGGTTGAAACATCCACATCCCAACACAGTGAACTCCTCTTGAATTCAAAGGCAATTGGGGATATACCTATTGAGGTTACACCTCATGCTACTTTGAATTCTTCACGAGGAGTTATTGTTGAAAGGGATTTGAAGAACGTTCCCGAGTCAGAGATTCTCGCTGGTCTCTCCACTCAAGGAGTTTCTGCAGTGAGGCACATCTCCACTCGCAAAGATGGAGTTACACTGCCAACAAATACCCTCGTTTTAACATTTACTTCACCATCATCACGTGCACCTGCCACCATGAAGGCAGGTTATCTCATTTGCAGGGTTCGGCCATACATTCCAAACCCTCTTTGATGTTTCCAATGTCAAAGATTTGGCCACTCAAAGACATCTTGTCGTGGTTCCCTGACATGTGCTCGTTGTGGAGGCAAGGACCACGATGCTTATGATTGTGACATGAACCCACATTGCGTCAACTGCAATGGTTCTCACCCCTCTTACTTTCATTCTTGCCCAAAATGGTTGGAGGAAAAAGAGGTACAGCGTTTGAAAACGATACATAACATTAATTATCCTGAGGCTCGGAAATTGCTGTCCACCACTCCATCTCGGACATATGCTGCTGCACTTCATTCCACAACTACAGTGGGAGTGCAGACAGATTTCTCTGTGTCTCCAAGAGAATCGTTTTCAAAACAAATGAAAAGCCTTTTGACCTCTGTGGTTAAAAAGGTTCATGAATCGACTTCCACACCCATCTCTGTTCCTCCCATACCTTCCAACAAACCTCAAGATCCATGTCCTTCAGTTTCAAATACAGGCATTTCTTCTGCTACATCTTTTTCTCCCACCACAAGAGACAAAACAATTATTCGTTCGCGTCCTCATTCACTGAATTTCCCTTCCAATAACAAAAACCTGTCCACTCGACCCAGGGCAGAATCCATGGAGGTTGATAGACCTCCTCCGACTAAAGACAGTAAAGAAAAAAGATGTGGTCGTAAACCGAAGGGTTCCCCAGCCACTTCACCTACCCGTTCTTAAAAATGGCCACCTTGATACAATGGAACTGTCGAGGTTTACGTTCTAATTTGGATGATATCAAAACGCTGATTGCTTCCTACCATCCTGTTTGTTTTTCTTTACAAGAAACATTTCTCAAATCTGCTGATACAGTCTCCATTCGGCAGTTTTCTCTGTACAGAAATGACAGGTTGTGTGATGGTCGAGTACATGGAGGGGTGGCACTGTTGGTTGATCAGCATGTGCCCACCCTGTCTTTGTCACTCAACACACCCTTGGAGGTCGTAGCCATCCGTGTTTCCTTGGGTCATACCATCACTGTTTGTTCTCTCTACATGTCGCCTGGAGAAACTATGATCAATCAGACCTTAATGCTCTGACTGAACAATTGCTGTATTCCTTTTTAGTTCTGGGGGACTTTAATGGACATCATCCCCTCTGGGGAAGTGCTGTTATTGATGGGAGGGGTCTATCTGTAAAGCAGATGCTCTCTGATCACAATCTTTCTCTTTTCAATACTGGTTCTTCCACTTACTTTCATGCACCTAGTCAGTCCTTTACCACTATTGATCTCTCAGTTTGCTCCCCTTCATTATTCTCCCATTTTTCATGGAGGGTTGACAGTAATCCACTAGGCAGTAATCATTTTCCAATCCTTTTGAGAGAGACTGGCCGTGGTCGATGCCACCCTACCCGTGTGCCCCGGTGGTAGCAGACTGGTCCATTTTCACTGCTCTCGCAGAACTTGATCCTGCCATCGTAAATCAGCCATCAATAGACGACTGTGTAGCAGCGGTAACTGACTGTATTATACAAGCAGCTGCTCAGTGTATTCCTAAAATCTCGACACGTTTTCCACGATATCCTCGTCCGTGGTGGAATCCTGCTTGCCACTTAGCACGGAAGGCTCAAAAACGGGCCTGGGATACTTTTCGTAGATATCCCACACTTTCAAACCGTGTTGCTTTCCAACGGGCCCGTGCACATGCTAGGTGGGTAAGACGTCAAAGCCAGAAGGAATCTTGGATTAAGTTCACAACTAGCATATCTTCTACCACCAGTTCCAAGATCATATGGGACAGGATTTGAAAGGTTAATGGGCACTACAATTCTGTCCCCCTCGATCTTACTCTCTGATGGTCAGGAGGTGACTGATGTCCGGAGCATCGCTGACACTCTAGGTGAAAGCTTTTGCCAGGTATCTAGCACTTCTGCTTGTTCCTCCACCTTCCTGGCCATCAAGACTCAGGCAGAGCAATCACCTCTTTCCTTTAGAACTGACTGTTTCTTTGACTATAATTGTCCCTTTACCCTGGTGGAACTGAAAATGGCCTTTCATCGGTCTGCCAGTACGTCTATTGGACCTGATGATATTCATTATAACATGCTGCACCATCTATCTCCTGCTTCTCTTGATGTCCTTCTGATTGTCTTCAACCGGATCTGGCAGGAGAATGTTTTTCCTGATGCCTGGCACGAGGCTATTATTTTACCTTTCTCTAAGCCAGGGAAAGATCCCAAGATTCCTTCAAACTACCGTCCAATTGCTTTGACGAGCTGTCTCTGAAATACCTTAGAAAGGATGGTTAATGCTCGTCTTGTTTGGTTCCTTGAATCAAACAACCTCCTCTCGTCCACCTAGTGTGGGTTCTGTCGACAGCACTCCACCACAGACCACCTAATTCGTCTTGAAATATCTATCAGAGAAGCCTTTCTCAACCGCCAACATCTTGTATCAATATTCTTTGACATAGAGAAGGCTTGCGACACAACATGAAGGTATGGCGTTTTGTGAGACCTCCATACATATGGGTTACGTGGCCATCTACCCATGTTTATTAAAAAATTTTTAATAGATAGGAGATTCCAAGTTCGTGTGGGTTCGACACTTTCCCGTTCTTTTGTACAGGAACTTGGAGTCCCTCAAGGCTGTGTATTGAGTGTCACACTTTTCAGTGTAAAGATAAATGCCATCACTGAATAACTCCCTCTCACTGTTGCGAATGGGCTGTATGTCGACGACTTTCACATCTCATGTCAGTCGTCAAACACGAGATATATTGAGCGGCAACTACAAACTGCCCTCAATCAAGTACGGAAGTGGACTCTGGGGAACGGCTTTAATTTCTCTCTCTCTAAATTCGTATGCATGCACTTTTGCCGTCAACAGGGTATTCACCCTGATCCTGAACTTCATATCGGTGAAGTTTTGCTGCCAGTGGTCCTGGAGACCAAGTTCTTGGGGCTTATCTTTGATCGTAAACTGACCTTTATACCACACTTAAAGCAGCTTCGGGTCAAATGCACAAGAGCACTAAACATCCTCCGTGTCCTCTCTTCTACCAATTGGGGGTCAGATCGCTGTTCAATGTTAAAGGTATATCGTGCTCTTATTCGATCGAAACTCGACTATGGATCAATGGTCTATGGCTCTGCCAGACCCTTGGCCTTAAAGATGCTGGACCCCATTCATTACCAAGGACTTCGACTCTGCACTGGGGCTTTCCGTACCTCTCCAGTTCAAAGTATATACAATGAATCTCATGAACCTTCTCTACACCTTTGCAACTATCTTTACAATATACTTCGAAACTTCGTTCCTTACCAAAATATCCCACCTGGGAATGTGTTTTCCTTCCTTGGTGGGCAGTACTTTTTCAGAACAGACAATCTGTCATTGCTCCGTTTGGCCTTCGCATCCGGGTGCAATTGGATGAATTGGGTCTGTCCTTGGATAACATTGCAGATTCCACAGGTCGGCCCATCCCACCATGGCTTATTACAGCCTCCAAATGTGACTTTTCTTTCAGTCACCTAAAAAAGGCAGATACTCCAGATTGGAAGTACCATCTTTTATTCAATGAATATCTTTCAAACAATCATTCAGTTCCCATTTATACAGATGGTTCCAAATCAGGTAATTCAATGGGCTCTGCTGTGGTTCAGTAGTTGTGTGCAGAATCCCCTCTACAGCTTCTGTGTTCACTGCTGAACTGTATGCCATACCTCTTGCCCTGGATCATATTGCAGCTGAGCAGTACTCCAACTGCACTATTTATACTGATTCGCTTAGTTCTATACTTGCCTTGGAATCGCTACATGTTGGCTCACATCCTATTCTCGCTGATATTCAAAACCGACTGGCCCATTTCTCATTAACAGCTACTTCAATCCAGTTTTCTTGGATACCAGGCCATGTTGGTATTTGCAGGAACGAGCTTGCAGACACGGCAGCTAAATCTGTCTGCTCCAGCACCATCACCCCTATGCCTATTTTGTACATGGACTATGGTCTTGTCTTCAAGGCTCGGCTCCGTGCCAGCTGGCAGTCCACTTGGAGTGAGCAACACGACAACAAACTTTTTCAAATCAAACCCTATATTGGACTTTGGCCATCTAGCTTCCGTAAAGTTCAGAAGGAAGAAGTTGTTCTCACTAAGCTACGCATTGGTCACAGTTTTTTAACTCCTCATTTTCTTTTATCTGGAACTGATGCACCAATGTGTAGTTTGTGTAACACTCAAATCACTATCAGCCACGTTTTACTTTTTTGCCATCATTACAATTCTCAACGATGGCAATATTTTAAACATATTTTTTCCCAGGGTCAATCTGTAACATTGGACAGTGTTATTGGTAATGGTGACTCTGTCCACCTTGATAATGTTTTTAATTTTTTAATGGCCATTAATCTTTTTAATCTCATTTAAGTGTTGCATATTTATTCATTACACCTTTTTAATTGAGATTCCTTTTTTACAGTTTTAATCTCTCTCATTCAATTTGACATTGGGCAATGACCAGAACATTAAATAACTCGACACCACGACTGGAAAGGCCAACTTCAGGTGACTAACGCTACTGTTTGAACTACTCGTTAGTCATCCTGGCGAGTTGTTATTATACTTTTGCTGCATATCATTTCACACTTTTACTACTTTACATTTTAGTACTGTCCATATTGACTCATAACCTGGAACCAGGACTGGAAAGACCAACTTCAGGTGACTGACGGTGGTTTTTATACTTACCTGTTAGTCTTCCTGGCGGGTTATGATCATTACCATTCTGCTACAGGTAGTCCTTTACAACTTTGTTGACTGGATGTCAACATTGGTTTTTACACCATTTTCTGTTTTAATTGCCGTTTTGCTTTTATCTTCAATTACTTTTACAAATTTTACTCCATTTACTTGACTTTTATCTTTTTACTGGACATTTGGCTACTCATTATTATGATTCTGCTATGTGTCTTTTAAAACTTCTGTTCTTTTACATTTTGATAATAGCTGCTATGACACATAACCCGGAACCAGGACTGGAAAGGCCAACTTCAGGTGATTGACGGTGGTTCTTGAACTTACCTGTTAGTCTTCCTGGCGGGTTATGATCATTACCATTTTGCTAGAGTAAATACCTTACAACTTCTTATACTCTGCTTTCTCTCTTAACATTGTAGACTAGGTGTCAACATTGGTTTTATACTTTTTTGTTTTACCTTCATTTCCATTTATCTCTTTTACTACATTTACTTTATTTTTACATTTTTACCAGATGTTTGGCGCAGATAGCCTCGCTGCTTTATGCCATAAAACACTAAATCAATCAATCTTCTCCTGATATTTGGGCTCATGCTGATCATTCTTCCTCGCAATTAAATGAGGGGATAAGAATGTCATGCCCCTGAGTACTTTTGATTAGTTTGCCTTTTCTTGCCATCATGCTGACTGTCCATTTTTAGATCAGAAATTGTTAGATTCCTTATTAACTATTTGGGTATGGCTCTGTAATCATATGTCAGTCTTACCCATGCCACAACATTTGCATTGGCATCTTGCCTTTACCAACCTCTCATGGTATATTTCTTCCATACACTTCTCTTCTTCTTTAACCTTGGTAACATGTCCTACATCTTTACACCTGGCATTTGTACAGTCCTTGGCAAGAAGATCCAATTTCACACACTGAGTTGCTCTCTTCTTTGAAGGTGTACCAATACAAGTGGAAGGTATTCCATAGTTGGTTTACATCCAGGGGTTTTCCTGCTAAGAGACCCACCTTAGCTTGTGTAGCAGAATTTCTTACTTGGCTCTTTGACTGTGGGTTTTCAGTCCCTTCACTTTCTGGATATTGGTTGCTCTTATCACATACTTTTTATTCTTCCCGATACTGTAGAGTTTTTCTTTCTCTGTTCTTACCATTCTTATGTATTTCTTTGGGATAGGTTGCCCTCCCAGTCTCTTATTATGGGGATGCTATTGCTATTTGGATGTTCCTAGCCTGTTCCACAGTTGAGGAAGTTCAATACATGCCATAGACATCCTTTCATTACTGGATGTCAAGTTCCTGGTTTAATACGTCAGAGCTAAATCCTCATATCATACTTGGGAATTGGAGTGGTTCTTAATTCTCAGTTTAAAGTTTAAGGTGAAGATGATATGATCCTCATCCTACTACATGAAAAGATTTTAGATGCATATGGTTTGTTATGCCATAGCCACTCTACACCCAACAACACATTCTTGTTTATATATTTTTACCTTGGTCTTCCTCTGACACTTTGTAATACCTTACCTCAATTCTCTTCTAGTCTGAGGCTTTTCATAGGAACCCTATAGGGTTTTCTGGAGACATCCTTTCCCTTTTCTCATTGAATGTAGTAAGCTGCATGTTATCTTTGGCTTTGGCCATACATGTGGTTTATTTTTCATCAGGACTTTTTGGGTCATGACATTGTATTCTTGAAGATCCATTGCCCAGTTCCATATATATGGAATTTTTCTTATGGCCCTGTTTTTTGACATATTTGTGTGATACAGTTACTGTGTCCTTGGAGCTGCAAATGGCTACTGTCAAATAATGATTCAACTTTCCCATGGATGCCCTGTTGGATCTGGGTGTGGCTCTGTATTTCAGTTCCTGACCTTATCCTTCATATCCCTACATATCCCACTTTTCTGCTGGACAGCAATTTGACATTTGTTTGTTTGTTTTTTGCGGTGATACATGGTATGTTGGCAACAGTTCCGATAACTGCACAGTGAGTTCAGGACTGGTTGTAGTTTGTCTGGCAAATTTCATTTATCAAAGCAGCTCTTTTTTCTTCAATGTTTGGGTTTGTCATGTTCTCTTAGAGGATTTAATATTTTCCCCTCTCTCCTGTTTTCTTCTTCCACTTCAGGATCCCTGGTCACACAAAACTCTCTGAGCAGTACTTAAGCTTCTCTCACACTAGGTTGTCACACCTGTGCCATGTGGGTTGCAGGGGTTTTACTCCTACCAGTTTTGTCTGTTGTGGGGTGGTATACCTTTTACGTGCCTGACTCTTTGATCTGGCTTCTGCACTGTATATTTTTATCAAATGGTTTATCCCTTTACTTGGCTTATTTATACCCTGTAATTGTGCTTCCATGTGTATTTAGATGACTGGCTTTTTCTTGCCCATTCCAAATGGGAGTCACCCAATCCTATTTGAAAACTCATTCATCCTCTCAAATACCTTATACATCTGGGTGTTTTCTTCAACAATCATACTTTCAAATTAATTCTATGGAACTGTCCATTTGGATAGCCTTTTGTGCTCCAATACTTAATACTGGCTATGTTATGTCACTTCTGGAAAGGTGGTCATCTCTTGATACCTATCATATACCCCTTGGGAGTGCTCATGCATTTGCTTCAGTAGACCTTTCATAAGAGTAAACCCATGCATGGATGGTCTTATTCTCTTTTCCTCCTGCTTGATGGATAATCTCCATTAGTGTTTAGACAAGGCCCAAAAGTCTGCATGCATCCCATTTCCTCTTTTGAGGCCAGAGGTACATCTGTTCATGGACATGTCTCTTCAGTACTGAGGGGCATAGGTTGATCATCAAGAGGTGTTGGGTTGTTGGCCTGCAGAAGGATGTTCTCTTTATATCAATGTTTTAGAACTTCTGGCTGTCTATGGAGCATTGGATTCTTTTCTTTCTATTAAGAGCTGCTGCCTGTTGTGGTCTATTTTGACAAATCTACGATGGTGGCCTATATCAATCACTAGGATGGTACCTATTTGTTATCCCTGTGTTTGATTGTTGGATTTTATCTATTGAGCTAATTCCCATCACAGTAGTTTGTCATATTCCATATACATCCAATCTGTAACAGATTGCCTTTCTCAACTGAATGGGATTTATCTCACAAAGTAGTCCCTACATCCTGCTGTTTTTTGGTGGCACTGTCATAACTTTGGTGTTCATCATATTGATGCAATATTGATGAATTTGCCACTGCTCTTAATCACAGGATACCTCAGTTTTGGCCCCTTGTTCCCCATCCTAGGTCTTTTGTAATAGATTCCTTCAACAGGGATTGGCCTCACCTTTTTGATTTTTTTCCTATTCAGTCACTTTATCAGGAAGTGTTGCTGACCATTGCCATTCTATGCAGAGTCCTCCTGATTGCCCTTTACTGGTTTACTCAGTAATGGTTCCTTAGTTACTTTAACTTATGTTTATCCTTATTTATTTGGGTATCCCTAATTTCCAGATCAATTACATCAGCCTTATTTGCCAGTTCTACATCTCGCACTTCCCTTCCATAATTTTCATGGCTGGCTTTTGTCTAGTTCCTGGCAAGGAATTCCTGCTTCTCTTGCAGAATAGCTTCTCAACCCTTCATTTGACCTTCTTTAACTGTTTACTTGAGGAAGTGGAGCATTTTGTTCCTGGTTTTTGGTTTGAAGTTTTTGGACTTCTCACCCTACTGTTAGTTATATCTTCAACTTTGTCAAGTAGCTTTGAAAGGGCTCTTTAGGTTTCTCGATTTTGGAGTTTTGGGTAGTGTTATCACTTGCCTTCTTTTTTCCCCCCATTTCTGCAAGGTCATTGCTTCCTCTATCCTTTCCATCAGGTACAGAGGCATCTGTTACTCAAATACTTGTACTCTGCCTATCCTCTATTTCCCATCTCTTCCATGCATAATTTCTTTTGTTTTATCATTTCATCATATCAAATTCATCACCTTACCTTACCTTTTGCCCCTCATCTTCATTGCCCTTTGGGGGAAATTTTAAAATTGGGCATGTAAATAACTCTGCACATGTTTATTTCCCTCTATGTATACCACATTACTGTATTTGGTCTCTTGAGGTGACACCTGCTTCCTATAGCACTTCTAGAGACTTTGACACAGATGTGACATGAATTAAGTCTTTACTAATGCCTTCCTTCCTTTCTTTCAAGGGCCCCTTTTTCAGCTTCACTTTGGACCCCTCTCTGTGGTGAGTGATGCCTAACTAGGTATTCTATTTATTCTGAATGGGTTCCACTTAAATGGCTATAACCATTTGGAGACACTTTTCTATCAAATCCACACTCTAGGCTGTGTTGATTTTTGTATTTTCATAGCTGTCTATGCTCACATTGAATTTGAGGTATTTCCTAAGATCACCTGAGTGTAAATACATCTTGATACTTGCATCATAATATACCAGTCACAGACCACAGCACTCATACATGGTATTAATATAGAAGAAGTGGGTTGCTATCCATCCTGCTATGCTTTGGTTGAAGAAGTCAATGTGGTCTGCTTTTAAAACTGAGGTTCTGATCACCCATTGCATTGTCTCAGGTGCTCCTGGCCCTCTGGGCTCCCCATTACATATTTTCCCCTCTTTCTTCCAGTGCATTAAGGGAATTCTTACTACTAACCAGTTTCAAGCTACTGGGATGGTTGACGATGGATACAAACTGCTGGATGGATTCCAAAAAATGGCTATAACTATTTAGTTCAGAGTAGGGCAGTGGTATTCTGCAGGTGTTAAGGGAGTTAGAAATTCTTCATGAAGGGTGATTTTCCTAGAGTTGAGATGTCCAAATGCAGTTCACCCTTCTGATTTGATGTCCTTCTTCCCACTCATGGATCTCAGTACCCAGTGAGTGAGGTTTTGGAGATCAAGTGAACCAATCACACAAGTTGTAATAGGGGTTTTGGGTTGTCTATCTTTCCTTCTTAATGGACCTTTTGTGTTTTGAGTGACAAATTGTCTTTATGGCCAGTTTCCACTTTTGTCATGGGTTTCCCTCATTGTTATAAGGTTGGGCAACCTGGATTGTTTCGGGCTTGTTTCACAGCCACAAGTGTTGAGTGCATGGGATCATCTGATTGGATCCTCTCTTTTAGTGGATGTCCTTTGGAAGCTTCTGGGTGATACACCTGTACTTATCTTGCTTTAGTCCCTCTTCCATTTCAGTTTGACATTCAGTTTAATCTTGTGAGAGGAAAGTTCTGTATTGGAAGTTATAATTTTCCTAAATGAAAATGTATTTTCAATAGGTAAATCCTCCACTTCTTACATTTTCCACTCTCCTTCTTACAATTTTGTGGTGCTTATGTCTTCTGTCAAATGCTGAATTGATGGTTCAATGATGGCAAGTATAAGAAGTCACATGCTTCTTGTTATAGAGCGTTCTTCTATTGGTGGCAAAGTAACACATGAGGATTTGCATGAGAAACATGTTGGAACTTTGGATTCCAACAGCAGGATGATGAAGTCTTGTGGCATGTATTCAAAAACATTTGCAAGTAAAGGGCAACACAAAATGAGAATAGCTAATTTTGTGAGAGGAGGGAAGTACCTATTGGAATTACATTTACATTCCAGTAGGGGGAAGAATAAGGTATGTGTTTAGACATAAAGAAAAAATTTGCACATAGAGGGCATTTATGAAAGGTAATAGCTGATCATATTAGTAGAAGTAAGCTCCTATCTGAAATACAATTTCGATATAGGAAAATTATAACATTGAAGTCAAGAAGCCCTGTCCATAACAAAAGCTTTCTTGACTTTTGTAATGCAAAACTTTTTGAAGGAATATACTTCAGTGTTATTGTAAAGATGCATTATTTAAAGCTTCATTATCACCTTCCTATGTAACTTAACTATGCAATTCATTTTTCTCTTTTATTATTTTTTACAAGTTCCAAAACATTACCCTTAATCTAAGAGATTTTGTAAGAAAAAAAAAGTTGTAATCTTAAGAGTGGTATGTACACAGTATTCTGCATGATTCATTTTCTTTGGGAAAACCAATTAATTAGTTTTTTTTTATGTTTGATAATTATCTCTTGCTTTCACTGTTTTTTTTTACTTAATATTACACATTAATAAAAACTTAATGAGATTATTGGTTTTCTATATTCTAGTTATGGAAAAATTAAAAATTATTTTGAAGAATTTCAAAGACATCCAAGCTCATTTTTTTTTCTTTTAAATGAATGTTAAGTGACCAGTCATGCAATATAATATTGATATATGATATATATATATCTCGGTGGTATATGAAAGAACTGCAGTGGGTTCTCATTTAGGAGTTGAAAAGTGGCAGAGAATGTGTAAAGAGATGACAGTTAAAAATACCATACTCCAAACAAAGATATTTCCTGATATGGAGAACATTAGGTTTGCTAAAAACTGGTCAAACCACAAATATGTAAAAATGACCACTTGTATCAAATTATGGGCTTTGTACATGAGGTGAGCCTCAGCTTGCCATCTGCATCAATGGTTACAGCATCAAAAAACAAATTAGCTTACAAACAGTCAGGAATAGGCTTCATTTCAAGTGACTATTCAGATGTGTTATTCTAACCCATTGCCATCAAAACTGCCCATTAAATGTGAAGTTTGGAGATAAATCTCTCTTCACATATAGTCAAGCATGAGATGTATTCATTTTGAGTATGGCTAGGATTAAACTCAATTTAAATTTTATGAACAAACAATAAATGTGATTGTGACATACTGGCCTAGGCAAGGATTAGTATTGGTGGCCAAACTGGCCTTTATGTTCTATAACATAGCAGGTTGAGTTTCATATGATTCAGAAATGCAGATACAGTTGGCTAGAACTTTCTTCTGGTGGATGATAATGCATGTTTCCACCATTCCCAACTGGTTGGCAACTAATGTGACTTGAAGTTGAATGTGGAGTTGTGTTGGAAGATGCTTCTCCATGATTTTCCTCCAAGTGGTATTGATAACCTGGGTGCAGCTATGACAGAAAGAAGTATGGGCCATCTACTTTAACAGCTCATTGACTCGCACATATTAACCACACCCCATCACTGCAGAACTTACATTAGCATCCAAAGTAATATACACATTATTATCATACATTTCCTGATTATTTGTTGGGCTGTAAAGTTTGTGATACCAGTGAGCATGTCTAAACTCAAATGGTTTGAAGATGAAATTATGTGACTTGAAAACTGCCACATTATAGCTGGAACATAGAAGACTGTTTATTCTTTAATTGTTTTGAGCAGTATATTCATTATCATTACTGGAGCTTTAGCAAACTTTTGAGATGATGGTATTTTTTCATATTTCACACAATTTATTCATAATCAAAGCTAAATCTCGTATTGTATTATACATGATTAAAAGAAGTCAGTTAAATTAGAACCATACAACTACAGGCATTCATTGTAGAAACTAAATAACTTTACCTTCTGCTTAATATTTCTTCATACTTATTACTGCAGCTGTAGCACATTGTTACATTAATTACGGTTAAAAATTATATATATAATGTGTGTGTGTATATGTATGTCTGTTTTTGGTGTTGTAACTGTTAAATTTCCATGGCTAAGTATATATTTTGAGGATCTAAGTATTAAGCATCAGAGTAGAGGATAATAACCAGCTTCGTGGATATAGAAGTTAATACAAGTAACATGCTTGTACTTATAAAATGGTAATTTTAAGTTAAGGGCAAAGTTGATACAGCTAAAGTATTCTGTTTATTTTTTTTATCCTGTCTTCAGTTTTGAAAGTTATTTTGTAATCTAGAAACATGACACTTGTTTACATTACATGCAAATGTTAAAAGTGAAACATATTGCGATATTAACTAACAAAGAGCTCTCATAAAGGTATATTAGTAACAACAACATCTTCAATGCCTAAAAACAATAACTAAAATCCAACTCTCTGTAGAAAGCATGTTTCTTACTTGTACTATACTGGTCATATATGTAGATGACACGGTTGCAGGATTCAGATCTACAGAACACACACTTAATGTTTTCAATCACATTAACTCTATACATCCCAACGTTAACTTCACATGTGAACAGGAAGAAAGCAATCAAATATCATTTCTTAACGTCAGAATTACAAGAACCAACACACAATTCAAAACAGGAATCCACCAAAAAATAGCCCATACTGGACTACATTCCTTGGGACTCAGCACATGAAACAAAACAAAAACTCAACATGCTAAGAAACTAAATAAACACAGCCATAAAACTATGCTCACCAGATAAAATTAACGATGAATTAGACAAAATAAAACAATACTTCATCAACATCAATAAGTTTCCTCCACAAACCGTAGAAAACATTATACATACGCACACATCTAGACAGAAAGCAAAATCAACCAAGAAAAGTAAATATATCTCACGAATCAAAAAATCACGAAACCATATACTGCTGCATACCATATATTCCCGACAACAGCAGATAAATGACCAACATTTGGCAAAAACTAGTAACAAAATATGACATTCCAGTTAATACCAAATTTATTCAAAAACCAGGCACAAAACTGAGGTCTATACTATGTAAAAACTACACTGACAAACATTACACCAACATTATTTATAAAATACAATGTGATAACTGCCACAACTTCTTTATTAGAGAAACAAGTAGAAAAATGGAAACCAGATTCAAAGAACATAAGTCACCTTCACACGTTTTCGAACACTGCAAGTCAAATAAACACAACATAACCATAGAAAACACTCAAATGCTAAATAAAGAAACAAACATAAACAAATGCAAAATTAAAGAAGCCTTACTTATACAACAACTTAAACCCAAAATAAACCAATATAAAGGAATGCCTTTATACCTATATTAAATATTATAAAATAAATAATATAAAATTATATATTCAAACATCTAACACTGCTCTCTACATTCTGACACTCAGTTACACAACCCTTTCCAAACATGTGGTCAGCTTCCAGTCAGTTACCTCTTTCTTTGTGAACCTGACGATGACCGAAGAAGGTCAAAGCGTTGTTTGCTCTTCTACATAAAATATTTTCTCAACCCAAATGAACTGTTTTTGCATATATAATGGTTGAAAATGAAAAATTATTAATGTGTATTGTTATTGTGACTTTTTTTGTGAGTTTCAAGTTACCTAATATTCCTTACTTTTGACTCGTTTAATCTGTGACATGGCATAAAACTGAAGTTTTATATTTTTTGCTTTATCATTAAATAATAGTGATCTTTTGGGTCCTCAATTATAGACATTTTTTTGTATAGCACAGTAATATAACAAAATTGCATTATTACATGCAATCATTATATGGACATATATGGTGCTTGTTACAAAGCATGTCATTTTTAACTGTTGCTATCTGATATTATTTATGGCCATGATCTGTTTTAATGACATTATTAAACCTTAATAATGTATAGCAGAGGAAATGTGCATCTACATTTTGTCATAATAAATCCTTTGCTCTGTACTATACTTTGGCTATACTGTTGTTCATCAGTATGATTTGAGATTAAAGTAATAATTGGACTGTTTTACTGAACAATTCAACTTGAGTTAATGTTTTCACATGGAAAAAGATCTTTACATGTCAAACTTTCATTATTTCTCATAAATATAGAAGATGATTCAAACATGTACTAAAGCCGCTACATGATACATAAAATTTGTAAATTTCTAATTTTTTTATTTATAACAGTTTCTTTCATTTTTTTTGTTTTTAACTTTTGTTAAAATCTGTTTTAAAATGTGATCATTATTTACAATTAACAAATAATCATTAAATATGCAAAATTGAACCTACATATATATGTATTTCATAAGTTCCTTTTATCACACAGATGTTTAGGTACTCCTATGAAGTTTGTTTGGAACTTGGTTTGACTCAAGAAAAATACTCTTTATAAAAATATTTTAAGAACAATAATTCAAATATTAATATTAACTAACTGGAAGATGAAGGCTGTATTTCTATTTGTTACACACAAGTTCAAAGTTAGCAAATGCTATTTTATAATGTATTTTTATTTTTCAGAGAAGTGTCATGAAGTATAACCAATAGTAAAAATTACATATTCAAAGTTGTGAATGTACTAGGGATACATAGAACAGTAATTGCCAAATTCAACAACATTATTACTCAAATACATATGTTATTTTCACAAGATAAATACAGTATATGTTTTACACTTGTTCACAATAAATAACAAGTTTTAATGAGAGAGTAATCAAATTGTTGATACACTAAAATCCAAAAAATAATTTCTGAGCTAGCAAAAAGCTAAAAAATATACATGTTTAATATTCAAACTAACTGATATTAACATCTACACTAAACAACAGATTCAGGAAGTGTTTTGCACAAATCAGATATAAACAGCAAATGAATAAGCTCAAGGATGTGTGAAACAAATAATAATGAAAATATTTAATTAACTGTGGAAAATACTGGCTTCAAATTACTAATTAACTGCTATACTGAAAAAGTAGATAAACAATTACTTGAACAAAAACAGAAGAACTGTCTATAAGAAATTAAGTTGGACCAAAGTGTAGTGTTCTGTCTATTAAAGTTTCACTCTGTGCTTTGGTGGTGTTTTTTTTTATTCTATGTATGTATGTACAAGTTCCTGTTTTCTTTAAACACTTTTTTCAATCACAAAGGGTACCTTCAGCAGAATTAATGTTTACTGCTCATTGCAATTATTTAGATAGGCTAGCTGCATTTTTCAGTTACACAGATTGATTTTTTTTTTCTAAAAACATTTTCACAAAAAAGTTGTTGGCTCCTCAATGTATCTTATGTACTGTTTTGAAGTGTAAGTGAAATTTCAAACAATTTTTCTATAATAATTTATCATGGCATCTGCATGGGTTCTGCCTTTTAGAATTCATTTGAGTTTTACTATTGCTAGAATTGCATTTGTTGGCTATATATAAATTACATTTGCATGGTGCTGTAATGAAACATTATGTAATGACTTCTTAAAAGTAATTTAACATCAATACATTGTTTTAATAGGAAAACTAAAAGTATAATGTGAGGTCTTAATAACAATTTCAAAAAAATTTACAACCCTTTATGATGTAATTTTCCATATGAATATCTGAATACAAATATTTATGTTATTGTAAACTTTGAACTTTAAGTATTTGTATAGCTTATTATTTTGGGTTCACTAAAATGTTTTGTTTATTTTAATGCAAAAAGTTATTTAAGTATTTTTACATCTTTAAATCCACATCAGTTTCAAGAAATCATTATGTGAACTATAGTGCACTTTCATCAACAGTATTTTCAACTGAGTACTGATATGTCTTCAGCTTAGTTTAAATCAAATAATATCAACTTGATTCTCAGTTGATAAAATAATTTAATAAACTAACACAATTTTTGTTGTCATTTCTACAGATACTTGTAGGTTTACAGAGTGTCATACAAAAAAAAAAGATACTAAAATGTCATTAAGCTACAGGCCATATCTTCGCTCAGGTCTAGCTCGGACTCTATGATCGAATGATGAAAGAGGAAGAACTGAAAAGCTTGGACAAATCTCAGGTTTGTTCATTAGAGTTTTAGGATTTCATTTTAATGTTGTGGATTATGAAAGCTATAGGACTTAACAAAGTGAAAATTGTAAGAGTTGAAGTATGTGAAACATTTTACAGAAAGAAACCCTAGATAAAATTTGAATAAGTTGAAATTACTGGTGCCATAAAAGACATGGGGATTTTTAGACATGTGATAAATTTTGTGAGATTTATTCCTATCAGTCCACTAAAAGCTATTGCATAAATACTGAAACCCATTTTTAGAGTTGAAGCATAGAGATAATGTTTTGTGAAACCAGATTTTTATCCTAACAAAACCTTGCAAGTCCTTTCTTAACCTGAAGATGGCCTAGGAAGGTCAAAACGTTGTTTTCTGCTCATCAGCAAAAGTGTTAATACCCATACCAGCCATTCTGAGATACAGATGTGTAATAAGGAAAAACATTAAGCCTAAAACATGAACTCTGAAATTGTTTGACAAAAAGGTTGCTGTAAATTAAGAAGATTTTATGCAAAATATTTTATTATTTATCAGAAGAATACTGGATGTAGTTTCTGTTCATAATTGTTATTGGTTGTTTTTCTTTTGAAGGATTTTTAGGATATTTTAATATTAGTACTTAAATTTTAATGTTCAAGATAAGTACATCACCCTTTTCTTTTAATATATTAATGGAATTTTTTTTGTATTTTGTTAGTAATATCTTCATTTCTTATGAATGTTTTAGAATTGGTTTCTACATACTGATTGTGTAATAACAAACTTTTGGATGCATGATTATTTATAAATACTAGTGAGCAGTATTGGTATAAAAGTCTTGCCTTTATTGTACTATTACCAGATATTTTTTATTTGGTGTAATGATGCAAACGTTTTTAATTGGTTCATTAAATTATAAGGAGTTAAACATTTCAAATTACTTTGCATTCAGCCCTGTGATTAATATGGATTTCTTTCTAAAATAATTATTTTTTGAAGATCATCAGTGAATGTATTATGAAAAGAAAACCTATAAAATAACTGATAAAATATTTTGAGTAAATTAAATAAATATTGATATCATTAGATGAATTCTGCCTTACTTGTTTAATATTGTATTACATTGTATAATAGTCATCTCTTTATTTGTGTGGTTTTAATTGTAATGATGATGATATCTTTCTGTTACATCAATAGTAGTTAGATAGCAGTTAATCTCTTCATTAAAAGTGTATTTCAATATACCTATTCAGTAAAAGTGATATTTTTATCTAATTCTAATATTTCTCTTACCTTAGAAATAACTTGCAAATATTATTCTCAAAAATTCTTATCTGTATGCACTTTCTAGTGGATTTTGACACTTTGATGTGGGTTAAACTGATATAGGCTTCAATAAAAGAAGTCAAAATTTTTATACGAAACATTGGAGCAATTTTTGTAGTAGATCACAGGTGATAAGCTATTGTAAACCTTTAGGTGATCAAAACAGTTGTGCAAATAATAAGATTAATTTTATATAAACTAGGTGTCCATGTAGGTTATACAGATTGATGTGAATATATTTGAAATGATTTGATTTTGTTACAAGTCTAACAATACATAATCATAGTTCATAAAAGTATGTTTTTAAATGTTGTTGAAAGTTGCACTAAAGCATTACGTTCCTTCATTTGGATTATGTGAAGTATTACTGAATACAACGTTATGTTGGTGATAACGGACAACTGCATTTAAAACAGGTAGAGTTAAAATGATCAATATATTTACTGACCACTACATTTGTGAGTTGTAGGTAATACATGTCAAAAGCATAAGAATAACAAATACAATAACTTGGGTTTAAAAAAAGGTTTCCACTTTTGGGGTATAGATGAAATAACTGATAATTGTAACAAGAATGTAATAGAAATGTCCAGGTAATATGTATGTATTTTGTAGAATACATGAGATGATACATCTTGTTGTACTTTTAAATTTACTGTTTAGCCATTTTCAATTTTAAAGTGTATTCATGTGTCCAAGCTTCTCTATTTAATTATTTTCAGTTTAGGAGATGAGCCTCAGTCATATTCATGAATAATAACTTAATATCTTATTGTAGGTATACAAATAATAAAGTTCAGTTGAGTTTTAAGACTTGTAGTGTAATACAGCAACACCAGTAGTTTAGGAGATGAGCCTCAGTCATATTCATGAATAATAACTTAATATCTTATTGTAGGTATACAAATAATAAAGTTCAGTTGAGTTTTAAGACTTGTAGTGTAATACAGCAACACCAGTAGTTTAGGAGATGAGCCTCAGTCATATTCATGAATAATAACTTAATATCTTATTGTAGGTATACAAATAATAAAGTTCAGTTGAGTTTTAAGACTTGTAGTGTAATACAGCAACACCAGTAGTTTAGGAGATGAGCCTCAGTCATATTCATGAATAATAACTTAATATCTTATTGTAGGTATACAAATAATAAAGTTCAGTTGAGTTTTAAGACTTGTAGTGTAATACAGCAACACCAGTAGTTTAGGAGATGAGCCTCAGTCATATTCATGAATAATAACTTAATATCTTATTGTAGGTATACAAATAATAAAGTTCAGTTGAGTTTTAAGACTTGTAGTGTAATACAGCAACACCAGTAGTTTAGGAGATGAGCCTCAGTCATATTCATGAATAATAACTTAATATCTTATTGTAGGTATACAAATAATAAAGTTCAGTTGAGTTTTAAGACTTGTAGTGTAATACAGCAACACCAGTAGTTTAGGAGATGAGCCTCAGTCATATTCATGAATAATAACTTAATATCTTATTGTAGGTATACAAATAATAAAGTTCAGTTGAGTTTTAAGACTTGTAGTGTAATACAGCAACACCAGTAGTTTAGGAGATGAGCCTCAGTCATATTCATGAATAATAACTTAATATCTTATTGTAGGTATACAAATAATAAAGTTCAGTTGAGTTTTAAGACTTGTAGTGTAATACAGCAACACCAGTAGTTTAGGAGATGAGCCTCAGTCATATTCATGAATAATAACTTAATATCTTATTGTAGGTATACAAATAATAAAGTTCAGTTGAGTTTTAAGACTTGTAGTGTAATACAGCAACACCAGTAGTTTAGGAGATGAGCCTCAGTCATATTCATGAATAATAACTTAATATCTTATTGTAGGTATACAAATAATAAAGTTCAGTTGAGTTTTAAGACTTGTAGTGTAATACAGCAACACCAGTAGTTTAGGAGATGAGCCTCAGTCATATTCATGAATAATAACTTAATATCTTATTGTAGGTATACAAATAATAAAGTTCAGTTGAGTTTTAAGACTTGTAGTGTAATACAGCAACACCAGTAGTTTAGGAGATGAGCCTCAGTCATATTCATGAATAATAACTTAATATCTTATTGTAGGTATACAAATAATAAAGTTCAGTTGAGTTTTAAGACTTGTAGTGTAATACAGCAACACCAGTAGTTTAGGAGATGAGCCTCAGTCATATTCATGAATAATAACTTAATATCTTATTGTAGGTATACAAATAATAAAGTTCAGTTGAGTTTTAAGACTTGTAGTGTAATACAGCAACACCAGTAGTTTAGGAGATGAGCCTCAGTCATATTCATGAATAATAACTTAATATCTTATTGTAGGTATACAAATAATGAAGTTCAGTTGAGTTTTAAGACTTGTAGTGTAATACAGCAACACCAGTAGTTTAGGAGATGAGCCTCAGTCATATTCATGAATAATAACTTAATATCTTATTGTAGGTATACAAATAATAAAGTTCAGTTGAGTTTTAAGACTTGTAGTGTAATACAGCAACACCAGTAGTTTAGGAGATGAGCCTCAGTCATATTCATGAATAATAACTTAATATCTTATTGTAGGTATACAAATAATAAAGTTCAGTTGAGTTTTAAGACTTGTAGTGTAATACAGCAACACCAGTAGTTTAGGAGATGAGCCTCAGTCATATTCATGAATAATAACTTAATATCTTATTGTAGGTATACAAATAATGAAGTTCAGTTGAGTTTTAAGACTTGTAGTGTAATACAGCAACACCAGTAGTTTAGGAGATGAGCCTCAGTCATATTCATGAATAATAACTTAATATCTTATTGTAGGTATACAAATAATAAAGTTCAGTTGAGTTTTAAGACTTGTAGTGTAATACAGCAACACCAGTAGTTTAGGAGATGAGCCTCAGTCATATTCATGAATAATAACTTAATATCTTATTGTAGGTATACAAATAATAAAGTTCAGTTGAGTTTTAAGACTTGTAGTGTAATACAGCAACACCAGTAGTTTAGGAGATGAGCCTCAGTCATATTCATGAATAATAACTTAATATCTTATTGTAGGTATACAAATAATAAAGTTCAGTTGAGTTTTAAGACTTGTAGTGTAATACAGCAACACCAGTAGTTTAGGAGATGAGCCTCAGTCATATTCATGAATAATAACTTAATATCTTATTGTAGGTATACAAATAATAAAGTTCAGTTGAGTTTTAAGACTTGTAGTGTAATACAGCAACACCAGTAGTTTAGGAGATGAGCCTCAGTCATATTCATGAATAATAACTTAATATCTTATTGTAGGTATACAAATAATAAAGTTCAGTTGAGTTTTAAGACTTGTAGTGTAATACAGCAACACCAGTAGTTTAGGAGATGAGCCTCAGTCATATTCATGAATAATAACTTAATATCTTATTGTAGGTATACAAATAATAAAGTTCAGTTGAGTTTTAAGACTTGTAGTGTAATACAGCAACACCAGTAGTTTAGGAGATGAGCCTCAGTCATATTCATGAATAATAACTTAATATCTTATTGTAGGTATACAAATAATAAAGTTCAGTTGAGTTTTAAGACTTGTAGTGTAATACAGCAACACCAGTAGTTTAGGAGATGAGCCTCAGTCATATTCATGAATAATAACTTAATATCTTATTGTAGGTATACAAATAATAAAGTTCAGTTGAGTTTTAAGACTTGTAGTGTAATACAGCAACACCAGTAGTTTAGGAGATGAGCCTCAGTCATATTCATGAATAATAACTTAATATCTTATTGTAGGTATACAAATAATAAAGTTCAGTTGAGTTTTAAGACTTGTAGTGTAATACAGCAACACCAGTAGTTTAGGAGATGAGCCTCAGTCATATTCATGAATAATAACTTAATATCTTATTGTAGGTATACAAATAATAAAGTTCAGTTGAGTTTTAAGACTTGTAGTGTAATACAGCAACACCAGTAGTTTAGGAGATGAGCCTCAGTCATATTCATGAATAATAACTTAATATCTTATTGTAGGTATACAAATAATAAAGTTCAGTTGAGTTTTAAGACTTGTAGTGTAATACAGCAACACCAGTAGTTTAGGAGATGAGCCTCAGTCATATTCATGAATAATAACTTAATATCTTATTGTAGGTATACAAATAATAAAGTTCAGTTGAGTTTTAAGACTTGTAGTGTAATACAGCAACACCAGTAGTTTAGGAGATGAGCCTCAGTCATATTCATGAATAATAACTTAATATCTTATTGTAGGTATACAAATAATAAAGTTCAGTTGAGTTTTAAGACTTGTAGTGTAATACAGCAACACCAGTAGTTTAGGAGATGAGCCTCAGTCATATTCATGAATAATAACTTAATATCTTATTGTAGGTATACAAATAATAAAGTTCAGTTGAGTTTTAAGACTTGTAGTGTAATACAGCAACACCAGTAGTTTAGGAGATGAGCCTCAGTCATATTCATGAATAATAACTTAATATCTTATTGTAGGTATACAAATAATAAAGTTCAGTTGAGTTTTAAGACTTGTAGTGTAATACAGCAACACCAGTAGTTTAGGAGATGAGCCTCAGTCATATTCATGAATAATAACTTAATATCTTATTGTAGGTATACAAATAATAAAGTTCAGTTGAGTTTTAAGACTTGTAGTGTAATACAGCAACACCAGTAGTTTAGGAGATGAGCCTCAGTCATATTCATGAATAATAACTTAATATCTTATTGTAGGTATACAAATAATAAAGTTCAGTTGAGTTTTAAGACTTGTAGTGTAATACAGCAACACCAGTAGTTTAGGAGATGAGCCTCAGTCATATTCATGAATAATAACTTAATATCTTATTGTAGGTATACAAATAATAAAGTTCAGTTGAGTTTTAAGACTTGTAGTGTAATACAGCAACACCAGTAGTTTAGGAGATGAGCCTCAGTCATATTCATGAATAATAACTTAATATCTTATTGTAGGTATACAAATAATAAAGTTCAGTTGAGTTTTAAGACTTGTAGTGTAATACAGCAACACCAGTAGTTTAGGAGATGAGCCTCAGTCATATTCATGAATAATAACTTAATATCTTATTGTAGGTATACAAATAATAAAGTTCAGTTGAGTTTTAAGACTTGTAGTGTAATACAGCAACACCAGTAGTTTAGGAGATGAGCCTCAGTCATATTCATGAATAATAACTTAATATCTTATTGTAGGTATACAAATAATAAAGTTCAGTTGAGTTTTAAGACTTGTAGTGTAATACAGCAACACCAGTAGTTTAGGAGATGAGCCTCAGTCATATTCATGAATAATAACTTAATATCTTATTGTAGGTATACAAATAATAAAGTTCAGTTGAGTTTTAAGACTTGTAGTGTAATACAGCAACACCAGTAGTTTAGGAGATGAGCCTCAGTCATATTCATGAATAATAACTTAATATCTTATTGTAGGTATACAAATAATAAAGTTCAGTTGAGTTTTAAGACTTGTAGTGTAATACAGCAACACCAGTAGTTTAGGAGATGAGCCTCAGTCATATTCATGAATAATAACTTAATATCTTATTGTAGGTATACAAATAATAAAGTTCAGTTGAGTTTTAAGACTTGTAGTGTAATACAGCAACACCAGTAGTTTAGGAGATGAGCCTCAGTCATATTCATGAATAATAACTTAATATCTTATTGTAGGTATACAAATAATAAAGTTCAGTTGAGTTTTAAGACTTGTAGTGTAATACAGCAACACCAGTAGTTTAGGAGATGAGCCTCAGTCATATTCATGAATAATAACTTAATATCTTATTGTAGGTATACAAATAATAAAGTTCAGTTGAGTTTTAAGACTTGTAGTGTAATACAGCAACACCAGTAGTTTAGGAGATGAGCCTCAGTCATATTCATGAATAATAACTTAATATCTTATTGTAGGTATACAAATAATAAAGTTCAGTTGAGTTTTAAGACTTGTAGTGTAATACAGCAACACCAGTAGTTTAGGAGATGAGCCTCAGTCATATTCATGAATAATAACTTAATATCTTATTGTAGGTATACAAATAATAAAGTTCAGTTGAGTTTTAAGACTTGTAGTGTAATACAGCAACACCAGTAGTTTAGGAGATGAGCCTCAGTCATATTCATGAATAATAACTTAATATCTTATTGTAGGTATACAAATAATAAAGTTCAGTTGAGTTTTAAGACTTGTAGTGTAATACAGCAACACCAGTAGTTTAGGAGATGAGCCTCAGTCATATTCATGAATAATAACTTAATATCTTATTGTAGGTATACAAATAATAAAGTTCAGTTGAGTTTTAAGACTTGTAGTGTAATACAGCAACACCAGTAGTTTAGGAGATGAGCCTCAGTCATATTCATGAATAATAACTTAATATCTTATTGTAGGTATACAAATAATAAAGTTCAGTTGAGTTTTAAGACTTGTAGTGTAATACAGCAACACCAGTAGTTTAGGAGATGAGCCTCAGTCATATTCATGAATAATAACTTAATATCTTATTGTAGGTATACAAATAATAAAGTTCAGTTGAGTTTTAAGACTTGTAGTGTAATACAGCAACACCAGTAGTTTAGGAGATGAGCCTCAGTCATATTCATGAATAATAACTTAATATCTTATTGTAGGTATACAAATAATAAAGTTCAGTTGAGTTTTAAGACTTGTAGTGTAATACAGCAACACCAGTAGTTTAGGAGATGAGCCTCAGTCATATTCATGAATAATAACTTAATATCTTATTGTAGGTATACAAATAATAAAGTTCAGTTGAGTTTTAAGACTTGTAGTGTAATACAGCAACACCAGTAGTTTAGAGATGAGCCTCAGTCATATTCATGAATAATAACTTAATATCTTATTGTAGGTATACAAATAATAAAGTTCAGTTGAGTTTTAAGACTTGTAGTGTAATACAGCAACACCAGTAGTTTAGGAGATGAGCCTCAGTCATATTCATGAATAATAACTTAATATCTTATTGTAGGTATACAAATAATAAAGTTCAGTTGAGTTTTAAGACTTGTAGTGTAATACAGCAACACCAGTAGTTTAGGAGATGAGCCTCAGTCATATTCATGAATAATAACTTAATATCTTATTGTAGGTATACAAATAATAAAGTTCAGTTGAGTTTTAAGACTTGTAGTGTAATACAGCAACACCAGTAGTTTAGGAGATGAGCCTCAGTCATATTCATGAATAATAACTTAATATCTTATTGTAGGTATACAAATAATAAAGTTCAGTTGAGTTTTAAGACTTGTAGTGTAATACAGCAACACCAGTAGTTTAGGAGATGAGCCTCAGTCATATTCATGAATAATAACTTAATATCTTATTGTAGGTATACAAATAATAAAGTTCAGTTGAGTTTTAAGACTTGTAGTGTAATACAGCAACACCAGTAGTTTAGGAGATGAGCCTCAGTCATATTCATGAATAATAACTTAATATCTTATTGTAGGTATACAAATAATAAAGTTCAGTTGAGTTTTAAGACTTGTAGTGTAATACAGCAACACCAGTAGTTTAGGAGATGAGCCTCAGTCATATTCATGAATAATAACTTAATATCTTATTGTAGGTATACAAATAATAAAGTTCAGTTGAGTTTTAAGACTTGTAGTGTAATACAGCAACACCAGTAGTTTAGGAGATGAGCCTCAGTCATATTCATGAATAATAACTTAATATCTTATTGTAGGTATACAAATAATAAAGTTCAGTTGAGTTTTAAGACTTGTAGTGTAATACAGCAACACCAGTAGTTTAGGAGATGAGCCTCAGTCATATTCATGAATAATAACTTAATATCTTATTGTAGGTATACAAATAATAAAGTTCAGTTGAGTTTTAAGACTTGTAGTGTAATACAGCAACACCAGTAGTTTAGAGATGAGCCTCAGTCATATTCATGAATAATAACTTAATATCTTATTGTAGGTATACAAATAATAAAGTTCAGTTGAGTTTTAAGACTTGTAGTGTAATACAGCAACACCAGTAGTTTAGGAGATGAGCCTCAGTCATATTCATGAATAATAACTTAATATCTTATTGTAGGTATACAAATAATAAAGTTCAGTTGAGTTTTAAGACTTGTAGTGTAATACAGCAACACCAGTAGTTTAGGAGATGAGCCTCAGTCATATTCATGAATAATAACTTAATATCTTATTGTAGGTATACAAATAATAAAGTTCAGTTGAGTTTTAAGACTTGTAGTGTAATACAGCAACACCAGTAGTTTAGGAGATGAGCCTCAGTCATATTCATGAATAATAACTTAATATCTTATTGTAGGTATACAAATAATAAAGTTCAGTTGAGTTTTAAGACTTGTAGTGTAATACAGCAACACCAGTAGTTTAGGAGATGAGCCTCAGTCATATTCATGAATAATAACTTAATATCTTATTGTAGGTATACAAATAATAAAGTTCAGTTGAGTTTTAAGACTTGTAGTGTAATACAGCAACACCAGTAGTTTAGGAGATGAGCCTCAGTCATATTCATGAATAATAACTTAATATCTTATTGTAGGTATACAAATAATAAAGTTCAGTTGAGTTTTAAGACTTGTAGTGTAATACAGCAACACCAGTAGTTTAGGAGATGAGCCTCAGTCATATTCATGAATAATAACTTAATATCTTATTGTAGGTATACAAATAATAAAGTTCAGTTGAGTTTTAAGACTTGTAGTGTAATACAGCAACACCAGTAGTTTAGGAGATGAGCCTCAGTCATATTCATGAATAATAACTTAATATCTTATTGTAGGTATACAAATAATAAAGTTCAGTTGAGTTTTAAGACTTGTAGTGTAATACAGCAACACCAGTAGTTTAGGAGATGAGCCTCAGTCATATTCATGAATAATAACTTAATATCTTATTGTAGGTATACAAATAATAAAGTTCAGTTGAGTTTTAAGACTTGTAGTGTAATACAGCAACACCAGTAGTTTAGGAGATGAGCCTCAGTCATATTCATGAATAATAACTTAATATCTTATTGTAGGTATACAAATAATAAAGTTCAGTTGAGTTTTAAGACTTGTAGTGTAATACAGCAACACCAGTAGTTTAGGAGATGAGCCTCAGTCATATTCATGAATAATAACTTAATATCTTATTGTAGGTATACAAATAATAAAGTTCAGTTGAGTTTTAAGACTTGTAGTGTAATACAGCAACACCAGTAGTTTAGGAGATGAGCCTCAGTCATATTCATGAATAATAACTTAATATCTTATTGTAGGTATACAAATAATAAAGTTCAGTTGAGTTTTAAGACTTGTAGTGTAATACAGCAACACCAGTAGTTTAGGAGATGAGCCTCAGTCATATTCATGAATAATAACTTAATATCTTATTGTAGGTATACAAATAATAAAGTTCAGTTGAGTTTTAAGACTTGTAGTGTAATACAGCAACACCAGTAGTTTAGAGATGAGCCTCAGTCATATTCATGAATAATAACTTAATATCTTATTGTAGGTATACAAATAATAAAGTTCAGTTGAGTTTTAAGACTTGTAGTGTAATACAGCAACACCAGTAGTTTAGGAGATGAGCCTCAGTCATATTCATGAATAATAACTTAATATCTTATTGTAGGTATACAAATAATAAAGTTCAGTTGAGTTTTAAGACTTGTAGTGTAATACAGCAACACCAGTAGTTTAGGAGATGAGCCTCAGTCATATTCATGAATAATAACTTAATATCTTATTGTAGGTATACAAATAATAAAGTTCAGTTGAGTTTTAAGACTTGTAGTGTAATACAGCAACACCAGTAGTTTAGGAGATGAGCCTCAGTCATATTCATGAATAATAACTTAATATCTTATTGTAGGTATACAAATAATAAAGTTCAGTTGAGTTTTAAGACTTGTAGTGTAATACAGCAACACCAGTAGTTTAGGAGATGAGCCTCAGTCATATTCATGAATAATAACTTAATATCTTATTGTAGGTATACAAATAATAAAGTTCAGTTGAGTTTTAAGACTTGTAGTGTAATACAGCAACACCAGTAGTTTAGGAGATGAGCCTCAGTCATATTCATGAATAATAACTTAATATCTTATTGTAGGTATACAAATAATAAAGTTCAGTTGAGTTTTAAGACTTGTAGTGTAATACAGCAACACCAGTAGTTTAGGAGATGAGCCTCAGTCATATTCATGAATAATAACTTAATATCTTATTGTAGGTATACAAATAATAAAGTTCAGTTGAGTTTTAAGACTTGTAGTGTAATACAGCAACACCAGTAGTTTAGGAGATGAGCCTCAGTCATATTCATGAATAATAACTTAATATCTTATTGTAGGTATACAAATAATAAAGTTCAGTTGAGTTTTAAGACTTGTAGTGTAATACAGCAACACCAGTAGTTTAGGAGATGAGCCTCAGTCATATTCATGAATAATAACTTAATATCTTATTGTAGGTATACAAATAATAAAGTTCAGTTGAGTTTTAAGACTTGTAGTGTAATACAGCAACACCAGTAGTTTAGGAGATGAGCCTCAGTCATATTCATGAATAATAACTTAATATCTTATTGTAGGTATACAAATAATAAAGTTCAGTTGAGTTTTAAGACTTGTAGTGTAATACAGCAACACCAGTAGTTTAGGAGATGAGCCTCAGTCATATTCATGAATAATAACTTAATATCTTATTGTAGGTATACAAATAATAAAGTTCAGTTGAGTTTTAAGACTTGTAGTGTAATACAGCAACACCAGTAGTTTAGGAGATGAGCCTCAGTCATATTCATGAATAATAACTTAATATCTTATTGTAGGTATACAAATAATAAAGTTCAGTTGAGTTTTAAGACTTGTAGTGTAATACAGCAACACCAGTAGTTTAGGAGATGAGCCTCAGTCATATTCATGAATAATAACTTAATATCTTATTGTAGGTATACAAATAATAAAGTTCAGTTGAGTTTTAAGACTTGTAGTGTAATACAGCAACACCAGTAGTTTAGGAGATGAGCCTCAGTCATATTCATGAATAATAACTTAATATCTTATTGTAGGTATACAAATAATAAAGTTCAGTTGAGTTTTAAGACTTGTAGTGTAATACAGCAACACCAGTAGTTTAGGAGATGAGCCTCAGTCATATTCATGAATAATAACTTAATATCTTATTGTAGGTATACAAATAATAAAGTTCAGTTGAGTTTTAAGACTTGTAGTGTAATACAGCAACACCAGTAGTTTAGGAGATGAGCCTCAGTCATATTCATGAATAATAACTTAATATCTTATTGTAGGTATACAAATAATAAAGTTCAGTTGAGTTTTAAGACTTGTAGTGTAATACAGCAACACCAGTAGTTTAGGAGATGAGCCTCAGTCATATTCATGAATAATAACTTAATATCTTATTGTAGGTATACAAATAATAAAGTTCAGTTGAGTTTTAAGACTTGTAGTGTAATACAGCAACACCAGTAGTTTAGGAGATGAGCCTCAGTCATATTCATGAATAATAACTTAATATCTTATTGTAGGTATACAAATAATAAAGTTCAGTTGAGTTTTAAGACTTGTAGTGTAATACAGCAACACCAGTAACTTCTTTTTCAACTTGAATTAATAGAAAAAATAACTTTTTCTTTTGTAAAATAATCACAATTCCAATTACACCTAGGTGCATGTTCTTGAACCCCTAAAATAAAAGTGTAATTTAGTAGTAAAACACCCAAACAATATTTTCACATGCAAAACCTAAATGGCCATAGTGGTCTACTGCCTATCATAATTGCTTGGGAATTCTAGGATGACTGGTTCAAGATGCGACGTTACCAAATATGTTTCAGATTTTTGCTGTGGATACAATATGAATGACAGTTAATTTCACTATTCTGTTAAGAGCAGCCATGTTGGCAGAGGGTTTTGCTGTTCAGTTGCTCTCCCTCAAAGACAAACATGTGTAAAAATGTTTTATCATAATTGCATACATGAAAACAAATGACAGACATGTGGCATTACGAAATACATTAGTTTTTTCTGTGGATGTGATATGAATGATAATTAATTTTGCTATTCTGTTAAGAGCAACCATGCAGGCAGAGGGATTTGCTGGCCAGTTGCCCTCCCTCAAAATAAAACATATGTAAAAATGTTTTTAACATAGTTGCATACATGAAAACAAATGATAGACATATCCAAGCAACTAGATTCACTTCTGCATTCAGTACACTTACTGAGCCTACCTCTCACTTATCTATTTATTTCAGTGTTAAATGTATCCTACAAATTTTATAATAATTTGGTTGCTTTAAAAATATTAAGAAGACAAATTTATGTACCAAGAAACTACTTCACATAAGACAAATATTTTGAAAGTGACCAAAGTATTACTATACTTAAGAATGACAATTAAATTATAAAACAAATTTCTTATGTACATCACAGTAGATGGGTATATTTCAGAATCATATTTTTTGAATGAAAACAGGTAGTTGTTTTTTAAATGTAATTTTTGACCTTATTTGTAATTTTAATTTGTATTTGTTGAATTAGATATAGTACACTTAACTCAGTACAGGTGGACACAATCTTTTTTGATTCATGTTATAACGCCTTCACAGCTGAAAAGACATGCATGTTTGCTGAGTTGAATTACATTGAGTAAATATATGGACACGCTGAATCAGATTGTGAGTGGTTTCACACTCTAAGACAAAAGTAATGTCTAACACAACATTGATTAAATGAGCAAAATACTAAGGTGGCATGGGAGATCAGTATGGTACACATGCAAAGGTCAAGCCATCACACAATGGGTTGCAATTCGTATGCATCAGTTTCATCAAAGAATGGAATAGTATGATTTCAGGTGACTTAATGCCCCTTGTAAAATGCTGAATACTTCTTATTTGATTTTATTTCTTAAGTCTTCTAAGTTATGGAAACTATCTCTGTGTGCTCTGTCCTTGAAAGGTCCCATAAGATGAAACTAAAAAGATTGAGATCTTAACAATTTCTTCTTCCTGATGCTGTGGGTCATCTTATTCTTAGGTAATTATAACTAGAGCAGTACTGGTGACATGAAGCCAGGCCACATCTGATTTGAACCATGCATCCCACAGATCAATATCCACACTCATTATAAATTAGATATCTTCAGAACTTCACAGTATCTTCAAAGAAAACTTTTCTCATAATCCTGTCTGATAGAGAACACCTGTTATAGTGAGTGCACTGAGTTTCAATGATGACATGGCCCTTCAACTATCCAGAACCATGTGTTCTGCTTAATAATGCATTCATCCATCAGAAAGTAAGTTGTTTTTTAATAATGTTTTGTTAACAGCATCTTCATCGACCTCAGAACAGAATGTCTTAGTTCAAAGTGCAGTCAGCTTGTTATGCACCTGAATTTTGTTAGAATAAATATCTTGTTCAGAGCCTTAGAATTTTGCTTTGTTCATGGTATTTTAACTGCCTGTGTTAGAACATAATGACTGAATGCAAATTAGAGGCAGGTCATTTTTGTTCTTCAGCTTGTTTGTGGTGTATTTCAATTTTGTAGGAACAGGCAGCAAAGCCAGAGCAGTTGGTCTTTTGTTTGAAAAGTACTTTTGTTTATGATGCCTTTTTTGGCCTGAGTTAGAATGAGTACAAATGCAAGTAGTTCGCTTTGATATCATCAGCCAGTTTGGGGTGTACTTGAATTTCGTAAATGGTCAGATATCCAACATTTTTATGACATAAAATGTAGCAGATACTTGCATAAATATTAATTGTCTGAGGTTTCTGCAGTGTGCCACCAAACTTTACAAGTTTCCAGAAAGCTTCACATTACGATAATTTCTGAAGTATCAAATGCTTAGCTTGCAAAGGAAAAGTCAACAACTTTACGAATGACATATTTCAGTTTGCATTTTCTAGTTCACTGAGTCATCTTAAGTTTGCAATAGTTTGATTGATTAATTTAAAACATTTTCTGGCATTGTACTTTTACAGACTCTTGATTTTATTGCTGAAAAGATGAGAAACAAATAGAATACCAGTAAGTAATATAGAATTGCAGTTGTAGGAATCCGACTCATTATTGACTTAGTTGAGAGTGCTAAAACGCTCGAGGTTACTGTTTTGGTTCCACAGTATACCATTGTGTTTGCTTGGACTAATTTTGTTAAAATGATCAAAACTACCTTTTATTTCAAGAATCTGTTTGTAAGTTAATGGTACCAGGAGAATAAACTTTATAATTATTTTAAACAATATTATCTTGTTTTTACTGTTTTGATTTTACTAAGGACAGACATTATTGTTGATTTTAGTAAGATATTTTTCTTAAGACGAGATTTAGTAAAAGTTTCCACAGGACTGCCTTATTCTTCCTGAGTTGATAATTCTATAAGCATCAACTTTACCACTGGCTTCTACAAAACTGATATCTTCTTTCCAAGTTGATAATGCTAAATGGCCTGGTGGCCACTCTGTCCATCACAGGTATTATCGAAACCTGGTTTCTAGCATTGAAAGTTCATGGACATATTACTGTGCCACTGGGGGTGACCCATTTAGCATTATGGTTTGGTTTTGAATTTCATGCAGAGCTACATGAGGGCTACCTGCGCTAGCTATCCCTAATTTAGCAGTGTAAGGACTAGAAGGAAGGCAGCTAGTCATCACCACCCACTGCCAACTCTTGGGCTACTCTTTTACCAGTGAACAGTGGGATTGACCGTCACATTATAACGCCCCGCGGCTGAAAAGGCGAGCATGTTTGGTGCGACGGGGATGCGAACCTGCGACCCTCAGATTACGAGTCGCACGCCTTAACCACCTGGCCATGCTGGGCTTACACCGTTAGTTATTTGCCATTCAGTATGTAAATATTGAATTGTTTTGTTAAAACATGAGTTTATGTTGCTCACTGGAACTTTGACAATTTTAATACTTAGTTGTTGAGCGCTTTAGTCTATGTGGATATATATTAATTAATCACATTTGTGAAGGTCAATGTTACTTTTAGACAACGAATATATTGTTGTTTAGATCGTGTAGCATCTTTCTGAAGTAGCATTATGTGTGTGTATAATTTAGTAATAGTATTTATAATATTCTCTATCTCGGTTCATGTGTGGCTTAGGTTATTGCGCCATGGCTGTGAATCCAAGTTTTATACTTCGCGACTCATTGTATGAAAAATGCATTTTGTATTTGGGCCTTTGGGTGAACTGTAAGAGTGACGTTGGGTTAAATTCCACTTTTCGATCAAAGTTGCGTAAAAGATGGCACCTTCCTTGTAATTGATCAAGCTAATATTTTAGGTATGTCCTTTCGATGTGCTTAATTACAAACAAACGTCAAATTACTCATAGCAGTTACCAAAAATCCAGTTTTATCGAATAATTACGTGATTAAATGTATTTAGTTTCTTATAAAGGACTTTGGATCTGCGAGTCCACCAGATTTTGATCTTTACTGCAAAAACTAAAGAAATAAAAATATTCGCACTCAGTACCTTGGGGCTGTGAGGTGCGAATAAGGGTGGTGATTAAATTCTAACATTTAGTCGCTCTAGAGCAATCCAAAAATTCGATATGTGTGCTGTTGACTAGCAACCTGTCCTATAATCTCTAGGTTCAAAATTAGGGGCAGCTAGCAAAGATAGCCTTCGAGTAGCTCTGTGGTTATCCGAAAAAAACATGAATTCTCTCGTCTAACAGCCGAGTTGTAGGTAGCGTAGTCGTTGTTAAACATGCAGTGTCACAAGTAGCATATAAGCAACTGATCATATTATGATACGAACTTGAATTTGAAAGTAAGTTTTTCATTTCCTCTCAATAATTAACATTTAGGGTCTCTGAGTTAAAAAAAATTATATTTTATTAAAAATAGTTTTTCAAGTCAAAACTGAATTACGATGTGGTTCGTGAGATAATAAGTAAATAACCATCTTAAATTTAAAGTTGTTTAAAATTAAGAATGTTTCAGTTAGTTTGTTTTAATTTACCTTATATTTTTTCCTGTGCTGGGTTAAAATAGCAAATAGTAGAAAATGAGACAGAACTTTTACAGTTCAGAAAATCTTGTTATATCCATATGGAATTTTCATACATTTAAATGTGTAATTGACGTTCTGTCAAATTACTATGTCAAATCTGTTAATTCGTTACACGTGCATAAAACAATTATAAACCCGTAGCTAATTTAGATTTGTATTATGCGTTTCATGTCCATTATTAATGCAGAACGTCAATTATACATTTAAAGTTACTCAACATACACATAACTTGAATTAAGCACCTACAACATAGCCTTTACTTATACGATGAGTATATTTAAGATTGAATATCAAAATGTCGTCCGAAGGTGAATTCAGTGTTACATCAAAACTAAATGTGACGTGTGTGATTATTAATGTATTATATTTATATATTTGACCACTAATGAATGAATAATTGGTGATTTTTTCTTATTTACGTTGTAGTTTTCCACTGACGCGTTGCACATTGCTGTATAGTATCCATAAAGCGTTATGTTTTTTTGTCATTTCATAGCACCGATTCAAACAAACAGCTATTGTTCGTCCAACCAAATATAACAGCATTACCTACCGGTTGTAGTTATTATCCATTCTATAGCATTATAACCCTCTTTCATTACTACTTGAACAGCGACTAATGTTTCATTTCGTGCTTGGACTATACAGTATTTTCCTATAGCATTAAACATATATACAACTTATTGTTGTTGTTGTTTTTTAAAGCGTCATCTACCGGTTTATACGCCATTTGGTTCGCTATAGAGAATGAAATTCATTGAAATGCCAGAGCAATATATTAGAAAAATTCCTCTAGTTTTGTTGGACCGAGTGAGAGAGAGACAAAGGCACCACAGGAAGAGCTAGGACACTATTGTATATGTTTTCTCTAATATCGCATGCCGTTTAATATAGCAGTTTGCCATAAAATTAAAAGACTGAAATTCAATATGGGAGCATTGCAACCGTTTTTCCACGCCGAGTTTTGTGGGCCGTAAATCCGAATGTTTCATTACATTCAATATATTTAGAATTCGACAAAAGATATTGGATTGTCATCTACCTTTTTTGTACACTTTTCCCTCAATCGTTGTTTTTATTATTTACTGTACGTTATAAGGTTATATAAAAAAGACATTTAAAAATATTTACCTATGTATATGTAAATTAAGCGATGGACACTGTTTATCAAAATATGAACCAACTTGAAAAAACAGACATAAAGCAAAAACAGAGCTTCATTTTACAAAAAAAAAACAAACTATTTTTATTTTTTAACAATATACATATGAAGTATCCTCTACAGATAGTTCATGATTGTAAATGTAGGCCTGGGTTGTTCTCGGCTAAGTTGTTCGTCAAATTACTTCTTTGAAATTATTCGCTTCTGGTTCGTTTGTTTTTTCCCTATGGGGTTGCAGACGACTCTGATTTGCATCTGAAAAGAATATATAAAGAAAATGGCTTTATTTTTTATCATACATAGTTTTATGGGCCATGCGTTTTAAACCTAATATTCTTGCGATTATATGTCCTGCAAATTTTTGAAGAGACAATGAACAATCTTAATAGTTGTGAAATTAAAATTTAATCCAAAAAAAAATTACTGGGTGAATTTTGATATTACAAGAAGGATGGAAATGTGATTTTGACATGAAAGCCATACGATGGAGTCTTTTGAAATGGTATGTACGCTGTAATGTAATGATCAGGATACACAGTCGTCAGAAAGAGCATGACCGGACGTGCCAACATGAACTGTAACGATCAGGCGAGACATCGAAATCGTTTTTTACTATAACGTGCTCAACTTGGGTGCACATATATGGTCGAAATATAAGTTTTCAGAATAACTTCTGTAACGAATCTATTTTCCACCGATAAATGTATTTTCGAATCATTTAAGTCTCTTTTGTGTGTTTTGTGTATGTATTTATATGTGATTATATTTATATAGAGTTACCTGAAATTCCATTATTTAAGTTAAATAACTGATTGCGTAACGGTTACATAATTCGCGATAAAAACTTTTCTGTGTGTTTATGAAGAAGTATGTAAATCTAATCTGCGAGTACGAAGGAATTGTGAAGACCATCGTGTACTATGATGAATAATATAAATTCTCCTTATTTTGTATAGAAGCTTCTTAGCTTCTATACTCGTGATACTGACATGTATATTTACATTAAATTGTTAATCATATAAATCGTGGCTCGAGCGTATTAAGATTATTAGTATGCCCAAACTATGAAGCTGTGGCTCATGGCTCGCATCTTTTAGCGCTAAAAAACAGACAAAAACAACTTCTCACTTTGGGTCGTAGAAGTGCTATAAGTGTAACTGTCAAATCCCACTATTTGATCAGACTACAGTTCGGGGTGGTGCTGTTTACTAGCTGCTTCTCGACTAACGTGTCAGGCTGAAATTAGCCCTTGCATATATTTCGCTGAATTTCTAAATAAACAGTCGTTATGTCCATTGGTCAAGCTTTGAATAAAACACTTGCTCTTAGGTGTATACGTTTCTCTTTTTTTCTCTAGATTCCAATCGCTAGATGCTTTAACTTTAAAGATAGAAATTAGGTTCGCTTATACTGAGCTTAGAATAGCCAGATAGCTAGGGCGCTCAAGGGTCTGAGTGTCGCGGATCCGAATCCCCCTCACACCAAAACATTCTCGCCCTGTCAGCCTTAGGGACGTTATAATGTGACGATCAATCTTACTATTCGTTGGTAAAAGAGTAGCCCAAGATGATGATGACCAGCTGCCTTCCCTCTAGTTTTATACTGCTAAATTAAGGACGAATAATGCAGATAGCCCTCGTATAGCTTTGTGCGAAATTCAAAACAAACAAACAGTTCACTTTTACTGAGTCTCTGCATAAGAATCTTTATTGTGGTTCATGCATATATATATTAACTTAAGGATGCAAAATAGCATATTTATTCATGCGGCTTAGCTATTAGGTAATGCTGAGTAAAGTACAGATCAAACACCCCTTGAATTAGCTATTTATGTGAAACTACTTTGATTGTTGAATATAAAATATAGGTGCCAATAAAGGAAATATATTATGGCAGTTTTATACATAGATATGTAAGAGTAATAGGGGAGACGTTTCACCACTTGATTTGTTTAATTGGCCTGTACTTTTCTGATTGTTTCTCAGCTTCTCAGACCATGAAAATGAGTCCAGTAAAGCTGCTACGTCGTCGTGGCATATTTATAGCTACTGTTAAAATAGCTTAATATAAAGACTTCATATGGTTTCTTTTGCTAAATGCTTCGATGTAATGACTATTTATTATATGTATATTGTTGTCAATAAGTACAGAAACATACAAGAAACGTTGATAATAGTCATGCTTATTCATAATGTATAATAATTTACATCATTAATGTATTCTTGTTGTATACACATTGCATTACTAGTGTACATCATGTCACAAACATTTGTGTAAAAACATTCTTGGCATGGAGTAATTAGTCCCTTGTTCCCGATAACAATTTATCTAACAGTGATTAAAGAATATTCTGGATGTCGTGTAGAACCAATCATAATTCAATGTTGGACAATGTTTAATTTCAACCTCCATGTATTCCAGACACTTTCAATAATGTTCGTGACACGATCGTATCATATATTTGAGAATTTCATTCTTTCCTCTTCCTGTTGCAGATAACGTTTTAACACGAGTTGCATCTTTGGGATAATATTTCTTCTGGAATTATAATTCTCTACAAATAGAACATGTTCTAGTGAATGCCGTGATCAAGTTGAATCTAATTTTTACTTTGCTGCAGTTACGGTGCCATCAGTTTTCATTAGTTTTCCGACAGTAATATTTACTGTTATTCTGCAATAGTGTTGTTATCATTATCTTATTCGGTGCCGGAAGAACTGTTTTTATTATTGACAAACTCGTAAGTTGTGGTGTATGCTCGTAACAGTTTCTAATACTTGACAAATCCAAGGTCTTCATACTTGTTACCTCTTCATGTTTTTTTTGTTTCGTTTTGCTTTTTCTTTGTTGTTTTTTTTCTCAATAGGGATGATTTTTTAGCAGTTTCACATTATTTTAAGCTAGGACTGCACAAGAGCACGTCACATTTTTGTAACTGCCATATAATTGCCTGTACTGTTAATTTTTGGTAAAATTTCCACTGGAGCACCTTTGTGTTTGCAGAGTGAACCCACTCAACTGTTTGTTTTTTTTTCCTTTATCAGGTAAATTGATAACAATATTATTTTTCTGTAATACCTTTCAAATATTGCAAGGGACATCAGTAGAAAGAGAAAGGTGTAGTCTGGCTGCAATTCCTTTTAATGAGCATATTTTCAAAAACGTTTATCGCATGTATGTTAAATTGTTTCCGTTCAAAACACAATGACTTTTGTATTGCATGTGCCTTGAGTTACTACTGCTTTATAACCTCATATGGCTTTGGTTGATGATATATGATATCACTTGATTTCCTATACGGTGGTCAATTATGTTTGTCCATATTTAAATTTCGTGACAATATGGAACGTGTATTGTGCATACACAGTCCCGTGTATGTTTCGATTTGTATTTCTAGTGCTTATATGTGTGTGTGTGTGTCTATATATATATATTGACGAAATTTTGTATTTCCCTTTACTTTACCTTCAAGCTTTTTAAAAATTTTTCATTTAGTAACGTTTCTGGCACAAATGATTTCGAACTCGTAAATTTCATCACTTTTATCAGTGTTCTTCTGAAAATATATATGTCCTTATACGTACTTTACTATATATATATTTACTGTTGCATATGTCTTTTGAATACCTGTACTAAATAGACTTTGTACGTCTGTATTAATCATGTCAGGTCTTACGCCTTGCTAATTTCCTTTCCTTTCATCCATTACGTTTACCTTCCATGTAAACGTGTTGAGCGTTTGAATTTTTATTTGAACTTCGTACTTTTCCAGCGTTATTTATGCCATGCAGGACGCCAGTGTAATGCGTTCGTAATTTAATTTAGTATATTTTGGGGGGAGAAGCTTTTTAGTTGAAGATAGCAATGTTAGGAAAAAGCGAGACTTGTTTTATCCCTCTCTCTTTTTAGATAAAGACTTTAAGGTGGTTGTCCTGAGCTTAGGGACCTCTCAGGTTTCTTTATTTAGACTGCAAGCACTTACAGAACCTTCTAGGAGCTTATACTTTGACATTATTATTCATCCGAGCCGAATACAAAAATTATTATTGTGGAATATACGAAGGTTAGAGTGCACTAGCACACCAACGTGATGTAGAATTTTGTTATTATTTCTACAGCAGCAATTTTATCATGCCTGTAATCCATAAGTCGTGCTTTGCTCTACCTTGTTTATTAGATCAGTCTTAACATGCCTAACAACAAATTACGACAGACTGCATGTAGAAACTATACAATGGAATATTGTTTTTATTTTAAAAGTATGTGTTACATATTTACATTTACAGCTGGACCTCGCTGTTTGTGTTCGACAAGCATGAAGTTAAAAGTTAGTGAATTGTTTGTGCCAGTGTTAAGTAAAGAATTAGATTAAAACATGCTTGGATATAAATATGATGTGAGGTTTTGGTACATGTTTATGACAACTTATTTCTAAGAATTAATACAATGTATAAAAAACAACAACAGTCGTTGATGTCATTGTTCTTTTATTTGTTCTTATTAAAGTTTAAATAAAATGTTTCAATGAACTGAAATTGAAGTTTGTAAACAAATAAGAAACCGATACATACGTTTACATAAAATTATAATGTTATATACCGTAGTACAACATCTTAAACCTAAAATGGTTCATCTGTTCATGTTTGAAACAGTATTAATACTCCTAAACTATGTCCAAAAAAGTCTTTAAACCTCAGAGGTGTACTCTCTACAGTCTTGCTCTACTACAGTCTAATAAGCGTATTTCTGGCCTACATGGGTAAAGCTTTCTCATTCACACGTGTAAAACTTTAATTTACGTGTGTTTACAACATAAATATCTGAGTGTTAACACCTTTCTGTTTTATACTTCTTAAGTTTAACTTTCTGCTTCTGTAGAGTCGAAACAGTTTTATTTTTAATTCTTTAAAACCTTGAATTTCCAATTCCACGCTGTTCTCTTCTGCGTGTCCAAACACCTTTCTCTTTATTATATACCGGACATACAAACACTTTTCCATTCCGTACTTTTTATAAGCTTTGAAGCCTTGTTGATCAGTCTGAAGTCTGAAAAATACTCTGTTCAACACATACAAATTTGTAAGTTTTTTTTTGTTGTTGTTGTATCTAGCTAATGGCTTAAACAGTTTATTCCGCATGTCTAAAATCTGAGTACTAATTATGTTCTATGTATAAATTTCTCTCCATTTTCATCTGAGAAATTAGCATCCTTCAATTTATGCCTTTAGCTAAACGCCTCTGTTCATCTGCATAATCTATACGAAATTCTCGTTTTCACTATTATTTACATCTCTTTATGTTCCTATTTCAAACCTGAAAACGTTCTTGCTGCTTTTTCTGCCTTAATTCTTTCACTATTATAGGCGCGCGTGCACACACACATGCCTACATTATAGCGTCCCCCTCACCTGTAGCACAGCGGCATGTCTGCGGACTTAAAACGCTAGAAACCGTTTCGATACCTGTTTTGGGTAGAGAACAAATAACCCAATCTGTAATTTTGTGCTTAAACTCCAAACAAATCCTTCTAAAGCATTCTTCTGGGTGCATATATGGGACATACTATATAACCAATGACTTAGCCCTTGGAATTATGATTAACCACATGTGAATTTGAAATTTGCACCATTACGAAAAACAAACAAACGGATTTTTCTCTTCAGACTTCCAAAACTTACCATTTTCAAGTTTCAGCTAAGTAAAGAAATATCAAAATGTTACCCCTTTTTGTGTTTATTGTGTATCTAAAAATAAACGTAACAGTGGGACAAATCTGTAATATATAAAGATGACGGTGAAGAAGGCAAACACGTGTGTGTTTCTGTCTCTAGCCTGAATTAGTTATCTGCTTCCTGTCTAAAGGATTTCAAGTTCTGTTTTTTCTAGGTCTCATAACTAGTTGGAAAAGATCTTTCAGAAGTCTTTAGAAGAAGAATCGTTCCTTATGTGTGCAAACTGTTAAAGTAGTACAAACTGTTGAGTAACAAATACGAAATTGGAGACACAAAACGAAAATAAGAAAGCTAAAACCATTGTGCAAAGAGTTTGATAAAAGTAAATCCGACTTGCAAATACTTCGTAATATAGCATTGGTTAGAATGTATTATTGCAGGTTATATGTAATGAGCCTTGACAGTAACTGGTTTGCTTATAATGTATGTGTATATGTGTTATTCAACCCATCTGATCTGTTAGATTTCAACTCGTGTGTCGCACATTATCGTTAATTATTTTATTAAAAGTTTTAAATTAGTATCAAAGAACAACAAACAGTTAGTGGTTTAGATGTTTGAAAAATGTAGAATAAAAGTGATACGGGTTTATTTTTAAAGTCAGTGAAATTTAGCTATAACTTAAACATGATAGGGAAATAATACCTATAACTTTAAAAAAGTAAAATGCTATTATAAAATAATACGTGTTGTCAAACATTTTCAGTCATCGTCCGATTCCAGTAGTTATTTCGCAATGACTAGTTGTCTTTCCTCCAGTCTTACACTACTAAATTAGGGACGGCTAGCGCAGATAGCCCTCGAGTAGCTTTCCGCGAAATTAAAGAAAAAAAATTCTTGTTTGGTGTGGTAAAATTCATGGGTATTGTCCCTCCCCAGTGGCAAAGCGATATTTCTGCGGACTTATATCGCTAGAAGCCGGATTTCGATACCCGTGGTGGGCAGAGCGCGGATAGTCCGTTGTGTAGTTTTGTGGTTAACTACAAATAAACAACCATGGATCATTTGGAAGGAAGTCTAAATAGGAGTGTAAGAAGTGCATCTTTGGTGACATTCTAGACTTAATTTTTCTGTAGTTCTGTAGTAGATTTGTGCTTAATAACAAATAACCGCGGATATTGGAGACAACTTTTCAGATATGCTGTACTTGACCCCGTGATAAATCAGAATTCTTTTGTGTTCTATGTAGTAAATAAAATGTCGTATGTATACACATATAGTTAAGGGTTTGTGTTAAGAGTAACGCCTACAGTTCGTTTTTTCCAGAACGATATTATTTTTCAAAATAGTGTTAAGTTTTCATTTGTCATTGGAAGAAGGACGTATAGCCTTTCTACGACTTTATTAATAAAACTTGCAGTAGAAGCTCAAACTTGTTTACTTGTCAGAACAAACTTTAAGTATTCTTTTCGCCTTTGAAGAACAATTTAAATATCAGCTTTTTATTTATCAGTTTTTTATATCTTGTTTCAACGAGGTCTTTGACATGTTAAACAAGTAAATCGGTGGAGGTAAGAAGTTCACTCTTTGAGACACGGGAAATTGAATTTACTCTAAAGTGAGTATATTTGGTCACATCGATTTAGTCTACTAAAGTTCATGATACTGTTAAAACAATTGTTACAATTATTGTGTAACGTTTATGTGGTGTTTACGTCTACTCCGATACTTTTATTCCCGCATCTTATTATAATTGAGCTTGCGATGTACAAGTCCAAAACTCGAATCTTGGAAACGACCACCGATCATCACCACTCATAACTGGGTGATATATATATAACTAGGCAATACTTTCGCAGTTGGACAATAAATAAAACAATTGACATTACAACAAAAATGATGTTTTAGATTTAACCAATAAAAATTACAAAAAAGTAGTAACTATGAAATATAAAACAAGACAAAACCTAAAATAAAGTTTTGTGGTTCTTTAGTGAAATTCTCATGTGTTGCAACAGAAAGGTAAGGCATTTTCATTGATAACTGTGTCTACAAATAAATACTTCAAATAAATTATATTCTGTGACGTAATGCTAGGATGATGGCTCATTTTTAAACTAAAATTTCAATAAAAATCTTTTTTCTTATGGATGGTGAACATTAGTGAATGTCAAGTATGGACACATTGTTGTAGAGCTCTCGAACACTTCCAGAAAAGGCTGCAAGAATTAGCAGTTATATCTTCCCAGATAACTGGTATTTCTACCAGTATATATAGTGATCAATGTCTTCCATTTAGTACCATTGTTAAATCCAAGTTTCGCCTTCACCGACAGATTGTGTTTAAAATAAGAGCATTATTTGCATATGTTTACTGTAGTGTGTGCTATGGTTACGTGAATACAAACATATCTTAAATTAATCTTCTTTCATTTGCAGCGAAAAGTACGAACATGGCCCAGTGGTTTAGAGCACTTGTAATCTGCATGTCTTCGAACATGCTCGTTCTTTTCGACCGCAGGACGATTATATTGTTTGGTCTATTCCACTTCTTGTTGGTGAAAGAGTAGTCTAAGAGTTGGTGGTGGGTGATGTTAACCTCTATTTAGTCTATTATTTCTAAATTATGGACAACTGGCGTTCCTAGCTCTGGAGTAGCTCTACGCGATGTTCAACCAATAAACTTATCTCTCGACTTTTTCAAAACAACAATAAAACTAACAGCATTTTTAAACGTTTTCCCAAGTTTACTTAATATCCGTATTTTACTATAAAAATAATATTAAAATTAGTAAACGTTTTAAGATATTGAGAACACTTCCATGTTTTGAAGAGTTCTGTGTGTAATTCTTATAATAACGATCCACCCAGTATTAGCAAAAAATTAAAACCGAAACGCACTAATGAACTTGCTAGTTCTATTTCTGTCGTTTTAAAAATACTTCAAAAAAAGCATACATTTATATTTTGTTCTAATTCAATTCGGTAAATAAACTAAAAAATTAAGTTTTCTAAAGAAAAAAAAATTCTAACTGGTTTATACCTTTTCGTATATTTTATTTTAGAAGTTCTTTATGTGATAGAGATCGAGTGCACTTCAATGATTAGTAAATGTGAAGCTTCATGATCCATGGATCGTTGCCGAAAAATGCGTTCTGCACTTTAAAGTCGCGAATGTGCTACAAGAGTGAGGGTTACATTTCACTGTTAGCTCATATAACACCTTGCGTGGGTTGGCGGTGGGTGATGATGACTATCTGTCTTCCCTCTAGTCTTACACTGCTAAATTAGGAACGGCTAGCGCAGATAGCCTTCGTGTAGCTTTGCGCGAAATTCAAAACAAACGAAATTTAGCTGTAGTTTAGTAGTTAGTACACCGAACTTCAGATATGAAATTCCATGGTTCGTGCGTCTTTACCGAAAAACAAAACCACGCTTCGCACTTGGGTATCATGGTTGTTTCATTACAAGACGATCAAATGTCCCTATTCTGTTAAGCTAGTTCAAGAGTTGGTGGTCAATGCTGTTCACGAGCTGACTTCTTTCTAGTCTGTAAGTTCAAAATTAAAATAGGCTGTATGGAGATCCATTTCTATAGTCCCCTCGGTGTGGATTCCTGTACGTGGTGAGGGGACCTATCAGGGAAGGTTCTGTTCTTTACGTTTACCTCATCTGGGATCTAAACATCTACCCACGTGTATGCCGTGCGTGGTGACCCGTGAAGGGGAAGAGAGGATCCTGGTGGTTGAGAGGTCCAACTGTAACACACCACTTTGTCCTTTAATTCCTGTAGACGGGCTGCCTTAGGATGGCCCCCTTGGGTCAATCAGCTAGTTCACTTGGGCTGGAGTCTACCAAGCACCAGTGTTGGAAGTTCTCAACGGGTGTTGTTGGCATTGTATCTGATGCTGATGTTTAAGTATAGTGTTCACGAAACCCTGGCGTTGCTGCATTGTCCTTGTTTAACATTGTAGTGCGTCCCCTTGTTGGGCTCCATGGTGAGTGGGGTCAGTGGGCAACGAAATATTCTTTATTTATTATGGATCCTCCAAATAAATTCTCAAACCAAATTGTGAAAAAACAGTCCATAGGTAAACTACCACATTTTGAAGATTCTGAGCAGCAATCTTCAGCATCTGTAATACCTGTTGTACTTCATTTTCTTATACTGTTTGTTTTGGAATTTCGCACAAAGCTACTCGAGGGCTATCTGTGCTAGCCGCCCCTCATTTAGCAATGTAATATTAGAGGGAAGGCAACTAGTCATCACCACTCACCGCCAACTCTTGGGTTACTCTTTTACCAACGTATAGTGGGAATGACCGTCACATTATAACGCCCTCACGGCTGAAAGAGCGAGCATGTTTGGTGCGACCGGGATTCGAACCAGCGACCCTCGGATTACGAGTCGAACGCCTTAACACACTTGGCTATGCTAGGCCATTTTTCTTATACTACATTCTCTTTAAGACAAACCTTTAGGGTAGATGTCTTCATTTTTTTATTCAGAAGGGCCTAGAGAGACTTATTGGCTCTCCAAAGTCAGTAAAGAGACTTCGCTCTGGTGACATACTGGTGAAAACACCCACATCTCAAAACATTGAACTCCTCTTGCATTCAAAGGCGATTGGGGATGTACCTATTGAGGTTATACCTCATGCTACTTTGAATTCATCACGAGGAGTTATTGTTGAGAGGATTTGAAGAACGTCCCTGAGTCAGAGATTCTCGCTGGTTTCTCCACCCAAAGAGTTTCTGCAGTGAGACGTATCTCCACTCGTAAATATGGAATTATAATGTCGACCAGTGTCATCATTCTGACATTTACATCACCACATCCACCTGCCACCATCAAAGCAGGTTATCTTAATTGCAGAGTATGGCCATACATTCCAAACCCTCTCAGATGTTTCCAGTGTTAGCAGTTCGGTCACTCGAACTTGGCGTGTGCTCGTTGCAGTGGCTGGCCTGGCATGGCCGAGCGCGTAAGGCGTGCGACTCGTAATCCGAGGGTCGCGGGTTCGCGCCCGCGTCGCGCCAAACATGCTCGCCCTCCCAGCCGTGGGGGTGTATAATGTTACGGTCAATCCCACTATTCGTTGGTAAAAGAGTAGCCCAAGAGTTGGCGGTGGGTGGTGATGACTAGCTGCCTTCCCTCTAGTCTTACACTGCTAAATTAGGGACGGCTAGCACAGATAGCCCTCGAGTAGCTTTGTGCGAAATTCCAAAACAAACGTTGCAGTGGCAAGGACTGTGATGCCTATGAGTGTGAAACGGACCCTCATTGCGTGAATTGTAATGGCTCTTACCCGTTCTACTTTCGTTCTTGCCCTAAATGGTTGGGAGAGGTTCAGCACTTCAAACATTAGTTACTCTGAGACTCGAAAGTTGCTGTCCACCACTTCATCTCGGATGTATGTTGCTACACTTCGTTCCACTACTGCAGTGGGAGTGTAGACGGATCTCTCTATGCCTTGAATCATTCTCAAACCAAATGAAAAGTTTTTTAACCTCCATGGTAAAATAAGTTGATGAATCAACTTCAACACCCATCTCTGTTCCTAACATACATTCCAGCAAACCCCAAGATCCACTTCCTTTGGTTTCGGGTATGAGCATTGCCTCGGGTACATCTTCTTCTCCCATCTCAAGATGCAAAACGATCATTCGTTCACGTTCTCAGACGCTGTAATCTTCTTCCAACAACAAAGACCTGCCCAATCGACCCAGGGCAGGATCCATGCAAGTCGACAGACCTCCATCGAATATAGACAATAAAGAAAAAAGACGTTGTCGTAAACAGAAGGATTTTCCACCCAATTCGCCTACATATAAATAAAAATGGCCACCTTGATACAATAGAACTGTCGAGGTTTATGTTCTAATCTGGATGACATCAAAGCACTGATTGCTTCTTCCATCTTGTATGCTTTTCCTCACAAAAAACATTTCTGAAATCTGCCGATACAGTCACCTTTCGGCAGTTTTCTTTGTTCAGAAATGACAGGCTGTGTAATGGATGAGTGCGTGGAAGGGTGGCTTTGTTGGTTGATCAGCATGTGCCCATCCTGTCTTTGCCACTCTACACAGTCTTGGAGGCCATAGCCATCCGTGTTTTCTTGGGTCATATCATCACTGTTTGTTCTCTCTACATGTCGCCTGGAGAAACTATGATCAATCAGACCTTAATGCTCTCATTGAACAATTGCTGTATTCCTTTTTAATCCTGGGGGACTTTAATAGACATAATCTTCTTTGGGGAAGTGCTGATATTGATGGGAGGGGTTGCTCCATAGAGCTTGTGCTCTCTAATCATAACCTTTCTCTTTTCAGTAATGGTTCTTAAAGTTATTTTCATGCACCTAGTTTGTCCTTTACTGCTATTGATCTCTCAGGTTTCTCCCCTTCACTATTCTCCCACTTTTCATGGAGAGTTGACAATAATTCATGAGGAAGTGATCATTTTCCTATAATGTTGAGAGAGACTGGCCGTAGTTAATGCCACCAGACCCACGTGCTCTCACAGAACTTGATCCTGCCATTGTCTGTAAGCCATCAGTAGACGACAGTGTTGCAGCAGTAACTGACTGTATTACATAGGCAGCTGCTCAATGTATTCCTAAAACCTTGGCACATATTCCAAGATATACTTCTCTGTGGTACAATCCTGCCTGCCACATGGCATGGAACTCTCAAAAACAGGCCTGGGATACTTTTCGTAGGCATCCCACACTCTCGCACTGCATCGCTTTCCAGCAGACCCATGTTCAGTGGGTAAGATGTCAAAGCTAGAAGGACTATTGGATTAAGTTCACAACCAGTATATCTTCTACCACCAGTTCCAAAATGATGTAAGACAAGATTTAAAAGGTCAGTGGGCAATATAATTCTGTCTCCATCTCGATCTTGCTCTCTGATGGCCAGGAAGTAGCTAATACCCAGAACATTGTCGATACTCTAGGTGAAAGCTTTTGCCAGGTATCTAGCACTTCTACTTCTTTCTCCACCTTCTTAGCCATCAAGACTTGAGTAGATCAATCACCTCTTTGATTTTGAGCTGATTATCTCTGTGATTATAATCATTCCTTTACACTGGTGAAACTCAAACTGGCCATTCACCATTTTGGCAATACATCAGTTGTAGCTGTCTCTGTAAGACCTAAAAGAGGATGGTTAAAGCTCGTTTTAGGAATACATTGAGCAGCTGCCTATGTAATACAGTCAGTTACTGCTGCAACACTGTCGTCTACTGATGGCTTACAGACGATGGCAAGATTAAGTTCTGTGAGAGCACGTGGGTCTGGTGGCATTGACTACGGCCAGTCTCTCTCAACATTATAGGAAAATGATCACTTTCTCATGAATTATTGTCAACTCTCCATGAAAAGTGGGAGAATAGTGAAGGGGAGAAACCTGACAGATCAATAGCAGTAAAGGACAAACTAGGCAATGTTTGTGGGCAATATAATTCTGTCTCCATCTCGATCTTACTCTCTGGTGGCCAGGAAGTAGCTAATACCCAGAACATTGTCGATACTCTAGGTGAAAGCTTTTGCCAGGTATCTGGCACTTCTACTTCTTTCTCCACCTTCTTAGCCATCAAGACTTGGGTAGATCAATCACCTCTTTGATTTCGAGCTGCTTATCTCTGTGATTATAATCATTCCTTTACACTGGTGGAACTCAAACTGGCCATTCATCATTTTGGCAATACATCAGTTGGAGCTGTCTGTGTAAGACCTAAGAGAGGATGGTTAATGCTCGTTTCGTTTGGTTCCTCCAATCAAACAACCTCCTCCCGCCCATCCAGTGTGGGTTCTGACGACAGTGCTCCACCATGGTCCACCTCATTCGACTTTAAACGTCAATCTGAGAATGACAATATATTGTGTCAATATTCTATAACATTGAGAAGGCTTATGATACAACCTGGAGGTAAGGCATTTTGTGAGACCTCCATATATATGTGTTACATGACCATTTGCCCATTTTTATTAAAACTTTTTAATGGACAAGCGATTCTTAGTCGTGTGGGTTCGACACTTTCCCATTATTTTCTACAGGAACTTGGAGTCCCTCAGGGCTGTGTTTTGAGTGTCACAGTTTTAAGTATGAAGATTAATGCCATCACTGAACAACTCCCTCTTACTGTTGCAAACGGGCTCTGTGTTGACGACTTTCACATCTCATGTCAATGGTCGAACATGGGGTATATTGAGTGGCAGCTACAGGCTGCCCTCAATCGTTTACTGAAGTGGACCACAGCAGATGACTTAAACTTCTCTTTCTCTAAAACCGTTTGCATGCACTTTTCCGCCAGTGGGGTATTCACCCTGATCCTGAATTCTGTATCAGTGAACTTATACTGCTTGGGATTCCTGAGACAAAGTTCTTAGGTCTTATCTTTGACCATAAGCTGACCTTTATACCACACATTATGCAGCTATGTGTCAAATGTATCAGAAGACTGAACCTTCTTTGCACCTCTGCCGTTTGCAACTGCCTTTACTATATGCTTCAAAACTTCGTTCCTTACCAAAGCATCTCCCCTGGAGTTGATTTCCTTCCTCAGTTGGCCATACGTTTTCAGAACAGACGATCTATCATTGCTTCTTTTGGCCTTCTTATCCAGGTACAGTTGAATGAATTGAGTCTGTCCAGTGATAATATTTCTGTATCCACTAGTCAGCCCATCCCACCTTGGCTTATTATAGTCCCCAAATGTGACTTATCTTTAAGTTACCTGAGAAAAGCAGACACTCCCGATTGGAAATACTGCCTGTTATTTGCTGAACATCTTTCAAACCATCCTTCCATTCCTATTTATACAGATGGTTCGAAATCAGGTGACTGTGTGGGCACTGCCATGGTTTGGTAGTTGCATGTAAAATCCCCTCTACATCTTTGGTGTTCACTGCTGAACTGTACACCATTTTTCTTGCCATAGATCATATAGAAGCTAAGCAGTACTCAAAATGCGCTATTTATATTGACTCGCTTAGTTCTCTACTGGCCCTGGAATCGCTTCACGTTGGTTCACACCCTGTTCTCGCTGATATTCAAAACCGACTGGCCCATATCTCTAACATCTACTTCTATCCAGTTTTTCTGGATACCAGGCCACGTTGGTATTCGCAGGAACGAGCTCGCTGACACTGCAGCTAATTCTGTCTGCTCTGGCACTATTATTGCTGTGCCTGTTCCATACATAGACTATAGTCCTGTGTTCAAGACTCGGCTCCGTGTCAGTTGGCAGACGACTTGGAGTGAGCAACGTGAAAACAAGCTTTTCCAAATAAAACCATTTATTCAACTTTGGGCATCTTGCTTCTGTAAGGATTGGAAAGAGGAAGTTGTTCTAAATAGACTCTGCATTGGTCACAGCTTTTTAACTCATCGTTTTCTTTTATCTGGGACTGATGCACCAATGTGTTGTCTGTGTAACATTCAGATCATAATAAGCCACATTTTACTGTCTTGCCGTCGTTACGACTCTCAATGACGTCTCCAATTTAAACATGTTCTGTCCCAAGGTTTGTCCGTAACATTGGACAGTGTTACTGGTGGTAATTACACTGTTCACCTTGGAAATGTTTAAATTTTTTAAAGGCCATTAATCTTTTTAATGCTATTTATGTTTGTTTTTAATTTATACGTTAGACCTTTTTTAATGTGATTCCCTTTTAAGAATCAAAGTCCATCTAGTTTGATTTGAAATTAGAAAATGGCCGTAACGTCAAATAACTCGAAACTAGGACTGGAAAGGCCAACTTCAGGTAACTAACGTTGCTGTTTGAACTACCCGTTAGTCATCCTGGCAAGTTATGATAATTACAATTATGCTACAAAAAGTTCTTTACAACTTGTATTACTGTAGTTTTTCTCCTACTGTTGTAGACGAGATGTAAAAATTGGATTTAATGCTGTTTATGTTTGATTCAAAAATAAAACCTTGTTTTGTTTTACCTTAATTTCTTTTATGAAGTTTAATAATTTCACTTTGATTTTAACTTTTTACCGGATGTTTGGCGCAGATAGCCTTTGTGTCATAAAACACCAAACCAACCAACTCTTTTTATGGCTTTCAAAATTCTGAAACAAAATCTGTCTGATATTGCATACAACTTGTTTTAGAGATTGTGACAAACTGAAATTTCCTCTAATTACTGAATCTGTAAGATCATACATGCAAGTGATGTTGGCTGGTGAATATTTAACTTTCGTCTTTTAGTCAATTTTTAGTTAGAAATGTGCAAGTTCTCAGCAAATGTTTGAATTGAGGTAATTGAATGATTTCTTCTCTGGTGGAAACTTAGTGATTTTTCTTTAATAAATATGTTCCTGTAAATACATTTAAATAAACAAAAGTGGCGTTTGCTTTTTAACTCTTGTAGTTTCACGACCGCTCTGCTGTTCACTGTTCAGTACTCGAATTCGTCAGTTGGACTGGAATATAAGAGCTAAAAGACTGTCTAAAGATATTTATATTACGATAATAATAAAGCTTTAAAAGTTCCGGAACATGTAGCAGATAAAAAAGATATTTCTGACTCTCTTCCGATTTTAAATCTGTAATACATGAATTAAGGGTAATGTGTAACAACAAAAAATAAAGAAGAAGTTTATCGGTTTGAGTGTTTCGTCAGCTTTCTGTAAATTGTATACACCTAACTTCAAATTCACAATGGAGTAATTAAGAGTAATATACTAAAAATATCTGCAGTGAATAGATCTTTTGTAACGTTTTAATATGTGATGTATTGGTAGCATAAATTATACCTTTGCACACTTTCATGTCTCATCATTTTTCGTCAGCTGGACCAGGCTTGACATAGTAGGTTAGGTTGTAGGTTTAAAGGTCTATGATTCTTGTCTTGTCACTGCAAAAAAAGAAAGAAAATGTGCCTCGCAGTTTCGAACTATAGGTATGATTTAAGAATGTCTAAATCAGATTACACTATTCGATTAAAGTAGCACAAATATTTAAGACGCTTGCTGTTAACCAGCTGCATCAAGCCTATCACTTGAAAAATATTTACGGGTACCAGAGTTAGCTCTTGTGTATTTTGAAATGTCTATTAAATCTGCCCTAGATCATTTATAAAAAAAATATCGAAAGGAATTTTATAAATATATTAGCTGGAAAGATAACACAGTGAAAATTTTGGTCGTATATCTGTTTTTACACTTTTCTCATGTAACTCGACTACCGAACCGAAAAGTGAAAATCGGTTAGAGCTAGGTGTAACGCTGTACAATCTCGTTTTATAAAAGTAAATAATTGTAAAGTTGAGTTTATTTCATATTTAACACAGATTTTCAATATATATATACACACACACACACACACACTCAATCGTATATCTAGGCAGTCCTGTCATTCAGATAAAACATTTTCAAATTGGAATGACATCCATTTTTCATTACATTTCTTGTTTGTTTTTTTGGACAAATATTTTTTTACAAACTTTGTTGATTGCAGCACTGAAATGAACTGAATGTGTTTTTGTTTGTTTTGTTTTTTCTAGTGGTATCGGTGCCGATTGGACAAAGTGTGCCCACAGATACGAGATTTTTTTCTTCAGTGTCATCCAGATGAAGACAGTCTTGCTTTTCTTCACAACTCTCATAAAAGATCAGATTGGTTGTTTACCCAGTTGTTTCATGTTCTAGCAAAGGCCGTTTTATGCTGGTTTATGACTCGCACGTCACTTAATGGGTGAGTAGCACATTGTTAAACGTTGAATATAAAACGTTCAGAATTTCTGTGTTTTTGTGTAACAACCGAGCTACTTCCGGGTCTACCATTTAATTTTAGACTTCGATGAAATAGAGTGTATCTGGAACACTTTATTTCCACAGAATTATTTCAATAGATATTTAGTTTTTAATGAATAGTCCAATTACAGTTGCAACCACTCGTAGTGTTCTGTGTGAGATATCATAAGCGACAGTGGTGGTTCATAATAGGGATTGCCCAAAAATTTCATAAATATACTAATAGAACATAAGGCAAAAATCATTTTAAAAAAGCAATACCTTCTTTCTCAATGGCTAAGGAAGTGCTAAAATAATGATAATAGCTGAATAGTTGATTTTCCGATTGTTAGACAAAATTCATCTCTTTGTTCTCCATATTATTATTATTATTTTTTCACAAGCCTGCAGAAGAAAAAAATACGGTTATGTAAAATCTGTGCATGCCTACCAAACAAACTCCTACGAAGATTGTAATGCTATTGTTAAGTCGATTCTTGAAAATCGAGATTTCCGTCTTCTAAAAGTTTCTCTAAGTGCTTCGCTACCAACATAAGTTCTTTGACACCATTCAAGCATTGCAACAATTTGTAAGCCATTTAAGCAGCGTTATATTAGTCGGAAACGCTTCTTTATATAACAGTGCTCACAACTTTATTGTTATTTTTTACAGTTTTACAAGCTGCTACAGAAAACGCGGCTACAGATATTTTGCTGAAACCTGAATAGCAGTAACGAATGCAGTATGGAAAAAATCCGATGTTTTATTAATGCACATTGATTGGAAAATAATTTGTGCAACTTATAGCGCATCGTTTGGAAACTGCCATGTTGAGGATTCATCACTTCTGGAGTTCGTTGTTTCTTCATTATTTCCTAAGTTCCCTGTTGTGCTTTGTCTCTGCGGGGTTTTCTGCAATTGTTTTAGGGAGTTTTCTGTGGTAATCCTCATTAACATATTAGATTTATCTACTCTTGAGAGTGGTTGTTTATTCTTATGATTTTCATAATTTACAGAAATTGTGAGCACGTATTTTGGTATTATTTAGTAGCCAGAATACTTGTCCCTTGGATGGAAATTATGTAAATTCATGATTAATGAATTATCTAGGGCATGAAAAGTGGCTTCCCTTATATGTAATTGTAAAAAAAAAAAAACAATTGCATGGACCCAGCATATTTTCATCCCATATTTTGGTGAAGATTTATCAATAGGGGGCGAAGTAGTGGTAAAAAACGCTCATAAAAGTCACAAAGTGCAAAACTGAAAATTTGTAGTACCTGTATGGCCTTAACAAACCTCCATAACAAGTTCTTATTTTGATTCCACTAAAATTGATAATTACTGTAGATATAGAGTCTAATTAACGGACTTTTAGCTCGATAAAATAATGTAGACACTATTTCTAGCCTAGTTTGTTTACTTTGTTTTTATCTAGAGTCTCTAAATGTTGGCATGAATATATAATATATGCATTTTCATTCAAGTTGTTTATATATATTTGATGATCCCTATTCCTCTTTTTGAATTAACAATTTTAAATTATTTTATTAATTGAATACGGTTTGCGATACTAAAATGCTGACTAATTTGTTTTTATTCTTTTACACTTGTTTGGTTACAATTTCTATAAATGTCACCAGGCCAGTTTTCCGTTACATTTGGGGCTTGCAAGGCCTAGTCGTTAGTGTGTCCGCACTGTGGATCCGAGAGCTCATGAGTCGCGTTACTTTGCCAAATATAACAAAAACGATAAGCACTTTATGCCCGTAAGTGTATTATTAGAGTATCAAATAAATCCTACAATTTAGGTAAAAGTAGCCTAAACAAAGGAACCTTTTACGTTTTGAATAACGCTTAATATAAATGCAGATTTTGTTTTAACAAAACAACAACAAACAAACAAGCGTTTTCTCTTATATTTACATTTTATCGATTTAAATATTACGTTATAGGTAATTTTAAATTTAGCTTGAAATAATTTGGACTTCATTGTTTACCTCATCAATTAACTTCTGCACATTTTGTTTTTACAGAGTTGTTTTATTGCTGGATCTTTGGTACAAAATGCGAAATTTTCCTTAAAACGTTTATACGTTAACGCCATTAAAATACTTTGCTTAATTTTCCAATATTAGTTAGTTTTTATGTTGTTTTCAGTAAGAAAAAGAAACTAAGTCAATAGGCATGATAATGTAACAAATCACTAGTAATATAAAAACTCGGTTCTCATACAGTAGTTACTGACAACGATGATTCATTGTCGTTCAGCTAGCCACTTGGATTGCAATATTTCACGTTCCTTTTAGTTAAATTCGTATTTTGATAATAGGTCGTCCTTTGTTGTATCATTTCTCGTTTTGTTGTTACATGTTTTCCAGTTGTTGATTGTGGTATAATTTTTGGTTTCGTTTTCTAATTTTAGTTTGATTTACAAGCTTCAATAGACCTAGCTTACGACGCGGTTTCCGACGTTTCATACTAAAGGGCGGGAGAAGGGGGGCACTTTTTATACTGTTATTATGCTTATTGTGTTGCTTGATTAGAGTATTGAACACCAAACCACATATAACATGCTTCTGTTGATAAGTCATTTGTTTATAGCATGCATTGTGATTATGTTACGACTGTCATTGGCTTGTACCTCACTGTAGTCATGCGTATAATGTTTCGTTAGTGATATACAGTTGTTATTATAATTGGGCATCATGTATGTCTGAATATTTTCATTGGCTTAAACTTAATTACATCAAAAGCCCCAGAGTTTTTATGTTACTTCGTAGTTACCCACACTGCTGGCAGTTTTGTGTTCGATGTTCAGTGTTGTATGTTTGTTCCAATGCATTAACCAGTACACAATTTAGAGAATGATTCTCTTGAACTATTTCTGTTTTGAGGAAATAGAGTTGTTGTTTGTTTTTTTTCCCTTCACGTTTATGGTTAGTACGTCAGCCCAATGCAAATATTTTATTTTTTGGTTAAACGATCATAATCAGTGATAAGATATTGGATATTTTGATGTTTAAAAGATGCATTTTAAGGGCAGGAATCATAAAACTTGTGGCTTGAAGATAAGTTTCATCGTCAATAAATGATAATAGTTTATGAAAAGGCTTGGCATAGCCTATTGATTACCATCCGAACTATGAATCTGATGGTCCATGGTTCGCATCGCGTTGCCACAATAAGTAAAAAAGATTGCGCTCCGTATTTTTGTAATGAGTACTTTATAAGAGTTAGAGCCAAATTCCATTATTTGATTAGAAAAATAGGCCAAGATTTACGTTAAGTTCTATTAACCAAGTGCCTTTCTTCTGTGATTGTCTATCTTAAAAGGCCCGGCATGGCCAGATGATTAGGCCGCTTGACTCGTAATATGAGAGTCGTGGGATCAAATCCACGTCACACAAAACATGCTCGCCCTTTCAGCCGTGGGAGCGTTATAATGTGACGATTAATCCCACTATCGTTGGTAAAAGAGTAGCCCAAAAGTTGGCGGTTGGTGGTGATTACTAGCTGCCTTCCCTCTAGTCATACACTGCTAAATTAGAGATGGCTAGCGCAGATAAACCACATGTAGCTTTGCGCGAAATCTAAAAACAAACAAACAAAGAATACTGGGACAGTCAAGTTGTGTTTGGTTATTAGATATAGGGTTGGAAGGGTTTTTTGTTGGATCATCGAAATGATCTGGAGGGTTTCTTTCTTCCTTCCGGAATGCAAGGAAAATTTAGGTACGTATTGATATCTGTATCCTCTGAAGATGAGGTGGCTGGTTTCTTGAAGGAGGCAAATAAACCAAAGAGTTTACTTCTATTGCAAGTCCTCTTTTGTTTCCATGGTTGTAGGATTATTTGTTGAGGAAACTTTCTTGACTTGTGTATCTCAGTAAACGCTTTTCAAACTCTCTCTCTGTTAACTTGAAGATGACCTAGAAAGGTTTAAACGTTGTTCTCTGCTTATCAATAAAAGTGTTAATACCCATATCAGCCGGTCTGAGATAGATTTTTAATTGAAGTGGGTTTTTCGTATCAATAAAAGTGTTAATACCCATATCAGCCGGTCTGAGATAGATTTTTAATTGAAGTGGGTTTTTCGTCATCAAGAATTTCTTGACTCCTTGCTGCAGGAGGTTTCGATTGAATTCGTAGACCATAGGTTTAGTGAAAGATCATTCAAGTTTAAAACTGGAATCCAATACTGCAGTCAAGCAAAAGACTCAGTCAGCTTGGTGTGCACGTATTTCTTTAGTACAGAGACTGGATTGAAATTATATCTGGATTGGATTCTGTCAGTCACCAGTCCATAAACACGTAGCACTACGTAGCGGGAGGTAAGAATGTTCTGACCCTGGGTAAAATCTGTTGTCTCTTTAAAAGGTGTTAGTATTGCCACTAAATCTGCAAGCCCCGTTCGATCATGAAAAATAAGTTTCGATGTAGATTATCCAAGATATCTTTGGAAATCTTTGATAAAGACTTAATCACCTTAATTTCTGAGTTTTATCGTCGGTGTTATGGACTGAACTCTAGCCTCTCCTTCACGTAACTCAGTTGCTTTCGTTGATTTTTGAAAGTAGGACACGATGGCTGACTCTTTGGAAATTACTTTCAGCAGTGGTCCAACATTTTTCATGCCATCCCTGACCATAAGCTGTAGCTTATGGGAAAAGAAGGGCTATGTTCAATAAGAAATTTGGATAAATTGTAAGCTTGATTCAGATTCATCCAAATGCTGATTATTTAAATCACCATCTGTAGATGAACTATCAAGATCTTTCAGATTAGGTACTAATTGCAGTTCAAATCAAACATACAGAAAGCCTTGATCATGTTGGATACGTTATCAGATGTAGCATATGACACCTTCTTATTGATGTTAAAAAGATTTTATTTCATCATATTGAGCTGCAGTGTTGGTGGTAGGTGGTGATGACTAGCTGTCGACTCTGTAGCCTTACACTGCTAAGTTACTTCAAAAGTTCAAAAACAAAGAAATTACCAATTATAACGTTGTAATCATTCAGAGAAAGTATAATTTTTTTAAAGCATTCGATTTTGTTCGGGAACATAAATCAAACCCTCTTGCCATGCCCATCTATCACATCCTTTTTCTCAGGATTTGTGAATAGTTCTCTCCGACGTTCAATATTTTATTATTTATAACCAATAGAAAGCCAAGGTTTACATGTGTCAATTAATGTATTATATTACGTTGTTTTTGTTCCGAAAAATGTTAATTTCTCTTTTAGAAAAATTTTCGTTCCAACGGAAAAGGTTCTCATGGGAACGAGCTTGTAATGAAAGAGAAAACGTGCTGCGGATACTATAATGACAGTCTAGAAATTTTACGAGGACAAAAGTTGACATTTACTATTGCAATATTGAGTATTCGCTATATAATTTAGCGGGTACGAATACTGTACCGTCAAATGGGAATAATAATCGTAATACCTCAGTTTTCCTTATTACATTATTTGCATACATTTTCGAATATTCTTAAACCTATAGTCGAATACGTTTACTTCATGCATGGTACCAGCTTCATATTTTAACCAACGATGCGCAATATATTATAGTCCTAATAAAGAAAGATGCTCTCGTGGTATTAAAATATATAATTAAATCTGAACGCATCTGAATTTAACACTTGTGCAGAAAAAAAAGTATCCGACGCTAACTGGAGCTAGGTTTTATGGTCATGTCATCTTATCTAGGTAGTTATTTATGATGCAGAGGAAGAAAGGACAGGACTCTCCCCATTTGTTAGTAGTAAGTGTGAAGCCTTATAACACTAAAAATCGGTTTTGATAACCTCGATAGCACAGAACGCCCATTATATAGCTTTGTGCTTAATAACAAACAAAAAGAAATATTGGTTTGTTTTGAATTTCGTCCCTAATTTAGCAGTATAAGATTAGAGGGAAGGCAGCTAGTCATCACCACCCACGCCAACTCCTGGGCTACTCTTTTACTAACAAATTGTGGGATTGACTGTCACATTATAATGTCCCCACGGCTGAAAGGGCTAGTATGTTTGGTGTGACGGGGATTCGAACGCGCAACCCTCAGATTGGCATATTTTAAGCACTGATCTGTTTCTTTGAAGTTAAGCACAAAGCTACACAATGGGCTATCAGTGCTCTGCTCACCACGGGTATCGAAACCCGGATTTTAGCGTTGTAAGTCCCAATATATGCCACTGGGGGCAAGGCACTGATCTGTATTTGTAATATTGTACGTATTATAAAAAAGACACTAAGGGTATCGAGGGGAATCGAACCCCTGATGTTAGCGTTGCAAATCCGTAGACTTAACGCTGTACTAGCGAGGGGTAATTTTGTTGGTAGAGTAAAAAGATATGAAGGGTATCTGATTTCCTCCCTAATAATCAACATTTGACCAAAGTAAATACAACCATTTAATCTAACCCTCCCTCCAGGCTAAGAGACTGCCTGTATCTTTTAACGCACGAACGGATTAAAGTACAGGGAATATTCTGTGGTTATACATGGGTTTGAATCCAGCTCGCCAGATCCAAAATTCAGAGCTCTACCACCGAACCAACTTCACCCTAAATACTGATAACAGACAACGACAAAAACACATTACAAGATAAATAAAAAAAATGTTCTTCTTGCTCAATAAAACGAGATATTTCTGCTATCCTGAATAAGAATAACTTTTTTTTTTTTTTCAAAAACCAAATTATTTTCATATACACAAAATTCAGAATAAGATCTAAGTCGCTAATAATCCTTTATTTCTTTTTTGCGGCCTGGCATGGCCAAGTGGTTAAGGCACTCGACTCGTAATCCGAGGGTCGCGGGTTCGAATATCTGTCACACCAAACATGCTTGCCCTTTCAGCCGTTGAGGCGTTACAATGTGACGGTCAATCCTATTATTCGTTGGTAAAAGAGTAGCCCAAGAGTTGGCGTGGGTGGTGATGACTAGCTGCCTTCCCTCTAGTCTTACACTGCTAAATTAGGGACGTCTAGCGCATATAGTCCTTGTGTAGCTTTCCGCGAAATTCAAAACAAACAAATAAAATTAAAATATGCTGTCACAAAATTATTTTCAAAATCAGGAAGATCACAATTTCATGAAATTGTAATTTTTTTTTAAACTGTTGGAAGTATGCGAACTGCTACTTCACCATTCGCTTAATTATTCACGTGATATGAAACGAAAGAGACTTGCACTGGTTTGTATTTTCAATGGGTATGATTTATTCAGATATAGTAAGCAAGAGGTGATTGATATTTGTACATGGTCATTTTCTGTTTTGGTAATTTAGAACTTACATCCAGTGACATACAGAAAAGTACCACAATAATCAGAACTTGTAATACGCACTTTCTGGCACTGAATTAAAAAACAACAACAAATCAACAACAAACTGGAAGCGACAACAAGAGAATAACTGAGGAAACAATACAAAATGTAATTTTTAAAATCCAGAAAAAGGAATGCATCGTGTTGAAGAAACTCCCAAAGTCTGGCCATTTTCCCTAGACTTTCTTATTTGAACAAGAATTTGTAAAAAGGAAAAAAATTTAAATCTGGTTCTTTTTATTTTTGATGCATCTTTACGTACACGTGAACACACACACACACACACGCGCGCATCTATATTGATCCAGGAAACTTGTTTGATATGAAAATTGATCGAACCATTTGGAAATGCATATAGAATTCATTCATAGGTTATGACAGCTATTTCTCAAAAAACACTAGAAATGTGGTGTTTTTTATTTTTGATTTTACTGATATTATTCTGGTAAGGAGTTTGCGATCGATCGTTGAATGTATATTATTGTTGCTTCTTCGGTAAATTGGCACCTTCATTCCAAATTGTCATTGCTTCATAATATATAATGCTTCATTCTTGCAGTGTGGTAGTGAATTGCATGATTCATTTCCTCAACTTAACAACATGAAATAAGAAAAGTTTAAGAACTAATCTCTTAAAATATTTTCAGACTTAAAACCTGAAATTCGAGTATGTAACGACTATTACAAATAAGCTTCAAACATTAATCAGTGTTCTCAAAGAAGTGACTATTTTACGGAAAAATAAAACTGTCTACATTTTTAAAGAATTTTTTTCAGTGTTTGAGTTTTATGTTGATACCACGAGATGAGAAAAAAATTTTAACACACAAGTTTCTTTAGATATTTGTTTAGTGTTTTAATCCAACACATTTTAGACTTTTGTTATCGGCAGAATAATTTTAGTATGGACACTAAAATGTCGAACTATTTTGCTTTCAAATTGAATAGTACAAGTCACATATGTAGTATTATTTATAATGATGAGTCACTCTACAGGTAAGGACTCATTTTTCTCAGATTTTACTTCCGACTACTTGTGAAAAACTCCTACATGAAAAATATCTAGTTTTAAAAAAAGCATTTTCAACAATTTAGACATCTACAGTCACCACCGAATTGTGGAGTAACATTGAAAAACATACAGCGAGTTGAATCGTTTCATATACACGTCTTATTTCGTAGTGTTTCGTTAGCATGTTCTTCATAAATATTTGTCAAGCAATTTAATAACAAAAAGTTAAGTTATTTTACATTTATTGTAATTATTAACATTACTGTTTTATGTTATTTACCCATTGCTTGAAATGGAAATTGCATCATAGAAACACTATTATTATTATTGTCAATATGAATCTTTTTTTTTTTCAGGGGAATTATACTGATTGTTGAGATGAAATTCATAAGTGCGTATATTAAAATTTATTATAAAGCAAGTAAATCTGTGTACATTACTTTTATATAAATAGGACGCGGAAGATAAAGATATTGAGCTTTGAAACTGATTAACTCTTTAACTCTTATCAAGAGTTAATTATGAATGCTCCTAAGCCCTTAATCCAGCCTCGTCTGCAATCTTCTGAAAGTATTTTTCAAGTATCAATTGGATCAGTGAAAAGTGGTGAGGAAGAAGAAACGTTATATAAACTGATGAGGATCAGACGTTCGTCACTGTTTTTTTCTCCAATGGTAAATAAGAATTATGTTGTATAAAGAGTCAAATTAGTGTAGAATAACGTCAGCCAGTGTATAACTCTTCCGATATATATATAGACCTCTTTCAGACTGTGAGAATAAAGTCAACCTCTCAACTGTCTCCTACAACTTGGATTACCATTTCACATCGTGTGCTAAATATCATAGTTTTGGACATAAATTGCATTACTACTTACCTGTACATTTGGAATTACTGTGTATGCCCTTGGAAAAACATTACTATACCGTGTTTTGCCTTTTATTATATAGCGTTTAAGAACCCACATTGTGGCGTGTCAAAGTCATGAATTTGTAGGTTTTTCACTAAGTCTTTTGAAAGTTCACATTCATTCATCAACTACTTTGAATTTATTCTACATGTATTTTTTGACAACTTATCTTAATGATGGCTACATATGTTATTGCATTATACATTATACATTATGAACTTATCTAGTTTGAAGCTTATCAGGTTGCCTTTACCCCCCCAAATACGAATTAGTTTTATACCTTTTACTACATAGGCCTGGCATAGCCAGGTGGTTAAGGCACTCGACTCATAATGTGAGGGTCACGGGTTCGAATTCCCGTCACACCAAACATGCTCGCCCTTTCAGCCGTGGGGACGATATAATGTGACGGTCAATCTCACTATTCATTAGTAAAATAATAGCCCAAGACTCGGCGGTAGGTGGTGATGACTAGCAGTCTTCCCTCTAGTCTAAAACTGTTAAATTAGGAACGGCTAGCGCAGAGAGCCTTCGTGTAGCTTTGCGCGAAATTCAAAACAAACCAAACTAAACGGACTACATAATGAATCATATTTCATAGTCTTTAATTTTCCCGTCTGCTAGATATAACAAAAATATACTGTATAGTATACAACAGAATATTCCAGTTGTAGTTATGGAGATTAATTACAGTATTGGTAATGTTTCTTTTTTATGTGTCTCAAATGTTAGTATGTATTCTGTACTCAGTAAAGTCATGAACCCACAGAAAACAAGGTGCATAACAAGTTTAGTAAAACGTTTGAAAAGTTAACTACATCCACATGGACCCAATCTGTAATTGTAAAGTTTAAACTAGTATTATAACATGTATAAGCTATGTTTAACTTGTGTAGTCTTTAATAATCCTTATTACTGTATAATTTGTTACAACTAAATTTTGAGGTTTATCGGAATGTACTCTAGCACTTTCTGTGTAGTGATGGCACGGACGCCCGTATTAACGCAATACAAAATTCATCTGGATTCTCTTTTCTACAGTCATCAGACACTAAATGAGAAGAGCCATCTAGCATAGTAATTATATATCTGATGTATATGCCGCTTTTCAGCTATCCAGAGCATCTCAAAATCTAAAACTGGCGAATACCCAAAACCAAGATTTCTTATTTTCGTTCATCATCATATTTTTTTCAATAGGCTTACCATCTACCTACTTCTAACAGTAACTATCATTTTATCATCATGTGATAAACAGTTTTCACTATCTTTGGCTGCCTATTTCATTATTGTTCTATGCAAAACGTATAAAGCTTCAGAATACTCTCTGTAAATTAAAAACCCACATACGGCATCTTATAAAAAATAAACAAACAAGTTTTAGTAAATAATGCATCGCTAAATAAAAGGTGGCAACTGAAAAGACCTGGCAACTGAACTTGAAAAAAAAAGAAACCAAACAATATAAGGATGAAGTGGACATATCACTTGACCTAGCTAATGATCACATATCAGACTAAATCGTGTCGACTTTACATAGAAAATAAAATCCCTGCATGACTGGCTTCCTCACTGGCAAAACAAATAAACTACAATTTTCTATCGTAAAATGCTATTCTGCTGCAAAATAGTTATAAAAGTAGTGTTCTTAGGTTAACTAAAGAAAAGGTATACTGACGAAAGCTAAGATTATATTCAAGCACCAAGTTTTCGATAGACAAGGTGGGAAAGCCAGAAACGTATTTTATTTTCAGTGTAAAGTTTAAACGACTTAGTCTGCGATGGGATTATTAGACAGAATAACTGATATGTCCACTTCAATATATGTTTTATTTACAAGTTCAGTAGCCAGCCTCAAAGGAGGTTTTTATATTTTACCGATAATGTTTATCTTGATACTTGTCATGTGATCATTGACGGTTTATTTTTTAGGTATGTAATTTAACTTTCACATTATATTTTACACCACTTCCAATTGTCTGTGATATATCGCATACAATTTGCAGTTGCCACCCAGTGGCACAGAGGTATGTCTGCGGACTTGTACCTCTTAGAAATCTGCTTTCGGTAACCAGTATTGAGCAGAGCATAGATAGCATTTTGTGTAGTTTTATTCTTAATAAGAAACAACAACATTCCCAAACAACTATGGATTCATTCACCTGGTTTCTAGTTTTTAACCCATAATGCAGTATTTTATGGTAAGTTATATATCATGTGTAACCTGTTACAATGTATTCTCTGATTTAATCTTACTTATGTTGGTTAATAATAACTGTAAACCCATATTACTATTTTCCTATTTTTTCCAGAGTACCGTATAACATCTTTAGCTCACTGTATTCAGTTTGTGGGATATATCATAACCTACGGCCTTATATTAAATAATATAATTAGCAGTCAGTCCTTCGAACGAATCCATTTTACAACATGTTGTACGTCTAAAGCGTTACGCAAATTTTTCGTCTTAAGTCTAGTAAACTACTGTGAAAAAGTTTCGAATTATCTTGTTTGCAGTATAATATTTGCTCCAAATGTTTTCCTTTTAGTCTTAAGAAGGTCACATGCAGGATACTTAACTGTAGTCGTTGCGTTGTTACAAAGTTATTTTTTCCTTGTTAGCTTTCATTGTAGTGAATATTTCAGTTACAAGTGACCACAACATCATTATATCGATTTCTTCTAAATATCACTATGAATTTTTTGTTGCTATACCTGTTCACAGAAATAGCAACTTTGAAGTTTATTGTTTCTGTATTTATAAACATCTTTCAGTAATGGAAACATAAAAGATATTCATGTTTATATAACTCTACTTAGTGTTTTCTTGTGCTTCTAATCGAGTCATTATTAGGTTACGGCTAGAAACAACTAAAAGCTTCCACGCTGAGAAAAACAAACCATAGATATGAAAAAATCATGAGCCATGGTGGTGACTCAGAAGAAAATAGTAAAATGTTCTGATGAAAAGCCATGACAAAAAAAAACATCACTACTGTGGACTCTTTAATTTTTTTATTAATAATCTCTAATTATAGAGTACTTTGTGAATCATTAATTTGTATCAGAATCGTTCTTCCATGAAGAATGCATTCTGCATGTTTTGTACTCCTAAAGTTAAATTTGCAAAAGTTATTATTTATTGTTTTCCATAATCTCACACTTATACAGCTCTTGCTGGACAAACTAATGTTTACATTAAATACTTAGTATTTGATAGGAGAGAACTGTCTGTAGTCTTTGTCATTAAAATTAAATAAACACTTTCATCTTACATACAGATAACACTACACATGTTTAAAACTTTAACATTCGTACGACAGATAGCCAGTGAAGGCAGATAAATGACTTTCAGGTTTTGATAAGTTTACACTCAAGAAAAAGCAAAACAAAACTCATATCAGTACAAAATCGTAAAATCATCGTAAGTGAAAAAAGATGTTCAAGTTAGAACATATAATCAATGTTGTGATATCCAGTGAAATGCCAAGTTAGGTTTGGATTGTTTAAGTGGGTCTTGTTTTCTTGCAGATGTGATTTAAAATTATTTATCATGAACTACAATAGCGGTTCATAAAAGGATCGCAAGGAATTTTATAAAACTTTAATAGAAACTTTGGACAAAAAGTACCTTAAATAGTAAAATTCAGTTAAAACAATACATCAAAACCTTTTGTAAAAATGTACAGAAACGCACACATTTTGACTTAAAAAGGTAAGAAAATCCACTCGAATCGTCCCGTTTGTAATTATTATTATTATCTTGCCACCCTACAACGAAAACAGCTTAATACATTAAATCTAAATCTTTTGTAGAATATTGATAGTGAAGGTTGTAGGGGTTGTTAAAAGTAAATTTGTTTGTATTTTACTTGAATTAAAACATCAGTTATAGTGTAAACTATTGTAGCAATACCTCTTGATGTTAGCATTTTTACATACATCTGATGTTCCTTCAAAAAGCTTAAGAAGATAAAACGGGAATTACCAGCCAGTAATAGATGAACACGGATGATTGCGATTTGTAGATACTCAATATTTTGTACACTATACAAGTGTCTTTAGAGAGTCAACCCCTATATTATGCATGAAGGGAAAGATTAAAAAATCAGTATATATCAAAAATTGAAGTTTATTACACACAATCGTTGAATAATTACCTTAAGAGACACAAAACTTTATTTAAAATGATATTTTAGATGTACGTTTTATTTGAAAAAGCTGCTTTTATACTAAAAACGTTTATAAGTTCTTATTAAGATTAGGGATTGTGTCTTACTCTAGAACCTATATTTGCCTGTTGCTATGTGTTATATATAGAGAAACTAGCTACACAAACTAAAATTGCACGTTATAATGTTAAACAAATTTTCATGACAATGTCCAGCTGCTACTTGACATTTTACCACTCAAACTAATACGATCAAATAGCTAATAGCTACAGTAAATCATCATGAACCGTATCAGTTAGCTACCAGTTCCATATTGTTATCTTTTTTCTACTTTTACACTTGGTGGAGTCAAAATAGGGATTTGTAGTTTGAATAAGTAATGTCTACAGTTTCTCCAGTCTGGTTTGCTTACTTTTTTTTACAATCTCTATTTGCAGGTTTTTATATACGCAGTACTGATTTATACTGATAAAATAGTTTTCCGAGAAATGTATTTTTTACGTGGGTATACTTGTATGAGAATATCAAGTGAACCAGTATGAATGTAATAAAAATATGCTTGAATAAAATAAATAAATAAATATATATATATATGATAGCTATAAAATTGTTTTGAATATACATTTCGGATGTGCACATAATATTAGAACTGTTTAGTGAAGTATGTATTTCAAACCATTGCATTATTATCACATCGTTTTTACAGAAACTTAATTTCAAAGACGTCCATCTCATTCGTAACTCTAGTCTAACATGAAAAAAAGATCAATATACCACACGCTTACTTTAATCTATATTCCGAGATTGATGAATATCTTCTAAAAGTCAGATATATGTCAAAAGGTTCCAGTTTTGTTAATATAAAATTCTGAAACCAACCCATTTAAGCAAACGAAATCAGAAGTAATGGAGCCTTTTAGAACGCCAAGGTAGAGTTCTATGAAAAGAGTAAAACATTGTTAAAGAATGGAGTATATCACTGACGTCAAGTCGACATATGACATGAAGAGAGATTAAGAGATTGTTGAAGGATAGGTGGACGTTACTTCAAGAATGAAATGGAACTGCGCATGTCTCAGTTTCTTGTTTTTATGATCCAAACCAGTTTTTCTTATCAGCATTTGGCTTCATCACTCATCGGATAATTCCCCATAATTCGTCATGTCAGAATCTGTGTACGTTATACTACAGGAAAAATGACATTCGGGTGTATTTTTTAGCGAAGATAGCTTAGCTTCGATAATGGAAAGCATTGAAAGTCTCTTTGTTTTTTTCATTTCCATTCATTTCTTCCCTTTTTTTTTTTCTTCATTCTTAGTTCCTGGGTGGTGCTAGGTAAAAAAAAACTCCTCTTTCTAGAATAATATACTTTAAGCATTTCCATCTCTGTGTTATTTCACCGTAATTGACATTAATTAGCTTAAAAAATCAACTGTTTTTCGTAATTGTTACACCACAAGTCGAAGTCGTGATGAACGTATTACAACGGTGAGAATGACACGTAAATAACACACGGTACTATTTTAACAGGCTATAATTCTCTATGAAAATAGACGCTAATATAATTTAACTTCCCATTTGTGCTAGATAGACAGATAGACATGGAGAGAGAAAGAGAAAGACTTTTTATTTTCTATTATTTTGTAGTGTCTGCACAGCGAACTGGAACGGTAATAAGTCCAAAACTATTTTTGTACGAGGTATTTTGTGGCCTGTTTTAAAATGTTAAATAGAATATGAAACCTTGTTAAAATATTATCACAAAATTAAAGCTTAGAACGAGTTTTGGTATGTGTAATAAGGTAACGTTTTTTTTCTTGCCTGTATTTTCTTAATGTAAAAAATAAAAATATTTGGGCTTGGTTTTCAGAAATTACACAGCGGTGATGGTCGTTCTATTTACAAAAAAAGTATTCATTCTTTTACTTGCCCAAATATTGTATGTTACATTATTGAAGGAAAATATTGTTTCTACACTAGTAGCACCCCTGGTGGTTCAACGAGAAGTCTGATTACTTATAACGCTAAAAAAAGTTGGTTTCAGTACCCACAGTAAGCATAGCACAGATAGTCCATTGTGTAGTATAATGTTATTGAAGAAAGATACTGATTATTAGAAATAGTATCCATTATTTTACTTACCAAAATATCGTATAATACGTTATTGAAGAAAGATACTGATTATTAGAAATAGTATCCATTATTTTACTTACCAAAATATCGTATAATACGTTATTGAAGAAAGATACTGATTATTAGAAATAGTATCCATTATTTTACTTACCAAAATATCGTATAATACGTTATTGAAGAAAGATACTGATTATTAGAAATAGTATCCATTATTTTACTTACCAAAATATCGTATAATACGTTATTGAAGAAAGATACTGTTTGTTAAAAAATTGTATTCATTATTGTACTTACCAAACTATCGTATAATACGTTATTGAAGAAAGATACTGATTATTAGAAATAGTATCCATTATTTTACTTACCAAAATATCGTATAATACGTTATTGAAGAAAGATACTGTTTGTTAAAAAATTGTATTCATTATTGTACTTACCAGAAATGTTGTATACTGCATTATTACAGAAAGAGGTTTAACCCCGTGATTTACAAGTGAACTAAAATTGGCATATAAATGACGGAGAGAGAAGTAACTATATGATGAACAATTCCTTATACTGGAATATGCACTTTGTAAACATATGTGAATCAATGTTCGTGGATAGCTGGATGCAGCGAGTAGGCGAATCTCTTTTAACTGAATGTAGTCGGCCATATTTGTTTTTCCTGTCGACCGATAGATTAATTAGTGACCTCATATATCAAGAAATATTCCTCGCATTTAAGCTGCATATCTATGAAAATAAACAGCCAATCCCTTAGTTTTCGTGCTGGTTAATAGGTTGCTGCTCACCGACTGCCCTCTCTCTAGTCAATAGTTCAAAATCCAGAGACGGTGGCCCGGCATGGCCAAGCGTGTTAAGGCGTGCGACTTGTAATCTGAAGGTCGCGGGTTCACATCCCCGTCGCGCCAAACATGCTCGCCCATTCAGCCGTGGGGGCATTATAATGTGACGGTCAATCCCACTATTTCTTGGTAAAAGAGTAGCCCAAGAGTTGGCGTGGGTGGTGATGACTAGCTGCCTTCCCTCTAGTCTTACACTGCTAAATTAGGGACGGCTAGCACAGATAGCCCTCGAGTAGCTTTGTGCGAAACTTCAAAACAAACAAGCCAGAGACAGTGACCGAGAGCCTTAGGTAGTAGCTTTGCCCTAAATACAAACTCATCTGGTCTACTGTGTGGGAAAACATACACCATGACTTAAGTTTGAGATTTTTGCTGATGTCTTAAAACCATTTGGTTTTTGCCTTTGATAACAACGAGATAGATTAGGTCATTTCATAGCGTCAGATATCCAGGCGCAACATGCAATAACATCAAAATAAGCTTAAATGTATAAATCTAGATTTTGATGGTATTTTATTGAGTTGCCAACCTGCCTCATTGTTTAAAGTTTAGAACAGCAGGTTATTGAAACGTAGATCCTTGCATTATAAAGGTAAAACTGGCGTTGATGCTAAGACTCATTAAGTCACGCTGACCAGTCCAATATACCAGAGGAGACACGGATGACTGGTGTTCTGTGGATATTTACATATGGTATTAGTATTCTCACATGCTAATGTGCTTTGTTAAAAATGCATATATGTTGATTATTATCACGATTTCAGAATTACATATAACTGAATTTTTGTTTCTCTGTCTTTTTACCTCCCCCCTCCCCACTCCATTTTTCCTTAGTGATGATATTATTATGATGTAAAATAAAAAGTAATTTATACATGACACTTTTGTATAGCGTGGGAAGAAGGCTATCCTGCATATGAGTCCCACCCACTCCCAGTACAAGCAGTACACGGTCCTTCAAAAGTTGGTAATTTTTGTTTACACTAAATTATATTTGTGCACCAGAGAACAGCTCGAACGGGAAGTATATAAGCAGTGAAAGTGCATGCCACAAAGAGTGTTAAACATGCATGTATGTCTATAGTATTAAACAATATATATGTGTATGTTTATGTAATAATGTATACTGTTATGAATATGCTTACACACATCTTTATATTTGACTTTACATATAAAGGTATGCATCTTTGCGTGATAATCTTTATTTTCTGTTCGTTTGGCCAGGCATGGCCAGGTTAATAAGGCATTCGACTCGTAATCCGAGGGATGCGGGTTCGAGTCCAAACATGCTCGCCCTTTTAGCCACGTGATAGTTACAATGTTACGGTCAATCCCACTATTCGTTGGTAAAAGAGTAACCCAAGAGTTGGCGGTGGGTGGTGATGACTAGCTGCCTTCCCTTTAGTCTTACACTGCTAAATTATGAACGGCTAACGCAGATAGCTCTCGTGTAGCTTTGCACGAAATACAAACCAAACCTGTTCGTTTACATCCCCCACTGGGACAGCGATAAGTCTACAGATTTACAACGCTAAAATCAGAAGTTCCAGTCCCCTCGGTAGACACAGCATATAGCTCAATGTGGCTTTGCTTAAAGAGAAAACAAACACACCGTTCATTTACGAACACTGCTTGGTGACAACGTTATTATGAAACAGCAACATATTTTGTTTTGTGTTTATTTGTTTGTTCTTCCGAATGAGTTGCGGATTCGAGCAAGACAAAATTGTGAGCAAGTGAGGGCGTGGCAGATCAGACATGTTCGTGCACGTCCAGCTGTTCAAACTATTGGGGAGTTTCTCTAACAAATGATAATTTTCATGTCGATGGCAAACAATAAAAGAATGAATAATTTTTGGCGTGGTGTGATTTTCTATCTTAGAAGGCCCGGCATGGCCAGGTGATTAAGGTACTCGACTCGTAATCCGAGGGTCGCGCGTATGAATCCCCGTTGCACCAAACATGCTCGCCCTTTCAGTCGTGGGGGCGTTATAATGTGACGGTCAATCCCACTACTCGTTGGTAAAAGAATAACTCAAGAATTGGCGGTGGGTAGTGATGACTAGCTGCCTTCCCTCTAGTTTTACACTGCTAAATTAGGGACGGCTAGCTTAGATAGCCCTCGAGTAGCTTTGTGCGAAATTCACAAACAAACAAATTATCCTAGAATCGTATAACCAAGGTGATGGGTATAGATAAAGCAATGTTCTAACAAACTGCAAGAAGGCTTAGCCGCTTACTACACCCACGTACACATATATTACACTCCATGGTTCAGTCCATGTTAATCTCCCTTTCACTGTTGTTGAAATTAAACAAGTTTTACTAAAACACTTACTCTTTAGTAAAATTTGTAACTCTTCGGTTTAAACCAAAAAAATATACCGGAAATATGAAATAAAATAACTATATTTAACATGACCTTAGAGTCTAACTTTGCATTTGAGCCATCAAAGTCTATCGCCTTTTAAAGCATCACATTACTGACTTCTACCATACTGCAAAGGATTATAATAACAGTATTGGTATTCATAATTGGTTATGTTGTTTTAAATTAGTTTTATTGTTAAACTCTGCCATGGCTTGTGCTATTTTTGTGTTGTTAACTTTGCTCTTTATGAACAGGTTACGCTTTCAACTTTGGCTGGAAGGTTGTTAACAATATTTTTTATTGAAATGATTGAGTTATTGTCCTATGCCAATGTTTCTCACCTATTCATAAATCAAATAGATAATATATTAATGCACACACTGTACTTATGACGTTTTACGAAAGCGTTGTTACTATTATTTTATACCGTTGCCACGTGTTTATATAAATCATCTTAAATGATCGACTTTCAGTATATCTGTTGAGTAATTGTTTACAGACCGACGGACTACACGTGGCAGTTTTAATAAGCCGCTCACTCTTGAAAGGATATTCTAATTCTATAAGGTGTGTATACTCGAATCGCAGTTATGGTACAAACACTTTCACTTGTACGCTAGCTTGTAAATACGTAGCCAAAGCACTATCGGGTTTATACTGTCGCTACATAGATTATTCACAGTCTGTTATATAGTTACTAAAGTAATGTATCAAATGAAATTAATGCGTATCGTTGAACTCTGTAATCGTATTTAATTTAGATGGATTTTAGTTTCTGTATCACAAAATATATACACTAATCAGTTTTGACTTCAACATTTTTAGCCTGTTTAGTATGGTTTGATATGTTACTATATAGTGTTTCAATATATGTTATTCTATGGCATTTTATGTTACATTTTAAAAGCTTAAAAGTATGTTGGGACAGCGATATGTCTCAGCGGAGGACAGATAATTGTGGCTTTGCTATTAAAAAAAACACACACACGCACACATAATTATCTATCAAAGTTACATAATAAAATTTTACAGGTCCCGCTGTAACTTGCTGTTAAGTACAAAATGTGTAGTTATCAAAGTCTTTAGTGCAGCTAGAAAGTAGAATTTGTTCATTAGTATTTTATTCGAAAATAATTTTCGTTATTCACAATTCTAAAGAAAAGTAACATTACTTCTCTTTCTTAAATATGTTTTGTATGGTTATTGAAAATTATTTCCCGCCTGTGCTGTGGGTACTTGTTATTTAATGGTAAGCTGATAAAGTTTTGGCCTAGTTTGTAGTTTGTTTGTTTTTTTGTTTTCAGTTGATGTTTTTAGTAGCTCGAAGAAAGTTTACTCCAGAAAGTTAACCAAAACGAATAATCATTATCCGTGTGTTTGAGGCAAGTTTTGTCGATGTCTGGTTAAAATATGAGTGAACACGAGTGGCAAGTAACGTGATATATTTAAATATTTCAAGGAATTATTACCAAATGTGGTCAGGGGGCGATCCGTTTGATCAAGTATCCACCGTGATTCGAACAGTTTATGTAGTTATAGAACAGGCCCTAGAATTTAATTTGTAATTGCAAGGTTACCAACTTTATATTAAAATTCAGCCTCCAAATATGGATATTTCTAATCGGCTATGGTTGTGTTTTTTATTTATTTTGATAAAGGTACCAAGGTTTAGTGTTCAACATTTTCACGCATGCGCATACGCCTAATCCTTGTCGAATGCGACCATATAACTCTAAAAAAATTATGTGAATGTTTAAATTGTCATGATGCAAACTGTTATTTACACGCATTTTTCTTAACGTTTCATGGATCGTATGAACGTGCCTTTCCCTGGAAATAAATATAACAGAAAATAGAACAACAACGAAATATGTAAACGCTGTTATAAATAAATAAATAGATGAAAAAATATAACTAAATATTGATTCTGACGGGGCAGTTTTCATACGAAGCTGTATTGTTATTTGTCAAAAACTTTGGATGACGAATTATACACCGGTTATAAAAGATTGTCATCTTCGTACTTACCTGGTTTAATATTTGATAGGAATTTAAAGCGTGTGCTGAAGAACTATCGTAGAATAATAACTTGTAGACTTGTTTATATAACAGCAATAGCTGTTTCCCTAGCTACGATGGCTAAGACGAATAATTATCTAAAAAGACTTCTTGGAATTGTGCACTTTGTGGCTGCCGCTTGCTTCGGACGTAGTCTTTGTTATTTCTACAGTATTCCTTTTCTTTACTCTCTGTCTTTTGGTCATCCGTTAGTTCTGGAAAAGCCCATAAATCTCCTGAGTTTGTTTAAGAAGCCCATAAATAGTATATGCCGTTTTGAGACGAGTCTGTGTTTTGTCGAATTTACTTCGTTCGTATTAATGTATGTAAAGAACATAGCGTATGTAATGATTGATGGAATGTTTGCGTGTTAATCTTGCCACGGTTTGGTTTCGATGATTATTATGACCTATTCGTTAGTATTTTTGGATAAAATGGATAACATTCTATCTCATCGGCTTTGTTTTTCACATTTGTCTAAAATACACATGCGTATAAAATACTTAATAAATACACGCTTCTAATTAAGAATAGTACACAAAACGTGTAAGAAACTGTATTTGACTAACCTGCTTTCAGTTTCACATACGCTCCGGCATACAACAGGCCAAAAGTGACCTTATTGTTATTCCATAGTCCGTGAGTTCGAGGGTTCATGGTTCGCTTTCTGTTGCCTTAGAAATACCGTCCGAACTTTCGGCCGTGGGTATGCTACAACAGTTACGGTCACACATGAGTGACCCAGTAGTTGGGTGTGAAATCTATTGACCAGCTACTAACTCTGTACTTATCAGTTCATGATTAAGAACGGCTATCCACATGTAAATTTTGTGGGTTGTACACAAAATTTCGAAAACAAGCAAACCAGCTTGCAACCATTATTGTAGAGTTGAGTTAGGAAATTCTTCAAGGTTCTTTTATATATAGCGCAACAACTCGGTATTACCAAGTTGTTCACATTCAGAAGATAATCGTTTTTCTTAGATTATTAGACTGATTTAACCTGTGTATGATTTATTAGCTTTGTTAGTTTCTTTAAATTAATACAGTTTAACAGTATAATGCCTTCTAAAGGTTGATTTTTTTGTATAAGCTTTTAATTAATCAAAGTATCGAAATATAGAAATGTAAAATTAAACTATCAATTCCAATTTCGAAAATGGCTAGTTTTCGTATTATGATGTTCCTATTTTGTGTTACGAAGGTCTGATTAAGGTTGTGTTACGAGTCTAATTAAGTTTTCACGGCTATCCTGAAGTCAACAATCGAAATATAGAGTATAAAATAATTGATAGTATCTAGTAATGATAATAAATAATTAAACATAAATTATTCTTCACGTTACTACCAATGACATGTTATCTCAGATGCATTTTGTTTGGTGCTTCCAAATTCAAGAAACGCTTATTTTTGAAATGGGAGGCCTAAACTGATCAAGGTAACACTATTTCAAATAAAATTACGTACTGTAATTGATATACAATGCCTACCAATTAATGTGTTTTTCTGTTTAGATATTTACAAATAAAATTATTGTATTTTAATTATATCAATGCTGAAATTCTACAGTATTTTATTACAATATTTTAAATTGTATCGTCATTCACAAAACTGGAATAAAAACACTGAAATCTATTTTACACATACACTATACATTTTTGAATTAAGGTTGTAAGTGTAAATTTGTGTATGTATATCTGCGCACTTAATGTGTTTTGATAAAAGTTGAGAAATAAACGACCTTCACACTCTAGATAAGTATGAAAGAATGAATATTTTTATATTTATCTGGAGTGTAAAGGTGATTTTCTCGTACCTTTTATCAAAATGTGTTAATCCCTCCAGTATGCACAACAAAATAAATATACGTGTCGCATAATAGAATAGGTAATCTATATGTTTAATTGTAACTCACTTAAAACATCTGAAATGTTTACAGTAATTTTCAGTAGTAGTGAAAATCAAAATGTTGGTGTTGATATATTATTTTTATACAACTAAAGTTTTTGCTTCACAATTTTGCACACTCACACAGGGGAATTTTGCACACAACTATCCCTAATTTTGGACTGACGGACAAGAGAAAATGCAATTAATTAACAGCACCCTCCACCAATTCTTGGATACTCTGTCTGATCAAACAGTGCGAGCCTGGTATGGCTAAGTGGTTAAGGCACTCGACTCTTAGTCCGAGGGTCGCAGGTTCGAATTCCCGTCACACCAAACATGCTCGCACCTTTCAGCCGTGGGGGCATTATAATATAACGGTCAATCCCACTATTCGTTGGTAAAGGAGTAACCCAAGAGTTGGCGGTGGGTGGTGATGACTAACTACTTTCCCTCCAGTCTTACACTGCAAAATTAGAGACGGCTAGCGTAGATAGCCCTCGATAGCGAAATTCAAAACAAACCAAGCAGTGTGATGTAAATATTTAGCGCCCCCTTCGATCCAAAAAGCAGGGTGCGTATTATCACCAATTGGTCGTGAACTATGAGTCCTCAGATTCACAGTTCGGACGCGATAACCACAATATCATGCAATTAAAAACAAGTGACAATTGTTCAAATCAATATTTTCCCCTTAAAGTCTTCAAAATGTATTAGATATTAGCAAACTAAATTATGTATTGTAGCCTTAGTCCATAACTGGAAGTACAGTGAAGTTGGATATGAGAATGTTGATTATATTAAAAGCTGAAAATCTAAGCTTTTGTGCGGCTATTTTATATGCGCTTGTGCAGTTTAGTATGTAGCATGGCCTACAGTATGTATTAAACCTTCATAGACATGTCTCTGTTAACAAGACGATTTCGTCCTTATGCAATTCAATGATGAATGAAAGTGCATATACCAGCCTTTCATCGTGATCTTAATAATTGGATTCTTCAAAGTGAAACAATTTTATTTCTTTGAGCATTCATATGAAGCTAGACTTTCAGTTTTCTGACAGACAACACTTCAGTTGAAAATGTCGCGTAATAAATCAGTTGCGATAATACATCAGTATACGAGTTATGCACTTACATATCGTCTTTATCAAAAACTCGGGAATGCATAACCAGTCCGAACATTTGAATAGCCCCTTCACGTGCATGTTGCTGATCTGTCGTTAATATATTATGTCATTTTAATATCCAAAGCACGTTTCTTAAGTTAGACGCTTTCCTTTTCGATATTCTAAGCGTTGCAACCTCATGTAAAATACAACCCAGTTAAAATACGCTGCAAAAAAAGAACGGTGCACATATTTTAACATGACACAAATGGCAGTATATGTGTGTGTGTATTTTATGCACGCGTATATTTATAACGTGATCGACGTTAAACATACAGAAATTATCAGTATTTTCTTAACAACGTGTGTGTGTGTACGTACTAAAACGGTGGTTAGATCCTGTACACATTTAAATCGAATCACAAACTCTTGTTTACAGTTTTGTTTTTAACGCAAAATTCTCTGTCTTGCGACAAATAGCGATTTTTTCAGTAGTACGTGGTAGTGTATCTGAAGTAACTGATAAACACCTACTGGTGTATAAATTTTTGTCTTTCTGGTTTTATTTTATTATTTGTAAAAAATATGTTTCGTCAACATTTGGTGTAAAGTTTATAGAGAGTAGTTTCAACAAGTTTTCTAACATAATCTTTAAGCACCACTATTCGTTGGTAAGAGAGTAGCCCAACAGTTGACTGTGAGTGGTGATGACTAACTGCGTTTCTTCAAGTCTTGGCCCGGCATGATCAGGTGGTTAAGGCACACGACTCGTAATCTGAGGGTCGCGGGTTCGAATCCCCATCACATTAAACATGCTTGCCCTATCAGCCGTGGAGACGTTATAATGTTACGGTCAATCCCACTATTCGTTGATAAAAGAGTAGCCCAAGAGTTGGCGGTGGTCAAAGAGTGATGTTATATCTACTTTCCTCACATTTCATTCAGTAGATAAACAAGTAATTTCTTCAGTAATATATCTACCTACCTCACATTTCTTCATCAGATAAACAAGTAGCTGCCCTACAGAGTGAAGTAATATTTACCTACTTCACATTCCAACCATGGAAGTAATGCCGTAGTCACTTCACAGGAGTTAGCTTATCTACATCAAGACTCTTCGTTCATTATAGACTTCATAATCACCAACAGTGGTATGTAGCAGTACTTTCACATGTAGAAAACATATTATAATGTCATGTGTGTCATAGCAAAACACAAAGATTGCTAAGCTATGTTATACACCATAAAGAAAGAACTTCTGACTTTTGTATTCGTTTTTAACACTTTTGTCACGATGTACATAAGCAATGAGTGGATCATGTATTGCTGCTGTGACTCACTGCTTTCAGATATCTAGAAAATATGATTGTATATAGATAACTATAGATGTATAGATGGATTTTCCACTACATTGTAAAAACCTACTTTTGTTGCTGAATTTATGGATTTGGGACACTATTCAGTTAGTCCAGTAGGTGGAGTCTCCAGTGAATGAAGTCTACATAAGATCTCTCCAAAAGAAAGGCCCTGACTCTGTCCAGGTGCTACTAACCAAGCAGTAAAGTAGCAATTTACCACTGCAGAATGATGAAGAGAGCTTGGACACCTGTAACCTGTGATGTCTGTATGACCAGTTAGAGGCATAAGATTATTTGTTGCATTGGCAGTATGACATGTGCAAATGTGGAGTTTGCTGCGTGGTGCAATTTGTGTTCCCACAGTTGCTTTGCCAAAAGATACTCTGATTCTCACACGATTCACTGAGATCTTGAAGTAGCTTTACAGGCTGTGTTCAGTAGAAGTGGTGTTGACATTAGACTATTTATCTTGCTCACATTTAATCAACATCTTGCTCCTTTCACTAGATTTTGTTTTAAATAGTTCCAGTCATTTTTGCAATTGAATGCACTTGGTCACATTAGGCAGGTTCATTAACAAGCTAAGCCAGTAAAGGATTTGGATTTGGAATACATATTTTTATTGCCACTTTATGGTCAAACACAGGTTTACTTTATAAAAGGTAATCTGAAATAACAAGGGGTAGAAGTCAAGCTTGCGTGTTTATCATTATGGCCAAAAATAATCTGGTCTCTAAACAGCTGAGGATGATCTAGGATAAATGTAACATTTGAGCACCAATTGTCACATTGTCAATGGTATATCGTTATAAGTCTGTCGTCTTTGCGCTTTGTCTTATTTAAATTCGGTGCTTTATGCATCAAAAATGAAACAGGGTAACTAAGGAACAGATTGGAGTAACTTTCAGCGCACATGTTCAGCAGTAGCATCTTTCCAATCAACTACTGGTTTTGTAATTTCACAATCAACTGTTCGAACGTTTTTTGTTGTTGTTAACAGTTTACACATATTTTGATCAGTTGACGTTTACTCTTTACTGGACGAATCTTCGTGTTTGGTAATCAGTGATAATTTTTTCATACAAATGGAATAAGAAGATGCAGTTTGAATTAAAATTTCCTTCCTTTATTTGTTATATACGTGGGATTATTTTATTCACGGTTTGTAAGTTCACTTTATAAGGGTAATCTTCATTAGTATTTAAAATAAAATGGAAAAATTCCCGTGAAAACCAACCGGAAACAACCTGACAAAAAATGCACACCTTGTTTTAAACGACTATTTACATGTTATGGTCAACTTTTGAAGTAAATCATTGCAACAAATCCCAAGAACTTTAGATGTTTAATGAATTTTATTTTAGTCATTTCGAAAATATCAACACAGATACTTACATCAACTATCCTTTACATATGCATGCAGTTTTCATAGAAACTAGCAGAGACCCGCAAAATCTTTGTGATCAGATTAATACCTTTATTGCAACAGTACTTCTTTAAATACAGGGTTTGAAAAATAATAGTAAATACTTCTAATCCCAAACAGCCAAATCTTTCAAGCCAACACTCATATTAGGCCTAACTTTAGTTAAACTTTTATTAAGTACAGCCTACATTTGATAAGAGATAAATTAACAATAACTTGTGCACGTTTTCTTGCTGTAGTTAGTTAAGGCTGAACTTTACCGTAATTAATACAAACAATAAATAAATTTACAATGTTATTCTACGACCTAACGTTAGGCCTTTTTAAAGATTTTGGTAAACCAATGTACATAACACAGTTAATACGTTTGAATTGTTCATTACTTGTTAATACTAGTCTTCAAGTAATTCAGTTTTAATCAAACCCGAAAGCTTTAAACAACCTTTGACCTTGTATTTCTGCGGTCTCTCACGATTATTTCGAAAAAAAAATCTAATTTATATTCTGTCAAGGTCATTGAACTTGTATGTGAAATACATATCGAAAGGAACCATTGGGATTTGTTATTTACACTTACATGTCGTGTATGAACATGAAATGAAATAGATTATTTTTGTTTCTAATTTATTCACGACTCAAATCTAATATTTTTACGAATATAACACTGAAGGTTTACATTCGTAAAAACAAATTGCAGAACATGCCGTTATCCAGTAGTCATTTGTTGTTTTTGTTTAATCAAATGCGTTTTGGTCCTGAGACCGAAAGAAGACAGCTCTAGATTAATTCAGTGACAACGGTTTCATTTTTGGGTTGTGGTCTTATTGTTCAGTGAATATGATTACTCTTCATTTGTCAGTTGATGTTATTTTGGTTCTTTAGTTGTCAAGTGTCCGTTATCTTTTGCTTTATGTGAATCTTTAGAAAGTTACACTAATGATAAAACCTTGTTGGAATGATCGCTATAAGATCAGTGCATTAGATATCTTTCTCATATTCTTTTATTTCCTTTAGTAATTTTCCTTTCAATAATTTTCTCTTCCTTAACTTGAAGGTGATTTTTAACTTACTGTTATTGGGTTGTCTGAGCTTTAATTGTATTTGTTCGTGTTACTATAATTGTCAAACTTGATGGATAGGTATGACTGACTCACTTGTATCATGACTATATTTGTTTGTTTGTTTTTTTAAATTTCGCACAAAGCTACATCATGGCTATAACTCGATTAGTTATAAGTGAAAACAAGAGGGAATCCCCAATAGCCGCGACATGTGAATTTTTTAGCAGGATTAAAGTAATCTATGGCATCTTTCATTTTTTTCTTTTTATTAATTATATTTTTATGCGCCATCAATACCTAGCGTGGGGCACGCGTTTACCCGATTCGATTATATCCTACTCTAAAATTGAAATTGTTTTAGGCAGGATTAGAGAAAGAGAGAGAGGACTTTAACATCTTGTGGGCAAAAGAAGAGCGCGTATGTTTTTAGTATTAATTAAAGGAATATTTGGGTATAGATATGTCTAAAACTAGATGTATTGGTGATGAAAAGTGAAGACATATTTACGTAAGAGTATAGGTATTGAATAGAACCCCTGATAAAGTGAAAAGAAAATAACTTCTCCCAAGTAGCAAAATCAGAAGGAAGGGCTAGTTAAATGTTTATTGAACAACATGACTAGGACTGAATAAGTAGACAGTTAAGTGGAATGGAAGGAAACATTTGTGAGAATAAACATGGCGGTTAAATAGAAGAGCAAAGAACAAAATGAATTAAAATCAAAGAAGTGTGAAATTAATTTGTTAACAAGATGAGTACCCAAAAACAAGACTGTAATGTATAAATAAAATTAGTAAACTAGGTTGATGTATAATAAAAGAGAGAAGCACAGTAGGAAAACAGTGTTGTAGATAGACAAGAAATGGAATAGAGCTGAATTGGAAAAATAAGCAGATTGTGAAGTAAATTTTTCGATAATACAAAAACTAACGCCATGTTAAGTGTGGCATTCAGATGTATGATATATAACAGGTAGCTAAATGTTTCCTAAATAATTCGGGCCCGGCATGCCCAGGTGGTTGAGACACTCGACACGCAACTTTAGGGTCGCGATTGCTCGGCCTTTCAGCCGTGGGGGCGTTATAATATCACAGATAATCACACTATTCGTTGGTAAAAGAGTTGGCGGTGGGTGGTGAAAACTAGCTACCTTCCCTCTAGTCTCACACTGCTAAATTAAGGATAGTGCAGACGATCCTCGTGTAGCTTTGAGCGAAATTCAAAAAACAAACAAAAAATTCATACTCTCAACTCATAAAGATATGTTCAGATCGCGAATTTCGAATTTTTAAGATGAGTACATATCTTGTAATTAATAGTGTTTCGAAACAAAGGAATATGGTTCAACTTGGGAAATCAAAGACACCAAGAAAAAGACCTGTAACGAGTCATACTGTAGGTGTGGTAAACAAAGTTTGGCATATTTTAATAAGCGAAAATCTCAGTGACAAAAATTATCCACAATTTCCAGATAACAGTAACAACATAATCAAGAAATATCTCTATCTATAAAAGTTACACAAGTTATTTCTATAACATATCAGTTCAACCAACGCATATTTCAAACAGATAAAGAATGAAACGGATTTTGATGGTATTTTATGTGAAGATGTCGGTCAAGTCACCAGATGTAACACCTGTGAATTTTTTGTGCAATTGGACTGTCGAAACGGGTGTTAGAAACCCATCTCTCTCTTGCATAATAGAGCGTTGTAGAATGTAGAGGAGGGATTCTTTGAGTATGGTGGTCTTACAGTGGAGCCATTTACATTTGAAATTACGTTGTAGACCTATTTTCAAGATATATGTTCGTCAGATATTGCATGACCTGACATGGTGTTATGGACTATATATCTGGTGAGACTTTAAACTCGTTTTGGTATAACATACTCAGTTTCTGTGAAATAAAGAAATTTTTTTGTTTAGCTGTGCGATAATGATTTCCTCAAAATAAATCGTTTTCGGAATTAAAAAAATTAAGAGTTCAGTTTTGTTGTAAGCCATTTGCCATGAGATAGTTTTACTAAAAACTAAGGTCCTTCATATTAAACTTTTCAACCAAAATAATCTAAACTTGTTACAGGTGATAATATGATATACTGGTTCTTTTTATTACGAAACTATATTTACGGTGTGTCTTGAAACTTGTAAAAACAATACACAAATAACGAATGAGGTAATAAACGCGTAAACAATTATTGCAAATTCAGCGTCACTTAAATGATGTTAAATAAGTAAAGTTAAAATTGAGAATGAGAATGTTTACAAAACATGGGATTAATAACAGTATCTCTTTAAAACTCTGGAAACAACTGTGGCAACAACTACGTAACATAAGTTGATTTATCACTGATTGTATTGTGATAACAGAGGAGAGAAGAAATAAACTTGTCAGTTGTGTTGTAAAGTAGCCGAACCAGTCTGTGTGGAATTTTTGACAAACAAAAAATTAAAGCTCTAGATTCAACTGTGGTAACCATTAGTGTAACGAATTTTTGTACTTACGTTTGACTTTTTTGAATATATATATCATTTTGAAACAAGTGGATTGTGTCCTGTCCGTTTATTGTAAAACATTTGTCGACAACAGGTCACATATGTATACTGTAAAGAATCGGGCCCGGTACAAAACCTGGCACAACACATGTTTGGGTGGGTGTTTGTATTGAGAAATATTCGCATAATGGATACACATGATTGGTTATGTGCCAGAAATAGTATTTGGTATGGATTTTAGATCGGTTTAAATGAAATAGAAGTTTGATAATAATGACAGTAGACTAGTGGATGTGTGGAATGGTGACTTATGTGGACACTTTACATTCACAAGGGACCCTGTGTTTCCAATAATATATGTAACCTCTGCGTTAATCTCTTGTCTGTTACAAGCATTAATGATCATGGCCTTCTGTGCACTTTAATCCCTGGTAACCTCTAGAAGGTCTGTGTTGGTGTTTCTTTTTCTACATCCAGTTACCGGTGATATTCATATATTTGACTCTTAGTCTTTGTGTGCTCTTCTTTCCTTTAGTTTTGCTCGTTATTGCAAGATTCTCTTTAACCTCTCCTTTTGTAACTTGTTTCAAAAATTGAGGCTGGTTATTCTTTATTAATTTAAAAAGAGACCTCTGAATCCTGACCTTTTGTTTTAGATAATAGATTAAGGATAATCATGTACAGTTATTAACGTTATCATTTTACTTGGCGTCCCAACTGAATCACAACATAAAACGTTTTCTTTACCTTTGTTACTGTACAGTTTTTAATGCACTTGTAGTTTGTGTTTGTAGATCCGAGATTAAGCTTTACACTGATTTTTTTCACCTAATAAAACAAAAAAGAAATCAGTGATTCTTATAATAAAAGTACCTTGGTGTAAGTTAGTTTTATCAGAAGTGTGCAAATGTGAATCAAAATAAAGGTTCCTTCGTGAAAAATCAAATTTTAATCATAAAATTCCATCTTTGAGAATGCATAGTTTATTCCGTTTTTATTCAGCTATCAGTTTTTACAAAGATTACTCACATTATGTAATCAATAAGTTTTAATATTACTAGCGAAAGTATTTTTCTTTTTCTTAAGCGAGCTACATAATGTAAACAAGCCCCTCAGTGCATAGCGGTATATCTGCGGACTTACAATGGTAGAAATCGGGTTTCCATACACGTGGTGGGCAGAGCACAGATAGTGTGCATCTTTGTACTAAAGTCGAAACAACAACAGAATGTAAACAAAGGTCTTCAGGTTAATGTAGAAGTTTCAGGTTTAGCTGTAAAAACAGTGTGTTAGGATTTATGAAAAAAAAATTAAATCCTGTTTTTCTTTTGAACGTTGTTATTTTACTAGCATAAAAGGTCTACATCTATTTGTGATAAGAAACAGTGTCGAAGGTTTTTATGTAATGACAGTAGGTTAATAGTACAAAACGTCCGTGTTTCCTTACAATCACAGCACGTATTAGTCAAGTTTTTATTTTAATTCAAAACATCTACATTAATTGTTGCCATGCTTCGGTTAAACTCTAACTTATAGCTACTTACTTAGTCATAGTTATGTTTCATTGCAAACTACTAATTAGTGTTTAACCTTATAAAAAATTCCAGTAAATTACAATTATAAATTAATTGTAACTTATAAATTACAGTAAATCAAGTAATTAATTAATAATTTCACAAATTATCGTACGTTATACTTACCACCGACGAAATGGTTGGTAAATGGTCTCCACAACTTTACCTTAATGTTGAAAATGTGAGGTTTCTGAATAAACTGTGACGTCATTACGTGTTAAATCCAAATTTATGTATACAATAAATTCAAGGCCCGACATTCTCAAAGCAGGATTAGAACAACACTTTACAAAGATGTGTCGTTTCAATACAATTTTCAAGACTTGTAAAATAAGTTATAAAAATGGTTATTTGTTCTATAAAAAGCTTTCATTTTGCACTCTCGTACTTTCTCAGCGCAGATAGCCCTTGTATAGCTTTGCGCGAAATTAAAAAACAAATAAAAAATAAGTCGTACCTTCTCCCTGACAGTTTTATTGTTTCATTATGTGATATTTAATTTCAAAACTCCTTCACAAATGAAATTAAACCTTCAAGAATTATTGTTATTCTGTTTATTAAGATTAGTGACGAAATTCTGATATTAAAACTGATTTACTTGCTTCTTCTCCCACTGCCCAAAACTTACACACACGTGTATTCGTGAGGTTGTTCCTGTATGATGAATGTACAGACTTGCAGTTTTAAGAAAGTAGTACAAAAATTAAAAGGTTAATTTAGTAATGCAGCAGATTTTTAGTTTTCACAGGTTATTTACGGGTTAAGCCTTCGTGTTGTAGAGTATTAAATAGGAGTGGCACAAGTTTCATTAACACGAAACATTTTGTAATTATCTGTGTTGAGATCGAATACCTGAAAGGGATATACTTGAGTCTGTATTAGGTACACACAAGCTTTGCTGTTATTTATCATAGCAATAAAGTTGGAAGAACTTGTAAATTTAATTTTCTGTGCAAAATTATTTCTGTTATATAAACCTTATAAAATTACACTACTTCACGACTAGGGGTGTGTGTTTGTGTTTACATGCTCCGAGTGTTATTTGTATGCAAAACGCCTGTTGTGCTTAGCAGCCTTGTTGTAGACACACACACATATATAACACAGGGGACAGACAGGTGAGAATATCCCAGAATAACTCAAAATGTTACATTTTATCGTGGTAACAGTAATTATTCGTAGTTGTTAACAGCAGCTGTGTTGTCTTACATACGTTGCCAAACTACCTCCGAAAGCTTAATATGGCTGTCGATATAGCATTGTGTCGTATCCGCTTTTTTAAGAAGAATGTATAGACATTTACTTTTCATAGTAAACAAGCTTCCTGTGACCATGGTACCATCAGAGTTGCCGTTTATGTATTGTCTCATTTCTTTAACTAAAAAAAGATATTGAATTATATTGTTACTGTATACTGTACTTGTGTGATTTTAGTATATACGTCAACCACGTTGTTTCTACCTGACACATGTGTGTATTTCGTTTTCTCATTTCCCGTAAACGCCCTTAACACGAAGATACATTGAGAATTTCCGTTGGTAATATTTGCAAACCAAACATTTTGTAACGTTCATTCAGCTCCATATGTTGTTTCTGGTACAAATTAAAGGACGCAAAAACATTGCCCGTTTATCGTGTGCTATATTCTACTCATTGTCTGTTTATGATCCAAACCTGTTATCAAATTCATCAATATATGAGCTGATGATATCACTTTTACTGCTAACTCTTTGTTCACCTATTGTTTATGATCAAAACCTGTTAACAATTTCACAAATAGTTTTTTACAGTGAGTAATGTCAGTTTATGGAATATGTAAGCTTGTACCATTATATTTACACTTAGTAACTTTAGTTTATGGAATATGTAAGCTTGTACCATTATGCGTGCACTTAGTAACTTTAATTTATAGAATAATTAAGCTTGTATCATTATATTTACAGTTTTTATCACTTAAAGTTCCTATTCCTATAGATAAATATCTTATAGTAATATAGTTTCTATAGAATCATGTTTATTTCTTATGTTACAAATCTTGTAACATCAACTGTAATTTATGGCAACTCACTGTATGGTTTAAATCAGAGGTTTTCAAAGCACTTCGTCCCTGAACATTCCGCATCGTAACTGAGCTGAGCTTCCCTCCACCCACTGAATCAACGTTACCTTGATAGTATTATATATTTAATTTTACTATGCTGTCTCTCTGTCACTGCCCTGCATAGTCCAGTTTGAGAACCCCTGGTTTAAGACCCGTAGATTATATTCAGCCAAATAGAAATACAAGTATCAATAACTTATTTTTAGGGTATACCAAAATCGGAAATTGACTTTCATTGTGGACGTTATTAAACGCGAACTTGTTACATCCAAAGTCAGCTATAAACAAACAAAGCACTATATTGAAAAACTTGTAAAAGAATATGGTTAATATTACATATCTGTGATAAAATAAAACTAATGATATTTTGTTGGTGCAAACTTTTCTTATTCTTTAAAAATTACGTTGCGCTCAAAATAAACCAGATTGGTGAACGTGATTCGATAAAAATTTGTTCAGTTTGATATGGAATTTATGATGGTGTATCACAGGTCGTAGTCTTAGGTGTAAAAATGTACCGCTTAACGAATTCTTCTAGCCTTGTAACTTATCATGCACAGTGTCATACACCGTTAGAATTTGGTGTTAGGCTTAACGACGTTGTGCGCCCCCCGCTAGTACAGCGGTAAGTCTACGGGTTTACAACGCTAAAATCAGGGGTTCGATTCCCCTCGGTGGGCTCAGCAGATAGCCAGATGTAGCTTTGCTAAAAGAAAACACATTAACGACGTTGTCATTACTTGCGCCTAACAATACAAATGAAATCGTCAGATAGATAATGCTAGACACGTGGTTTTCAAAACGTAGATGCCCGAGCAAGACGGTTAGGTGTGAGAAAAAAAGTTACCATGTAAAAATTGTTAGGCGTAATAAACAATTTTTTTTGCATAATTTTTTAATTAATATACATATCTTTACGGCATCAAAACGTCGTGATATAAATCCCAACCATATATTTATGTCGTACGTGCTATACATTTCTAATATCTAAAACATGCTCATGCAAGCGTCTGTTACAGTTTCAGAAAGAAACTTGGGTCTGATAGGATGATCTGTTTTCTACTCTTTTTTTTTTTTATTACCTATACAGACATGGAGAGAGAGCATCGAAAGTGTGTATGTTGGAAGATTTAATATCAAACACATAAAGTAGCATTTAACATATATTTGATTACATTTAAATACTACAAAATGAATAAGGGAATATCAAATGAAAATTCATGTAGAGATTTGCCTTTAATTTGAGGGACGACATTTATTAAAAGAATGGAAAATGCATCTCGTGAACGTTATTTCATTTCCCCTATTTTGATTCTTTGTGTTAACCCTTACTTATCGGGTTTTTAATCTTGTTAGTGTTCCCCAGCTTTATATTCTCAAGTGTTTACCTTTAAGTCTGTTGTTCTAGCAAGTTTATTGTTAAACAAAAAACTTTGAAAAGTTACATGGTTTATACCGTGCCTTCCTTTAGCTTGTGTTCTGAGCTTTTGAGGGTCATATATTAAGTTAAGAACGTGCTGGATGTGGTTGCTCTGCTTCAGTTAAGCATACTAGCATTGTTAAATTACATAAAGCAGTTATACGCTATCCTAATTTTTCAATTTTTCTACCACTATTTAAATAAATACAAAAGTTCTGTGTAATTCATGTTGAAACTACGACTGCGTTATATTACATTAATTTGCAAAAGTAGGGAATATAGCTGCACTTTAAATACCATGTATAAGAATAGACTTTGCCAGCCATCAGACTACAGCTTTATTTTACATACCATGTATACGCATATTGTTATTTAATAAGCGTTTAGCGGACATTGCTAGTCATAAGTGTCTTACTAAACTTTACATACCATGTGTGCAAATAGGCATTGTTAATCGAGCTCAATTAGACTTTAAATACCATGTATATGAACATTCTTAATGATAAGAGTATACCTACAATGCATACGTATATATTTTGTTAATCGTAAGGGTGTAGCTTCACCTTGTAAGTATCACCATGGGCCTCAGAACTTTAATTGATAAGCAGAGAGCAATGTTTGAAAATCAGATAAACACAACATAACCATAGAAAACACCCAGATATTAAGTAGGGAAACAAATATAAACAAACGCAAAATCAAAGAAGCCCTACTTATACAACAACTAAAACCAAAATTAAACCAATATAAAATAACACCTTTATACCTATACTAATGAACCACCTGACATCCAACTGCACGCCCCCTACAATTCTGTTTCCGTTTATACTCTGGTCCCTAAGACGTGCCCGTCAATGGCCAGTTGCAAACCCTTTGTTAACCTGAAGATGACTTAGGAAGGTCGAAACATTGTTCTCTGCTTATCAATAAAAGTGTTAGTTCCTGTAACAGCCGTTCTGAGATACATTGTTATTTTAAGTATTTTTCTCGTCCTCAAGTTACAGGGTTGCTGTGATCCAAATTTAATGCTTGAACAATTAGTTTGCACTTTTTCAGCTGAATTATCGTTGTTGTTATAATGCAAATTTAATTTCTTTGAACAAGTTACAAACACTAATTAGTAGGCCGATCTACTTATTTACGTGAGGTAATGTAAATCAATGCCAACTTTGGGATCCACTTTTGGAGAACCCACGTAAAAGTGTTTTTTGCAAAATATTCGAGTTCTCTAAGGGGTTGTGTGTAAAGTTTTACCTTTATGCAAACCTAGGGGTCGAGACGATTCGTTTGGCGTAACAAAGAAATTGGTAAGCTTACAAGTTTAGGAGAAAGGGGTTTTGGGAATTCCCTAGGATTCTTAAAGGGTAAAACCTTTTATCTTGTGTAAACCTCAAAACCGAAATGATTCGTTTGGTACCACTTAGAAGTTGGTGCGAACAGTAGTTTTGGAAGAATTGCTTAACACATCGAATCTTATCACATACATGTGTAAGGATTAGACTTTATTAACCATAAGAGTATACATAAATTTTAAAAACCGTATATACAGATAGACATTAGTAGTCATAAGAACGATAATAAAGATACAAATCTCATGTAATGAATTTTGTATTTGAATACAAACTGAAACACCAAACTTAAACATTACTGATGCAGCAGCAGAAGTATGTAATTCAAAATATTTGTAGCAGTATGTAATGTTAAACTGGCAGTGTATTTCATTGTGTTAATCTATACATCATGATTATCACGGTTACAAATGTTTAGAAAAGATAAAACTTGGCAAGAAAATACTTGATGGCTGTTTTATTAAACTCTAAATTAACCCATTAGTAGTTTAAAGTTATACAAGCGGTGTAGTTAACAATATAACTGGTTTAATATTTATTTGCAAGATAGTGTGTGTGTGTAGTGAAGCATACATGTCTCCTAACAACCAAACAAGCCTATTTGCCATATGAACGTAATTGTATTTCTCGTGAATGGTATTTTAGTATCCAAGATTTGTGTTTTTTAAACAATCTAGTCGGCTTAATGAGAAAGAAATGAAAAGCTGGATTATAATATTTATACAGAAGGTTGTGTAAGTCAAACTTGCGCTCAGCGAAGCACATCACTGACTCATGAAACATTAAACTATTTCTTTGAGGTGACCCACTGTAATTAGTGGGGCCCTCTTACATTTGATTTCCTGTTGGCTTTCCTCTTCTTTAATTCTTGTGTCATTTGAGAGGAGATAATCACCTGGAAACAAGCAATTGAAACAACTTTAATCACTGCTGCATATCAAGGTTATAAGGTTTAGCAATGAAAGAGAAAAGGGAACATACCCGCTTATATATTGTGTTACGAAGTTGAATAGACGAGCGGACCCAGCCACATAGATGGATAGATAGATATTATTTGAAAAGTACCTTCATTTGCTAATTTACGGTCTTGAAAGTGACCTTTATAAAATGGCATTGCTAGTTAGGCCTAGCGAGATACAGTTACTTTAGAAAACTTAGGACGCATATTATTATAAATTTTATGCACTTGGTAAATGAATGTTATGAACAAAGAATTTTAAATGGTCATCGTAATGTTCTACTTGTGTATTGATTATAAAATGTTCCTAAAATGACCGTTTAAACTGATATGAGCAATTTTATTAATGTAAATTATTTTTAGTCAAAATCTGTAGCTTAAAGGACAGACATACTATTCCGCTTGTTTAAGAGAATATTCCAGCATCATTTTATTTTGCTGCTTTAATTTTTACAAGTATCTGTTGTGGTAGGTTCTGAAGTATTGCTAGCATGCACAGTTTGTAATTATAGTGTCAAATTAAGTATCTTACAACCTCTGAATCTTCAAAATATTTTTGTGTATTTATATAAATATTAGTTTCTGTCGTCTGTCCATGTAACTACTTCACAGGGTGTGGATAGATGTTCACCAAAATTGGTATGGAGATTCATTACATCATGTTTTACTGTTATTATGGGTGTTTTTTTATCATTACTTCACCCTCCTGTAGGTGGAGGTTCGTTGGCCCATGGGGATGAGGTACATAAAAAATTGCGGTTTGACATTTTTTACAATTTCACATTAGAGAAGCAACATGTCTTGCTTTAAAACAACCTTTCATTAATCATGAACTTGTATAACTCCAGGTAGTACGTGATGATTTTAGGAATGGTAAAATAATACAGACGTATGTCGTTACATCTGTAACACAAGAGTGGATGAAAGATCCATGTTTAAACAAGATTAACATCTTTGATGTGTATACTTCTGTATTATCCTAGAAATATTCTTAATGTTTATGTAGAAACAACTGTTACTAAGTTACTGAATGCAGTTATTTCATAACATGCGTTCAAGGTGTTTGTTTCTTACGCGCATTATTAAAGGGTCTGCTGTTTCTGTTGTTCTCGGGTAGGTGGCGACTCTTTATGGACGAGTTTTGAAATTGTTGTATCAGTGTGGTCTGTACGAACAAAACAAATAACTCTGGATTGTTAAATTGTATTAAATATTACATCTAAACTAGGTTTATATTTAGGAAATAAAATGTGTTGGAAGTACCTTCAGTATCTGGTTTGTAGAGGTAATTGTATTCGAATACCACGTTTCTACAAATATTGTATGCGGGAGTGACTCGTTTGTGTACTTATATAGAAGAATAAAAAGTATGAAAAGTAAACTCAGTGAATGAAATTGATCTATGGAGAATTCTCTATCTTAAAACAGTTACTTTATGAAAAAATAATTATGATTTATATAAATAATCTGTCGATATTAAATCATTTGGAAAGAAGTCGTTGTAGGTATCATGAAAATAGCGTATAGTTTTACCCATATGTGTAAAATGTCTGGTGCTACTCTTAATGCGATTATGGTCGAAGCTATGTAAATACTGACTCTTCTGAAAACGTATTTTGACCTATCCTTGCTTGTTGTACTTGATGTGACATTAATGTATTTACTGTGGCGAAATTAATAATTTTTTCGTACAGGGAAAATTAACGATTCTTAAACTTTACAGATATTTCAAATATTCCCAGTTTTAATTCAGATATAGTGTACAGTTGTGTGTCTGGACATAAATGGATGCTGTATAATTAAAAAGTAATATTTCACGTGAAAGTTAAACGAGGTTCGAAATTCATCAGAGTTGCTGTAGCGATGCGTGTTTTGGTTTGTTTTTTTCTTTGTAAGTAATTACTTTTAAGAACAGCATAAGACACTGCACATGCTATTCTGTGTATGTATGTATATAACACTAGAATTATATATACATTTTTTATAATAATAGCATGATAGATGGCCTGTAGTTATAATGAAATTACTTTCATTCGCTGAATTCTAGATAACTTTTGTTTAATCTCTAGAAAGCAGACTGTTTTCCCAGTTGTTGAATAAGAATGTACGAATAATGACGTCTGGCACAATGGTTTCTATTATAACATATAACATGACAATGAATGGAAAATTTGACCTGACAATTGTTGAATATGAATGTATGAATAATAATATCTCATACAATGGCTTGTATTATTACGCAAGATAGTGCTTAGGATGTAGAGATTGGCCGGAAAAAAAGGGCCGATACATATTATGTGTTGCTCATCATAGTCTCAAAGCTCGTGTAAAAACCTAAGATACTTTTATAAACAATGAATTATGTTTTCGTGGTTTTCAAAAGCTACTAAGTTCTTCAATTTACCCAAAAGCATCGTTGAAGAAGAGAAGCACAATAGCCAGACGTTCTTGTTTGTTTGTTTTAAAATTTCGCGCAAAGCTACTCGAGGACTATCTGCGCTAGCCGTCCTTAATTTAGCAGTGTAAGACTAGAGGGAAGGCAGCTAGTCATCACCACCCACCGCCAACTCTTGGGCTACTCTTTTACCAACGAATAGTGGGATTGACCGTCACTTATAACGCCCCCACGGCTGAGAGAGCGAGTATGTTTGGTGCGACGGGGGTTCGAACCCGCTACCCTCAGATTACGAGTCGAATGCCTTAACCCACCTGGCCATGCCGAGCCCTCCAGACGTTCTGCTGATTATTCTGGTTTTGTGTCAGAATGACTAGCTCACCAGCGTTTGCGTTGTTGAGATGACACACACACCAAAATGTTGCATTTTAACTTAGGGGTTGCTGTAGCAGTACATCGTTTCATTAACTTCAACATACGATGCGCATCAAGACAACTCATTACCTGCTGCGTTCATAGCGACTGTCATTCATTATAAAGTATTAATTGGTACTGTTTATAAAAAAAAGAACGGAATGTTGTGAGAGCACAGACAAGTAAGTATACAAAAACAAAGGTATGGATGAATACACAAAACCATACAAAAATTCCTATTCATGTAGCCGCCAAGTCAATGTTACAGGCTTATAGAAATTAGCCATTGTAAGACTTTGTAGCAATATTCAATTTAAATGCTCTTATTCAAACCTCAATTTGTGCAAATGAAAGGAATTTGAAATTTAGTTGTGGATGAAAGATTTCTGGAAAAATATAGTTACTTATGTGGTTATTTTTATATGGTTTTTATGTTCATCCCTACTTCGTTTTGTTTTTTTTTTCATATTGCCATCCCTACGTCATACTTATTTTTACAAATAAGAAAGTGTGGATAATAATGTCTGATACAATGATTTGTATTATAACAACATATGACAACGAATAGAAAATCTGGCATAACAGTTGTTCAATGAGAATGTGTGGATAGTGTCTGATAAAATGATTTGTATTATAGCAACATATGACAACGAATAGAAAATCTGGCATAACAGTTGTTGAATGAGAATGTGTGGATAGTGTCTGATAAAATGATTTGTATTATAGCAACATATGACAACGAATAGAAAATCTGGCATAACAGTTGTTGAATAAGAATCTGTGGATAATATAATATCTGAGACAGTGATTTCTCTTATAACAATTAACATGTGACAACGAATAGAAAATCTGGCATAACAGTTGAATTGAGAATGTGTGGATAATGTCTGATACAATGATTTCTATTATAACAACATATTACAACGAATGGAAAATCTGGGATAACAGTTGTTGAATAAGGATGTGTGGATAATGTCTGATACAATGATTTCTATTATAACAACATATTACAACGAATGGAAAATCTGGGATAACAGTTGTTGAATACGAATGTGTGGATAATAATGTCTGATACAATGATTTGTATTATAACAATTAACATATGAGAAGGAATAGAAAATCTGGCATAACAGTTAAATGAGAATGTGTGGATAATGTCTGATACAATGATTTCTATTATAACAACATATGACAACGTATAGAAAGTATGGCATAACAGTTGTTGATTAAGAATGTGTGGATAATGTCTGATACAATGATTTCTATTATAAAAATTAACATATGACAACATATAGAAAATCTGTCATAACAGTTGTTGAATAAGAATGTGTGGATACTATCTGATACAATGATTTCTATTATAACAAGTAACATATGACAATGAACAGAAAATCTGGCATAACAGTTGTTGAATAAGAATGTATGAATAATGTCTGATACAATGATTTCTATTATAGCAATTGACATATGACAACGAATAGAAAATCTGACATAACAGTTATTGAATAAGAATATACATATAATAACAATATATTGTACAATAGTTTATATTGTAATAAGCAACTTGTGATAATCAATATAACAATTGTTGAATGATAATATATGAATAATGATAGTTAGATTCGTGACCTTATATACGATGTTTTTTTCAGATAAGATTTTCGCCTTTTTCTCTAAGAAAATATTGCTGTTTTTTTTTTTTTTTTTTTAGTTTAGAGGACCAGTAAGCCTCGAAATTTTACGTAATAACATGTTATCAACAAAGTTAATTTTTGTGTAGCTTGCTAATTTATTTGTTTGTTTGGTATGAACACTATAAAGCGAAAGCTACATAATAATATGTTATGGGACATCTGTACACGAACAGTTTATTTATTTTTTAATTATCTTTGGCCTTTACTTGTGGCACCTGGCCTGTTGTTTTAAATGTATAATAGCAGAAATTCAGAGTTATCATTACACGTAAAGTACATTCTTTCTTGTAATAATCTCTTTGTTAAAGCAACGCAACACTAACTGGCATAATGATATATATTTATTGACAAATGCGCATTTCCTTCATACAGCAATCCATTATTTATGAAAAATCATGCTCTTTCTTTTCTTTAATAATATCTTGCGCTCCTAAAGAGAATATTTGTCTCGCTGCGTTCTTGCTATTTCGTTTTTTTTTTTTTTTTTTATCATTTGCAGACACCTATGTATGTGTAGGTATATTGTACAGTAAGACGTTTATTAGCTGTGCGTCTTTTTCAACATGTCAGATCTTACAAATGTGGTGTTCCAAAATTGGTAAAATGCATTAGTTTTTTTGAAAATAAATCTCCTCTGTATTACAAAAAAGTGCTGCTAACGAGATGTGTGTGTTTGGTGAGGTGTGGTGGTAGTGTGAAGTAATATTTTCTTTATTTATTTTCTATTAACAACCCTTATCCTTACTAATGATGTTTTAAATTATAGTTATCAGAATATACAACCAATTAAAACAGCTGAATGCTAGCTAAGTGTGTACGAACTTTATGCCCCATTTAGGTAATGAGTGTATATATATATATACGAAAACTAATTTGTTGAGATCACTTAATTTTTTCTCTTGTTTATACTTTATATTTGTTCCTCGATTTAAAATGGAACATTATGTCAACAGAGCAAATAGAGCACGTCTGTACAGCACAGTGGATTGCGTGAGGGAAAGGTTTATTTGTTCTACTTTCAGCACTAAATGCGAAATTTAGTTTCGACTAAACTTGAGAGGTACAAACTCGTTAATTTATATCCTATAAGTTTAAAATGTAAGGCGTCTCCCTTCTGTCGTTAGGGAGGAGAGTAATTTAATGTGCCATCCGTAAAATAAAATCCTGTTAAACTTTTAAAAAATAAACACATTTTTAAGATTTGTTGAAAATATTAAAGCTTTATTTGTCTGTATAATTACCTAAAACAAGCGTACGTGTAAGTACAACAAATATTTATGTGTAATAGTTAAACAGTAAATAAAACAAATAACGTGAAAAATACGTAAAGAAAGAGCCACCTAGACTGGCAGATAGCGTGCAGTGTAATGTTTCACTGTTTAACTAACAGAGAGATGCTATATTCCTTTCCACATGTTGGTATAGTTTAAGATAATACGTTTAAATTATTAGAGTGAAAATAGACTATCTTTAAGATAGTTGTACAATTTGTACTTCACAAGTACCTTAAGATAATAGTTTTAACACATTTCCATTTTCAAGTCATAAATAAAACATACTATGGAATTTTTGTAATACAAAAACACAAAAAATCATTACGGGGACAAAAACGTGTTCTTCTGTTATTTTCTGTTTATCAGTTTGGTGTGCGTGGTGAAAGTATTTTCCATGAAAAACTTAGCCTAAACCTACGTTAGTTTAGCGAATGAACAGATATCCAAAATATATTCCACGTGACATTGTGTTAAGATTTGTAATTAAGAAAATCTAAATAAATACTTCTCGAGCCCTTTTATGAAGTTATTTCGCTTTGTTACTCGGAGAGACGTCTATCTGCACACTATCTGAGGAATGACGTGAAGAGCGGGAAAGAAGATTTCGAATAACTAGTGAGAATAGAAATAAAATAAGTTCACCATTACTATTTAAAACCTACATCGGTATACAGTTTCAATAACAGGAAGTGTATTATGTAAATAATGTTACGTGTTACTTGCAGTCTGAAATGAATGATGCCAAAAGTACAGTTAATACTCTGATTTGCTATAACATTGCTATTTTATAATTTATTCTTGTGCTTACAGTGTTAAAGACAATAGTGGTTTGTATTTTGATGTTCACTTAGTATTGTTGAGTTTACTTGTACTCTGATTGAACGCCGTTTTAAGTTTTTCTTAACCTCCCTCTTATGAGGTTAGAGTACTACGTTTCGCTTATTTACGTGTTATTACCGTTCTTTAGACGTTTCCACTGACAACACTTATTTCTCATCCATCAGCTGCTCGGTAGTTTTCTCAGGTTCCCTCGTGTTTCTAGCGCGTGTACTGAGAACATATCGCGCAGACACGTTCTTCGCGTGCTACGTTGTAAGGTGGGTGTGGAATATCGCACGCTAAGTGTGTGCAGCTACAGTTTCAGTGACACCCACTGCAGAGAAACTGGGATCAATACTTCTATCGCTTGGGAAAAATGTAGAACACGATTGGTCGGGTTAAGATGGATTCGTCGTGTTTGGGCGGAAGTCTCTTTTTATTGGAGAGGAATAGGTGCTTAAAATTTGCATATGAAGTTCATAGGGTCTTACGTGATTACTACTGTTTTACAGAGAAAAAGCTTGTACAGTATTAGTTCCTAGATTTCTTTCACATAAACACTTTACCAACACCTCAAACTTATTGATCTAGGAAACTTGTTTTTTATGTGTCACATGTAGAAGTCTACTGGTCCTAAAGTTCAGTATAAAAAAACCCTGATCCTTAAATGTTTAAAGTCTTTAAAGGATACTAAACTGAAAGCGTTGATCGGAAATTCTGTCTGTGTTTTATACTTAACCCCTGTTTTAATGTCCATCGTAGACGTTTTGGATATTTCTTGACCACAGTTTGGAAATACAGAATTTATTTTTGTAGAAGTCATGGTACATGTTCACAATACCTGCTAAATTTAGTAAACAGTTAATAGTGTTTTAATAAGGTTAAATGTTTGGTTGGACTTTAAATGAACAAGGGGTGAAAGGTCAAAAGATCCAGATATGTTTCAAGTATAAAACAATAAATAAATGTGTGTACATGTACTTTCTTGTCACTATATATATAATATGCTATTAAAGTTAGATCAATCATTAATATACCTTTATACTAGAAATAACTTAAAATAAACAGTCTCAAGAACTGTATATTTATTATCAAAAGTGCCAGTAAAATTTATCACAGACTTATGATATCGTAGATCTAAAGATGGAACCAACAACAAACATTACATCCCTCAATAACATGACTTTAGAACAAAAGTCACAACTGAAAGTGTTCACAATGTTATGAAGATATCATATATTACACTAACAGATTTTACATTATAGAACCATATCTGAAAGTGAAGAGCATCTACTGAAAATCTCAAAACCCACAGTAATAAAATCTTTGTTCAAAATTCACAACAAAAAGTAACAGAGTGTAAGGGAGAAATTTCATGCTACAGTAATATATATCAAAATTAGAACTGACTGACTGTTATAAAAATATAATAAACTAATAGGATCATTTGAGAAAATGTTACAAGACAAGGTAGCACATTGAATTAGAATAACTCTTAGTAACTAGGTCATTTTCTAAAAACGTCACAACTCAAGGTCACACAATAACTCTCAGTAATGGATTATTTTTAAAGATTCATAACTGAGGTGATACATAGTTATAAAAGTAAAATACAAGAACTCGGAGTAACAGTCACTTTTAAAAATCTTGCAAGCCAAGTTGACACACCATTTATTATAAAAGTGAAACTGACAGCAAAAGGATTATTTTATTAAAATCTCACAATCCAAGGTTACACACCATTATAAAAATAAAATACAACAGTCTGCAGTAACAGGGTTATTTTCACAGATTTCACAACCAAGATGGCACAGCACTATGAAAATAAAATACAACAACTCAGAGAAACAGATTAATTTTTTAAAATGTTACAATCCAAATTGACATGCCATAATAAAAATAAAATACAACAATTTACAGTAGTAGGGATATTTTTTCAAAATGTAGCAGCCCAAAGTGACATACCTTATAAAAGTAAAATATGTAAACTCACAGTAAAAGGATTATGTTCACAAAATGTCACAACCAAAAGTGACACACCATCATAAAAATAAAACAATTCACAGTAACAGTCTTATTTTCAAAAAGATTGCAACCCAAGATGACATACTATTATAAAAACAAAATACAACAAATCACTGTAACAGGGTTATTTTTAAAATGTCACAACCCAAATTGACACACCATTATAAGAAGAAAATACCACAACATGCAGAGTATCACAGTCATTTTTTAAAATGTCACTGCAAAGGTTATTCACCTTTATTAAAAATAAAATACAACTCCTTACAATAGCAGGATCATTAATAAAATATAAAAAACCAAGGGTGATACATCTTTATAAAAACAAATATGACAACTCAGAGTAAAAAATTAAACATTTTTAAATGTCACAACTCAAATTGCACACCATAATAAGAATAAAATACCATATCCCACACTAACATGGTTATTTTTCAAGATTTCACAACCATGATGACAGACCATTTTGAAAATAAATTACAACTTTTCACAGAAACATTTTTTAAAATGTCATAACCCAAATTGACACACCATAATCAAAATAAAATATGAAAATTCATGGTAAAAGGATTATTTTTTAAAAAGTGTCATAACCCAAAATGACACATTATAAGAATAAAATAACTCAAAATAAGTGTCATTTAATAAAATATCACAACCCAAGGTGAAACACCATTCTAGAAATGAAATGCAACAAATCATGGTAACAGGGTTATATTTTAAAATGTCACAGCCCAAGGGGACCACCATTATAAAAGTAAAATATGACAACTCACAGTAAAAAGATTGTTTTAAAAATGTTACAACCCAAAGTGACGTACCATTATAAAATTAAAATATGACAACTCACAGTAATACATTCATTTTTTTAAATGTCAAAACCCAAGATAACACATCATTATAACAATTAAATACAAGAACTTACAGTAACTCAGTCATTTGAGACAAATGTCACAATAACAAGGTGATTATTAAAAATGTAAGTCATGTTAAAAATATCTGAACCTAATGAAACATTGTAGTTTTAATATTTATAACTGAAGGTGATAAATCACTATAAAATATGGCCACTTGCAAAAACATAACTATTTTATATCCTAATTCAGGATGGAAGAAAAGTTTGGGAATTGCAAGAACCTACAATAATATAGTCATTTTTTGCAAACCCAGACCAAGCTATTTAAAAGTAATTTTATTATTATTATTTAGCAAAGATTTTCATCGTTTTTTTTTGTTAAAGAACTACAACTGACAATAACGAGTGTATATACTAAATTATATAACCCGTATTGATTAGTTTGAGATAGTTTACATGTGAATAAAAGTCGTACACTACCACCTTCAGAACTGTCATTATTATTGTGTAACACACATAGCAGAAGTAATAATAATGATAAATTAGTTCTAAAATTGTATAACTTGGAACTCAGTGATGCTCTTTGTATAATTGTGTGTATTTGTGAAGAAATTTAATTTAAATACAGAACAATTGAGAGTGTTTGAAACTCAGTTCTTATTACAAATGTTTAAAATGGTTAATGACATTGTGAGATTCGAAGCTACATCTTTATACTCTGTATTAGATGATGGATGTATGGGGTGAATTGACATTAAAAATTAACCTTTGAATATTAATAAAGAAAGTATATTTGTGTGTGAAGAATTTATTTTTTCTAAATTAACAATTAATTGAAGATAACCAACCTACAATGCGAATTTGTAGTCTGAAGAAATCAAAATCCCAACTAAGCTTCAAACACACACTTTGTTAGCAAAAAAACTGGAGGTTTTAAAAACTCCATCAGGGTATTGTGGTTAGACTTTAAACTTTTACTTTTTACAGCATTGAAGATTGTAAGTTACATGCCTGTTAAGAGTTTTTCTTATAAAAAAAAAGGTAAAATTATGGAAAAATAAACGTGTTTTGGTTTACGCACCGGAAGCCAAGATAGCAACAGAAATCAGTATGCATAGAATCTCTGATAAAAGTCTGAAAACTGCAGGTGATTTTTTTCCAACGTGTTCTAGTATTGAACAAAAGACCTATTGGGTGGTAACTTACAGGAGACAAATGATAGAACTGAAATAACATTCATACTTACCTCTGAATGTTAATTAAAACTGGTTAAATTATGATTAATGTAAAAGAATGGAAAATCTGCTGTTGATATTCATCACAAATTATTGGTCTGTTGGGTAAAAAATATGCTTTATATGGTCTTAGTCAAATGTGTGTGTATTTGTGTATTCAGTGCCATTAACTACAGATAAGAACTTTGAAGGGAGGGGAGACTTTTCCCTTAATGAAAGTGCCCCCAGCAGATACAACTTTTTTCTGGTTTTTTTTTCCCCAGTCTTGAAAAATAATCTTCGATTATTAGTGTATTAATGGTGAAGATAGTAATTGGGGAGGGGATGCTTGCTATGTTACGGAAAGTGCCCCCCCCCCCGAGCAAAAACAACACTTGTTAGATCCCAGTCTTGAGAAACAATATACAACCTCTTAATGGGGAAAGATATGCAGTTGAAGTGGGGTGTGACTTTGTCATGTCACGGAAATTGCCTTTAGCGAAAACAACACTTGTTAGATCCCATTCATGAGATATAATCTACGGCCTATTAACGGTGAAAGCAGCAGTTTGTTTTAAGAAGTCTTTATACATCCACCGAACGATGCGTGAGACGGACTGTAAGGATTTAGGGGAACTAAGCACGAGCGCCGCTCTCCTTCTGAACACTAACGGGTTTATAGTGAGTGATTACGTTCTCTGGAACTCCAACAACTGTTATGTTGGTTTTATAAAGTCAGGAACAAATTAACGCCTTGGAAATCCGCACTTTCTTGTACCGAACTCTTCCTTCAATTAAGTATTTAAATGAGTTTGTTGCGTGTACTTGTACGAGTTTGTCTTACCCCAGTGTTGTACATTGTATACGAATACCAAGACGCATGAATCGTGTTTATTGACTATATATTGTCTCAGAGAATCTCGGTATTTCTACAAGAGATTATTTCAAATTGTATGACGAACACCGGTTTTTTAGTAATGCATCAAGATTAACCTAAATTAACGTAGCCTTACTAATACGCAACTTTGTTTCGAACAAAATCTATATTGTACTCTCTAGTATCTCAACGCCTGTCGTTGTGCATTTACGATAATTCATGGTGTATAAGGTGATTTGACCCAAGATAAATTCAGGTACATTTTTTTTCATCTTCGAGGCTTAAGAATTCATGTGTAGAATGCGCTACAGTTTGTTAAACAATAAGAATCGATATTTACGACTCCCCAGTGAGACGAAGTATGTTATACCTTCACCTTCAGGGAGTGTGCCTGTATTTTTAAGCGATTTCAAAATATTATAATTTTTCACGTTTTTGCTATTAATAACTGTTTGTATTAATTTTAAAAGTTTACTTTTTTAATAAATAATTTGGAGTATGTGCTGTCTCTAGTTTTCAGAATTAAATAAAAATTTCACATTCCTTTGACGAAGCGTTGTTGAAAACGTATTTCATGTGTTGTTTTTTTCTAATGTGTTTCTATAATAATTTGAGACAATGATCAATATTTACATGTTTCTTAAGTTTTGTTTACGTCATACAAGGCCTGGTCACTTTATTGGGAGCCCAGCATGGCCAGGTGGTTAAGGCGCTCAACACGTAATCCGAGGGTCGCGGGTTTAAATCCCCGTCACACCAAACATGCTCGCCCTTTCAGTCGTGGGGATGTTATAATATTACAGTCAATCCCACTGTTCGTTTCTAAAAGAGTAGCCCAAGAGTTGGCGGTGGGTGTTGATGACAAACTACCTTCCCTCTAGTCTTACACTGCTAAAGTAGGGACGGCTAGCGCAGATAGTTCTCGAACAGATAAACAATAGCTTTGCTCGAAATTCAAAAATAAATAAACACATTTTATTGGGAACTATATCCTCTTCCAATTCCTTCTTTTTTTGTCACTCTATTAACTGTATTTGACCTGATGAATCTTTCGCCCGATTAGTGCTTTCACTATATATTATTTTTCAATATTTGCCTTATTTCATTATATTATGAACTGGTTTTATCACTGCTTTCCTTTTATCGTTATTTGTCACAAAAATGTTCTTTTTTAGAACTTCTGTTTTTTTACTCCGATTTATTTTCTTTTAAATAAACTCATTTTATTTTTTCGCATCTTACGTTTTTATATAACTCGTTTTTTATTGTTATTTTTTTAGTTATCTTTAATATTCTTCCATTTTCTCCGTGATTCCAGGCTCGCTTTTCATGTTATCTACATTTTCAGTTTTCAGAACACATTTTTGTATATATTTAGTTCCTTTATACCTTATTTCTCTGTTTGGTTATTTCTTAATTCTACAGCAACTTTTAAACATTAGTCTCATTGAAGCTTACCAAACGCTATACTAAGAAATGTTTTATGCCTTTTGAGTGACAGTAATCTCAGACATATCTCGTTTATTCAATGATCAAATTTCTTCAACTTCCTGCTTTACGTGAACTTGTCCTTTAAATATAAGCAATCAACGAACTGATTCAAAAATAACTTACAACGAAAAGTATTGCTTCTAGCTGAAAAAGAAAAAAAATCATGTAATTTCATATTGATCGCTAATTATTAATTTACGTGATACAAAAACGAGGAAGCCTATCGAAACTATTAGTCAGAATATTCCACGTGTATTAGTCCGTGTGTATATATACTGAAAGAGAAGTACAGATATATCAGAGTCACGCAAACTAAGCCATGCTGTTTTCATTTTTGTTACATGTTTAATTTCATTTAGAAATAACATAAAACAACTAAATTACATAGAGCAACTTGCTAATGCAGGTCGTGGTCTTTCTGTTTTAATCATTTAATGACGAAGAATTATATGACTGCAGGTTTCCCCCTTCTTTTTGTATCTTGGATAAAACTACCTGAATATATGTTTAATGAAAGATGGCTTGCTTCTCTTTACTTAAAAAGTCGTTATGTTCATAATGCTTCATTTTTCTGCAGGGAGTAATTGTTTTAAGAGAAGGGATTTAATAGAAAAAACACAAGGAAAACGTCGGTACATTAAAACAACAATAAAAATTTTATATGTTTAATAGTGCAGGACATTTTGAACGTATTGAATTTGTTTTAATTATAGATATATTAAAAAATGGCAGGCTTTAAATATAACCTCTCTTCGTGAGCTTACATAGACAAAAAGTTATCTAAGAATCTTTTTTGTTAAATTAGTTTCATATGGCTGTATCGTTTGTGATTTTACAGTATCTAGTAATTAGAACTAGAAAACACTGTTGCCTGCAGTATAACCTTTTGGTAAATAATTTAAACTCGTATTATAAAGAAATATGCAGTTAGTTATTGAAATCAGCCATGAATGTGACTTTATATATTGTGAAAATAATGAGTAATATTAATAATAAGATCCATCAATCTGTTCTGTAACGTCACCATTCACTAGGTATATTGTATTTATGGCGCCATCTGTTGCTGACAAGAGAAACACTGAGACTGTATGGAGTTACGACAGCAGATGGAAACTTCATTAATGAAGAAAAACAAAGATACCTAAAATTCATTTCGATCGAGTTATCGAATTTATTTATTTTTATTAAATGAAATGTCTAACATATTATAAGGTTTAATTTATTCGGCTTGTTAAATGTTTTATTTAGAAAATCCAGGTTTTATGCATTTATATGAAAATGAGGATTTCGTATTTGAACAAACAAATCGTATGCATGTTACGTTAGGACCAAAATCTCAACGGTTATATTTATCAGAAAAATAGAAACTTAATACAGTTAATGCTTCTCTTGGCCTCCAAGATATCATCAAGCAACAATAACACTTATTAAAACTTTTACAAGTTGGTAATTTTAATACTGTTCGTTTTATGGACTCTTTATGTTGTGCCAATAGCGAGTATCAATAACTAATTTTTAACAGTGTAAATTCTCAGTAATTGGTTTATATTTTTAAATAAAAAAATATTATTTAATTGTTCGTTTTGATTTGTTTCTTATAAGATTAAGCCTAGGCATGATCAGCATTTATCTTGTAATGATTTATCTTGTCATACTTAAAGATAGGTGATGGTTTTAATAGAACAATTAATACCTGTCTGGTCTTTCTAGTGTAAAAATCGCATCATTTTCAGAAGGTATTCACAGGACGTTATTTTAAATACGAACGTCTTCTTATGGTGGGCTGTTTTCCTTATCGAACTATTGCATTTTTCTTTTCGAACAGACTTATAAAAGTAGTCTTTTTTTTGTAACAACATTTGCGCTACATCAAGCAGCAGTGAATTCTGTCTTCTTCCTATAAAACGAAAGAACTACACTACATTACAGTAATGACCACTTTCTGATATTACAACACAGTATCATACAGGTACATTGAACATCAATTATTATAGAATTTTCGATAGGTGACGAACACATCCACGCTTCGACGCACCTAAATCGGTTCGACCATTATAAATTGTCGTTATTTTGCTTCTTTTAGTTTTCATTCAGTTTTTTTTCTTTCGTCGTATTTTGTTGACCCCAACTTTTCTTCTTTTTTTTTTCTCTTACATCTTATTACCTGAGGGCCCGGATAATTCTAAGTTTTGTTCTTGACATGGTGATCAGACAACTTATGAAGTCTTATTTTATAAAAGATAAATTACTGATTACTCATCAAATTTTATTCGTTTTCTCAAAAGTTAACTAGACGACGTTCAATAGATTACATTCTTTTTTGAATGGTAACATCTTTGATTTCTTCAACTCATTTATTTATTTATCAAATAAGCTGTCCATATATCTTGTTTCCCGCTGGGACAGCGGTAACTCTACGGATTTACAACGTTAAAGTCAGAGGTTCAATTCCTCTAGACGGACACAGCAGATAGCCCGATGTGGCTTTGGTACACAAGAAAACACACACCTATATATGTTTTTGTTTAAATCTAAGTTAATCGGTGGACTTCAATTCTTTCAAGTACCTCTACTCTTTCAGTTTCCCAGTTACTTTTTCTGGTACTTTTGAAAAACCTAATTTTTGTTTAACGCAGAACGATTTCTAACTGTTCTCTTTCTTTTTATGATATCTGTGATAAGCCATTTAAATCATCCTCATCTGACTTAAAAGCCAGTTTTAATATGTTCAGCATTCCTGTTTGTGGTTATTTTGTAAGAATGATTTTGATTTATTTTTATCACTTTGTTTTGTTTTTTATGGGGTTTTGTAATGAGTGGTTAGGGTGAGTTCTTTCACTTGGTCATTTTGAGGAAAAATTTCATATTCTTTTAGGCCAGGTGTGATACAGAGATTAACTTGTCGGGTTGCTAATTGAAAGGTCGGGGTTATAATACAGGATGCACCTGAACAAGCTCTGCACTTTCAGCCTGAGCGAGGTATAAGAGTGACAGTCAGTAACGTTATTCGCGTCAAGAAGCTTGAGGTGGCGGAAGCTACTAGTTAGCTTCCATCCATTTGGTTAGTTGTTCAAAATTAGAGATATTTTACATGAATTTTAGGGTTTTGCAGTCTCTCTTTTTGAACATGTACACATTAGGTCGCATTTAAGTTAAGAATTCGCATAGTTTTTTTTCAATTTTTGCTTTTTAGATAAGCTTATTGAGTGTACACTTCTACATTCTTGTTTCACAAGATGACTTTAAGTCCTTCTCAGTCCTTTTTTCCCCCTTTTAATTTATTAAGTCTCAAGTTTTGCACTTTCGTATCTTCTCACAGAAGAACATGAATAACTTCTCAGTTCAACACCTTCATCTCTCAAAGGAAGGACCCAATCTATGGCTCCAGATGCCCTCGTTTCGTTTTTTTTAATAGATAAATGTGGAGTTCTGTAAGGAATATTTTTTTTTTATAATTCATACACACTTGTTATATGTTTCGTAGTATAGTTTTAAATACTCATTAACTTTAGTTTTATATTCGTATATGTATTAAGTAATCGAGTAATTGAAACTATTCAAGTATTTCTATTGTCCATGCTTATAAAAACAAAAACAACTTAATTACAACGAAATTATTTTACAACCAAAATATACAACTGATTATTTCTATACGTCATTTTCTAAATTGTGTAACTAAGAAATTGGATATACTTCGGTTTTCACTAAACTATACTGCTTTCTGCATTCCCATAACCGGAAGAAAGCGAATTCATGATACACGTTTATTTATGGATTGTAAATCTTTAACTCCCCTAGTAACTACGCGGTAAACCTAATGACTTAAAACTCTAATAATAAGGCCTCGATATCCATGATGTGTAGAGCACATCAGGTGCTTTAACTGTTTGCTTAACAACAAGTAGTAATGTCAATTGTAAGGGTAAGTTTAAATATCAATATTCATTGCGTGTCTCTTAGTCTACTGGATACTTTTATCATTTATTCTTATTATTAAATGAGAAATATTTTAAAAACGAACGGTAAAAACAGATTTCCTTTTATATAACCTTTGAAACCAGGATTTGCATAACTGAATTACTGATCATCCGTTATGATAACAGTCACCTGAATTTGACAAAAATATATATGTTTCAGTGCTTATTCTGAACAAACTGGAACGTTTACTAAAATGACCATTAGAGTAAAACAGTGGTCATTTGTTATTAGTCATCTGCATAACGTAAAAGTCACTTGTTAATTACATTCAAATAAGACAGAAGTGTTTATTAGTGGTTCAAAATTGTCAGTTTATTGAGGCAGTAATCAGTGGTGTTAGTGGCTCAGAATTGTCACTAGAGTGAGGCAGTAATGAGTGGTGTTAGTGGCCCAGAATAGTCGCTAGAGTGAGGCAGTAATGAGTGGTGTTAGTGGTCCAGAATAGTCGCTAGAGTGAGGCAGTAATGAGTGGTGTTAGTGGCCCAGAATAGTCGCTAGAGTGAGGCAGTAATGAGTGGTGTTAGTGGTCCAGAATAGTCGCTAGAGTGAGGCAGTAATGAGTGGTGTTAGTGGTCCAGAATAGTCGCTAGAGTGAGGCAGTAATAAGTGGTGTTAGTGGTCCAGAATGGACACTAGAGTGAGGCAGTAATCCCTGTTTGTTAGTGATTCAGAATGTTCAGTAGACTGAGACTGTATTCACTGTTTGTTAGTTGTCCACTAAATGGTCACTACAGTGAAACAGTAATTACTGTGTGTTAATGGTTCAAAACTGTCACTACGTTAAAGCAGTGATCAGTAGTGTTAGTGGTCAGAATGGTCACTAGAGTCAGGAAGTAAACAATGTGTAAAAAATGGTCTCTAGTGTAAGGCAGTAATCAGTGTGTGTCAATATATGTTAGTGGTCCAGAATAGTCATTAGAGTGAGTCAGCGGTCAATGTTTATTAGTGGTCTAGTAAGGTCACTAGAAAAAAGCAGCCGTCAGTCTGTGTTAATGGTTCAGAACTGTCACAAGAATGAAACTGTAGCCAGTGTTTGTTATTGTTCCAGAATGGTCACTATAGTGAGACAGTAATCATTTGTCTCAAACTTTCAAGAGTGAGGCAGTAGTCATTGTGTATCAGTAGTTTAGATTGATCACTAGTAAGGCAGTAATTGGTGTGTATGTGTATTAGTTGTCCAGAATTAGAGTGAGGCAGTAGTCATTGTGTATCAGTAGTTTAGATTGATCACTAATAAGGCAGTAATTGGTGTGTATGTGTATTAGTTGTTCAGAATTAGAGTGAAGCAGTTGTCAGTGTGTGTTAGCGGTCGAGAATGATCACTAAAGAAAAACAATAATTAGTGTGTGTTAGTGGTATGTTATTGTCACTACAGTGAGTCAGTAATCAGTGGTGTTAGTAGTTCAAAATGGCCACTACAATGAGACATTAATCAGTGTTTGTTATTCGTTCAGAATGCTCACTAAAGTGAGGCAGCAATCAGTGGTTTTATGGGTCTAAAATGGTCAAGAACGATGCAGTGGTCAGTGTATGTTAGCCGTCTAGAATGGTCACTAGAGCGAGGTAGTGATCAGTATGTGTTCGTGATCCAAAATAGCCCCTATAGTGAGGAAGTAATCAGTGTTGTTTGTGGTTCAGAATGGGCACTAGTTAGACAGTGGTCAGTATGTGTTCGTGGTCCAGAATGGTCACTATAGTGAGGCGGTAGTGGTGTTAATGGTGCAGAATGGTCACTTGAGGTAAGACAGTAAACAGTGTGTTTTAGTGGTCCAGAACGGTCACTAGAGTTAGGCAGTTATCTGGTTTTTTTAGAGATAAAAGTATTACTATATAGAAAGAGAATAAGCTACTTAATATTTACCACACAGATTAATATTTTTATAATGTAAACATGAGACAGACGTATAAGGGGGTATCTACGAACACGATGGATCTAGATACACTTGCCAATTTAGCATTCAACCTTTACATCGATATCTTCTGGCTGTAATAATGTGCGTGCGTGTTCACATTAATACAATGTTTTTCTTGTAGTCCGGATTTTGAAATCTGTAATGGAGGGGAAGAGGGGGACGATATTCCGTGCTAAACGGAATTAGTGGAATGCAACCTTAGCGAGTGTATATAGTGATGACAGATGCAATATGCACTTCTCTTAGTTTTTATATACAAATAAACCTCGTCTTGTGCGATAATTTTTCTAGTGGGTCTCTTTGTAAAGTATGCCGTCTTTGTTATTACAGTTACTGTGAAATGTGATTTATAGCTTTTCAAAGTTCATTACCCCATGTGAGAAGTCGACAGGGTCTTTTTATCTTAACATACAGGGCATGTGTTGTATCACTATTTCGTTAATAAGTTATGCCATGCCTATTTCTAAAATTATAAGATGTTAAACAGTAATATTATAGAAGGTCGTTTACTTTCATTCACTAACACACAAGTCTTCATTATAAAACCGTATCCTTTTAATTCACCATTTAAACAGTTTGTAAATAAATTTTGCTGCAAAGTCGACACTGCTGGTCTCTGCTGAAAGTATGCAAATAGAGTGAAGTACCAGCAGTGTCTACCTCATGAAACTTACTGAATATTTAACACCATTAGAACTTCAAGAGAAGGGACTTTTATATTCTTTCGGCAAGACGTAAACTCAGTAAAGTTTCCTGCAAGAATTTCTGTATCATTAGAAAACTTATTGTGTAACTTCTGATTTATTATTACGTTTGGGCAAAATTTGTTAACAATATATTTACCACCGTAACTTTAAAGGTAGATTAAATGAAAATATAAATATTTTAATAACTTTGATAATATTTACATATTGTAACTTTATGAATAAGAATGCACTAATTTGTTACAATGTTTATTTGTTTTTAGTCGTTTTTATTAGTCATAAAAAACATTCAAAACTTTGTTCGCTATTTTAAGTTCAAAGAATAACCCAACAGAGGTAAAACAAAAAACTCGGAACGATAAAAAATCGAAAACATTTATTTTGTTCTATATAAACATGTATGATACTGTTATAAATATTTTGTAAGGTAAGGTTCTTAGTGCTCTATTCTATTTTATGTTGATCAGTGTGAATTAGCAAGTTTTAAAAGTCATCTGAGGCTAGAAATAGACGTCTAAACTGTACACACCTGTTATGTGAAAGTAATTTTTCCACCGTTATATTTAAGTAATGGTTAGTGCTCATGTAATATTGTTATTGTACTCGCTTCTTTTTTTTTTAAATAATAGAGATGTCTTAGGGAAGAAGACAAATGCTGGCGTGGATGTTGTTTACAGAAATACGACCCAATTAAAATTCAGAAATTGACATATAAGGAAACTGATTAGAGATTTAAAAAATCTGAAAAAGTGAACGTCAGTGTTGTAAAACATGTAGATAGGAACCTCTGTGATATTTTTATACGAGATTAAAACACGAACACCACTTTTCACCGCGCAGTATCGACTTACAATGCAGTATATTGTATTTTTAAAATCTAAAGAAAACACTGCGTTGATGATTTAGGTCTTATATATATATAAACATTTGATTATTGCATAAACAAGTGAATTTCTGAAAAACCGATCTTAATTATATGTAACATTGCACATCGTTCCAATTTTTTATGAAATGTAAATGGAGCTAATTATTTGAAATTTGTATAAGAAATTCTATCAGATTATAATATTAAGGTTAAGTTTTAAGTTTTACTGCCTTTTTTTAAGTAAGTAGTAATTAATATTAGGATTAGAAACAAGAAAACATCATATAAGAACACCCAATCACGAAGTACATAATAGGTGTAAAGAAAAAATTATATTTGAAATTATTATATCTAAAATATTACATGTTTTATGACATTGGCCTTTAATAGGTAGCCTGCAGTAGACCACATCCTTGGAGGCCTGTGCTATGATCAGATATTGCAAAAGTAAGCAAAACTTACTCGAGAAATGATATGTTCTCTACCAAACTCAGGCCCGTTCCTTGGCTTTCTGTTCGTCACCTAATTGGCCCAGTGTGGAAAATAATTGGGAACGGAATTGCACCTTAGGGTTATTTAGAATCACAGGTTTCATTCATAAAAATGTAAGAATGGTAAAGGGTGTTTTTAAAACACCCATATTACACTGCATACCTAAATCCATTCGTGTAAATTATCATTTCGTTTATCACATTGCTTCTCTTTTAGCAATACTCTCGAGGCTGGTAATTTGAATAAAACACGTGTAGAATATTTCCAGGATCATTGAACACTATATAAGATACAAGTCTGTCGAAAGTTTTCTGGGTGAAAAACCTGCGGTTATCGCTGTGACTTTGGTGGAATTTAATTACTTTGTGAAAAGTAGGTTTTAAGACAATTATTTAAATACTTGTATATCACCAAAGGGAAAGGCAGACTTTCGAGTATACAGAGATATTCATTCTTCCAGTCAAGTACCTCGCAGGGCCAGGTAGTTAGGCTGCTTGACTTGTATTCTAAGAGTCGCGATTTCGAATCCCCGTTACACCAAATTGCTTGCTTTCCTAACCGTGATGGCGTTATAATGTTACAGTCAATCCCATAATTTGTTGGTAAAAGAGTAGCGAAAGAGTTGGCGGTGGGTGGTGATAACTAGGTGCCTTCCCTTTAGTCTTTCGCTGCTAAATCACGGACAGCTAATACAGATAGCCCACTGTCGTGTAGCTTTGCACGAAATGCAAAACAAATAAATCATGACCTTAAATACACATAATACCTTTAGTCTAATATAAATATCAAGTCATTACCTTTGAATACACGTAATACCTTCAGTCTAACATGAATATCAAGTCATTACCTTTAAATACACATAATACCTTCAGTCTAGTCTAGTATGAATATCAAGTCATTGCCTTTAAGTACACGTAATACCTTCAGTCTAGCATGAATATCAAGTCATTGCTATTAAATACACGTAATACCTTCAGTCTAGCACGAATATCAAGTCATTGCTATTAAATACACGTAATACCTTCAGTCTAGCACGAATATCAAGTCATTACCTTTAAATACACGTAATACCTTCAGTCTAGCACGAATATCAAGTCATTACCTTTAAATACACATAATACCTTCAGTCTAGTCTAGTATGAATATCAAGTCATTACCTTTAAATACACGTAATACCTTCAGTCTAGCACGAATATCAAGTCATTACCTTTAAATACACGTAATACCTTCAGTCTGGTATGAATATCAAGTCATTACTTTTAAAGACACACATTCATAAAAGTAAAGTATGTTTTTATTGTTTATCTTGAATAAGTATTTGAAACAAATTCCTACAAACACAGATTGTAATATAACTCTATGATAATCCAACTGTTAGGAATTTTACGAAGTAAAAAGAATACAAGGTGTAGATTAATTTTAATTGAAATCCATGCTGGGCCACTAAAAACTGATTAAATTTCTTAGTCGTAGTGTTATGCAATACGACTACAGAAGAGTTGGAGTACTGCAGGTTTCGAATAGCATCGGACGGAGATATATGAATAAATATGTAAGCCATCAAATGTGCATGCTAAATAGGAACAGGAAAAACAAAACTAACTGGTTGACTAGTTTACTGTCAATAAATGCCCACCCATGAACACTATTGTTAACGATTATTTTCCACGGATGTCTGTATAACTTACATGCGTGGAGGGTTTGGCTAAGGCCCGCCTCTCATGGCCTGTAACTCAAGGTCATCACAAAGTACAGGTGTCGGGACACAGAGGTATTTAGTTCTGTGAAGGTGAAATGTAAAGTCCAATACAACTATAATTAAACAAGGCTCGCTGTTAATGACGCTCATGTGCAGTTAGACCTATGGACGCGTTTCGTGACAGACATACATTGGATTATACACACCAGGTAAATTGTTCTGATATCCCCCCCCCCCGTCTGGCTCCGGCGAGGCTGTAGAATGAGAGAAAAAAAAATGTAACATTTCCAGAATTCTTTCCAGGAATTACTTAATTCACGTTATTCAGGCTTAGTCCTGCTACAGATAAGGAAACCGGTAGGTTTCATGGAAATGGCGTGAATTCATTTTGCACTTTCTCGTTCGTGTGAGAAAAGAAACGTGTGTATTCTTATTGCTTCAGATCGCTCTTCAAAGTGATGGTGTTGATTGTGTTCAGCACTTTTTTAAACGGAACTTTTGGATGTGTTTTATTTTTTATTCTTCGCTGATAGGAGGGACATCCTTTGTCTTTTTTCACCTAATATTTTCCCAGGTATCATATTTTATGGTACACTTAACAAAGTTGGCTTCAATGCTTGGTTTTACATTGAACTTACATCTCTGTAACTGGTTCTGAATTTGAGAAATCTCATGTCTTTATATTTGTCTTCACTTTGTGTGTTGTTTATAATATCACAGTTATAACCTAGCTGTTTTCAGAAAATTCATTTTCGAGTGGTGAAATTGTTGGATAATACTGTAGAAATATTCAACAGTTAGCGTTGGCATATTGCCAACTGTAATGATTTGCTTATTACAACATTGTTTTGAACACTAAAAGTACTAACCAAGTGGAAATATTTTACTTATTTTAATACTATAATAGTATTGGCCAAGTAGTATTATTTTACATATCGTGACATGTAGATCAATTTGTTGATGGACTTACTGTAACACTGTCTTGAACGTTGTTACAGCTCAAACGCGTGTGGTGTTTTGTCATCTAACCTGTCTGATGAAAACCAGCACAGTTGAAACTACAACTCTCAGACAGTGTTGGGGCAGGAATATGAGTTTGGGAGTGTATGGTTCGAGTTACGTTAACGTAAAAAGTTAATCACTATTCAAACCTTAGGGTCATGGATGCTATATAAGAGTGAATGTCAAATATCATACTGGATTGGAGTAGCCCAACAAGAGTTAGGAGTAGGTGGCGTTGAATAGCTGCTAACCTTATGGTTTTCTCGGTTCAAAATTAGGGACAACTAGCATAGATTGCCCTTATGTAAAAACGTTTGAAGTCATTGTCAGTCTAAAGAATAAGCCGAATATCTCATACGAAAGAAGCTTACCCGAGATGTACAGAAACTACATCATTGTTTTGACGATAGATGTCACTTCATTAGTTTTAAAGATAAAACTACTTCATTGTTTTAACGCTAACAGTGGTAGTTTTGAACGTAGAAGCTACATCATCGTTTTGACGGTAGATAACACTTGATGTTTTTAAAGGTAGAAAGTACTGCATTGTTTGGACGATTGAATGTATGCATAACTCTACTCATATAAATTACTACATTGGTTTGACAAAAAGTGCTATCACATTTTCTTGGATACAGAAGTTATTTTTATAACAGAAACTTCTACATTGTTTTGATAAAACAGGTAACTTTATTTATTTATAAACGTAGTTTATTGCACTTTTATGATATAAAAACCATTGAATTTTTCAAACAATATAGATCATTGAACTATTCTGACGTACAAAGTTACGACTACACACGGTTCTGACAACAGAGGGCGATCGATTGTTATGACAGTAAGGATAATGCGCACACAATATTTTTTTGTTTTTGTTTTGCATGTTTTATTAACAGTGTTCTCGTTTTTTTCTTTATTAAATTTTAACCTTCCCGTGGTAAAAGAACATAATATTGGTGTTTTAAGAGTGAGCATTTTAAAGCTATTTTAAATTCCGAGTCACCATTATAATTGTATTTGTTCAGTAACATGAAAGTCGTTTAGGTGTAACAACATTTCTTTGAAACAAAACTACATATTTTAGAGATGACGAGAAAACCCATTTGTAGAAAAAAGAATGGCTGGTTTGGGTTGAGAAAAATTATTTGTGAACCAGATGATGACCGAAGAGGGTCGAAACGTTGTTAGCTCCTCTACTTATATATAAAACAACATGTTTACTAATAAGTTAAGAATGTTGCAGTAAACTGTCTTTCTGATGTGGTCACTCTCTATAATAATTATTATGTTTTAGATTAGGAAATAAACATTCATTTAAGCCTGAAACTGATAATATTATGAAAGTGCATTTTTATTAATTTTTTTCGGGTCAATAAAATTTACCTTCATTTTGTTATATCTGATGTTTCTTGGCTTTTATGCTCATTTTAAAGCTGGAACTTTGCTTTAACAATCAGAAATTCACAGTAATCCATGTTGATTTTCTTTTTCTGGTATACGTTATGTCATTGCCGTTTGTTTTAAATTTCGCGCAAACCTGCACGAGACCTATCTGCACTAGTCGTCCCTCATTTAGCAGTGTGAGACTAGAAGGAAGGCAACTAGTCATTACTATCCATCGCCAACTCCTGGGCTACTCTTTTACCAACGAATAGTGGGATTGACCACACATCATAACGTCCCCACGGCTGAAAGAGCGAGCATGTGTGGTGTGAACCCGCGACCCTCAGATTACGAGTCGAATGGTTAACCACCTGGCCATGCTGGGCATATGTCACTCCCCTTTGTTGTTCGTTTATGACTTTGGTTGTTCTTGCCATTTTGTGTTTGTCGGTTGTTGTTTATTCTCATGAAATAGGTACACTTTTTCAAGGAAAATTTTATACACATTGTTCTAGTCAAGTACATTGTTCGGACGAGTATTTTCTAGTCAACATTGTTATTAACCGACTCCTTAATTTGTGTGTTTTATAATTTCAGCAAACTTGTATTATCACGTCGATTATTTACAACTCAAATTATAATGTCGACTTCTTTGACATACTAAAGGTATAGGGACTCGATTCCCCTCGATGGATTTAGCAGATTGCCCGATGTTGCTTTGCTATAAAAAAAAAACAAAAAAAAACATAAAACTTTGTATTTAACCAATATTGATCGTTTTTATTTTCAAATTATTGCAAGTGTACCTTTAGCAAGTTAAACTTTGCTAAGCTGCCTGTTTTAATTAATTAATATTTTTACAACGATTGTTGTCTAGTCAGCATTATTACTTTAATTTCTTTTTCTTGAATTGCAATTTCGTGATCTATTTGTTGATTTGTTTGTTGAATTTTGCGCCACTCAAGTGTTATCTGCGCTAACCGTCCATAATTTTGAAGTAGTAAGCTATAGGGAAGTCGATTGGTCAACCCACCTCCGGCTTTTATGCTGCAACAAATATTTGTATTGACCATAACATTATAATGTCGCCAGAGCTGAAATGGCGAGCATGTTCAGTTACGGGGTTCTAGTCACAGATTGCGAGCTGAGTGCTCTGACTTCCAGGTCATTCTAGTTTAACATTGAAAGATGTGAGACTTGATGATGCTGAAAACGTTTTGATGTTTGATGTTATAAAAGTGACAGTTAACCCTATCAGTCGGTTCAATTTAGGGCGCTCGACTCGTAATCCGAGGGCCGCGGGTTCGCATCCCCCATCACACAAAACATGCTCGCCCTTTCAGCCGTGATGGCTTTATTATGTGACGGTCAATCTCACTATTCGTTGGCAAAAAGTAGCCCAAGAGTTAACGGTGGGTGATGATGACTAGCTGTCTTCCTTATCGCTTATATAATGCCACATTTCTCTGCACATCACACTGTATTTTACGCATTGATTAAAGTTTTAGTAGTCTTGTATAGGATATTTTTATGATTATGAGAACATGCACAATTCCAAACTTTTCTGTACACGACTCGCAAACATTTTATTAAAACAGTATCCTTGTATGATATCGGGAATTTTGTTTGTTTCGACAGGATAATTAAACTTAACAGTAAAATGAAACATTTCGTTTTCGCCGTATGTGGGAGTTTAAGAAACAACGGTATAACTACATCTATATGTTAGGTGGAAACAGAGTTGGGTGGAATATTAAAGAGTAGTACATTTTTCTTTATCGTTAATTTTAAAGGTGTCTGTTAGGAAGTATGTAATTATTCAAGTAAAATACGTGCTTAGGTGCTTTTGAACATTTCAGGTGCAGCTTGTTGTTTGGTATAGTAACATATGAACATCTTTTTTTGCATAATGCGATTTTTTATGTATCTACGTTGGTAGACATAATTCAATGCAGTGTTTGGATTTTTTTCTCCGACTTTTTCAGTGTGTTTACCTTGTTTCACACTTCGTACATGGTTATTTTTAACGGCAGAATTTTCTGAACGTACATAATTAGGTAAAAGGACTAAAGAACAATGAAAATAGAAAACTAAAGCGTTTAAACGTTCTAACATAACGTAGTTAAATATATATATGTATAAATATTGCTGCAAAAATTTAAATTAGGAGTGAAATAAAAAAAAACATTATCCAGCAAAGCACAATATTAAGCAAACGGTTATCTGACTAACTTTTTTTTTTTTGCCTAGATGTCAACTAGTACTTTAAGTGCCTGGATTGCGAATCCAGTAATTCATGGTTCACGACCCATCCCGTAAAAACGTGCACTGCACTTTGGAGATGTAGGTACAATATAACAATATTCGATTAGGTAAGAGTAATCCAAGATTTGGCGGTGGGTGCTGTTGACTAGTTATGTTTTCACTAGTCTATCAGCTCAAAATCGTGGACGGCTATTAGTAGTTTTTTACTTAATTTTAAAACCAAAAATTGCTTTTAAGGACTGAGGAACAAACGAATAGCTTGTTGATGTTGATACGGTGAATATAACACGCACAAAATTGTTCTAACAAAAGGAAAATATTTTTAAAACCACTAATTATCCCATGGAATTCTAATTAGTGTACAAAAGAAATCCGGTTAATGTTTTGCGATACGTATTGTCCTTTTCAGCTTAGAAATGTTTTTTTTTCTTCAAAAACTTGTAATATTTTTAACGTTTCTTATGTATGTTATTAGTTGGTTACACACCTTCTTTCTGGGGTTAATTTTCCCGTTTAATAGTAAGTAACCGGAATCTAAATTTACATTTTGAACTTTGTAACTGTAAAATCATAGTCTAATTTATATCGAGAAGTTTCCCGTTTTATAAGTGCAGTGACGAACATTAATGTTTGAGATGAGACCAAACTGTGCTAAGTAAAACTGAAGCAGCACGTGCTCGCTCGTGCATCGTGTATTAGTTCGGAGCGTTTCTCTGTGTTACTTAACGTTTTACATTGCTGCTTATGTATTCATACCTCGTAAGGAGAGATAATTCTCTCATGCTTCAAAACAAATTGGTTATGGAATCTGTTCAAAAACGGAAATGTGTTTGCATTGGTTTTAAAACTTTGCGTATGTAAAGCGGGTAATTTTTATTTGTACTCAAGTGCTACCTATAATTTAATTTGAAATATATCTTGAACAAAAAAGCATGCTGAACATGCGTAAGCTATATATTATTTTAAATTTTTGCTATTTCTTCTTGTAGTACATGCATTAAATATATATAACTTACGTTTTCCCAACTATTGCAAAGAACGTTTTGTAGGCTATTTACATTTTAGCTCTAGCATGGCCAGGTGGTTAAGGCACTCGACTCGTAATCTGAGGGTCGCGGTTTCTAATCCTCGTCACAACAAACATGCACGCCCTTTCAGCTGTGTGGGCGTTATAAGTGACAATCAATCCCACTATACTTTGTAAAAGAGTAGCCCAAGAGTTGGCGGTGGGCGATGATGACTAGCTTCTTTCCATTTAGTCTTACACTGCTAAATTAGGGACAGCTAGCGCAGATAGCTCTCGTGTAGCTTTACTGAAATTCAAAACAAACCAAACCAAAATTCACATTTTAATTATTGCAACATATAAAACTAAAATTGATGAATGTGGCGCCATCTTTTGATAACAATTTGGTATAGCGTAACATTTTCTTGACTGTAATTTCAGTAAAAAGTTTGTTTTTATTTACTGTGTTCACGCTGTTTATTTTACATACTTTAAAAGTATGTGTATATTTTTATACATGAATTTATGGTTGATGGAAGAGTTGGTTATTCAGTATGGTACAGACACCTATATTTATGTTTAGGTGCGCAGTAAAATACTAAGTTCGTGTGTACTTAAATACACATTTCAAACTGTATTTAGACTGTGAAATGAACCTATTAGGTTGCCTAATGTTATGTAAATAGAGAGAGATGTGGGATTTTACCGAAATGTATTAGAAACCTAACTTATCTTGATTAGCTTTATCAAAACAACTAAATGTTTCCATAACGTAATTACTGTTCTGTAAATAAAGGATGTAGAAGTATATAAAAATAAACAGAAACTGGTATATGTTTGTAGTTATATCCTGTGTACCTTTCTCTAGACGACCGTACCACTTCCATTATCACACTAATTTGTATGTTACACGTTTAATATTACATAATGGTAATCGTATTTTCTTTCTCAAAATCACCATGCGTTTTTATTGGAAGTTATAAACTATATGAAAAGACTCTTTACACACAAAGGACCGGTATTTTTTATTAATATCATTCAGACTGCGTGCATCTCTTGTTGTTGTTGTTGTTTTGTATCGGTAGGACTCACATCCTAGTTAGTAAATATATTTTTATATCAATTAGATCACTTAACCCCCAACGGCTGAATGGTAAGCTTTAGGTATTATACGCTAGAACTTAAGTTCTTTATTAACAAAGATAGGTCGTTGTATAGCTTTGGACTTAAACTCAACAATCTACTAATAAAACACTTAAAGAACTGAAAAAATAAAAGGTTAAATACTCATCTCTTTATGTAAAATGCATTGGTGACCACAGAAGTGTTTGGAGAAATTAATTACGATATTAATGGTTACGTTTGTTGTCGAACAAAATCATAGACCCACAAGTATTTTGGTGCGGAAATCATTTAGCAAATTATGTTTGAAAAGCTGATTATTTCAAGACTTTTTTACAGCTTTTTTGTCATACATTTAACAATACAGTTCAAGTCGAGAGAAATAACGTTAAGTAATATTCATGTGAGAAAAATCAGAGAACCAAGTGATACATAATGGTTGATAACTGATCACTAATGATCATTCCGTATTTGTATCTTTTCGCTTTAATTTCTTTCCTCTATGAAAAACCATTATCTCGAAAATATTTTTATGACTATGTGAGCAAGTCGGCGCTGAAGTTTAAAGTAGTTGAATATGTAATACCTAACAACAACAACAAAAGTTTATTGTGGTAAGAAATTCCACATCTCTTCGGAGGTTTGATCACCGTGTATTGGCATAAAAACACAAACAATATCCAATGTTTTTACTTGTTTTCGATCGTATATGGTGGAATATCTTCCAAACTCAATATTGTGTTGGGTAAATTAATCTTGTGCCATAGATTTTGGTCTGTGAACGATGATGATTGTATCTCATCATAGTGAATTTCACGCCATTGTTAAAAACAACTTTGTTTTAGCCTGTGATGCAAGTTTCATTTAATGACAATTTGTCGATTATAATATCCGAACAGGACCTTATACAGCATTTGGACTAAATGGCCAAGTCAGAAGCCCTAAGGTCCAGACATAGCATAGCCTTTCCTGATTTAGAACTGTTAACCAGAAGAAGAAAAACCAGTCAAGCGGGATTTATTTTTACAACGCTCCCAAAGTTGTAAGTACAGAATATATTCATTGGAATATCACAATTCGAACTTCCAATTTATAACCGCTACGCTAACCACTATGTCATGTCCTCCCCATCTCGCATACAACAATCGTTCATATTAAAGTCGTTGCTTTTGGTCTATAAATTTGAGCTTATACCGAAAGCTAAACCTTGGTAAGCATAAATTACTTGCTACAGTTTGCTTTCGCGAAGTTTCTATTTTTAAGACTATTGTTATTTTATTTTATCAAGTATGAGGTTCATGCTTAACGTGAAATAATATCGTACATCATTGTGTTGGGCAGATTATAGTATACAATGTTATTTTAAACCATTTAAACTTGGACCACCCGATGTAGTAGTTTGTGTTTTGACCTACACAAACCGATGATGTTATTTGTACTAAGTTGGAAACAAGTTAACTCTTTTGATTCGTTTATATTACGTAGAGAAGTCAGTAGTTTTGTAGAATTGTATCAGAAGTCCATTTCACTGACCGCAAAACAGCATTTGGAGCAACGCGCCATCTATTTATTATCATGCCTTGAATCCAGAACAATGGTAATGGTCTCACTATAGGAGCGCAGATAGCCTCGTGTAGCTTTGCGCGAAATTCAAAACAAATCACAATATGATCTCTATATTGGTACTCTTGATAATGCTAACCTCGATTATAGCTGATTCTTATAAGTATGCCTGGCCATTCCCATTTTTATCTGCAAGGATAACTTCCACGTATTTTCTCGTCAATAATTATCTCGATCTAAAGTCGTTTCGATAATTCAGAAATGTATGGTTCAGTTTGCCTTTCGAATGCTTCAGTGGTACAGATGCGATGGAAAACCACATCTTCTGGAAATTAAGCTATCAACTGTAGTCTTGTAAGACAAACACTGTTCTTTACCGATACATACTATTTGTGCCAGTTGAAACACAATTTCTTTAAACTTCGATTAAATATTGTGGTTCCTCGAACTGTTGGGGTTGAGTTTACCCATTGTTTTCCTCTGCTTGTTGATTTTAAGTGTTGTAGCTGGAGTATGTCACTGGCATTGTTTTAACATTTCATGCTATTAACCTTATTGGATTTTTGGACATCAAGTGTATGAGCATGTGCTTTTAATTGTATAGTCGATAATATTTCTAAGTGATGAAGGTTTAAAGGTTTACAGTTTCATTAGGACGAATAAAACTAGAAACTTTGACTAAGGGAGTCAGTGAATAATAGAAATAAAACTTCGTAGTAAGTAAGCTAAGAACATTGAAAAATAGTTTCATTAAATCAGTGATTTGAAAATATTTATACCTTTTACACCTCATTAAAATATACAAAATAGAGTCAAGAATAAACTCCCCGCCAAACATAAACTGCCAACAATATTCCTTTAACATATTTACATCAGAATATATCAAAAAGCTCTGCCCCATCACATCTACACGTTTTTCCTTTCTTTTCTGAATTTCTAAAAGATTTTTGATGCAATTATGAAAGGTAGATGTGTAAAATAAGTGAAAACTATCCACATGTCTGTAGTTTTAATACTCACATATTTTTAGCTGCACCATAACAGCTTATATAATGGCTCTGAAGTTTTTGTTTTTTCAAGTACAAACCTATAATTCATAGCTTCATCATGTCTCGACCGATGTGAGATACATTTATAGATTTGGACTCAGGAGGTCAAATCCTTTGATTTATACATTTTACCATATATTAATTTACTCTGATTCTACTTAAATAGACCCAGCATGGCCAGGTGGTTTAAGGCATGCAACTCGTAATCTGAGGGTCGCGGGTTCGCATCCCCGTCGCATCAAACATGCTCGCCTTTTCAGCTGTGGAGGCGTTATAGTGTAACGGTCAATACCACTATTCTTTGGTAAAAGAGTAGCCCAAGAGTTGGCGGTGGATGGTGATGGCTAGTTGCCTTCCCTCTAGTCTTACCCTGCTAAATTAGGGACGGCTAGCGCAGATAGCCCTCGAGTAGCTGTGCGCGAAATTAAAACAAACAAACCTACATAAATAAATTTCAAGTGCCGCGCCTATTGAGAATTTCCTCGTGTTTATATATAGTATAGTAAAAACGTGTATTTACTTGATGATGGTGAGATGTTTAATTCTTATTTCTTGATATGAATTTTCTAAGATCGCTTTTTCATAATACAGTGCAGCGGACCTAGTGGTTGTCGTATTTGATCGCGGATCGTAGGGTCTATGGCTCAAACCCCGTCACCAAAAAAGGATAAAAAAAATTTTAATCTATACTTTGGGGTTGGTGGGTGCGTTATAACAGTGACGGTAAAATCCCATTATTTGACTATAGTAGCCTGAAAGTTGGCGACGAATGCTGCTGATTAGCTGTCTTTCCTCTAGTCTGTCAGTTCAACATTATTGACGGCATTGCGTGAGTATCCGAAACATAAGTAGAACATTGCTTTATATAATAACACATCTTGTAGTACGAACAGAAAACAAGACAATGCTATTCAAACCACAACTTCTAGGAATCAAAACTGCCATGAATGAGTAGAATTATCAGCGTGTGTGTATTTATAAAAATCAACCACCGTTTGGCTGTCGTTGCGTTTTGTTTTCATTACATTTGATATTACAGCAATGTTGCATAACATGTATATGTGATTCGAAGATATGTCTTGAAATATGATTTATACAGCTACATACCACAGCAGCTTATCCTGTGTTGAATACATGGAATGGAGTAATCTTTCCCTCTGTTTGTGTATAATGAAGAATAACCTGCCGACATGTCCATCAAACGTCAACAAAACCGGAACAACTCAGCGTCATCTGCCAAGACAACGATAAACTGTCTACTTTCTCTCTTCCTTCCCTGCTTCGACTTTCAGATATTAGCATGACACTCTATGGCTCTAGCCTTCGAAGTCTTTACTCTTAATCAGAGGCTGGTCGTCTATATATTTACAAGAGGACGTTACCTGATTTCTCTCTGTTACTCCATTTCTTTCTCTTGCACAGGGACTGTTTGCATATTTTATGGGTCAATTTTATCTTACGTTTTTTTTATGATTGCAGCCAATTTCAAGGTATGGATTGTCGTGGATTTCTTCAATCAATAAAGTTCATCTGGTGATATGGCCCCGTGGAGAGAGTCTAGGCTAGCGGGTACTGCAAGCAAATGTACCGTTTCCATATCTGCTGTTCTACACATAACAAGCCTGTATTTAGTTTTCTTTACAAATGCGCAGCTGGCGCGGCATACTCTTATTTCCATAACTGCCCGCTGCTCTGATGGTAATAAACATCGCCGAGGAACATGGCACAGAGACGCAGAAGCTATTCAGGCTGAGTTGAAATGACACGAGAGAGAGCTATAATAGTGGGAGGGATCGGGCGGCTGGCTGTAGAAGTGTTATACATCAAATAACGCGTTTTTTCTTTCTTTTTTGTACTTGTTAGTCTGTTTTTCAGTTATTGCTGCCGACGTCTTATGGTTTCACTGCACGTTTCAACATACATTCTTTATCCTTACATTTACCTCTCCCCCCCCTTTCATAGCGAATGACTAAACATAACTGTCTTTAATGCTGTTCCCCACATTCTAAACAATAGTCTGAGAATTTTAATTGTTGTTCAAACTGTCCCACTAAGCTTCAATCAGGTTCTGTGTAGCTGTGTTTGAATAATGTGTCAGACTATGTACATATATATACTGTTTAGCTGTGTTTGAATAATGTGTCAGACTATGTACATATATATACTGTTTAGCTGTGTTTGAATAATGTGTCAGACTATGTACATGTATATACTGTTTAGCTGTGTTTGAATAATGTGTCAGACTATGTACATGTATATACTGTTTAGCTGTGTTTTAATAATGTGTCAGACTATGTACATATATATACTGTTTAGCTGTGTTTGAATAATGTGTCAGACTATGTACATATATATACTGTTTAGCTGTGTTTGAATAATGTGTCAGACTATGTACATATATATACTGTTTAGCTGTGTTTTAATAATGTGTCAGACTATGTACATATATATACTGTTTAGCTGTGTTTTAATAATGTGTCAGACTATGTACATGTATATACTGTTTAGCTGTGTTTGAATAATGTGTCAGACTATGTACATGTATATACTGTTTAGCTGTGTTTTAATAATGTGTCAGACTATGTACATATATATACTGTTTAGCTGTGTTTGAATAATGTGTCAGACTATGTACATATATATACTGTTTAGCTGATTTGAATAATGTGTCAGACTATGTACATATATATACTGTTTAGCTGTGTTTGAATAATGTGTCAGACTATGTACATATATATACTGTTTAGCTGTGTTTGAATAATGTGTCAAACTATGTACATATATATACTGTTTAGCTGTGTTTGAATAATGTGTCAGACTATGTACATATATATACTGTTTAGCTGATTTGAATAATGTGTCAGACTATGTACATATATATACTGTTTAGCTGTGTTTGAATAATGTGTCAGACTATGTACATATATATACTGTTTAGCTGTGTTTGAATAATGTGTCAAACTATGTACATATATATACTGTTTAGCTGTGTTTGAATAATGTGTCAGACTATGTACATATATATACTGTTTAGCTGTGTTTGAATAATGTCAGACTATGTACATATATATACTGTTTAGCTGTGTTTGAATAATGTGTCAGACTATGTACATATATATACTGTTTAGCTGTGTTTGAATAATGTGTCAGACTATGTACATATATATATTGTTTAGCTGTGTTTGAATAATGTGTCAGACTATGTACATATATATACTGTTTAGCTGTGTTTGATTCATGTGTCAGACTATGTACATATATATACTGTTTAGCTGTGTTTGAATAATGTGTCAGACTATGTACATATATATACTGTTTAGCTGTGTTTGAATAATGTGTCAGACTATGTACATATATATACTGTTTAGCTGTGTTTGAATCATGTGTCAGACTATGTACATATATATACTGTTTAGCTGTGTTTGAATAATGTGTCAGACTATGTACATATATATACTGTTTAGCTGTGTTTGAATAATGTGTCAGACTATGTACATATATATATTGTTTAGCTGTGTTTGAATAATGTGTCAGACTATGTACATATATATATTGTTTAGCTGTGTTTGAATAATGTGTCAGACTATGTACATATATATACTGTTTAGCTGTGTTTGAATCATGTGTCAGACTATGTACATATATATACTGTTTAGCTGTGTTTGAATAATGTGTCAGACTATGTACATATATATACTGTTTAGCTGTGTTTGAATAATGTGTCAAACTATGTACATATATATACTGTTTAGCTGTGTTTGAATAATGTGTCAGACTATGTACATATATATACTGTTTAGCTGTGTTTGAATAATGTGTCAGACTATGTACATATATATACTGTTTAGCTGTGTTTGAATAATGTGTCAAACTATGTACATATATATACTGTTTAGCTGTGTTTGAATAATGTGTCAGACTATGTACATATATATACTGTTTAGCTGTGTTTGAATAATGTGTCAGACTATGTACATATATATACTGTTTAGCTGTGTTTGAATAATGTGTCAGACTATGTACATATATATACTCTCACTTGACAAACGATTTTTGTCTTCTTTTTGTCTTAGAATTATTGATTAAATTACAGGTTTCAGGAACTTCTGCTTCTGGTCGTCACAAAAATATTTCTTTCCGCGTGAAACTTAAACGTGACTCTCAGTGAACAAGCAGTTTGTTTAAAAATGATAATTTTCCTCTATGGAGACAGTTTATTCAAAATATCAAAATGTATACAATAATTAATGTCTATGTAGCAGTTGTTAATTAATTAGTGCAAACTTCTGAGTACAGCTTGGACAGATTCAAGAGGTTCTCAAACAGATCAACAGTGTTGTTGTTTTTTTCTTGTAATTCATGCATGATGTTGTTTACTATTAGGTCAGGTTAATTTTTATCTGTGTATACAGTTTCTTATATCATCAATACAACAAAAATACGTCGTAGATAAGAAATACAATGGTGGAGACTGACCAGTAAGTTGTATTAACTCAAGAATTTTTCTCTCATAGAAATAACAACTTTTTTGTAATATTATCTGTATTTGTAAAATTAATTAACAAACACTATGTTCTCTGTCATAGTTTTTATACTAGTCACAATTGTTCGTTACACTGACATAAATACTGTGATTCACATCTACATGTTTAAAGGAGTGATATGTGTGTGTGCATGGGTGGGACAAAAGTTTTTAAATTTCATTAAGCTGTACAAAAATTCAGTTAGGAGAAGGGAAGTACTGACAATGTCACAGTATACGTAAGTAAGAGATGGTGTAGACAGTACTATGTACTACAAAGAGAAAGGGATGTAGATCTTTCATCTCTCAGAGCCCCACCTCAGACAGCAATGTTTATGTGTTAAAAGTTTTGTGGGTGAATTTCTTCATTCGTTTGCAGCCAAACTTTTGATACCGAGGTTTTGAAGAGGTACTTTGAATACACAAATTGCCTTTACATGTTATTAGCTTTGTGGATTTAAATACTACAACCAAAAAATGTTTTGTTTGTAAAGCACAAATTTCCACCCTAATTATAAGTTATACCATTTATTGCACAATAAAAATTTTGTATTTATTACAAAGAGAAAAATACTTTGTAACACTTGAACTTGTATTAAGTACCAGTAAGGTTCACATGTTGCATCATATTGGATAATGTTTTGTGTCTGCTTGTTACAACACTCAATGTAAAAGCAAAAGTAATAATTTATAAAATATTTAGAGACTCCAGGTATAATTAATGGGATAATCTGCAACATTACTGATATTTTTGTTTTTATGTGATTCATACTTTATTAAAGATCTTGTAGTTCAACACATCGTGGACCCACAAACCACTGAGAACAACCCTGGTTTATGTCAAAACTAAAATGTTTTAACCATTAGTTTTAACTTTATCTTCTTTTGGAGTTTCAACAGTTGTTTTTAAATTATTATTTTTCATGTCTTTTAATATCATGGACAAAATTTGATATGTAAGTAGGTCTGTTTTGTTTGTGAAATAATAAAAGTGGACAGACAGATAAATTAAGAAGTCCCAGCATACAGATACAAACATAGATCAATTGAGTAGAAGTGTATAGACAGGTGCAGACATAGGTGAATTAATTAGAAGTTCATATACAAATAGAGGCATAGGTGAATTGAGTAGAAGTGTATAGACAGGTGCAGACATAGGTGAATTAAGTAGAAGTTCATATACAAATAGAGGCATAGGTGAATTGAGTAGAAGTGTATAGACAGGTGCAGACATAGGTGAATTAAGTTGAAGTTCATATACAAATAGAGGCATAGGTGAATTGAGTAGAAGTGTATAGACAGGTGCAGACATAGGTGAATTAAGTAGAAGTTCATATACAAATAGAGGCATAGGTGAATTGAGTAGAAGTGTATAGACAGGTGCAGACATAGGTGAATTAAGTTGAAGTTCATATACAAATAGAGGCATAGGTGAATTGAGTAGAAGTGCATAGACAGATACTGATGTAAGTGAAATGAGCAGAGAATAAATAGTATGGATAAATATAGGAGGATAAGTAATATTTTTAGGTAACTGTGAAATTCAGCTTTAACATATAGTTTATATATAGGTGTGGACTTAAGGATACTGGCCAATAGGTAGAAACTGAAATAAATGAACTCAGGCAGGTAGATTGGTTTCATTTGTAGGCATGTTAACCAAAAAAGAAGATAAAATGCTTTACAAAGCACCCCCTGCTAGTACAGCGGTAAGTCTCCTGATTTACAATGCTAAAATCATGGGTTCGATTCCCCTCGGTGGGCTCAGCAGATAGCTTGATATGGCTTTGCTCTAAGAAAACACACACACCCTTCACAAAGCAAATTATACAATGAAGAAATAAACCATTTAGCATGAAACAATACTGCAATCCTGATCTTAACTAAGATCAAAATCAAAATGCATATTATTAAGAAAAATATTTTTCACAGGTCTTGTATCCCTTTAAATGGTGATTGTTATCAAACTATGCTTATAAAAAGAAAAGTACTTAATAGAAAGAAATCCTTTAACAAATTCTTGTCCCTTTAGAAAGGGACAGTTCCACTCTACACATTGAAGTTAAATAGTAAAACTCTGTTAGTTACTTTTATAGATAAAATACAATATGCAAATACGTTATCCAAACTAAAATTGTTTCAAATCAATAAAATGATGTGATAAGTAACTAATACTGACGAAAAAGTAATAAAGGCAACATAAAGAAATGCATTATATATTTTTTAAAATATGTACATATATAAAAAGATGAAATAAGTCCTCATTAACTTTAACAAAAAATTACTACAAGAAAATGAGACCCTTTTGTAACTTTAGTCTGAAAATACAGTGGGTGGAATAACCCTGGTCATAAAAAAACACCAAACCTAAATGTTCCAACAGATTATATATATAGATATAAATAAAACAAACAAAGAAAATGAATACCAAAAAGGAAGAGAGTAACACTGCTTAACATTGAATAAGATTAAAATAGAAAAAAAATGCAATTTGAATTAACACTTACCACATGAATCAGCCTAGTGTGTTGATCCTGGATTCAAAAAAGTAGTCATTCCAGAAAGGTTCCTGTTGTTTTGATTAGACAAGAAAAAAGTTGTTTGTCACTGTTATTGTGGTCTAGGTCACTGGACCATACCCATAACCAGGCCTGAAGCCATGAGAATCAACACAGGGAAGATAAAGTATAATTATTAATTTGTACAATGTAGCAATGAAACATTCTTTAAATTTTATAGATTTGTTTGTGAACATGTTAGTTTCAGTGTAATGATAAACTGTTGGTCTAGGTCAGATGAGAGAATAACTTATTCAAAGATATCCCAATCTATTTGACATATGAGCTAGATTGGAGATTCATCAATTGATTACTGCATTGATAGTGAAACATAGAAAGTTGGGAATTATAATATCATTATCTTCAGAAAGGGGGATTGGGATCATGTATGAGAAATCATTAGTTTTTATATTTTGTGAAATTAACAGTACAGTAAAGCTCAAAGATGCAATGTTGAAGTTGCAGTATATTCCCAATGCATTATTAGATAATTTCCTAGCAATTCTTAAATTAAAATCCCATTTCTACAATAAAAAATATATATAGGAATAATGGTATATTGCCCAGTATGGTACCACCAAAGTATAATTTATATAAATTTTATCATGTCATATATTCATACCCTTATCATATTGACACCTTTTTAATCATTGCTTATTCACCCTAATGATTGTCTTAGCTGTAGCATAATCAAGAACAAATTGCACTTTGTAGTGTGTGTATCTGTGTATATATATATATTGTACTGTAAACATCACTTAATAGCTTGAAAAGCAAGAATCACAACTTCCATATCAGTTAGTACCCTTTCAACTCTCTGGCTGTCCCAACTGTTAATGAGTCTCACTTATATGATGGAGAAATTGATATTGGCAGCTGTGCCAACATTTGGAGCTGTCTTTATCTCTAACTCCAGCAGTCTCATCTTGTTCATCATGAATAGCCATATAAGTAATTTCAGCTCTTTTTCTCTTGTCAGATAATATGGTATGACTTGAGTTAACATTCTCATCAACTTTTGGTTCATTGGTCTCATCCTCTGACTCCTGGTCAAACCAGTATACCAGAAATTCATCTGTGATGTACAGACACAACTTATCAATATATTCTGACCACTTCAGAGTATTACATTCACTGTAGCTCATACGTTAATAGACCAAGTTGCTTTTGTGCTGTCGGCATGTATTATCATAACAAGACCAAATCTCCACACCAGGCTGTCAGCATGTATTATCATAACAAGACCAAATCTCCACACCAGGCTGTCGGCATGTATTATCATAACAAGACCAAATCTCCACACCAGGCTGTCGGCATGTATTATCATAACAAGACCAAATCTCCACACCAGGCTGTCAGTATGTATTATCATAACAAGACCAAATCTCCACACCAGGCTGTCAGTATGTATTATCATAACAAGACCAAATCTCCACACCAGGCTGTCAGCATGTATTATCATAACAAGACCAAATCTCCACACCAGGCTGTCGGCATGTATTATCATAACAAGACCAAATCTCCACACCAGGCTGTCGGCATGTATTATCATAACAAGACCAAATCTCCACACCAGGCTGTCGGCATGTATTATCATAACAAGACCAAATCTCCACACCAGGCTGTCGGCATGTATTATCATAACAAGACCAAATCTCCACACCAGGCTGTCGGCATGTATTATCATAACAAGACCAAATCTCCACACCAGGCTGTCAGTATGTATTATCATAACAAGACCAAATCTCCACACCAGGCTGTCGGCATGTATTATCATAACAAGACCAAATCTCCACACCAGGCTGTCGGTATGTATTATCATAACAAGACCAAATCTCCACACTAGAAAACTCATTCTTTACCATTTTGCCCTCGTACTTTTTCTGTGTTCAAGTGGCCAATCTGAGTCAACAGGCAAATTCATGTGTCTTGACTGTTGTAGTTCTAAGTCTTATCACTTATTCCTGTGGACGTTGTCTTTCTTGAAGTAGCCTTTCTGAATTGTGAGGCAAATGCATGTTCCTTGAGTATGGTTGATGTTAAATACACAACTTAATCCTGTGGACATTGTGACTCATCTTCTCAATGGGAAGGACAACACATATTATGAAGAGGGAAAAATATTTTCCATAAAAAAATATATATATTCCTGTCCAATTGCTTTATATGCCATCATGACATGTGACAAGTGTTTGTTTGTCCCAGGCAGTTTTTCTATGGTCAACAAACTATTCAAGCATTCACTTGGTAGCTAGTATTACTCATTCCGCTCAACCATCTTACAACATCTAACACTTTACTCACCTTTGAGAACAACCAGCTACTGAAATTCTGGCTTCCTGAGCCATGTGGAATTTTTCTAGTTCTCTGAGCTTTACTCCAGGTCTTTGCCAATGTATCAACCAACAGATGGGCCTTAGCTCACTTTGTAAAGCAGTTGATTATTATTATTATGTGCTGATGACTCTCAGTTCCTGAGAGTAGACCTGTGATATATAGGGCTATTCCCTGCAGGGAATAGCCCAATAATTCTCTGTTGGAATTTACCCTGCCTGGTTCTTTCTCTGGTGTCATCCCCATACAGTTCACTCTATTGAAAAATATTTGGACTCAAATACAGCTGTAAGAATTGCTATTGAATGTTAGATGCTATTCTGATTAATAAACCCTTTTGCAGTTGCACATATCTCTCAGAAGTTATTCTAATAAATATACCCACTTCAGTTCACACATATTTCCCAGATGTTATTCTAATGAATATAGCCACTTCAAGACACACATACACACACATCTCTCAGAAAATGTTATTCTAATTAATGTACCCACTTCAAGTCACACACACACACACTACTGTCATAGTTGTGGCTCAGCAGTATGTCTGCAGACTTACTACGCTAAAACCCACGTTTCAATACCTGTGGTGAGCAGAGCACAGATAGCCCATTGTGTAGCTTTGTGCTTAGTTCAAAACAACAACACACACACATCTCTCAGAAGATGTTATTCTGATTAATGTACCCACTTCTGTTCACACACATGATCTCAGTTGTGATTGTCTTCAAAATATGCGAAAAGTTTAAAGTAATTAATAATTCTGTATGTATGATTCAAAACTGGGTGAGCACTGTAAAAGTTTACTGTAATTCTGTGAAATTTCTTAGTTTTTGTGTATATACAAATATTTAAAAATGTGTGATTCTTTTGAAAGAGTCATTCTGCTCGGAAGCAACACGAAAAACATATTTTTAATTAGATTGTATTACATATTTTTAATTGTATTGCTTCTTAGATATGTTCAGAGCTGGCAACTTAAAAAGACAAGAGCCAAAACCAAATGGTTACAGAAATGTATACTTTTTTACTAATTTTTAATTGAAACTGCAGGAAGGTAAATAGCAATGTAAAAATGAATTGTTTGTTTTATTATTTTTAAGAACTGAGATTAGGAGAGGATTATTTAAAGTTCATATAATGTTGATATTTGGCGAGTGTCTAACTGCTGACGGTTTTAAGATATTGTTTATCCGCTCTGTTGAACCGGGGATGTTGGGAAAAAAAAAAGAAGAAAAGAAACAGAGAACTCCGTTTCCATGGCAACTTTCCCTGGGGAATATTCGGCATTTTTTTTTCTGTGAAATTTCATTTGCAATAGGACTACTACCATTTTGCAACGTAATATAGAAATTCCATAGAAATGACCAATAGCTGGCAATACATTAGAGCGCGCTGACAGTATTTTAAACTAAATGACCCAGAGGTCTTTATGGTGGAAATACCTAGTGATGTAAAGAGTTCTAGCAGAGGAAAGGAAATCAATCTCGGTGAATTTTTGTACACGTTGTTAATGGCGCAGGAGTCTCGACAAAGAACGGTTGTGTCAAGAATAATAGGATGTTATAATGTCACAGAATGGACCGGCCAGGTTAGTCTTCTCTAGCCCTTTTCCCCTTACTTTGCGTAAAGTAACATTAAAACCGTTTAGCTGAACCGTTACTGAAGCACTGCATATGCGTGAGACACGTTCTGTTACCATTGGCTACTGCTTCTCTGCATGCTTGTTCGAGCTATTGCTCAGGCTTGATTAGTCATATTACCCACAACTACATATCTTATCTATTAAGGGAATGAGAATCCAGTACGGTTTTCATGTAATTAGACATACTTAATATTTTATGTATGTGCGTCAATGTGTTCGCCTCGTGTTTGTGTTTTTATTACCTCCGGGTAATTCACAGTTTTCATATTTTCTAAATTATAAACTGCATACTGATTAGGCTTGGGACAGTCGTGTGCCCCTGTGTAATTACCCAGAATTTAAGGTCGGTTTTCTCCATTACTGCTTTGTACACGATAATTATTTGGCAGGCAAATTTGACTAAATTGATCACAAACGTAATTAACACACGAAGAAAGAGCTGTGTTGCGTGCAAACGCCATCAGTTGTGAAGCTTGTGCTAACTTGCACGAGATCTGTGTTGCACTCCATTTTAGAATAAAAGCTGTAAATATACATTAAACTCAAAATTTTAAAGAAACAGTATAAGTTATTTGCCTGCGTGATCAGCTTTAGTTAGTGAATCCGTCTTTGTTGACTAGATCTCATTATTAACTCAGAGATAGAGTAAAAGTAAGAATGTACATCAAAATAGCGAAAACATTAAGAGGAGTACACAACTGTATTTGTCCAAAAGTTACAGCTGATCTGACTATTTATCTTGCTTCTCATCTAAATTATATCTGATCTGATATATTTATTCCTGAATCACACCTCATCTGACCATCTCTTAATTACCATTAATCTGGCCGTTTTTAATGGTTACACCTTATCAGATCATCTCCGTCTAAATTACACTTGATCTGGTTATTTATCCTTCAGTGACACATCAACTTTCCATTTATGTCTCAGCTATAAGTGATTTGAACTTTTATCACTATTTGCCAAATGTACTCCTTTAGAAGGGTTTTGAGAAAAGTGTTTTCGCAGATGTCAGGTGGTGGATGTCAAAAGCTTGGTGGGTACTTGTTAATATCTGTTAATTAATTTAAAAGCTACTATACACTACGTGTCCTCGTTTTACCATGCATAGTTTAGGATTGCCCTATTTAAAGTCTACAGGTGCCACATTTTCTGGGAGTCTCCAAAGAAAAATTATGTTCAGATCCAGGGACATAGATTTTTTACACCCGATGGTGGAGGGGATGATTTTTGCAACCACTTACGTGGACTGTTCAATTTTCAAATTGGTAATCTCTGATAATGTGAACCTGAAAGCTGTAAACATGCAGTCACAGAGTAATCTTTTTGCCACGATACTTGCATGTATACTTAGGCCTGCTGACTGATACTTACGAACTATCGCTTAGATCGAAAAGCTTAGAAGCACGCCTATATTAAAGATGTACATTTCGGATATTGAAAAAGCCTATATCTAGGCCTATTTATGTAATTCGATTAGTAAGAACACGAGAATCACAAGAACAAACACACAATTTGTAGGACTGTGATGCAATAAAACAATTCAACAAACCAAACTGTAGGGGGGGATGATTGTATGCACCATGCCCCCCACCTAAAATGAAGGAGGGATGTATACCCCCATTCTCCCAGGATCTACGCACCTGTTCAGATCTGTAATGTATTTTAATCGCTACTAATTAACTTATTTCTCCGTCTTAAAGTTGAGAATCATATCTTTCATTAAAGGTTAATTTACACCGATTCGATGATCAGCAATTAGCCAAAGTTGAGGGGGGGCGGACTAATTGTTAGTCTAATTGTTTTTCAGCTTGTTGGCTTTCATGCGAAACATTAGATTCTGTTTATGATCTAAGTGTGTGACGTTGTAATACAAGTATGTAGTCAAAGAGGAGTTGAAAAGAGTTCGCTGTTATCGCTTTTGTCTGAACGTTTAAAATGTGACAACATTAGAATCATGTTTAACCGCATCGTCAGGAGTTTTAAAGGTTCTTTCGTGAACTTTACTATGAAATATATGAAACTTTTTTTTTAAAGTACATGTGAATCCCAATATATCATTAGTTAAACTCAACATTATTAAACGAGAGAAAGTAAAAATTAGTTTCTATGTGCTAAAGGCTATAGATGAGAGATGGGCATTTAGGAGTTATAAGAAAAACTAAAGTTAGTTTACATGTTTCATAGTATGTTCGCTACAAGCTACAACTACGTATGGCTAATCTAATGAATGAGGAATACTCTCTTTGTGTACGTGAACATCTTTGTCAAAGAGATAGCTTAGTTGTAAGTATTCTAATTTCTGACTCTGTGCATTGTTAATATTTAGAGTAGATGAAAATGTCTGTACATAAAAAAGGCATTTTTTGAAAAACTGAGTCATCAAATTTTGCATCAGTTTGACTTTATATTCCTTGTAAATTAACATCTGAAAAAAGGAAATTGCAAACTGCTATTGTGGTAGGTGAACTATATAACCGAAAAACTGCATTAATATAAGAATTGTTTTAAAATGATCACGTTTTTTATTTATAGATGCAGTAAAAAGTATTCTTCTTATATGCTTTAACTATTTGTTAATGGTAATGTAATCTTTCTAATACGAGTTTTTATTTCTGTGATTGTGGCGCCATCTTATGGTGACTGTATATGTTAATGCTTTAAATAATTTTTCAGAACTCGCAGTTACTCGGAGAATCGACAAAGATTTAATTTTTTAAATAAATCTCAATAATATCTTTGTAATAATTTAAAAATGTATTTGAGACTGTAGATATAAAGCTTAAAATAAAAAGTTCTAACAGAAGACAACAATAATTAAACAGTTTTTAAAATTAATTTCAATTAAAAACTCTTTGTATATATTGCATTTATTGTGTACTTGAATATATAGAAGTTAACTTACAAACTATCAAACAGTGTCAACATTTGAAATACAGGAACAGTTCTTGTCGTACATTGAAGCCCTCCGCTAGTACAGCGGTAAGTCTGCGGACCCATAACGCTAAAATTAGGGGTTCGATTCCCCTCGGTGGGCTCAGCAGATAGCCTGATGAGGCTTTGCTAAACACTCACACACACACACTTGTACATTGAATTTAAAAAGTAATGGTGACCATGACGACAATAATAATAACACATAGTGTTTACCTATCATGTGATCAAAACGAAGATTGTTTCGAGCCTTTAATGTGGTGACTTCATCCCTTCAACATTTTATATCTGTGAGGCAGAAAAGTTCCGATAAGAAAGTTTTTACATACTGATGAGCTGTCGAAGAGGTACGCGCATTTCTGCCTCATTTGTTTGTGTGTTTTTTTAATGTTTACACCGAATGGCTGTAAATATGAGATAAATGTTATGAAGAATTTATTATAACAAGCTGATTTACTTGAGCTTTTTACAAACTTTAATGTTGAGAACAGTTAATTTTAAATTATTAATACTTTTAAGATAAACTTTCTGATATAGAAAATAATAGTACTTTTTTTTTTACTTTTAATAACTGCTTTATATTTTTGCAGTTAAAAATTTATGTATCTATTTTAGTATATGTTTTGAAAAAAATTGGTAACAAAATACTTACGAAAGATTTCGGAGTTTATGAAACTTTCAGTGATTAAATTACACCGTCAGTTTGACACCTTTGCTGTTAGCGATATTTTCTGAACTAAACTAAACAACAACCCATTATAGGTGTACTTGCTTAACCGTTTTAGGTTAGGGCTGTGTGGAATTTTGTGTTAACAGCATGAAATTCTGGAATAGTTAATTTATTATTTCACGCTTCACGGGCGATTGATCGTTTTCACCCTGTAGATCAGTAGACTGTAATTTAATGTTTTACAGCGCATTTTCAGTTATTAAATAATTTCTTTTTATAATGCTAAAGAACATTGTTTTGTCTTTAAAAGTTGCAGTCTGAACGAAGAAACCTTTGAAATATTGGAAAAACCAGTACGCCTAAAAATTGTTATAAAAGTAAGTTAACACATTTTTTTTCAAGCTTCCCTTAAATGTTGAAAAAACATATGCAGTTAATATGTTTTATAACAATTTTTGTCTTGTTTTCTAACTTACAAATATTTAAAATATTTTTATACATGTGTGTCGGAAATTTGGCCATTAAAAACGTAACTTATAACGTATATAGTTTTGTTTTGTTTTTAGACTAGATGTAGATATGGGCGATTTCAAAAGCTTCTCTCGGTTTATTTATTTTGTTTTAAAAGTATGTGTAAAGCGCAATATATGATTCACTTGCTAGTTAAACTCAACGTTTTTGACGAGAAAAAAATGTTTGTATACGGTATAGGCTATAGGTGGGAGAAGGGCAGTCAGAGGATATGTTTGGAAAAAGCTAGTTCACGTATTTCCTTGTATGTTCGCCACAAGCTGTGGAATTAGAATTTTCTCTTAACTTATTAGGTTTGTTAACGGAAGAGATAATGTGAGTAACTGGTGAGATTCATAACCTGTGGTGGAGATGAACAGGAAATGAATGTTCGGTGATATTTTCTAACAATTTAAAATTTCTTTGAGCACAGTAAGAAAGAAATGTAAGTACAATGAGTTGCTGTTTGGACGCAGTGTTCAATGAGTTACATCTATGTGTATTATCTTAGCTAGCAAGGGAGAAGTCAAGTTAATCATAATTGGACGAAAGAAGGTTGCGTGTTGTTATTCCCAGGTGTTCTGTTTGGTATACTACTAGGCAGTGAGCTGCGACATTGGAGCAGTATTGTGTTTCTTTAATGAATCAACCTCTTGTAGCACGATATGTATATAACATTTATTAAAAATAGTTTATGATTGTCCTGTTTTAACTCAAATACATGGACATTAAACTGATTTACCTAGAAGAAGGTACAGGTTGGTTAGTCTGTCTTTATCTTCTTTATGAGAGAAAACATTTTTTGAACAAGTCTGCCATTAAAAAACATTAAAGCAACAAATTAGCATTCTCGTGCCCCCCTTTCCATGTGGCACAGCGATATGTCTGCAGGTTTACAATAAAAAACCGGGTTTTAATACCTGTGATAGGCAGAACACAGATAGCCCATTGTGAAGCTTTGTGCTTGATTTAAAACAACATTTTGGTTCACAAAATGAATGTTTCAGCAGTAAGTGCGAATAACTTTGGGATAAACTATATGTAATCACCTGAGGAAACGAAAATTCTTTTAGCCCTGCCGGAGTGGTCAGAACCAAATTAGTTCAAAGGTCATAGGTCTATAGTACATTTGGACATCCCAGTTCCAGTAAACTGTTACTGCTGTAGTCAGTGTAATAATTAAAGATACTTCAGATGTATCGCTTAAAAAAAAAAACAATAATAACCCAAATGTCATGTTACTACGGTAAATGTGAAAACCATAGACTTGGAAATACTACAATCAGTTATAACGCCTCAGCCTGAAAAGGCTAGCTCTGACATTAGCATACACCCAAACTAAAGCTGAGAACAGGTAAAAAACTGAAAATACATCACATTACTTCAGAAGTAGACAGCTATTTATACAAGACAGAAACAATTGCTTAAAAGGGGTTGTCATTTTCCACATCAACCGTAAACATGACAAATCAGAGCAAAAGGAATATTGTTTGTCGTTAATCATAAAGCGACACAAAGATATCAAACCCCGAATTTTAGCGTCATAGGCCTTCAGTCTTATTGCTGAGATAGTGGGAAGCAGGAAAAACAAAACTGCAAAGCACATTCTTCTTTCTTTATCGTTTGATGAACAATTTAACAAAAACTTTTAACTTATGACGGAGAAGCAAAGTTCCAGTTATAACATTGTGTCAGGTTTCAGTTCGACATCGTGATGTCTAGTAATGTTTTAATACAGTTAAGTATTTCTTGAGTCAACAAATTATGAAAATTCACGTTTTGATTTAATATTGTGATTTTTGTGCCTGAATAATGCAGAGAACTGTCTTGTAACGAGCATTACAAACTGTACCTTCTAAACAGAGAACTGTCTTGTATTGTGATGTTTGTGCATTACAAACTGAATAATGCAGAGAACTGTCTTGTAACGAGCATTACAAACTGTACCTTCTAAACAGAGAACTGTCTTGTAACGAACATTACAAACTGTACCTTCTAAACAGAGAACTGTCTTGTAACGAACATTACAAACTGTACCTTCTAAACAGAGAACTGTCTTGTAACGAACATTACAAACTGTACCTTCTGAACAGAGAACTGTCTTGTAACGAGCATTACAAACTGTACCTTCTGAACAGAGAACTGTCTTGTAACGAGCATTACAAACTGTATCTTCTGAACAGAGAACTGTCTTGTAACGAGCATTACAAACTGTACCTTCTAAACGAGCCCTCTCCCCATTTTTCGTCACGAGAGTACGGTTTTTAAAGTTTCGTGATAATTGGAGGTAGGTTTTATTTGAATTTGTCGTGACTAGGGTTAACTGCAGGGTTAAGTTTTATCACATGTGACTAAAGAAATATTTGTTTTGTCACTCTACATGTATAAAAATCTAGCTTATCGTTTGAGCATATAACTTGGAACGCAGTTTAATTAAACTAAACTCCTTTTGTCAGGTAACTGACCGGTGAGTTCGTGAAGGACAAGTTTATTTCTTTACTCAACCAAAGAATGGATAGACAGATAGGTAGAAGATCTATCATACATAATTTGACTTGGGAGGGGACCCGGCTTGGCCAGATAGTTAAGGCGCTTGACTCTTAATCCGAGGGTCGCGGATTCGAATCCTCGTCACATCAAGCATGCTCGCCCTTTCAACCGTGGGTACGTTATAAAGTGACGGTCAATTCCACTATTCGTTGGTAAAAGAGTAGCCCAACAGTTGGCAATGGATGGTAATGACCAGCTTCCGACTTAGTCTTACACTGCTAAATTAGGGATGGCTAGCCCAGATAGCCCTTGTGTAGCTTTTCAATTCCAGAAAAAACCAAATGTGATTAACCATATGTATAAATGAGTCGAGTTGAAATTTCAATGAAAAACAACGAGCTGATAGGATAGATACTAATATACAATAAAAATATAATGTTGATTAACAGAAAAATAAAAACAAACGGAGAAACCAAGACAAACATAAGTGTGTGTGAATGAATATTTACATACAAATGTTCATAGATGAGTAAATACACATGAATACAAATGGACAAATAAACGTAGACATTTATACAATTGAGATATGGTTAGAGATGAATGGCAAATGTTCTCAAATATACATATGTGTAAATATACACACACATGGGTAAATAGGTGTAAAGACATACATGTTGCACAGATAAATAAATGAAAGTAGACGAGTTGGTAGTTTGAAAGGCAGACAGATACGTAGTTGTCAGACAGACTGATATAATTTTAATGTTAATAAGCACATAGATAAAACTTGCTGTTTCCTGTACTTAATTAATGGTGCACGCAGGCTAGCTTCTGATAGAGCTATTGCCACGACACATACAACGTGCATGTTTTACGGTATAATTCGGTGTCTAATGACAATGGTTTTAATTACGTGTAGAGAACTTGGGGTAAATTGATGTAACGTACAGGGTGACAACGCGTGTGACTGAAACAAAAATGCGACCTCTATAATAGAACAAAGACAGTGCTAATTTTTACGTGTATCAGACTCAGGATGATTAGTTGATTCAGTTCATATACACCAATTGTGAGATCGTGGGCTGAATATCTTTTCTGCATTTTTGGCAGTCGACATCCGATTTTCTAATCTAGTCACGTGCTTGCTTCACTCAGTAAATGAGTTGCTGTCGACGGACAACTTCTTGGATTGTCATTGGGATAGAACCAACTTTTCGTAAGCTAAATCATGGACTAGAATTTTAATACTTCACTTAGCCAATAACCAACAAACGGAAACTAATTTGCTTCACTTAAATATAACCAATGTGAATTAAGTATGCTATTCAATATGGACCAGTGTTGTTGATTGAAGAGTTTCCATACTCTTTGTGGCAGTTAGTAATTTATTTATTTCTGTTAAACAGTTTATATCTTAGTACATGCTAATCGGGCCTTTTTTTCTGAATGAATTTTGTTTTGTCCATAACTAATAAATGTTTTGTTCCAGTAATAAAGTTGTGTGAGAAATTGATTCAGTCTTACAGTTTATATATATTCCATTACTGACGTTGGTTCAAAAACAATTTGAGATGAAGAGAGTTATCGTCATAATCTGAAAGATTTGAAACTAAACAGCAGCACGATACAAGTCTCAAAATCACAGATTATTCTTTAGTTAAAACGATTTATATGAAGTTGAAAAGTTAAAATATTTTATTGTTTTTAGAAGAAAAATAAAAGGTAGTGGACATGGCTGTTGGCCCCGCATGGCCAGGTGGTTAAGACACTCAACTCGTAATTCGAGGGTCGCGGGTTTGAGTCTCCGTCACACCAAACATGCTCGCCCTTTTAGCCGTGGGGGCGTTATAATGTGAGGGTCAATCCCACTATTCGTTGGTAAAAGAGTAGCCCAAGAGTTGGCGGTGGGTGGTGATGACTAGCTGTCTTCCCTCTAGTCTTACACTGCTAAGTTAGGGACGGCTAGCGCAGATGGCCTTCGTGTAGCTTTGCGCGAAATTCAAAACAAACCAGTCATGACTGTCATATAATTTCAAACATACCTTATCTCAGTTAAAGATGAATCTTCCTCCATAGAGAATATATAAAACAAGATAAAAAACACTACACTGAACCACCCTTTGCAGTAATGCTGAGGTCGATGTTTAAACTGCGTCTAAGGATGAAAAATAGCAATTTATTGGGCGTTTAATACGATGTGTGAAGGATAAACTATGCCTATAAACGAAGAGGCTTGAAATTGAGGTTAGGGCACGTGCAATTTCGTGGTCGAAGTATCAAAACCCAACGCCGAAAATGCTCGACCTTTAAGCCGTTTCGATGTTATAATGTGACAATGAGTTCCAATACTTGTTGTGAAATAGTATCCTAGAAAACAGCTCTTGCATAGAGTTTTTCGTGAAGTTTCCTTACGAAATGAAAATAATCAGTCTTTGCGCAGAAATTCTTAATTTGCAAACGTAGATCAACTTAATTCGGTTTACCGTATAGGAAATATTTCCATTTTAAAAAATAATTATATCGCATTATTAGTGCATAATTCATTCTTTAAAATCGTTTCGGGATTAGTAGTGCATAAAAGGGTGGGTAAAGACAATTGTATTTGGTAAAAGTAATAAAGCAATTTATAAAGTATTTTAATACTCATTTAAGAAAGATGCTAAAGGTAATTCTCAACCTGTTGTATCAACTTGCATATTTAATCATCTTTCCACTGGCCATCCCTGTGGCGTTTGACTAAACAGGTTAAAAACCTTAACTCGTTACAATTTCGTTCAAGTGTAGTGAATTTCAAGCGTGGATGACGCTTAAAATTAACTTTATCTGAATTACATTACTGAAATTATGTTATTCCAAATTTATAAAAGCAAACAAAAATCAATATTTGAACGTTTTGAAAAGCTCTCTTTAGTTATATCAAACGATTAAAAACTGTGGGTAAATAACATTAAACACGTTGTGAAACACCAAATGGCGAATCTCTATTGAGGTCTGTGAGGGTCGTGTTTGATCTCTACCTCGTTCTCTATACATCAAATAAATGAAGTTTAAAACCTTACGTTTCATACAATAATTGAAAAAATATGATATGTTTCAACAGTATCTAGTGTCTTCCTCACTCACCAGAGTGTGTAATGTATAGCAGGGTTTTTACTGTATATTTCAACATAAAAACTTGTGATTTTAAACATGAATTTCATTTCGGTAAAGTGAGGGAAACTTAATTCCGATAGATGTAGAGCATGTATCTTCACAGTCGAACACCAGTCGAATAGTAAAAGTAATAGCTGCCAGAAGTAACCAAACAACACAGCAATCCCTTACAATTCAAGTTCTTTTGGAACTGCTTATAAGGTAATAAAAAGTATCGAGAGCTGCTTCTTGCAAACATATTGTCACATTGGACCATATATATTAGTACTTAAGTGTATGTAAACGTTCGAGTGATTTGTATTCTGAAGACGACTGGTATGGGTATTAAAACTTATGATAATCTAAGTAGGTCTAAACGTTGTTTTGTACTTTATTTTAATTAAAGTTTTAATACCCACACCAGCTGTCTTTAGAATACGTTTTTACTTCGAGTGAGTTATTCTTGTGCTCTCGGAATTTCAACATTTTAAAGATAGCACAGAACTCGTCTCGAAAGTGGTTCACGACCATTGATGGTTACAGGTTATATTTATAATTATAAGTTAAACACCCGGAAGTTTGTGCAAATTGCCAAGGTGAAACCTGTATATTTTCAGGCTAACGTGCTGACATCACTATATTGTGAGGAAGTAAAAGCCCTGCACGGACTGTATGCCAATGAGGTGTAGTTCCGTCAGGTCAAAACAAACAACCACAAATTCAAGTCAACGTCTCACTTCTTCCTCAAGACGAAAGTACAAAATGGAGTTCATACGTCCCCCATGGACTTTCTGTGCCCTCAAGACTGCGCAAAGGAACCTTCATGGGTAATCTATAAACAGATGGTGAACTTTGAATAGCATGCTAAGAGGGGAGAGAACATAATTGCCCTCTGTATATTGCGCAGAAAACTAATCTAAAATAAATTGTGCTAAAGAGTAATAGCCTATACCCAAAGGCATCACATAGAATACCATTAGCGATGAAAAACAATCCTTGTATAGCTTCATAGAACACTCTTCTGTATGTGTCTGCTTTGATTGATTGTTTGGAATTAAGCACAAAATTGTCTGTGCTCTGCTCACCACGGGTATCGAAATCCGATTTCTAGCTGTATGAGTACGCAGACATACTCCTGCGCCACTGGGAGGCATGTGTCTGAAACTCTACAATACAAACAGTCCTGATACAGTTTCCCTATGTAATGTTTGGGTGAAAATTCGTGTAAAACGTTTATCAACTTAATTGTTATCACGTCTTATTTTTAAAAGAATCGTCGGTTTTGTGTTATTATTGCTAGTGACTATTTTCGAAACGATATAAGTGAATACCATATCGACGTTTTAGATAAATCGATAGCATGTGATATGATACATCTTCTGATGCCTGAGTTTCCTGTATGAATTATTGACATCTCTTACTGATTCAATAACAAATTTGTTTAAAAAAACTTTGCAGGTAAGTAACTATTCTAAATGAAAGTGTGTCCGAAACTTTCTACTTTCCATCCATTTCTTCAGGAAACTTACCTGTCGTTTAAGGTTTGACGCTTGGTTTAGCCAGACGCGAGAGCTCTGTAATTATCTAAATTCTCTTGAGTCATTGTTTGTGGAACGCTAATGCTATTGTTCCCAAGAGACTGCCCTCGTGACAAGGAATATGATCTGGCAGCAAAGTGTCTGTCAAATTAAAATAAGTGTTCCCAAATGAGCAAGAGAGTCTCTAAATGTTTAATTTTATAACAGATTGGGAGGCTATTAAAGATAGATAAATTGGTAAAGGGAGAAGTGAGTGTCCGAGTGAAGATTTCACTTCAATATTGTTTAGTAAGTGATGTAATGGTAGTTTGTTTTGAGATTCCCTTTAACCTACAGAGTAATCCTGTATTTTTATAAGGATTTCAAACAAAAAAAATGCAGTATTGACATTACTAATACGTTCTGGTGAATTATTCAGCCACAATGCTGTTTATAGCACTTAAAATTAAATGTGAAGCCTAATCTGTCATCGAATTTATCACTCGTTCACCATTCATGTAATATACACTCAACCACTGTAAGAAGCCTAGTCTTTGTAAATATACTTAATATTCCGAAAATTTGTTAATATCGAAGTCTAAGGAGAAAGGAGTTGCAGTTCAATCTACACTTTGATCAACATGTGTTATTGGTTTATACTAGTTAATGTGAACGAAAGTTAACCAAGGAGAGAGAATTTGGACGCATATCACTGTAACGAGTATCATATTCGTAATCTGCCATCTTTTGGCTAAAGAAAGAACTAACGTAACTTCGATATAATTTCACATTAACACATGTTTTACCAGATTAAGCTAGCTAGTTTGTGAATAGTTTTATGGTTATATTTATTTAATTTTGTCAATGAGTGTTGTTATTTCTTAACACAAATCTACGCAAGGTTGTCTGCTGTAACACCTAACACCAAATATTGGGATGTTCTAATTAAGTAGTGAGATTTGTCCGTTATTCTTATAACACATCCATGAGTTAAAGAGCGAAGCGCGTTTTTGCAGAAGCAGGACACGAATCATGGACCCTCGGACACATAATCTAGCGCCCTAACAACCAGGCTTGGCATCCTGTTTGTGAAAAAGAGATTAACGAATTTCTAACTTCGCAATGCAATTCATTTAGCTGACAATAAAATCATTTATAATGTGTTATTAAGGTATTATTTATGTCACATGAAAATGTTTCTTAACGGTATAAGCTATGAATTTCTATTTTACTAAACGTAAATGTATAAATTTTACAAGAAAATAAGTATTATTTTTTATTTATAACGTTAAATCTAGCAGTTTATAGTTCCTTCATGGGAAACAAGTTTGACGAAACGTCACAAGAAACTGATAAGTTTAAACACCTGTTGTTGTTGTGTGTTGTTGTTTTTTTGGGGAAGGGGGGTTTCAGCTGACACTTAAGAGTGTTAGACACATGATGTTGTACAACAATGAATGATAATCAACATAATACTGTGTATTTGTATTACATACGATATGTACTGCATGGCAAGTATAATCTGTATTCTTTTGTAATAACACATCTAGTACAAACGGTCATGATTAAGCCGAGAGAGTTGCCAAGTGATTGGTATGCCGGACTGCGTGCCGGGGGATCCTGGACGTTCCGTTGCTGGACATTCTCCACTTTCAATTTGGGGCACATTAATAATATGACAGTCAATCCTGTTATTCCATTTAAAGGGTCGTATGAAGTCCTTGTAACGATTAATACTGCTGACCATCTGGTTAGTAATTAAATATTGTGGATAACCTTCAGAGGAATATTAACCTCACGTTTGCGTAATGTGCGGCCCGGCATGGCCAAGCGCGTTAAGGCGTACTACTCATAATCTTAGGGTCGCGGGTTTGCATCCCCGTCGCGCCAAACGTGCTCGCCCTTTCAGCCGTGGGGGCGTTATAAGTGACGGTCAATCCCACTATTCGTTGGTGAAAGAGTAGCCCAAGAGTTGGCGGTGGGTGGTGATGACTAGCTGCCTTCCCTCTAGTCTTACACTGCTAAATTAGGGACGGCTAGCACAGGTAGCCCTCGAGTAGCTTTGTGCGAAATTCCAAAACAAACAAACAAAACAAGCCTAATGTGCTGTTCATGTTTCTCCATCTCATAAATGTGAAACTTCATTTGTGCATGTTGCAGCTTAACAGCTCCTGTTTGGCAGATTAATAGTAACAACAGGAGTTAAACAGGATTGTGTGATTTTTGTTGTTACAGAGATTTGATTCTTGCTCTTTCAGGTTCTTTTCCACACCAGATTATTCTGGCTAATGGTTTCGGATTGTTGCAGGTTGCTAGGAAGAGGATCCATGTTTGTCTTTTCCCATCGCCAGTTTACACAACTTTTAGATGTTGAACAATCTTGGAAAGCCGATCTTTTACTGGACATCGGTGCTGGAGATGGTGCGGTAACGGAAGTTATGAGTCGTCACTTCCGTTCTGTTCATGTTACTGAACTTTCTCCGATCATGAGAAGAGTTTTAGCAGGGAAAGGTTATAAGTAAGAAATTTGTGTGCTTTCAAACTAACAGCTAAGTTTACTTGGGCTACATAATAATTCAGATTTTTATTATTTTTCTGTGCGTTTGTGATTTACCTTATAAATTTTATTTTTGACAATGTATTATATGACTATTTGAGCAAGTAGATGATTTTACCTTATTTTAATATATACTGACCATTACAACAAAGGCTATACCATAAAAAAATGTACGATTTGTTTTTGAAGAAAATATACTCTGTTTGGTGAGTAATTTTTTTTATACAATGGCTACTAGTTTGTTGTGGACTTCGCGCAAAGCTACACGAGGGCTATCTGCGCTAGCCGTCCTTAATTTAGCAGTGTAAGACTAGAGGGAAGGCAGCTAGTCATCACCATCCACCGCCAACTCTTTTACCAATGAATAGGGCCCGGCATGGCCTAGCGCGTAAGGCTCTGCGCTACTCTTTACCAACGAATAGTGGGTCGTCACATTATACACCCACACGGCTGGGAGGGCGAGCATGTTTAGCCGATGTGGGTGTATAATGTGACGGTCGCAATCCCGCTATTCGTTGGTAAAAGATTGGTAAAAGAGTTGGCGGTGGATGGTGATGACTAGCTGCCTTCCCTCTAGTCTTACACTGCTAAATTAGGGACGGCTAGCACAGATAGCCCTCGAGTAGCTTTGTGCGAAATTCCCAAACAAACAAAACCAATGAATAGTGGGATTGACCGAAACTTATAATGCCCCCACGACTGAAAAGATAAGCATGTTTGGTGTGACGGGGATTCGACCCTCGGATTACGAGTCGAGTTCCTTAACCACCTGGCCATGCTGGACTAAACATAAAAGGCAGAAAATGTATATATTTTCGCCGTACAGACAGATATCACGAGGCAAGTATGAAAACTGATAAATATCGAGTGAAGCTATCTAATTTAAAATGTTGACTAATCTACAACATCAAAAGAGACAAAGAGGACAACACAGGTTTGTAATAAATGCGTTAAAGCTACAGCAGGTTGCCAATAACATCTCACGGTTAAAACAGCCTGTAAAGTTTTGGCTTGTAATGAAATATCAATTGACAGGAAGCATATTTTAATAAATTCCAACCAATCTGATTTTACATTAGAACACGTGTTTGCTAGATTCATGGTTTAATTATATAATAATAAATCCAAAGCCCAGCATACAGAAACGCGGATGAATGGCAATCATCAAGAGTTGGCGGTGGGTGGTGATGACTAGCTGCTTTCCCTCTAGTCTTGCACTGCTAAATTAAGGACGGCTAGCGCAGATAGCCCTCGTGTAGCTTTGCGCGAAATTCAAAACAAACCAAACCTTTTATGTTCACTATGTGTAGTTGTTTTTTGTCTTCTCTCCGATATTTAAAAGTTATTGTTATTAATTGTTAAAATGTGGTGTTTTGGTGAAACTATAAAGAAACTAAACATTTACAGTTTACATAAATTTAATAGTCGCATTGTTTTGACTATCTTAGGCTCAAATCCTTTTAGAATTGTGGAAGTACTACATACAGAAATTTAAGTAGTGATTGTAACTATTTGTACATAAAATATGCTTATTTTAATTGCAGTTATTGGAAATTCCAGCTTAAACTGTTTTGACTTAGTGTACTGAAAACATAGCATTATGCATGGCGAATGAAATTGATTTATTCGTAAAAATATATTAATGTTGTAAATACAAACAGTTTTATTATAAGCACAAATTAAGTAACGAAGAACAAAAGCATATTTGTAAAATTATGAAGTTAATTACACTCTAGTTTCGATGTATCACGTGCGTCATTTTTAAGTGTACTCTTGAAAATGACTCAGGTGATGCGTCAAAACTAGCAGGGAAATTAAACTTCATATTTTTGTAAATTTGTGTTTGTTCTTCTTTACGTAATTTGTGCGAATAAAGCTGTTAACCTTTATGAAGTGTAGACAACACAAAGTACTACTTGATTATATATTGATGTTGTAGTCATCACACAAATGTCTGTACGTGTCTTTGAAACGATTTCACCAATTTTTTGGGAACTGGAATTTACGCAGATGTTCTCTTAGATTCTTTTTCCTGATGCTACTTAAAATCACAAGTTTGAAGACACAGGACGAAGGAGCTGCGACACTTACAATAAAATTATATCTGAAAAAGCAACTCTTAATACTTATTCAAAGTCAGATTACATGAAGAATATCGGACGATTTATAATTTACTAGAATGACGTGTTTGCGGGTTTTCTCAATTTTTTTTAGAAAACACTGTTGACGTAAACTATACTGTTTAAAAGGGGTGTTATGATACACCTTTAATAAAAGGATGTGTCACAAAAAAACACCACTTGAGGCTGTTTTAGAAAATTACTACAGCATTTTAGGAGTGGAGTTATCTAAGAAACTGTATCTTTGATATTTTGGTGAAATTGAAACGGTGATGACATATGGCAGAAGAGGAGACGTGTGAAAGCGCAGACGGATTTTGTGCTTAAATCAAGTTTTTCAGCATTCTGGTAACAGCTTAAGTCTGCCATCATCGCTCAACCGTCAAAATTTAGACCCGATTTTTCTATCCTAGAAAAATAATTTACATCCATCCAGGGAAATGGGTTGGATCTACTGCTATTCATAATTTCTCTTTTAATATGCTGTGCATCCATTGGTCGCGAACAATTTGATACTTTCACGACAAATCTTTGTCCTGGTCAGATGCTCTTAATGGGGCCGTGCTGTTTTATGTCTCTTTCTAAATGACTCTTTAATGCATGCTATTCCAAGTGGTGCTAATCCTAAATGTACTACACCATGGTTGAACTTCAATATGCCTTTACGTGTGTATGGTGTAAGAGTGTTTTACTACGGTGTATATCTTTCGATTTTCTTATATGATTCCCATAACGTCGTATAAAACCAAAAAGCCTGTACCCTGTTTCTGCTTAGGAGAAGCCTTCGATACGTGTGTATCAGAAACGTGTATGAGGATGTATTGATATTGGTATAATGGGTTGGATGGGCTAAGAGAAGGAGGAAAGTAGTTATGACTGAGACAAGGGAACTATTTACTGTTTATATTAAGTCGATGCTGCAGGGTTTTTCAAAACGTCAACAACTGTTCACGTATTGTGTAAGTATACAAGAAAAACGGTATCTATAGGATCCGAAACGAGACTTATCTTTTATAGTACCTAGTTTCAATACAGTATCCGACACAAGACTGGTATATCTTATAGCATTAGTTTCAATACTGTATGTATAGTATCAGAAACAAGACTGGTATATCTTATAGCATTAGTTTCAATACTGTATGTATAGTATCAGAAACAAGACAGGTATATCTTATAGCATTAGTTTCAATACTGTATGTATAGTATCAGAAACAAGACTGGTATATCTTATAGAATTAGTTTCAATACTGTATGTATAGTATCAAAAACAAGACTGGTATATCTTATAGCATTAGTTTCAATACTGTATGTATAGTATCAGAAACAAGACTGGTATATCTTATAGCATTAGTTTCAATACTGTATGTATAGTATCAGAAGCAAGACTGGAATTTCTTATAGCATAAGTTTCAATACTGTATTATATATCAGAAACAACACGATTTCCTGGAAAATACATCCATCAGTGATTTTCACACAAACATAAACGCACAAATAAGAGTATTGCTTTTATTATTAATTTTTATTAAAATTATGTTTACTGGATAAAATATTTAAAATTTCTGGTCAAAGCCCGTGTTTCATAGAACTGCCTCTAAAAACACGCATTTTCATTTGACTTAATTCGTTATTTTGTGTTGAACAATCTACAGCATGGTCAATGTTTTTCATATATGTTGTCATTAAAACTGAATACTTTAATTTAGAAATAATTTGTGCTTTAATCTTCTAATTATATGCATATTTTGTCTTTTGGGGGTTAAATATTTGAAAAGGTTAGACATATTTTTAGCTAAAAAGAGAAAATTTATTAACGCTAGTCACAAACTCGTACTGTTTCCGCATATTTTTGACTAATAATTGTCCCCCGGTGGGACAACGATAAGTCTACTAACGTACAACGCTAAATTCCAGAGTATGATTCCCAACAGTGGTCACAGCAGACGGGCCAATCCAAACTGATACAGTGTCTCCTGGTGGCTCAGTGGTAAGTTTGAGGGCTCCTGTCGCTGAAAATCGGTTTTGATATTTGCTGCAACAAACAAATTCGATACTGTAATTTATAAATGATTATTGAAATCATTGAATAATTGTTTGCAGATATTTTTAGCTGAAAAATTGTAAAATAATTTTAAGAAAATCGTGTTTCGATCCTCTCTGTGAAGATACAGCGGTTTGATGTGCTTGAGAGCTTGTATTTGGAAAACATAAATAAAAAATTTAACTGAGATAAATTTCGCTGCATACGTTGCGTGCCACTAGCGGTTCGTGGTTCGATGTAATGATCATATTTGTTCTTGTTGTTTTTAAGCAGCACGTTTCAGCTTTAAAGCTGTTTATCTCGAGGACACGCTCTTGATTGAGAGATTGGGCATCATTCGCTTTTAAAGTAAGTTATCAGAAATCTATACGCGTTGTTACTGAACATTTTTTTAACTGGAGAAACTCGTGTAGGGTATTTAAACTTATATTTGGTATTTTTTTTAGTTCTTTCAAAAATTACTTTTGAAGGCAAAGTAGCTGATTAGTTTTGTTCAACGTTATAGGTACGAACGTTTAGTTGGTTGTTATTTAATGGGGTGTTACTTGAGAATTAGCTGTTGAAATTATTATTGCTGTTTAACGTTATTTCAGTTACGCAACCAGTCTAGTGTAAAAACTTTATAAGATAGCCATGCTTTGTGAATTTCGTACTAAACGACCGCTGTTTTGTAATAAAAATAAAAGTCTTATCGTGTAACCCGATACTTTTTTTCTTAGTTTTTCATTCATTTGTCATTCGGGTTTTGCACACACACAGTGTTCTACGACTTGGAAATAAACGATTCGAAAAACGTTCATTACTGGCCCGGCATGGTCAGATGGTTAAGACACTTGGCTCGTAATCTGATGGTCGCAGATTCTAATCCCCGTCACATCAAACATGCTCGCCCTTTCAGCCATTGGGGCATTATAATGTTACGGGCAGTCCCAGTATTCGTTGGTAAAAGAGTAGCCCAAGAGTTTGCGGTGGGACGTGATGGCTAGCTGCCTTCCCTCTATTCTTACGCTGCTAAATTATGAACGGCTAGAGCAGATAGCCTTCTTGCAGCTTTGTGCGAAATTTAAAACAAACAAAAAAACATAAAACATTCGGAGCATATTTATGTAACTGAAAAGTGTTGGGTATTTTAGAATTGAATTCATTTTTTTACAGTGTTACAGTATAGGCGACATCACAATTGTATGTGAAATATATTACGTTAACCACTTGGAGGGTCTGTATCAGTTAAGCCTTGATTTATACCAACATATCATGAATAAACACGTCAGTTCTTGGTGTAAAATGTCTTTGTTTAGGCGGGACAGTTGCAAACTAGTTTTTAATACCGTCAGATCAAGCACATTGTTATCTTACATTACCACACGCAGTTCACGTGATTCAACTCAAACTTACAGCTTTTAGTGTATTTATTTGTGGTCATTAGTATCCTACGTATGACCAATGTTTTTCCTTATAAGACGACTACTTTCAAATATATGCTTTGGCATATTTTTTGATCGCGTCAGCGTCGAGGGATGCTTAGTGTGTGTGTATATATGTATATATATAGTTTCTAAAAAATGGTGCATCCTGTAATTGATTTCACGTTATTTGCAGACTAATTTGTGATGACGAGAAAACCACTTGAAATAAAAATGTATCTCAGAACGGCTGGTATGGGTATTAACACTCTTATTGACAAACAGAGAAAACGTTTCGACCTTCATAGGTCATCTTCAGGATATATACAGTTTACACTTGAATATAATGTAAGTAGACCTTCTTGAACTTGATTCACGTTCCCTTCAGTGACTGTATTCATATTTATGTGTTGTTTATGGGTGTTAGAGTCCTTGATGCTCACAAATGGATGGAGAAGAAAGAGCTGTATGATGTTATCTCCTGCTTGAACGTGTTAGATCGCTGTGACCGCCCTCTTGCGTTATTGGAGAATATGAAAAATAGTCTGAAGACTGGTACAGGAAGGTTAATTTTAGCTATTGTGTTACCTGTGAAGCAATATGTGGAATCAGGTAAATGATTCACTTTTTAAAACTCGTACATTAGGTTACTTTTTGATCTGCTCGTATAAAGTCGGTTACCGTTTGATCTGTTATGGATTAGGCCTAGTGCTAGTATAAAGTCGGTTACCGTTTGATCTGTTATGGATTAGGCCTAGTGCTAGTATAAAGTCGGTTACTGTTCGATCTGTTGTGGGTTAGAGGTAGTGCCAGTATTGAGTCGCATTAAAAAAAAAAAAAGCAAACGCTGTAAGGTAAACAAAGCAGTGTACAAATAAAAAAGGTATGAAAAGTTGGTGAACATTTCTGCTAATCAACCATTCTGGTGTTTTAGACAGTTTTGTTCATTATTTTACAGCACATGTATAATTAGATTTACAAGTGATATCAGCTTATATTGTAAGACGTTTCGAACTTCTAAATTTGTAATATTATTTTCCAGGAATAAGAGAAATCCAAAAGTTAAATAAACCTAGGTTTATAGCCAGTCAGTAAGCGATGAACACTGTATATAATTATATACCATCTTTCATGTATCATTACTCAAAAAATGTATTAAACTCTGATTCATGGAAAATTTCATTGTTACCTTTTCATGTCTTTCATTGGAATGGATTTGTCTACAGTAAAATAACACGGGTCGTCTAGTGTTTGACCCAACAGTATTAATGGCTGTTGAAAGGACATATCAGTTCAATCGTATTTTAATAACACATAGTTTTATAATGATTGTGTATAAAGTTCCCCTGATGCTTGAGAAAAACGTAGTTTTATTGCACATCATCAAAAAATAAATAAATGCTTGAAAGCCTATTTAATTCCTAGTTTCCTACAACAAGGTAACCACTTGACAATTCTTTCAATGCTATTAAAAGTTTGAAGAGATGTCCCACTGTCTGTGCCTCTCATAACCCAATCAGTTCATTCTTTTTTTCCTCGTTAAACTTGTTCTTGTCTTTGCTTAGTTTGAAGTGTATCTAGATGAGAGCATAAAAATCGTTTCAACTCCAAAGGATCCTGGCAAATGAGATAAGCTGGAGAACGTCGTTAGTTTATCCGGAAATATGTTTAAACTAAAATTCTTATTGGTTCTTGTTATAAATTTCAAGAAGCAGTTGATCATATTGATTGCATCGAGAAAGCTTTGAAAAGATTATTTGGGCGAGATGTTTCACCTGAAACTAAGCTTTTGTGATAGCTAGTTTGTCAGTTTATTCCGTTAAAACACGAAATAATTATTCTAACTCCGTGGATTAGTACTAATGTCAATGAGTACGAATTTTTCTGACGTGAATGTATTACGTCACGAGTTATGGCGCTTCTTCAGCCGTTGATTTATTCATTGCTTCAGTATCAAAACTGGTCGCGTGTTCGAATCCCCGTCACACCAAATATGCTCGCCCTTTCAGCCGTGGGGACGTTATAATGTGACGGTCGATCCCACTATTCGTTGGTAAAAGAGTAGCCCAAGAGTTGGCGGTGGGTGGTGATGATTAGCTGTCTTTCCCCTAGTCTTACCCTACTAAATTAGGGACCGACTAGCGCAAATAACCTTTTTGTAGCTTTGCGCGAAATTCAAAAACAGACAATCATTGTTTAGATGTTCTGTTATTAACTGATAACGAAAATTCCTTGTTTTTATACGTAATAAGAATTTACTGTTTTAATGTCTTTCGATGTTTTTTAGCGTTAAATTACAAAATATAAATGATATTACGCTTTAGAAAATATATTACTATATATTATTTTAGTCAAAACAAGTGTAAATTTTTTTCAAATTGCGATAGTTAAATCCCTGAAATCAGATATTTTGCAATATTGGTTTCAAGTAAAGAAAAAGTGTTGAGATTTAGTTCACCAAAACGTTTAACTGCTTTAGTCATTATGTGTTCAACATATTTGTAATTGGAAATTGTGTTAAAATCGCTGATTAAAATTGTAAAACTTGACACCACTGAAATTAAAGAATGTTATTTATTAAACTTTGTGTTGCTAATATCTTTTTTTACTGTTATTTACCCAGTTATAATTATTTTGCTTTTCGTTTTTCCTAGGAAAACCTGATAACAAACCAACGGAGATTTTGCCAGTAGAGGGCAATACCTTCGAGGTCCAAGTGTCAAATTTGTACCTGAATGTCATAGCTCCTGCAGGTTTTGAAATTGTCAAATGGTCTCGAGTGCCCTATTTGTGTGAGGGAGACTTGGAGCAATCTTATTATTGGTTGGACGATGTTGTGTTTGTTCTAAAGTTGAAAGAAGATCAGCTACTATAGACAAATATCACTTGCGGAGGATCATAATTCACGGACCACTGTAAAAGTTTTGTAATTTTGTTAACATTTATAAAAGCCAAATTATGTGCAGAAATGCTATATGTTTGTGCAGTCAAATTCTTTGTATTCTATCTCTTGAAATTGACAATATATTTTGTAAGCCCATATGGAAATATTACATGATTTCTATTGTATAATCATTAGTAAAGATTTGCTTCAGTAATGACCACTGTAAACGTTGTTGACTTCTACCGCTCCAAGAACTAAGTGCCTTTTTTATTCATTATACAGCTGTTAATAGACCTTGGTGATGGGTTGTATAGAAAGTATTAATAAAACATTTGTCACCCTCGAATTAGTTTTCTTCATTTTTTTATTGATAACCGAAATTATACTGTATTTTAGTACTGAAATAACTAAAGTGTTGAAAAAGTGACTTTTTTCTTTTACAGACGAGTTGTTTAGGAATATGGTTAATATGACCATATTTTGAAATTGAAAAATAAGTACATCATGTAGTTGTACACTAACATTTTCTGATGCAAAAAATTAGGGGAACGAAATTTCAAACTTTGTCGAAAGCTGAAATCGTGATACGTAGCAGCGTGGACTTTGTAACTCTGTTACTTAAAAGTCGAAGTCTTGTGTATAAAATTCACGAAACCTGGGTAAACCGAAAAACACACGAAAAGCAACTGTTATAAAACCAGGTATTCGTCTAGATTGCTTCCACGTCAAATTGTTTAATAGCCTTCAGTTTTTGGAAATGATAAATTATAATACGTCTTTAGCATCATTAGTTATACTTTATTTGCAAAGAAAACACAAGCTTTATTATTATTAGAATAGTTAAACTACGTGTGTTTTAAAATAAGGATATATGTAACATAGGCCTCACATTTCATTCAAGAATTCCCTTAATGAATAGCGGAAAGTTATTTAATAACTTACAATGCTGAAATTATGGATTATATTCCCCACGATGTACACAGCAGATAGCCCAATGCTATTCTGTGGCTTTGCAATAAAACAAACAAAATCACAGAACATAATGAAGAAATATATTAGCCGTTATCTTGATATACGAGTTACACTTGTTTTGTTATTATTTGAATGGCATCCATTTAAGAAGTCCTTCGAATACTTTCATACAGTTCTTTATATAAGAAGATTAAATCATCATTAAGAAATTAATGCAATAACGAAAGCCGAATTTCTTTTGAATTTTTTTCCAGTTAAATTATTCTAAGAATAATAAATTTTCCAATCGGAAATAAATTAAACATTTGCTGTTTTAAATTATTCAGGGTAATTTTCTATGAAGTACAATTGTGTTTTATTGCGTTAAAGATAATAACTATTTCTTTAAAGGTACCGCACTGTTATTAGCTCAATTTACATTTATCAAGAGTGTGGATTTTTGTTTTAATTTGTTTGAACTTTTGAATATATAGTTGATCAATACATGATTGGTTGATTTTGCATCCTTTCGTAACGGTTTGTTTGTTTGGAATTAAACACAAAGCTACACAATTGGCTATCTGAGGTCTGTCCACCACGAGTATCGAAACCCTATTTCTGGGCCCGTGAGTCCGCAGATATACCTCTGTGCCATTGAGTGGTTTTCATGAGAGTTCATACACCATAATAGAAAACTTTTGAAATAGAAATAATAATGTGTGTATCTCATGTACACGTAAATAACATATTCTATGTTTTAAGAGTGATGGTCAAGTCACACTCTTGGAATACGGTAATCCAAGTGTTGCGGTTGGTACGTAAACTGTTTGCCCATTCCCTGGTATATCAGCCCAGTTTGGGACGGTTAACGCAAATAACTATTGTGTAGTTTTACGCGAATATCCGAAAAAAAAATATATATATATATATAAATCTGGTGAATTCAAATTGATCTTATTTTTCACTCTAATGATAAAAGAAATTAATTTTCACTGACATAGAAATTATTACTGAAAGAGAACTAACAAATTCATTATTTTTTATATTAAAATATGTGTAATTGTTGGAAAACATTAAGTGATATAAATGTATACATATTGATTTTTTTTATAAAAATATGTACTGTTCGACTACATTAAATTTTCATCAAGCTGTAATTCAGAGAAAGATTTGTTTTAATAAGAACGATTTGCATATCATTTAAATCTAAAGTGCACGGTCTATTCAATGCTTGATTAATCATCTTACGTATAAACCAAAGGCTGTAATTATGGGGGTTTTTCTAGCTTACTTAAAAAAAGGATGTTATTTTTTAAATAAACGTTTTGTGAATGTAATTAAACGTGAAGTTTTTGCAACGTTACCTAATGTCTTTTATTTAAGATACGTATGTAACAAGCATCTACTCTTCTGCGCCTTATGTATATTTCTATACATGCAACTAGCCACTTCAACAAACTCACCAAAAGAAATTATAAAGGCACTTTTAGTTTGCATGTGAGAGATACAAGTCATTCTCATGTGTTTGTTTTGTGTAGAAATGACAATTTAAAGTCACAAGTAACTAGTTATGCCTAGTCTCTGAACAGATGAGAAAGCTTAATTGTCATGTGCGATAAAGGAAAACATCATTTTAAAAAATGGTGATTTTTACTTTGACGATGCTGTCGATTAAAGGAAGAAGCACTTTCTTTACTGTTTCTTTTCTATAATTTCACAAAGAACAAGCAACCTACAATATCAACATTTCATAAAGAACAAGCAACCTACAATATCAACATTTCATAAAGAACAAGCAACCTACAATATCAACATTTCATAAAGAACAAGCAACCTACAATATCAACATTTTATAAAGAACAAGCAACCTACAATATCAACATTTCATAAAGAACAAGCAACCTACAATATCAACATTTCATAAAGAACAAGCAACCTACAATATCAACATTTCATAAAGAACAAGCAACCTACAATATCAACATTTCATAAAGAACAAGCAACCTACAATATCAACATTTCATAAAGAACAAGCAACCTACTATATCAACATTTCATAAAGAACAAGCAACCTACAATATCAACATTTCATAAAGAACAAGCAACCTACAATATCAACATTTCATAAAGAACAAGCAACCTACAATATCAACATTTCATAAAACAAGAACAAGCAACATTTCATAAAGAACAAGCAACCTACTATATCAACATTTCATAAAGAACAAGCAACCTACAATATCAACATTTCATAAAGAACAAGCAACCTACAATATCAACATTTCATAAAGAACAAGCAACCTACAATATCAACATTTCATAAAGAATAAGCAACCTACAATATCAACATTTCATAAAGAACAACCAACCTACAATATCAACATTTCACAAAGAACAACCAACCTACAATATCAACATTTCATAAAGAATAAGCAACCTACAATATCAACATTTCATAAAGAACAAGCAACCTAAAATGAAACATTTTATTGATACGAAAAATTAGAGAGTTAACAAGAGATCTGACCACAAAACAGGTATGAAATATGTGTAACGGTTATTAATTAAATATTATTTTTCAATATATTTCGCTTTAATGATGAATCAACATTTTAGTATAAAGATGATTCATTATGTTTATGTATGTGTTAGCATCCAACACCAGAGTTGTCTGGCTGGATTACCGTTATTATTTTTTAGGCTAATTGTAAGCTATATATGGACAACTAGTTTTGTTTTTTGCCAGAGAAGGAATATAGAAACACCCTAAAATAGGGCACATTTCCATTTTATGTAGACTTATCGCTTTGAATTTAAAGGCACAAGTACTTAGTTAAATGAGTCAATTATTACCTTCTACAAAGTAGGATATGTAATTAGAATCTAATGAGGTTATTAGAGATTTAATAAAAGAAAGAAAGAGGAGAAACATTATCTAACGCTGTCTTTATACAGGTTTTGCTTCCTTAACGAGATTCTTCAGCTAGTTTATATAAAAGTGCAAACATTCTGTTATCGATTAGTTTAAAATATTTATTACACTGTTTGCATACAGTCCTGTATAACAGTTAACAATTTCGCTTATAAAATGACCAAATTACTTTGTAAAATAGAAAAATGCTTATTTATAATAAGTATAAATACATAGTGTGATAGGCCCGGTAATGAATGAACTTGACGTGAAGTATGCAGATCGCGGAATCAAATACCAGCAACGAACATACTAGCCTGTTGAACCGTGGGACTGTTATAATGTGTTGGTCAATTTCAGTATTCGTTAGTAAAGAGTAGCCCAAAAATTATCTGTTCTCTTTAGTCAATCACTTTAAAATTAAGATGGCTAGCGCAGATAACTCTTGAGTAGCTTCGCACAATATTAAACAAACAAAAAAGACTTAATTTTCTTTCTATTTTAGTGTATTTGTACCATTAAATACTCACACTACATATCCTTTGAGATATTTACAAAATACATCTGCATTTCTCTTTTGTGTGTGGTTCACGTGTATAAACTCTTCCTATTTGTTAGAACTAAATAGTACATATAAAACTGTATTTATAAATCCAATGTATAACAAAACATTAGGAGACCTTACTCAAAATGTTATACGATAATAAGTGTGGGTGTTTTCATTTAGGGCCCGGCATGGCCAAGCGTGTTAAGGCGTGCGACTCGTAATCTGAGGGTCGCGGGTTCGCATCCCTGTCGCGCCAAACATGCTCGCCCTCCCAGTCGTGGGGGCGTTATAATGTTACGGTCAATCCCACTATTCGTTGGTAAAAGAATAGCCCAAGAGTTGGCGGTGGGTGGTGATGACTAGCTGCCTTCCCTCTAGTCTTACACTGCTAAATTAGGGACGGCTAGCACAGATAGCCCTCGAGTAGCTTTGTGCGAAATTCCAAAACAAACAAACAAACACTTCGGGTTTTCTGTTGAGTCTACCGAGGGGAATTGAACCGCTGATTTTAACATTGTAAATACGTGGATTTACCACTGTACTAGCGAGGGGACGATAGTAGGTAGCGTAGTATTTGATTTCCAGATAAAATGTTGCATTTAAAATAAAAGTTATATTTTATGCTATATTACATATTATTCTCTGTTTTGGTAATTCAAATAAACTATAATTTCACGAAAATATGGTTTCGTTTCTTTCGCGTTTGCGTTTTATGCTGTGTTCAGCAGAGTAATATAATAATCGTTACTATATTATAGATACGTTATAACCTACAGTCCATGTGTGTTTGTTCTTGAAAAGAAAAAAGAAGTGCGAACAAACTCAGATAATTTTTCTTTGTGTTTACTGATTAAGTAATGAACTCCACAGTGCACTCTGAAAATAAATTATAGTTGTTTATGTTTTAATTCTTAAATTATTATTATAGCAACGTGAAAGTTGAATAATGCTCCTAAAATTACTCAATCATGATATTTGTTCAAGATCTTTTTTGAGAGTTTTTCAAACTTTTCCTGATACTATTAGAAATAACTTATTTGTTATGACGAGTAGGCTTTGAATTTTTCCAGTTACACATGAATTGATATTAATAAGTTGTGAACACATTATCTGAAGTATATATAATCTTGCAAACGTTAAATGTTAACAAACTAAAAGTGATTTCAAATCACCGTTTCCATAACTTTTTAAATATTTCCAGATCTAGTTTTTATCTAATGGGACTTGGAATATGCATGCATACCTATATGCATGTCTGTGGAAAAAGAAAGGCTTGAATCGAGTTTGAGTAGGTTATATTACAGTCTATATATTGCCACATTCGGTCATGTTCTATTATATGACCGTATATTTCAACAGTAACTCTTCAGTGTAGTTTGAATTGCAGAAGTCTTCATTGTAAGAATGTCATGTCCAAGCTGCTACCTGCTCCTTGCATGCTTTCCATATTTCATGTAGCTTACGAGTTACAAGCATGATGGTTTCCCAGCTCCAATTTCATTAGTTCAATCGCACAGATGTCCAGAGGCTCTGTCTTAGTATGGAATAGCATGAATATTCGTGTCATTCTTCTGCTCTTTGGAGTAAGGGAGGGTTAAACAAATATGTTGTGGAAACATCTTATTTACACGTAGTCGTATTTTGTCACTAAACTTTGTGTTAGTAAGTTCTCACTTATTATAATACGCTACTCTTACCACGACTGGAATACTACTTGTCTCTTTCTTGATGTCCCAAGATGATTCACATTATTTTGTTCTAGAATTTCATTAAGTACAATGTAGATCCTGGTCTTTGAAATTCTACATCCCCAATCTGAACACTATTTTTTTAACCCGAGTATAAGAATATTTTGCGTTGATGGAAATGGTTGTTATTTACTTTTCTAAAACCGACCAGTTTTCGGTGGCATCATACTAACTATGAAATGTTAAAAATATCAAAATGTAGTTGTCTTACAACCTGTTCCACAGCGATTTATATGATGCTTGTTTGTCACGTAACTTACTGATATGCAAATTCCAAGTAACTGTTATAATGTATTCAATCATCTATAATAGCGACACGATATTACCCTACGAATATTGTAAAAGAAGGAACTATTATAATTGAAAAATCCTTGATTTAGGAAAAAGTAAAGATTTATCATTAAAAATATTCAGAAATTATTGTTGTTTTCTATTACTATAGGATTGCAATATCTTCTTTTTCTTCACATACCTATTTATTACAAATGTTCTTTATTCTTACATTTATTATTGCACCTACCATTTTAAGTGAACAACTGTGATTTTTGTCATGAAAGGTTAAGCTAATACCAATCACGGTTTTCTTATTCATCTTCTCTATCTTTTTAAAAAATATATTGTTTCTCGTAATACTGCTAACATGCTTCATCGGCATTCATTGTCAAGGCACATAAATGTAAATGGCCTATATTAGTTTTAAAACAATTACACAGTGACTAGAATATGTTGAAATAATTATTGCTTTTGAAAGTCATTTTAACATCTACGATTGAACTGAACGGAACCATGTGGTTAGTGTAACCAGACTATACGAGTCTCGTAATTCAAGGTTAGCATCCCATTATCGCAAAAACTCGTTCGCGCTTTGGGGTCGTGGGTGAGATATAAGATTGACTGCAAAAGTCCCACTATTCGATTAATTTAAGTGATGGTAGCCCGAGAGCTGATGGTGGGTATTTTGACTAGTTACCTTTCTTTCCTGTAGTCTATCATTCAAATTTGAGACGTTGCAGTGTTTAGATATGCTGATGTTCGACAGAAAAGCGAAACTTTTCTCAAAATTATCCAAATAATAAATTAAACACAGACCGCAAAGGGTAAACAAGTATTTGGTTGAATATACAGAACAAATATTAATAATATTATCTCAATCTCTTTGTTACCAGACTGGCCAGATTACAACCTTAACGGTATGAATCCACATCATTATATGAAAGTCGACCCTAACTATAAATATTTTATAAATTATTTTGTAAATTTTATAAAGTTTTATTAGTGGTACTAAGTTTCTTGATTGCTGTGATGGAGAGGAATATATTTTCTACAATATAAGCACAGAACTAAGACAAGAAAGATGTTATTATCCTGGAATATTATTAATATTCCAAGCTGCATACATAATTGACTATACACACGTGACTAAAAAAACCAACTCACTCCCGTATGTACAAGTAGCTGTATCTCCCCTTGAGACAAACTTCCCCTCCTCACACAGAACTAAATAAATACAATATTTTGTCTGTTTCTGTATGCAACATTTACGTAAGTGAAAGGATTAGCACACGTTTAAGACATTCTGACAAGCAGTTAATGAGAATATTATAATTACATATAAAACATCTGCACGAAAATGTAGTAAAATTACTTGCACATATCTGAATAAAGATATATTATATAATATATATGGAATGGTGAAATTAATAGCTCTTCTATCTATGTACAAATAGTTCTTGTTTAACTTTGCGCAAACATTCTGAAACAAACGCATTTTTGTACAATGCATTTTTAATTTGTAATTGTTACTGCGAAAAATCGTTTTAGTGCTTATTAATAACGTTATTCGCGTGCCACATTGAAGTGCTACCACCTTTTAACCTTATGCCTCAGTGGGCTATCTGCATTATTTCAATCACGGGCGACCAAATCTCAGATTTTAGCGTTTTATGTTCCTAAGCGTATCGCTAAACTATCGGAGATTAAGCGACAGTAAAATTTTGAAAAACAAAATAAAACTTATTAGCATATTTCAACACTTCCACAGCTGAAAAATGTTTCACTAGTTATCAAAACGAACTCCATCACTTCTGTGAGATAATACTTAATAACTGCTTTTTCCATTGACTAAATAAACCATTTCTGAGTTTCATAAGTATTTCAGAACGATTACTGACACCTAATTGGGCCTGGCATGGCCAAGCGCGTAAGGCGTGCGACTCGTAATCCGAGAGTTGCGGGTTCGAGTTCAAACATGCTCGCCCTTTTAGCCATGTGATAGTTATAATGTTAAGGTCAATCCCACTATTCGTTGGTAAAAGAGTAGCCCAAGAGTTGGCAGTGGGTGGTGATGACTAGCTGCCTTTCCTCTAGTCTTACACTGCTAAATTAGGGACGGCTCGGTGCAGTGGGCTGACAACCTACTCACTTAAATACTTGTTGAAGAATCCACAAGCGATTGTGGCTCTATGTTCCTAGATGGAATCTAATGGTGATAACTAACTGACACCTAATTAGAACGTCCGACCCGAGTAGGTCAGTCGTAAGTCAGTGGCCTTACGATGTTAAAAATCGGGATTAGATACACGTGGTAGGTAGAGAATAGGCAGCCTGTAGTATAAGTTACAGAAAAAAAAGATAAAATCATATCTATTTCATTGGAAACTTTACTTATTTTCAGTGTTATATTTTATATTTTTAAAATTCCTTTAAACCAATAGATGTCGCTTTCATAAAGTTAAAGATTTGAAATAATTTATCTTGTATTTTTAAGGATGATAGTGAGTATAGTGTAGATGGCATTCTGTTGTAATTTTTATTTTGAAATGAAATAAATGTACCGTAAATATATATTTACTGAGGTGAGATTTTAACTTGCGTACTTGTATCGTTTGTACTTGCTTTACATTATATAGCCCAACGTTATTTATACACTACACTACTTTGTTAATAATATGTTATTGATTCTCTTATCATTTGCTGATTTTAAGTCATGATTTACCAGTCCCCTGAAAACAATAGCCCTATTTTTACAGTAATTATGCATGGAAGTAACAGAAACTTTTGATAGGATGTTCCTGTATTTTTACAATGTAATTTAAACATGATTAAATAACAAACAAATAATGATATATATATATATATATATATACATTATATTTTTTTGTATCAGGTTTTCAGTTTGATTTCATGTAAAATAAATGGGTTTCATAACCAAACTACTCTTTGAAATATGTTCAAATAGAATTATTGTGTAAATAGTTTCCAGTTATTTCTGTGATTTAACAAGATAATTTCTTATTTGAAATCTTATATCAGTACTTCAAAAAATTTTTTTCAAGTTTAATTGACGAAGTAGTATTTTTGTAGCTTATTTTTATGCATTCTCCTTTCAAAAGAGTTTGACACTGTTCAGAAGCTTTCTAGTTAAACTTGCCTTTCAGTTCCTCTTCATTTATCAACATATTGTAAGTTGTAAAACAAAAAATACCTGTTATCACTAAGTGCTAAAACTAAAACCAACTGAGAATTACTGTTTTAATCAGTCAAGCTATGCCAGTTATATTGTCACCCAACTTAGCTATGAGTATAGGAATTACTTTGATGTGTTTTTAGAAATATATATATTTTTCCATCTTTCATTCCAACAATGCAATTGAAACTTTTCATTATTCCAGCAATCATATTGTTTTAGCTAATTTAATTTGATGAATAGTAAATATTAAAAGATGCTATATCAGTGAGTTTAAGTACTAGTTTTAGTATATTGTTAACTACATAAATACAATAGAATCATAAGTAATGTTTTACCTAACACCTTATTTTTTTACATTTTTATTTTATGCAGACTATACACTTAGTAGTAATTTTATCAATCTTCATTCAGCAAGAGCTTTAAGAACAGTAAAATATCCTATATATTTGTTCAACATCTTATAAAATAAATAATTTTTAATCTATAGTGATTGTCAGTGTTTGTTTTTCAGAGCTTTGAAAGATATATTATGATTAATTTTTTATTGCTAAGGTGATAAAACCATAAGCAGTTTGTTGTTGGTGATAGCTATTTGTAAATCAGAGGTAGAATTGGCTTTATTTGATTGTTATTTTGTATTTTGAATACTCTGTAGTTTATTTAGAATTTTGGATCCATAAATTTAGTTCGGTTCATGGTTATGTCAATAATTCAAATTATTCAAATTACTGAATTTACTGTTTACTTCAGAAAATTCATCAAAAATGAAAATGTATAACACATGGCCATGTGAACTTTATGTCTAAGACCATTTTCTTAATTACAACTTCAGTCAATATATTGATAAGAAATACTGAGCATAGTGTTGAATGTAGTCAGTTTATATGATGTGAATTTATTGAATTGATAAGCTGTTACATTTATATACATGAGAGCTAACTAGTTGTGATACAACATATAGTGATTCTAATTGTTTCCTTTATAAAGAAAAGAAAAATATGTTTTTGATAAGTATGGCTTATAAATTACACACTCTTAAGTACACACAAGTTTTGTATAAAAGTGTTCCTGAGTAATAGCTACAGGGCAGAAAAAGAGCAACTAGTAAGTAGTGTCAACATGATGGTAAGTGGTATCAATTAATTTTTAAATTAACAAATCACTTTAGTTATGTTTAATTTGCAAAGTATAAAGTTTGTAAAATATAAAACTTGCATACTTCATTACAGTTAGTAGGAATATTCATATAAAATGGAGACTAATGGTGTTTTTGGTGCAAATAAATCATGTGCAACAGTGAAAACCATATACAAAAGGTATAGCAGTGTTTGGGAAGGTAAATATGTACTTTTCTTTTTGAAACAAGAAAAATATTATTTCTACAATGCAGTATCATTGTAAACTCTTAGCTTATGGAATAATGCTTAATATAGGCTTGAACAGACAACATACACTAAACATTCATTGAGTTAGAGTATAGATTGTGAAAAATACCAATAACAGAATTTTACCTGTTTCTTATAACCACTTTGTAAATACAAGCTTCAAATTTAAGTTTTACTAATTTGCCTAATAGTTTAATTTTGTGTAGTAGACATACTGATAAAAATTCCAAGTAATTAATCATGAAATATTTGCATTAACAAAAGCCTTTAGATTATACACAGTGGATCAAAAGTGTCTATACAGTTGTTTTATTTAGAATATAATTTCTAACATCTTGTTCTGAAACAAACAATAAATTGTTTTTAGTTTTCTCCATAATTTTTCTTTGGTATCAACTATAATAACTGTATAATAATGTTTGCCTTGCCATTTATATGTTTTTCAAGTCAAAAAGCCTAAATGAAATTATAAATAACAATGCAACAAATAGGTGTTAAACTTGTATAATACTTAAACTTACCTATTGTTCCCCCACTCATATTTCAACATGTATTGTTTGAATTTGTGCTGTAGTAGTAACTGTTGCAGCTAAACATGAAAGATGTAGTTTTTAATATTCATACTCACTTCCATAAATAATGAGTCCGAAAGTCTGGTAGTTTTTTTCCATAGTCCATGAATAATTTAACAATGAAATGCATACATAATACATACAGGTTGCAATTAATCATTAGTTTGTTTATTTAGTTAATTAAAAATTAAAAGAAAGCTGTGTAAAATATTGTAAAAGAAGTAACCATTGTGTTGTGTATCATTTTTTGTTGTTTTGGTACAAGAATTGAGTCTTTCACAACCGTATCAAATTATAATACCATATTTGTGTCAAATATTATATTGTATTAGTGTTTTCACTCGTTTTCAGCAAATTTCTTTATTTATTGCTGTGTTATACCTTGTTTATTCATATATCTTTGTGACAGTAATATTACAAAACTAAATAGATGTGTGAATAGTTAAAAGAGACTGTGTTAATAACAAAGATACCTATTAATATTAGGATGCATTTTTAAAATAGATACTTTCTAGGAAATATATTAACATGCTTCACTAAGATAGAGTTGATTTTTTTTTAGTTTTGTAATTTATAAATAATGTGACATATTGCATTTTAAGCAGCTTCAAAGCATAACAATGTAGCCATGTAATATATGTAATAGACTGCATGCTCCGTGACACTTCCTGAATCAAATATAGATGACAAAAATGTTATTTAATAATATGGTGTAGAACATGCCAATAATATCACTATCAAAAAATGTATTTACTTAAATCTTAAAAGATAACATTTTTATATGTAACATAAAGTTTAAAATATTATTTGCATAGTTTATGTTCAAAACTTAAATGTATGTAATGCATTCTTTGCTGATGTTTTTCATCCTGATAAAATATAATACAACCATAATTTTTTTCTTTCGAGTATTACATTTGAATATGAGGTCTGGAAGAAATAAATCAATATTATTATACTTTTATTCTTTTGGAAAATAACCATATAACTTCACTAACTCAGTAGTGACAGATAGTTAAGTCACAAGAATAGAGTAAAATATATTAAGTACTGTTTTACTTAAATTATAATGAATAATTATAAACATCTAGAATTGTAGGAAAATGTTTTCAACATTATTATTTTAATAATAGGAGTGTCATTATTTTAGCAAACCTATTGGTGTAGCAAAACAACAACAAAAATAATGTTAACATATGAAAAATTAAAATGTTATATTTAGTTTAAAATTGTTTTTTTCTTCCATTTTACTCATAATGTCTTGTCCTTGAGGAGAGGTGTCACAGTTACAACCTGTGGTGTTTGCTGTAACTATACTGCCGATAAATAATATCCATTTTTACATCTTACTGATTTTTTACTTGTTTTATATTGCCTCCAATAACAAAAAATAGTCAGTATATTAGGTTTTTGTTTTGATAAAAATTAAAACTCTCTCTTTCTTTCCATATACAAGTACAATGAAAAATTTAAACTTTTATAAAGACAAGAAGGGATAGATATATACATAACCCAGCTTGCTGTAGTTGTATAGAAAGTTTTAATCCTACAAAAAATATTGAAACAAGAAAGTCAAAACTACAAAAACTGAGTTACTTAACATTTGAGAAAGATTATAAGAAACAAGCAGTGAAGTTTTATGAATTGGAACAGTTTTATAGTTCAAACTACTGTAGTGCCAATTTCAATCCTTGCATAACCCTTAACATCCATGTAAAATAAAATAACTACAAATATGCAAGGTGAATTTTTTTCCAAGAAAATGATGCATAAAGTTGTAAAATTTGTGGTTTCTTTTCTGTGAAACTATTTTGGTTTTCACTAGTGGCTGAGTGCATAGTTAACCTATTCTGTTAAGGAATATCTTGATCTATTAATTCTGCATATATTAACATTTATATTTATTACTTTACTAGCAGTAGCCTACATCTACAGACTACCAGTGATCCCAAATTTTCACTTTGTTCCTGCTTCTACTGGCAAAAAAAATTTCCAATGATAAATAATGACAATTAGTGACACAGTAATGATATATATAGGGTATATGTAATATTAAAGCCTTTCCAAAATATCCAGTATAGGAATTGACACTTAGAATGGTCTTACATCTCTTTCAAATAGAGTAATGGGATGTATTTCTAGCTTGGATGACAGGCTGTCATGTTACTTTCTCATGCTCATATTTTTCTCAAAAAATATTTTTCGATCAAGTACTTTATGAAAAAAAAGTTGAGATCCTCTTCAAATTTGAGAAGTTTATGAAACCAAGTCTGATGTGTTTATTATATTGTGTTCTAAATACCTTGTGAAAAGACCATTACTATTTAAATGTAATGCCTAAAGCAAAAAAACATAAGTTGCTAAATTGTGAATGGTTGAAGATATATGGAGATCTGTGACAGAATGATATAAATTCTGAACAAAATACTTGTATAAAGCTTCTTTTTTTAATGTTTACAAAGGTTTTTTATAATGTGCAAGTCCTAGAAAGATGCAATTTAAAAATTATACTACAAGGTAAAATATACAAAGTTCTTGAATGATGCTTAAAACAGAAGGTTGTTATATCCCTGATTATAAGTTTTTCTATGAATTGCTCGGCAAGAAATTGCCAAAATCAGAAATTGTTGCTGATAAGTGGTACCTGTATTAGTTAATGGATATACCTGAAAAATGATATGTAGAAACTGCTTGTGTAACATTTATGGAAGAAAGCTATAGCTGAAAAGTTATATGTAGAAACTATTTGTGTAACATTTAAGGAAGAAACAAACTGAAAAGAATAGATCACTATCACAGAAGTATTCTTAAGATAAAATTTCCATGTCAAATAAAACTTGTTGGATCAGCTTTGTGTTTCTCTCATGACAACGATTTTACGGTAACAGAGCAGAAAGCAGGTTTATTGTAATAGTATGTCAGTAGTTTCAAAAATCAAAAAGATGCTGTGAAATCACACAATAATCCATCAAAAGTTTTAATCACAAAAGAGATGATAAAGAACTACAAGGTAACTCATGCATAATACAAATGGAGGATTGAAGAGGAATGATAAACATGTAAAAGCAGCTTTTTGCATTTGCAAAAATAAACAGTAAACTAGAATTTATTAACAGGCAAATCTTCATGATGCATTAACTGTTAAGTCTTAATACCAGCAGCTATAGAAAATTAGACATGGCCCAGGATAATCGTACTACAATTACAGCTCAACAGAGAAAGTACAGGAGAAAAAACTGAATTCTAAAAGGAGCTCTGGCTGAAACTCTATGCAATACAAATTAGAATAACAATTTATTGAAATTACTGTTATTCATTGTTTTAATTTTTAAATAAAATTAGATATGCAACATTGAAAAAAATTGTGTAGAAGTGGTAGCTGTAAGGTAAGCAGGGTATTGCAGAGATAAACATCTTGTTCATCACTGTCTTTGAATTCACTCAACGTTAAAACAAATTAGTACTTTTGTTACATTTTAATTGCAATTTTTTCTACTTTATTGTAAAATTTATTGCTAGTTCTATGTGTACATGTTTCTTCACAAATTATTAAGATTAAAACTTTGCCAGATCCTGGATATATTCATGATGTTTGCAAACAAATTATTGCATCAGTCTTTTTCAAAATAAATTGAGGGAAAGCTCTGAAGAATACAGATTTGTTAAACTCACTTATGGTATTAAAAAGCTGTTGAGTATTTTCCCAGAAATCATTTAGAGGAGAAACTTGAAAGATAGATTTTGATAAATGATATTCAGTATAGTTTTAGATTTGATTTTTTATCAAAGTGTAAAAAGACAGGTAAATGTGTATTCAGTCTGTCATAAATACCACCCACTCATGCTTCTATCCAATTTCCAACTTTCTATGGCTATGGGCTGCAGGGGCATGTCCCTCAAGGTAAGATAGACAAGTTTCTATCTTTCTAGCCAACCCATACCAGCTGTTTTTACATATATAATATTTATTTACATGTTTTTCAATGTGTTCAGAACAAGAACATTATATGTTGGTATGAATTAATAGCAATGTCTTAAAATATTACACTTATTTAATTTTCAAATTAAGGATACCACTTCTTTGGCTGATGTCTCTGACATAATTAATGAAGTATGATATTATGGAGTTTTAATTGTCTAAAAGAGGTTGGTCACAAAAACTTGCATCCAGTGAAGAGATTTCCTTATCATTATATGAAACAGACAATTTATTCAGTCAAAAGGTCACAAAAAAAAATCACAGAAACTCTAAGAACAAACATTTCATCATTAATGTGAGTAGATACTTTTTAGTTTTTGCTTAATTTCCACAAATCTTCATTCATCCCTATGATCTGTGCCAATAATCAAGTGCTTGGATTCTGCAAAACCTCTTCCAACTTCATGATCAATGTTGAGAATCAGGTGCTTAGTTTTCACAAAACTTCTTTCAACCTTGTGATCTGTATTGAGCATCAGGTTTTTAGTTTCTACAGAACCTTTTTCAACCATTTGATCTTTGTTGAAAATCAGATGCTGATAGTGAGACATAGTTGACCATACATTTGTATTAAAGACCAAGTTGTAATGAGGTATGGCTGAACTAACCTTTATGGTAAAAATGAAGTTGAAGTGTTGCAAGTTTCATAACTATTTTTTTAATAGTGTTGCAGAGTAGAAATTATCTTGAAACCTGTTGTGGCTCATGACTGGCCATTTATTAGCATTTATATTAGCTTAAATCATGACTGACTTTGCCTTAGTGATGAAAATCATTGTGTAAGTGTAATAAATGATAATTATTTGTGATATGAAGTTAAACATTGAAACTTCTGGTATCAAAGCTTCTGGTGAATAATTTTTGAATTTTTTTTTTAGAAAGATTACAAACTGTGCAATCATTGTGATTTTTTTTAGTTGTATATATAATTTTATGGCAGTGGTAGCATTCTTTGTATTTACATTTTGGTTATAACTATTTTATAAAATTGAATTATTTTGTGTGAAAAACTATTTCAATGTTTCTCAACCATGTTCTGCAGATAAGCACCTATCTGTAACAACCACCTTACTAGCCATAGGATTTCATAAGAACAAACCAACAACAACAAAAAAAATTGAAAGAATGTTTGTACCTAAATCATAATAGTTTTTCATTGTACTTGCAATTTAGTTGTCTGCAATAGTTCAGAGTCAGCAAGTTGGTCCTTATTATCAAAAACATTAACAAACACTGCTGTGGGCAATTCTAGTGTTCACAGTAAGACTGTAAATAGTTTTATTTACACTTACTTCAGTCTTCACTGGTCTCATATAGATTTCCACTGCTTGAATGGATTTAGCACTATATTATTATTTTTTTATTAAATATAGTAATATTATGTTACTAGTATTGATATCTTACAAGCATTATATATATATATTACAGTTATTGTGTATTTTGACAAACCAATAAAAGTGGGTCCTAGTTTATTATTGGATTTGCTGCTTGTCACTGAACTAAACCTAATTCTGGAAATTCCACTTCTTATTATGTCCTTTTGAGAGTTGAAAGACCTTTCTTCTTCTCCATTGTTTTGTAATTTATAAATAATATAACAACACCTCTGCATTAATTAGCTTCAAGCATTCACCTGACACAAGCCAAAATCAGTCTGCTTTTCATGTGCATATTAATAGTGTTCTGCAAGCTTGAAAAGGTAAGGTGGTCTTAGTAAAAACAGTCATCCACTTTGATGGATATAGTTGATTAACCCTTTTTTCTATGAATTATTAGAACCACTTTTCTTAACTCCCATTTGTATAAAATTGTAATACAAAAGTGAAGAAGATCGTAAGAAAATTGAAGAATTGACCAAAAATGTAAAGCAATAATGGAAACCTTTCACAAGAAACTTGAAACAAAAAATTACAATAAATAGACGTATCAGAAATATCTAGCAAGAAGCATGACAAAAGCAACTAAAACTGTTGAGAAATATTGAAAGAATGTGACAAAAATTTAATGAGCAGAATAACAATTACACAAGTAGCTCAAAGAAGGAATTAATAATAATGTACAGTGAATATAAAGACCAAACTTGTATCACAGTTAAACATGAAGGAAATGGATGAAATTTGATGATACACTAAATTTTGTCAAAAGTTTTTACAAAGCTTATAACTTTTCAGAAAACTACAGTTAAAGTGGCAAAAATCTTACCCCTCCCCAAAAAAAAAAAAAACATCCAGTTAAACAGATTCTTCATTTGGATGTTTGAAAACAGTTCCTCAGGTAATGCTTAGTGATTCCATTAGGTTTACTGCCTCTATATAAGTTGAAGCTTCTGGTTCAGTATGAAATATACCTTATGTATTAACAACATTTACCACTTCCATATAACCTGAAGCTTTTGATTCATTATGACAGCTACATTCACCGTGTCTTTATAACCTGATGCTTCAGGTATAATGTGAAATACCCTTTGCAATAGGATTATAATTTGTAAAACTATTTCAACAACTGAACAATACCTGTTAGTGAAATCACAAAATCGAAACAATTTCTTTGTTCCCAGTCCTTTACATGCATCAGTTCTCGCACCCTAACATTAATTAAAGTAAGCTTACAGTTTCCATCTAACTGAATTATTTGTGATTCAAAATCATGTGTCACTACAAACAGATAGAGAATCTAAATTAATCTGGTTGCAGGAGATAAAATAATAAAAAAAAATTGGATAAACATCACAGGGTATAGAAACAAGTAAATATAACTTGGTATAAAAACAAGTAAACATCAGTGGGTATAGAAACAAGTCCGTTGTGGATGAAACAAGTATATAAATTTACGTTAATTATTAAACTGTTTCTTGTTACAATAATTTTGCGTGCATTTCTGTCCAGATTCAACATTTGTTGTATCAAAATAGACCTTTAGTGCTGTTTAATTGTGAAATATTTCTGTGGGGAGTATACGTTCTACCTACATTGTCGTCTGCCCTGAGAAGGTTCTCTTAAGTTTAAACACACACGATGCGCCTCTAATATGTGCATACCGTATGTTTCGTATCTGGGTGGGAAAATCCTTTCCAAACTGTATCTTTTCTCCTGGCCTTTCACCAATCTTCTTTAATTTCAATACTGGATAGCTGAATGAATTTTCAGACATAACATAAAGCTCAAATATTTTACTTCCATATTTAACATCTCCGGGAAACCTGATATAAATGGCCCACATTACATTTCTCAGTGCTCATTAGATATTAATTTATAACATACAATAAATCAAACTAGTCCTAGGTTTATTGTGAAATATATTACGGAGAAATTATTTGCTGTATCAGAAATTTGGCTTGACAATAAAATGCATCGTAAGCGATCTCAAGCTTGTATAAAATGTATAGTCACGTACTAACTTGTCTTTCACCAAGTTACTACATTTGCAGGGTTTCTGTTCTGCTGAAAAGTCACATACGTTAACACTTTCTACAGATGTAAAGGTCAAGGGTGCAGCTATTTCCGTCAGAATTTTAATGCGACTACAGTTATAGTGATAATTTCTAAGATTGTTATAATATATCTAACTGTAAAAATGTTTATTCTCCTTGTTACTTTGTCCAGAATGTTTTTACTGTTTTGTTGTTGTTGTTTTATTAATGCTCAACAATGTACGTTGTCGCTTAGCAACACAATTATCACCTGATTGCTTTTAGGCCAACTGTGGTGTTTACGTTGAATGCTCGATATTCGTGTTGATTTATGAAAAATTTATTATTGTTAACTTTATGTAATGCAAACATGTTTATTATGAGACATTTCTATAGACGTGCTGCCCGGCATGGGCAAGCGTGTTAAGGCGTGCGACTCGTAATCTGAGGGTCGCGGATTCGCATCCCGTCACGCCAAACATGCTCGCCCTTTCAGCCTTGGGGGCGTTATAATGTTACGGTCAATCCCACTGTTCGTTGGTAAAAGAGTAGCCCAAGAGTTGGCGGTGGGTGGTGATGACTAGCTGCCTTCCCTCTAGTCTTACACTGCTAAATTAGGGACGGCTAGCACAGATAGCCTTCGAGTAGCTTTGTGCGAAATTCAAAAACAAACAAACAATTCTATCGACGTAAATAAAATCACGACCTCTATCTCCAGAATATAACTTTATTAGCTCAATATTTCGCTAAATATCTGTAGATGTAGGTCGTAAGTTTCCTTACGTTTATAGAAATGTTAGGAAGATTTGTTCTTATTATTTATTTTCTTAATAACTTCGGTGATACAACAGCAAAATAGTTTAATCCAGATGTTTTATGGCATCGAGGTGTAACCAAAAGTAAAATAAAATTTAACAACTAGTATATATGTATAATTAGGTGTAATTACTTAAACTAAACTACAAATTGGCCTACTAATTCTAACGTTATAGAATAAGTGTTTAAAAGATTTTAAGTAGTGAATAAATGTTATTTTGGTAGTTTAACACATATATTATCTATTTGACCTTAAAACATGAAGAAAAATAATATTTTTATTACTAAATACCATTTATTCTTTGTGTACAGTCTATAGAGTTGAAAATTTGAATTGCAATGTCCGCATTATGTTTTCTCCTTCCTGACGCGGAATACTGTGAGAAGACTCAAGAATGCTATTTAAAAGGCAAACAATTGTATTTTATTTTTCTGTGTAGTTTTTGCTAAAAAAGTGGTGACAAAGAATTACTTCGAGATTGACGAAATAACTAAAGAGGAGGTGCATTTTGTAAGTACAGACAAATTCGTGGTAGTTAAATTCTATAATATTCATTAATCATTCAACAACGGTTTCACGTCATTTTTTACGGGTTTTTATACTTGTATAAAAATAAAACTGATACACTTTAATTAAGGGTTTTTGGAAAACATTATTAAATATAATTTGTAGATGTAAAGAAGTAACAAGAGGCTTCAGAATCAAAATAGATCGAAAGTCTTGTTCATATAATACTTACAAGTGTAGTAAAATAATGAGTGTACAACTTCTAATCCTATTCACATTGCTCTTGTTGGCTTTTTTGTAAAACGTATAGTTCGTTTCAGGAAAACAGAGATCCACATTTCGCTTGTGAAATTATTGCTTTTTTACTTGCTTCATGTAATGATATTCATTTAATTTTTTGAAGTTTTACATTAGTTATTAGTGGGAGATGTAAAGTTTCAAGGGTTTCTGTCATAGATCCTGTCTTGATATTTAATGTCGTTGCGAATGTGAAGTGTAAATATTTCTAAGCACCAGCACATTTTTCACGTATGTATCAAGATAGAAAACACAGCCTTCCGCCTTTCCTGGAAATCTAGCGAGTTCTTACAGTGGGTAGATCAATCGAAGTTGGGCTGGAGGCAGTGTAATTTTCTTGTATCGATTCGTTTTATTATTTAAAAAAGCATAAAAAAATGGTTTAGGTCCTGCCTGCCTTCTCACTCATCTTCAATGGATTTGTCTACCCGAGCGATTTTTAATTAGTTTTATTAATGTCTGAGTAACGGATAATCAGCCCGACCGCGTGCACACGTGACCAAGGGTGGAAGCCACGTGTCCGATCAGGAGTGAAATATATACGATCACATACGTGGATCAGTGTTAAAAATCATAATTTAATGTAAAGTCCAATATATTATAGCTGTCACCCGAACACACGATCGAGAGGAGTAAAAAAAATAGCTAGAACCTGACCCAGACCAAATCGCTAAAGCGTGAATACAGCTTTCGCGTGGCTCCTCTATTTTGATGGATTAGAAAGAGAGAAGATTCCAAATGATATTTTAATCATTTTTAATGAATGCTTCAAGTATAACAACTGTTATTCATCACCAAGCTTTGTTTTCTTGCCAACTTTTTATTTGTTTTATAAGACATTTTTACTTTAATAAAGTAAGAAAAAAAAAACATCACTGGAGTTAAATTCGTTGGACGGTTAGAACTGAAGGCTTTGTCATTATACATTTATCAGTGACGTGTTTGTTTCCTTTTTTCCATATATAATCGTTCACAAAAACATTTGTTTTTCATTCTAACATATGATAACTTTCATCTTCCCTGTTTTCGTCTTTTTCCCGGAAACGAGGACATTTTACATGTGTTTTAATCTGAGGAAGATTCCTCGCTTTCACTTAAAAAGAATAACTTTGACAACATCAAACAATGGCTTTTAAACCACAACAACTAGAAATAAAGTGGTGGATGATATTGATTCTGAAGGTGTGTAAGCGGTAAGGATTAACTCGCTTGCGGGCTGCTAATTCTTATGCATGAAAACAGGCGGTTGGTAACGTATACTTCAATTATATAGAAAATCCTTTTCTTGTGGGGAACTCTCCTATATTAAAGCTATACAGGAAACCTACCTCCTAATTAGCGTTGTCTCTGTAATCCTGTGTGCTATAAATCCGAGTTGTTTTTCAATATGATAGACTTTAGAGAGAACACCTACTGTATGCACAGGTTTCTAAGTTCACGTAGTAATTACTGTGTTTCTTTATTTACCTGGTTTGTGTGAGCCATCTCTCCCAAAGGAAACCAAGTATTAATCTGAGTTGTTTTTTATTTCTCTTGTAAGACACGTACATGCATAAAGATACTTCATTACTTCAACTAATGGAAGCTTAAATGTAAGCTTCATGTGAAGCGTTTTTAAAACTAGCACGTATATACATATATAGTTACAGGTTTTGGCTATTGCATATAGATGATAAAAAATGCGTATTTCGCGCTGCCCCTGTACAGTGTGCTTTCCTGTCTTATTTTGCAACTAGGCGGAGTATCAAATAATGCAACTTGTGTTTACAAATTCGATACTATTATATTGTAAAATAATGATTTAAGCAGGTTGTAACATACTCATCTTTGCATCAAGTAAAAACCTAATATCTTTACAAATCAACTTATCCACAGCTTGTAGGAGTGTTGGATATACAACAATAACACAAAAACCAATGTTTGTGTTGTTTAAACATTTTATTGATATCAAAAAGCGTAATCAACTATCCTGTTATTAAGCGTTATTCTAACAGTACTGCTTTTTACTCTGTACTTGATTTAAACATACTCATAAGACTATCGAAATATCACATGTGAAATGTATCATTTAAAAATTCAAAATAATGAGTAAAACAGTGATATAAGGTTTTTCTATTTTGTTACCCAGAAATGGATCTATCAGTCGATCAGCAGACGTGAAATCCTGTATCACTGTTTTCTAATTCATAAGTTGGGCCCGGCATGGCTAGGTGGTTAAGGCACTCGACTCGTAATCCGAGGGTCGCGGGTTCGAATCCCCGTCACACCAAACACGCTCGCTCTTTTAGCCGTGGGGGCGTTATAACGTGACGATGAATCCCACTATTCGTGAGTAAAAGAGTAGTCCAAGATTTAGCGGTGGGTGGTGATGACTAGCTGCATTCTAGTCTTACACTGCCAAATTAAGAACGCATAGCGCACATAGCCCTCGTATAGCTTTGCGCAAAATTCAAAACAAACTAAACCAATTCATAAGTTACAAGTTAGCACCATTTGTGCTGCAATAACAAAGATATTGAAATGCGAAGTGATTTTATTATTGATGAAAGAAGAAGATTAATTAAATAAAATTTTCAACTTCCATTTCAACCTGAAACTGTCTTCATCAAAGAAGGATTGTCAGTCAGAAATAAGGACATTGCAGAAGACTGTAGGAAAATACTAATGCCAAAATACTTTGAAGTGCCAAATGGTTAAATGCAATTAATTGCTTCATCATTGGTAATTAAGACCTTAACATTCTTCAGTCATCTTTAATGTCCTGTCTGTGTGAGTTAATGAAGTAAAATTACAAACTGACCTAACGCGATATCTGATATTGCCAATACTAAGCTGAAGTTGATTTTACTAGGAATAACATTAAGGCTGTCTAATCACCCACAACAGGAACCAAGATAGTTGTAATAAAAAAACAAAACTCACTACATAAAACTTCACAGAAGATAAAACTATCTTAAAATTGTCTTTCTCTCAGAGATCCAGAAGTCTGAGAGTTTATATCGCTAAAAGTCAGATTTCGATATTTTCGATGGACAGAGCATTGTATATAGCATTGCGTTTGTTTTCTTATAATCACGCTTAATAGTCATTTTTCTAGTGTTCTTTTTTCGTTCTTCAACACATGAAATAAATGGTAGACAAATAAGATGTATGTCTGGACGTCCACTTAAGTAAAAAACCAATTTATGTAACTGGTGCTTTTAACAACGCAGAAACTCGTTAGTTTTTTGTTGCTTGTGTAATAACAAAGAACTTTATTTTGCACACTTAAATTTACTTTAATCACCGGAGTTTTTAACTTTAGCAAATGTTTAAAACAGGCATGCATAGTGTAATTTGCTGGAATAACGATAACAGTGCTCTTCACTTTCTAATCACATCATCAGTGTGTCTTCAACAAGCATCATAAAAACTAGTAAATGCCTGTCCTAAGATCACTGCTGAAGCGAAACATCTGGTATCATTTTGAAATGTTGAAAAAAAGGAAATTCTTAAGACAAAACAAAGGAAAAATAAAAAGAGTAGCTCACGTGATCGTAAAAGTTGGAGGGAGAAAGTTCATTATGGAGTATAAAGAACGCCAGAGCTTCGATAATTAGCATTGTTATATATCAATGCATATTATCTTCTCGTTATACTGTCCTTCTAGAAATATCGGTATCATTTGAAGATACTTGTCAAAAACAAGTGTACTTGTGTAAGTATATCATAACCCTGTTAGTCTGGCCCTTCTTTTACATGTTTATGCAAACGTGCACGCACGAATACAGGCATGATAGAAAACACTTCAAAATTTTCCCAATTTTACTTCAAAATAGTTCAGTTCTTTTTTTTTTAATTTAAATGTACATATAAGCGAATACTTGCTCGTTTGTTGTCTAAAATGTGGGTTTGGACTTTGAAATTAATTGCTCGTTGGCTCAACGGTAAGTGTGAAGACATTTAACGAAAAAATCGGGCTTAGATACCTGCAGTGAACAGAGTACGGATAGGTCATTGTGTAGCTTTTAAGTTAACAGAAAACGGTTGATATTAATATATTATAAATGTGAAATAGGTCATGCGATGTCACACGATATAGTTTTAACCTCAAACTAAGCCAATCTGCGTACGAAAGAATACGTAAAATAATTTGCACGTGCTTTTTTTAGCTCCTTCATTCAAATAATTATTATTACTTACAGTAGGTAGAAAGGCTTAAGGACGTTGGATATTTACACGAATGTTGCATGGTGCTGATATATTCAATTTTTTACAAAAAATCGATATTTGCCTGTGAGAATAAAATCACTTTTTAAAGCGTGAAATTGAAAGGATAAGGACTTAAACCTCTCGCTGTGTGGCTCAGAGGATTATGGGTAATCATCTGTATATTCATTGTTTGCACTCGCTAATGAATTACGTATATACTAATAATATGTGGAATCCTGAAAAGGAGTGTGTTCATATGACAGAGAAGAGATTCGAACCTAAGTTTTCTGGTCAAAAGAGCAAAGATCTGCCCTCTAGGCACCCCAGTGGCACAGCGATATGTCTACGTACTTTTAACGCTAGAAACCGGGTTTCGGTACCCGTGGTGGGCAAAGCACGGATAACATATTGTGCAACTTTGTGCTTAACTATAAACAAACAAACTGTCCACTCTGGTGAGCTGAGCTAATAAGCTAAAGTTAAAACATATTCGACCATTATTTCCGTTTAACAAAAGCAGGTTTTTAACGCAGTTGGAATGAGTAGTTACTTTTGGCCAACATTGAAGCAGATAACTAGACATACGTAACAATAATAACCACTGGGTTTCTTACAGTACAAAATTATGTTTAAAAAAATAAAGAAAGATAGAAAGTGAGTCTTAATCGTAAGTTACGCGTCTGAAACAAAATTCGTTCACCCAATAACATTCTCACACCCCATTTAACATTCTCTGTTTGTTATTAAAGGAAAAGCTACACAATGGCCTATTTTTGCTTTGTCACCGTGGGTATTGAAACTCAATTTTTAGCGTTACACTTACTGCTGAGTCACTTTACATACAAAGAAATATGTGGTTATGCACTGAATAGTGAAATATGTATGAAACTATATTAAAATATATAAGATGGGGATTGTTTTGAATTTCTCACTAGCTGTCCATAATTTAGCAGTGAAAGGCTAGCGGGAAGGCGGTTTGTCATCAACAAAAACTCTTAGATTACTCTTTTAATAACAAATAGCGGGAATGATTGTCACATTATAATGCTCACACGACTTAAATGGTATGTTTGGGAGGACGGGGATTTAAACCCGGGACCCTCAAATTGCGAGTCAAGCGCCATAACCACCTGGCCCTGCCGGGCCGTACAATACATATAATACAATACAATACATATAGTATGTAAAAATGTCTACAGTTGTTTGTTGTACAATACATATAGTATGTAAAAATGTCTACAGTTGTTTGTTGTTGTTGTTTTTCAACTAAAAAGGAATATCAAAGAACTCATATAAAGTTTCGTTGTTGCTCCAGAGAAAAAGAAAGATGTAAACAGAAGGTGCAGATTGGCCACTGTGGTAAAACTCTAAATTGTGGAAGTAACGAGGCAGAAGGTGCAGATTGGCCACTGTGGTAAAACTCTAAATTGTGGAAGTAACGAGGCAGAAGGTGCAGATTGGCCACTGTGGTAAAACTCTAAATTGTGGAACTAACGGGGCAGAAGGTGCAGATTGGCCACTGTGGTAAAACTCTAAATTGTGGAACTAACGGGGCAGAAGGTGCAGATTGGCCACTGTGGTAAAACTCTAAATTGTGGAACTAACGAGGCAGAAGGTGCAGATTGGCCACTGTGGTAAAACTCTAAATTGTGGAACTAACGAGGCAGAAGCTGCAGATTGGCCACTGTGGTAAAACTCTAAATTGTGGAAGTAACGAGGCAGAAGGTGCAGATTGGCCACTGTGGTAAAACTCTAAATTGTGGAACTAACGGGGCAGAAGGTGCAGATTGGCCACTGTGGTAAAACTCTAAATTGTGGAACTAACGAGGCAGAAGGTGCAGATTGGCCACTGTGGTAAAACTCTAAATTGTGGAACTAACGAGGCAGAAGCTGCAGATTGGCCACTGTGGTAAAACTCTAAATTGTGGAACTAACGAGGCAGAAGCTGCAGATTGGCCACTGTGGTAAAACTCTAAATTGTGGAACTAACGAGGCAGAAGGTGCAGATTGGCCACTGTGGTAAAACTCTAAATTGTGGAACTAACGAGGCAGAAGCTGCAGATTGGCCACTGTGGTAAAACTCTAAATTGTGGAACTAACGAGGCAGAAGGTGCAGATTGGCCACTGTGGTAAAACTCTAAATTGTGGAACTAACGAGGCAGAAGCTGCAGATTGGCCACTGTGGTAAAACTCTAAGTTGTGGAACTAACGAGGCAGGTTTAATTCCGTTTAATGCCACAAACTATTACCATCAATGTAATCTATAGGTCGTTATAAGAGTGACTGTCAATTCCTTAGCACAGGTGGAGGGTGGCATAATAGTGCTGATTGGCTCTGTAGTTATAAATTAAAGTTGGCGTCATATAGCTTTAGTAGCTTCACCATAAATACACATACAGCCATGAACAGATGTACAATAAATTTAATACACACACCCAATCAATTGAATTATTCTCTAGAATAAGGTTTATATATATTACTGTGTACATCACTGGCACATTCTAGTCTCAAATGTCACATCTCGTGATTACTTGAGGAAGTTCGTCAAAATTGAGAATCTACCTCCGAAATGATGGCTTTTGTAATGAACTATGGTATAGTGAAAGACATCCCATCAATATTTCTGGTCGAGTTAGCAGACGAGTAAGAACAAACAGGAAATTGACCGCTCCTATCGTCGTATATCTCTGCTTAAGGCAATTAAGTCGCTTCATCTTGGCTGTCAGTTCCAAGCTGAGCCGTTATTTTCTTCTCTCATGAATAACTTTTCTGCCTGTGAAACAGGGTTAATCTGCCATATTTACGTGAAAAGTTACTCGTGCAAACAAGCTGCTTTTTATAGCTTATTAGATATATATATAATAATCCTGCCCAATTCTTGTTTTATTCATACCCGATTTGTAGAAAAAATATTTTATAAAATTGGTTTTGTTTGTTTTTCTCGCCACATTGGTTAATTTATTATTTTCTTCAGCCAGCTACTTGCATACAAGTTGAGTTACACATAATCTCTGTCAGCCCTTTAGCGTACTGATTAATTCTTCTTTTCGGTTTCTACTATCATATGATATTAAATAGTGATTTCATTAAAGTTCATGCCTGATTGTGAATCAGAAGGTCATAGGTTAGAGCCAGCGATACGCACATTTTCAGCTGTGGGAACATTATAAAAGTGATAGTATAGTCTCCATTCGATTAAGAGTAACCGTGGATGTGGCGACTGCTAAAGGCTGGCTTCTTACTCTGGTCAGCAGTCCGAAACTGTAGACGTTCAGGCCCGAACCCTGGAGCCTTCGATTTTGTTGTTTAGCCCATTTGTCGCGTAAAGTATTCAAGTTGTTAATGTAATATTGTACAACTAAAGTGAAATATATATCACCAAATTAAATGTTATAAGCAAGATTTGCAGATAAAATTAATCGTAAAAACTATTTAAAGAAAAAATATCTTGATTTTTTACTAATTATTTAGTCGTCAGATGAATTTGGTTCAACATATTGAGATTTAATTGTTCATCGTTTTGTATCAGACAGCCCAACAACGTTTATAAAAATTTCTGTATTTCGTCTGTTTCATTTGTAAATGTGTAATTCTTACGTTCCAGGTTACAAATGTTATTATAGTGACAGATTGTTAAAATATGCTCAATTAATATCATCTAGGTACTTGAAGTGGAGCAGATACCGTACTGAATATAATCAAGTAACATATATTTTTCGAAGATCTTTTCCATTGTAGTATTTAGTCTAATCTCGTTTCGAATGGAAAAGTGTAATGAACATTATGTTCTTCTATATTCCGACGTTTCCTGTAAAATTATATAAATTATTTTCCAAGTTGCGATGCTAAAGCGCCATCTGTAAATATACTTGTAAACTACATCACTTTTTTTTTTTTCAAACAACATTACTAGTAGAAAATATCGTATGGTTAAATGAATGAATAGGGAGTGTTTCAATTACATTCACGAAGCTACTCCAAAAAGAAGATTAATTTCAATATATACTGTACATATATACCATAAAACAGACATTTTTTAACGTAACGGTGAACCCTTTGAAAAAATTATTTTTAATTTTTATAACATTTGTTATGCATGATGGAATGGAAGTTTAATAGATTAGTTTAACCGAAAATGCGGCTATTTCTAGTTTGCTCTTTCAGGAAATTTGTGTGTTCAGCCGTAGGAACCATACATTTTCGTTCGTTACTTCGTATATGGCTAATTTAATTATTCAAGTGATTTATGAATTAGATTTTTCATTGTCTATAATTTGATTGTTCTTCTTTTTTTACCGAACGAAGTGTAATTATTACCCTTCCCATGTTTATATACATCATTTCTGTAATTTTAATTTTTGCCCGTTGGTTAGTAAGTGGTAAATTTTCGGATTTACAACGCTAAAATCCAACGTTCGATCCCCTGCAGTGAACAGATTACAGCTTGCCTGTAGTGTAGCTTTGCTATAAAATGACAACGACTCACTTCTGTTTGTATTGTTGGATCAGGCATAGGCTACTAGATAGCGTGTCTGGACTATGAATCCGCATATCCATAGTTCATGACTTGTTGATGGAGACCCTTGCTCCACACTTTGGGTCTTTGGTATACCATAAAATAAAGGTGAAACCCCACTATTAAACTCAAAAATTGAAAGTTAGGTGCTGTTCATTGAGTGTCTCTCCTCTTATTTCTCCGTTCAAAATTAGGAGCGGCTTTTGTCACTCCCTCCCACCAGATGGCTCATAACGCAGTTTTAATCCATGCGATGGGTGTAGCTGGTCCAATGTGTCGTTCTTTGCTTAACAATAAACAAACTTTTAGTCGCCTGTGTAAAAACTGCATTCCATTTATTGTAATTTTTCCAACCATCTCTCTTTTGTTTATATTCTTTGTATGCCGCTTACTACATTTAATTTAAAATTTGATTATCTAGCTGACATATTGGTTAGGCTTAGGTAGTGAGCGAAACTATAAAAAAAAAGTCATTTGTGTTTCATTCAGTACAATACTTTAGATTTAAATGCGCGGATGACAAGAACGTCGTAACTACAAAACTGAAATTCATCATCGTAATACTGGAAGCTTTTGATATTTTTTACCCTTTTTAATATCCGTTATGAGTGTTTTTGCTAGTGGAATAAAGGTTTTTAGAAATTAGCTCAACCGAAACAGGGCTATCTCCAGTTTGCTTTTTTCAGAAAATGTATATGTGTGTAAATGTAAGTGTAGCGTACAAATTATTTCACATTCTTTAACATTAAACGACGCACCAAACGATTATCGGTTCAAGAGCTTATTTTTCTAACTCTAAGACGTGGTGATCCATTTTCTTGATGAGTATATCACGTCGTTTATGTGTCGTTGATGAAAAGCAGCGCTAAAAGTATTGCTAACTATTCATAAGATTTTTGCTAGCCCTTGGCACTGGTGGCTCTCTCCCCCCCTTTCTAATTTCCAACTACGATGTCATCACTCATACGTTCGCTGAAACGTAACTAGTAGTGTAAAAGAAATTATACGTCAGGCTGCTTCTCACGCTAAATTTATTATACAAATTTAGGGAATCTGATGGCATGTTTGCACAGTCTGTTCTTTTTTTTTTATCATTTTATTGGATGCTACTGGAGTAGCCTGATGACATCTGGAGATGTGACCTGTATGCCTGAGGATAGTCGGAGATTACAGATAATTTATTACATCTAGAAACATTGTGGAGATACAACCAAATTTCTCCTTTATTTTGCCACCAGAAGGAAGTACGTGTCAGTGAAATAGATCATGTTCTTGTATTAACTCACAAATATATATATATATATATATACACACAGTGTAACCAAGCAGATTATTTTGACGTATGTTAACGATTAAAAATATTTTATTCTTATATTTTCACTCACTGTTGGGAGGCCAAGCTTGGTCTATTGCTTAACAAGCCTGCACTGTTAATCCGAAAATTTATGGTTCACATTTCGGTGCCACAAAAAATGTATTGTGCTCTTTGGTTGTGAGTGCGCTAAAAGAGTAGTGGGTAATTAGGCACGGTTATACGCAGATAGTCGTATATGCATTCATGTGTACATGTTTATATGGTTTGTTTTGAATCACGCACAAAGATACAGAAGGGTTATCTGCGCTAGCCGTCCCTAATTTAGCAGTGTAAGACTAGAGGGAAAGCAGCTAGTCATCACCATCCACCGCCAATTCTTGAGCTACTCTTTTACCAACGAATAGCGGGATTGATCGTAACATTATAATGCCCCCACGGCTGCAAGGGCGAGCATGTTTGGTGCGACAGGGATTCTAACCCGCAACCCTCAGATTACGAGTCGAACGCCTTAACCCACCTGGCCATGCCGGGCCTGCATGTTTATATGATTACATGTGTAAACATACAAAAATAGTTTTTTAATTTTATTCAGCGATGCTAGTTTGACATTCCAGCATTGAATCAACCACAGCACTAATCGTGTTTGTTGTTATTACTATTATAAGTCGTTTTACATTTCTACAAATTATTTGTTTAAATATTAGCTGTTATTACCCAATAATTAGGCTTTACTGTGATCTAACTGTTGTTACAACCCTAAAGAGACTTGTATCATCCGTAACAAGTTAATGCAGAAGAAGAAACAAATATTGTAGAGATGACATTCTTACAACACAACATAGAATTTTTACATCTTTAGGTAATTTATTTTACCATAAAACAAAATATGTTTCACCTCTAATTATATTTTATTTTGGGCTGTAGATAAATATGTTTATATGATTTTTCTTATTCCTTAAGATTGAGTTGAAACTGCAAGTTTTGTATACTTAAGCCTAACTGAAACATCGGGTTTACTTGACAACAGTCTGAAAGAACCATTGTATTTATTAACAATCACATTGTTTACTATGGTGCTATGTTCTTATGTTATTCTCTTTTTTTTTGTTTCATAAGGGGGGCATTATTGTTGACATTTGCTGCTACTTTTACTTTCCATTAATCAACTGTTTGGTTGTGTTTTTACATATGTATGTATTTTTCCAGACGAAGAACTAAAAGACCAATCATTGCAAAATATGATACATTAACTTCTTTATCAAACACTAACGAAAGGCGTTTTTTTAAAACATCCAGACACATGCCGTTAGATATGGAAGTACGTCGTTTTACTCGATCACCGGACAGGTAAACATTAAAATAAATTACAAAAGAAAAACGATCAAAGATCAAATATCATGATTGATATAATAATTACACCTGATGTCATCTGCTGCCTTGATTTGGTTAATTGTTTGAAGTTAAGCACAAAGCTTCACAAGGGGTTATCTGTGCTCTACTCACCATGGTTATCAAAACCCGGATTCTAGCGTTGTAAGTCCACAGATATACCAATGTGCCACTGGGGTAAGGGCAGAAAACATAAAAAAAAACATCAGAAGAAAACAGCATAACACCATCGGTTTGCGTTGTCAAAGCGGCCCGGCATGGCCTAGCGCGTAAGGCGTGCGACTCGTAATCCGAGGGTCGCGGGTTCGGGCCCGCGTCGCGCTAAACATGCTCGCCCTCCCAGCCGTGTGGGTGTATAATGTGACGGTCAATCCCACTATTCGTTGGTAAAGAGTAGCCCAAGAGTTGGCGGTGGGTGGTGATGACTAGCTGCCTTCCCTCTAGTCTTACACTGCTAAATTAGGGACGGCTAGCACAGATAGCCCTCAAGTAGCTTTGTGCGAAATTCAAAAACAAACAAAACCAATGAATAGTGGGATTGACCGTAACATTATAATGCCCCCACGGCTGAAAGGGCGAGCATGTTTGGCGCTACGGGGATGCGAAAATAGTAAATGTCTTATCCTTAATGAATCAAATCGTGTCTTAAAGTATGTTGTGCAACTGATGAGTTTATCGTGGGGGAGGTTGTTAGCGTGCTCATCATGTAATATGTGGATCGTGAAATCGAAACCTTCCGCCGAACCTTTTGCCTTTTCATCCGTTGAACATTATAATCATACAGTTAATCCCACCATTTAATGGTAAAGAGTAGTTCAAGAATTGGTGGTGGTTGATGAACACTAACTGTCTTGACTCTTGTCTGTGTCACTTCAAAATTATAGTCCTCAAGTGGCTTTACGCGAAAACTCAACTAACAATGTAACGTGGAGTTCACGTTCGTTTGTCTTTTGGAGAAAAAAAAAGATTATACCCATTTTTTTAAATTTTATTTTACAAGTTTTTGTTATGATTAGCGAGCTTATTTTATCTTCTAATTAACGACATGTGAATATCCAATTCTTATGCGGTCTTGCCGGTCCAATAAAAAGTATATTTTATTATATGTAAAACAATAAAACCCACACAACCTTTCTTCTTCAGGGGTAAACTTGGAATAGTGATATAGTGAATGAATGATATATATAAAGGGATTTGAATGATGTCATGAAAGTCGCCTGGGGTTTCTGGAAGTGTGTTTGTATATTTTTCAATGTACTGATCTTTAAGTGTATCTCATTTTTGCAACATGGTCGGAGACTAGAGCGTTATGTGAATAAAAAGTGTTAGAGATGTTTTACAATAGATTATATGTAGATATGACTTAATTTGTGATCCAAGGGTTTCATATCAGATACTAAAACTGTAAACGTAGAGCAACAGTGTTTATATGTGTTTGTATTGAATAGTTTTGAAAACGCCTCACGTCTGTGTTATGCAGGAAATTTAGAATAGAATGACAACGTGCATTATAATGGCATTCTGACGTATCTACGTGTGTTGTATGACGAGATGTCGTTTTTTGTATTTGTGATATCAGGAACCGTCGTGACTGAAAGTGATATTGTTTGTTGTAAGAAAGACACACACTTCAAATCAGTCCACGTGAATGAATTATTTCAGCATAAATTAACCTGTGAAAGCCGATATGTGTCATACTTCGGCTAAGCGTTGCGCACGAATGCCCAGATTTGACTTGGAAATCAAAAGATGGCGAACAAGATGGCATTTACAGTTTACAGTGTTTCTCACCATTTCAAATTGAGTTGAAAGTTAAAAGTTGAAATGTTATTCATCTTCTGTATGGTAGGCCTCTAATCGTTTAACATTTTTTTATTTTATTTTGTTCAACAAATGTGTCAGTTTATTAACTTATGATTGTTGTGCCCTGTTCTTCGGTTTGTTTTGTTAGCAAGAACAAATACAGTGTAATTCAGGTCTTAAACCTCCTTTGTCTTAAAATGCACATTTCTTTCGTCTTGTGTTATTACGCGCACAAGTATTGTTCTGTAGTATAAATGGAGAATTGCACATGAAAAAAATTGTGATTTATGAACCTAAAGAATGAATACAATGAGCAGTACAGACTCATTATTATGGACTAGAATGTGAAATAGATAAACTGTCAGATAGAAAAACAAAATTGCTAATTATGCCTTCACGAAAGTAATTCCTGCCGATAAAAATAATTAGTTATTCGTCAGTATTTGTATCAGTAAAGAATGTAATTTGACTTCTATTTTAATTAATCTGTAGAATGCAAAGGTAAAATTATTTCTTAATTGAAAATTTAATGGATTCTGTTTTAACATGCAAATAAGTGATCAGTAATGTTTGTTATCATCAAAACAATACCTGAACGTTCGGAGAAAATACTACACCATAGTTACTGCGGATTGATTTTCCTTCTCAACACCAGATGGTGGAGCACTCTTCTGAATAGTTACAGGTAAACTCCATTGAAAATCTACCAAAACAAAATAATAAAGCAACAAAACAACAAATATTTCAGTAATTTGCATTAAGCCAAGACTGACATATTATCCTTACTTTCTATTGGGAGTGGCTGGAATTATTCGGATTTGTGAGCGACATAACATTTACTCATTAACGTTTGTATTATTGATAAAATGAGGTTTTATCTCCAAATGAGTTTTCAATTTTTTTTAAGTTTCTTTAAAATAAATCCGAAACGTGTGACACTTAAAGGATAGTCAATTTTGACAACTGCCATAAAATAAAAGATCATTTTTTTTCATATATATTAATTTTTGATCTGTTGGTTTACGTTACTGCATATGACGAGGTAATTTTCACTAGTTTAATCGTTTGTGAGACCATTTCATGTATTGCTGTATCGACATAAACCATATTAACACAGAAAAATATAATGCGGATGGTCAAAGGGAAGCTGCACAAATATATCTGTCTAATCGCTAGGCCCGGCATAACATGATGGTTAGGGCACTCGACTCATAGCCTGCAGGGTGCAGGTTCCAATCCCATAACCAAACATGCTTACCCTTTCAGCTGTAGGGAACTTATATTGTGACGATTAATTCCAATCGTCGATTAGTTTAACCCAGGAAGTAGGCGGTGGGTATTGTTGACTGGCTACCTTACCTGTAGTGTATCACTTCTAAATTAGGAATGGATAGCGAAGATGATTTTCAACTAGCTTTGCGCGAATTTTAGTACGACAAATCACCGATTAACATTAGTGCGTGCAAAGTACGGGCCTAAAGTCCTCGAGGTGCATCGATTAAATCCTTTTCAGTTTGTTTATTTTGCTAACAGTTCGTAGTCACTCGTTCTTCTCGAAAACTGTTCTGAACGACTACTATTGATCGATTAGATTACAGTAATAGCGTAGTGCTATGATATTTAGTCCAGTAAAGGAGCAGCCCAAGAGATGGCAGTGTGAGTGTTGTTGACTATCTGATTTCTGTCAGTTCAAAATGAGAAAATGCTACTTCGCGGATAGCCATTTTGTGGCTGTGCGTAAAAATTCTGATACAAACAGTGCTTGCCTAAAATACAAGCTCCGTACATTTTTGGGCCTTTGCCCTATTCCAAACACTCCTGTTGTACTATCTCAGTTATTGTATCCCTTAAAACAGCAGTTAACTCCCTCCCTTATCCCACCATTGCCGTCCATCGCTAGCACGTAAACTTTTAATGGACCGTGTGATCTCATTATCCTGCTACTTAAAGCCTCGGTTTATTAATGCTAACCACCTGATCATGTCAGGCCAAAAAGGAAATGATGTTTGTTTTTTGCACAAAGATACTCGAGGGCTATATGTGCTAGCCGTCCCTAATTTAGCAGTGTAAGGACTAGAGGGAAGGCAGCTAGTCATCACCACCCACCGCCAACTCTTGGGCTACTCTTTTACCATCGAATAGTGGGATTGACCGTTACATTATAACGCCCCCACGGCTGGGAGGGCGAGCATGTTTGGCGCTACGGGGATGCGACCCTCAGATTACGAAGCGCACGCCTTAACGCGCTAGGCCATGCCAGGCCCCAAAGGAAACGACTTTTTTTTTTTATTATGTATGTGTATATGTATATATATATGTTTATTGTTATGAAAGTAAATGAAATATGAAAATCAATAACCTACGTTAGGTAAAATTAGATTAAGTATTTTGATAATAAAATAATAATACATTTATCAACGTAGTGTGTTCGTGAGCATACAACTATCTCCCCCAATGGATAATGATGACTAGCTGCCTTCCCTCTAGTTTTACACTGCTAAATTAGGGACGGCTAGTGGAGACAGCCCTCGTGTAGCTATGCGCGAAATTCAAAACAATCAAACAAGCTTACCTTACAAAGAAATACGTACGCGCACGTCTATAAGTAATAATACCTAGTTGCACACTCTCAGCGTCCACTTAGAATGCGTGCAAAATTTAAGGTTTCCAGGTTCTTTCCTTTTAGAACTATAACGGTCACGCACACATACTCAGACACGCTCTTTTGCAAGATTCAACTTGCATGCCAGTAAAAGCTATACACATATCAATTCATAGTATACTGTGTTGTTAGGGTGTTTTATTTCTCGAAATACGTACAATGGATATTAGAAATATGCTTGTTGAACTTTAAGAATATAATGTCTATTTTCCCTATGTGTCCAGACTTCTTGAACACTTCGTACTTTGACAACTGATAGAAATCCAAAGTATGACTTTCAGATTGTTGGAATACAAAGTTGACAACTTAGAAAAACACAAAAAATATAAACGAATCAGCAAAAAAGACAATTCCAAAATAACAATATTTCGTTATATTTAAATTACAAGATCACTAACGATAGTAATAATATTGTTTAGCTACATCTCATGAACTAACCTGTTACAGCTCAATTAATAACAGTAATAATACAGTGGAGCACCGTTGAGCCGCGGTATTTGGGGGGTCAACCTGCTTAACCGCGGCTTAAGTGGTCCGCAGCTTAAGTCTTTGTGACTGAAAAGCCGAAGTCGCCAACAGCTCCGCCGAGGAGTCTCATCCGGGTTATTGCGTGATCATTATATCGGATTATCGAATTAAAAATAATACTTTAATTATTGATCACTTTTTTCACGGATTTACCGCGGATTAACTTTAATGTATGGAGAGGTGTGATTCGGTAACAATGGCGGCCTCCATAAAGCTGACATAGAGAGCGGATAAGGTAGATTAATGGTCGATTTCTATTGCAATATATTTTATTTATTTCCCAAATTAAAGCAAATCCTTTTTAAATATCCCCTTGAAGTTATAAAGCCAGGATTAAATTCGTAAGCCGCGTTTTTACACGTTCTTAAATTAGCGGTGAGCCGCGATAATCCTCGCTCACATCGCTCACAAGACTTGCTACAGCGGCTTAAACGATTTCGCGGTTTACTGGTCCGCGGCTTAATGGCGCTCCACTGTACTGTTCAGCTATATCTCGTGAAGATACTTGTTACAGCTCAACTAATAACAATAATAATACTGTTTAACTGCATCTCATGAAGTAACTTGTTACAGTTAAACCAACAACAATAATAATAATACTGTTAGCTACATGTCGTGAACCATCTAGTTACAGCTCAATGTAGGGTTTTTATCTACTTGTTAGAGCACGAGATTACAAATGATGTGATCGTAACTTCCAGAGTCATAATAACTGTACATAATTTACATAATATCGTGAAACATTAATAATATGTGTACGTCACCATTAGGGGAAACTGATGCCAGTCTCGTATCACATGCCTCAAAATAAACTTCATTATTCAGAAGGTGTTAGTGTTTTATACGTAACTGATAAACTACATGGTATAAGGAATAACAAATGAACAATAAACGAACCGTGACAAAACAACAACAGAATTCGCTATATCACAATATATTATATTAACTTTCAGACCCACTAAGCTGAGCCGTTTATAGCAGATACTTATGCTGTTAGTTACACATAAAATATGCATGTGTAACCAAATCACACCTTGCTTTACAACTTCTTTTGAATCACTAAAAAGCATTGGCAATGTTTAGCTCACGACCTCTAGCGATTGACAAATGTATGCATAAAGAACACGAAACTGACGAAAGCAAAAAGGGAAAAGCGAAACAGAGGATTTGGAATGAAACGTAATTGCGTATCCGCTGTATTAAAAACACAAAAACTGCAAAGTAATATAAAAGGTTGCTCATATTTTTTGAAAAAAAAAGTGTACGTGCATTATTGTCTAGAACCTTCCCTTGGGGGTTCTCTATGTTCTGTTTTTTTTACTTGATGTATTTCAATTTTGAGTAAAATAATGGAATTAGTAATTGTATATAATTTCCGCTATTTATTGGAAGTAAATATTCATCTTCGCTTACTTGGAGGATTCCGAAATTCTTTTTTATTGATCCACGTTGAAACTTGTGTAATAACTTTCAAGAACCTGATTTAGTTGGACTTTACCTACTGCTCACTGATATAACATGTCACTTAGTACCTTTTGAAATAACCCGAAGTTTAAACACTATGAATCGCAGAACCTACCATTAAGCCTCATACAAGCCGAGCTACAATATACCTTTTTTAACCATAAAAGTTACTACACTGAGCCACTGTTTTAACACAGATCACAAACGTTGTTAATTTTACATATATATATTGTAAACGATGTAATATTTCACGTATTATTGTTTTCCGTTATTTCAAGTAATATACTCTTCAAAAAAAGAAACGCAAAAGGGATATTTGTTTTATTTTAAAGAAAAATATATGTAATAACGTTACAAGCTCAGAGTATGTGATGTTACACGTGTTAAGGCACTGATTGTCAGACCAAAATGACAATAAAAGTTGTGCACTTTGAAAACGGAGGAAAACATCGGATCTTTCGCCAAAACGCATTTGTGCCCAATAAATTTGTTTAAGAGATCTGCATGTTCTGCAAGTGCAACATGTGCAAAATCCCTATAAAAGTGACGGGTTCTCGGTTTCCATAGCTCAGTGTTAAGCCACCGACACGCAATACAGTTATGCCAAGACTGACTGAAACACAACGCAACAACGCCATTGGTCGATTGGAAGCAGGCGAATCTCTATCAGATGTTGCCAGAGCTGTGAATGTCCACCCAAGCACCATCACAAGGCTATGGAATCGTTACCAACAACATGGATCAACTTGTGACCGTCCACGATCTGGCAGACTTCGTGTGACCACGCCCGCACAAGATCGCTACATCCGGTTACATCACCTTCGGGATAGGACCACAACTGCGACGTCTACTGCCTCAACCATACCAGGGCTGCGTAGGATTTCCGATCAGACCGTACGCAACGTCGATGAGATTCTTAGGCCCCATGTGCAACCCATCATGGTGAACGTCAACAACGTTTTTCAACATGACAACGCCCGTCCTCACACAGCCCGACTCACCACTGTCTTCTTGAGACACCACAACATCAACGTTCTTCCCTGGCCCTCCAGATCACCAGATTTAAACCCCATCGAACATCTTTGGGACGAGTTGGAACGACGTCTGCGACGGCGACAACCTCAACCGCAGACTCTACCTCAACTTGCAGCAGCTTTGCAGGCTGAGTGGACAGCTATTCCACAGGATGTGCTTCGTCATCTCATCGCTTCCATGGGCAGGAGTTGCCAAGCAGTTATTGATGCTCACGGGGGGGCATACTCGTTATTGACGTTGAGTGACATTAAAGTTCACCTAGTGAGCGTGGACTTCGCCTTTGCAGACTTTGGATGTTCAGTAGTGAATGTGCAAAGTTTCACACATGTCATACAGAACTACCCGGAATAAACTTGTTATCAATTTGTCTCAAATTTTGCCTTTTGCGTTTCTTTTTTTGAAGAGTATATTTCCTCGTGACTTAAAAAAAAGTAAGTAGGTGCTGACCAATTTTGAAGAACAAGCATATGATGTGATGACGTAAAGATTAATGGATCGATTTGTATTGTAGTTTGCTATCTGTCAGAAATCAGGTTTTTAAAAACGATATCCTCGTTTTTAAAAACCTGATATCGCTCTTTCAGTTTCTTTGGTTTTCGTTTGTGGGAATTGAGTAAATAAAATACAATTTTGGTAATCGTGTGTCAAAAGCTAATTTAATTTTACTCTGAACAGAGTTAAACGTGGAAAATAACAAACTATTCGAATTTTTTAGGTCATGGGATCGTCATCAATACATATACTTCGGAAGATATTTCCAGTTGGTCTAAAAATAACAATATTCTGGTAATAATTGTTAATAACTTAAGCTTCAGATTATTTGTATATATATATATATATCCATATTTAATATCTCCTGAAAATATTTTTAACACATTTAAAACCCTTTTGTTTTTTCCCAAGAGATGGAAGCAAAAGCATATTGATCCAACGTGCACGTTTACGTATTTCGATGGGAGCTTCGTAAATGGTTTACTGTTGCAATATTGTTTCAAAATACTGTGCTAGTCAGCATTAAAGTATATGCTATTTTTATGATATCTCTAAGATAATACACACAAAGTTAAAATTATTATCGATATAGGAATCATTCCTTTTTTCGATACTTAAATAAATAGGACAGACTTATTTTTAAACGTTTTTCTTTGCTAGTTCACAAGTTAAGTTTATGTTTTCTTAGAGCAAAATCACATCGAGCTATCTGCTGAGTCCACCAAGAGGTATCAAACCCCTGATTTTAGCGTTGTAAATCCAAAGACCTACAGCTGTCTCACTGAATGATCTGAAGTTTGAGACCACCAATGCCTAAAAACAAATAAATGGCCTGTAACAAGACTCATTTTTTTACTGCGCTTCATTGGTTTCAATATTTCTTTTTTTTAAAGTTGCACACCTATTTTATATGATTATCTCCATCAACGAAGGCGGACGGGGTTATGATTTCACCCCTGTGAATGTCTGTGTATGCTTTTCAGCGAGATTTAATTAATACAACTAATTGAATGTGGACGAAAGTTGATACACATTTGGACTATAACTCAACTTAGAAGCAATATATGTTTGGAGGATCAAAGCCACGAAATTCCAAAAGAAAAAAGTCCTTAAAGGGATTGTTTTTTGTTTTTTTCACTTAATTTTTGTTCTATAACTCAGTCACAAGTGATTGGATTTTGATGAAATTTGACGAATTTATGAAGGTTATTATTCCTCATTGCTTTACCAAAAATGATCCGTGTTCGTTGATAACGAAAAACGTACGGACACATCTTCATATTTTTGAGAGCCGAATATGAACAACGATGCCTGGCGGAGGTATGCCCCCTACTGAGTGCCCCTCTACTTTATCTTTAAGTAGTTAATTAAAACAGCGTTGTTTCTATTTTTACGTTAGGCACGTATTTATTGTTGAAAAATAGGAATGGAGCAAAACTGAGCTTGGAAAAAAATCACTCAGGATTCAATGTAAAGTAAAGAAGAAAAAATACTGTTCTGTCTATATACATATGTGTGAGTAACGAATAAATAATTTCGCCAACTTAAAGTATAAATTATTTCTGTTAAACGTACATCTAGTTTTGTGTTTGTATTCTAAATGAGTTTCAAGTTTTATCCAAATTTTACATTATGGAATAGTAAAAGTTACTCAAATTTAAACCAAAACAAAAATGATAATCTTTTATTTTTACATTGTGTACTGGAACACAAAGTGAGGTTGTCTGCAGTAAATTTATGGACTTACAGTTGTAAAATCTTGGAGTTGATCCCTCACAGTAGACAGAGCGAAATAGCTTTGTGCAAATAAAAAATAAAATGTAACACATCTTTAGTGGGATGACCGAACCAACTACAATTCCTTTCTACCGAGTGTTCTCTAACAAATTTATTGTTGTACCTTTAATTTAGTGCTTACGTTTGTTTCAGTGTTGTTTACTTTTGTGCCTGTGACGTATATTGCTGAGTGTGTATTGCGCAAGTCCCGCCTGTTCTCAAAATTCGTAGATTCATGAAAGTAAGAATCAACAATACTTGTTTCACGAATATGCTGGTGTTTTTCAGTCATTGCTGAAAATTCTAGAAACTCACGTGATTGATACATAAAAACCGACGCCCCGAAAGATGAATAGTATTATTGTTACAAACCTTTAATTTCAGTGAATTACTTTGGATGTTATTATATCTACAAGGACAATAAATAACTTCATCGGTAAAAGTCAGCTTATAAGTGGCGTTAGACTAATCGAACCAGCTAGCTTAAGCGAAGTCTGAGAGTATCAACTCAGAATTAATTTGTTCGTTGTGAGCCTGGACCATCGATGAAATATATTTAGTTCTTGACCAGATGTAAAACTCAGTACTTGTTGTTGTTTTTTAATTTCGCGCAAAGCTACACGAGGGCTATATACACTCGCCGTCCCTAATTTAGCAGTGTAAGACTAGAGGGAAAGCAGCTACTCATCACCACCCACCGCCAACTCTTTTACAAACGAATAGTGAGATTGACCGTCACTTGATAACGTTCCCACGGTTGAAAGGGCGAGCATATTTGGTGTGATGGGAATTCGAACCCGCGATCCTCAGATTACGAGTTGAACGCCTTAACCCACCTGGTCAGTATTGTTTGTAAAACTCTTAATAAGGTATCACTAGTAATAATTATTAGCAATAATCGTTATTATAAATTGGTTTTTATTGTATGTTGAAAGATATTTGTGTTAAAAGAGAAAATTGTTAATCTTGTTGACAAACACCAACATTTCGATACATAATTTAATAACTTTATTGAAAGTTAATAACTTTCAAATTCCGGTTGTTTGAAGAAGTAATATGTAACGTACGTAATGTAATAAATCGGAGACTCGTCCGAAATAAATACGTAACATAAATTGAGGGCTCGTCTTGGATAAATTATAATATATAATATAATACACTGGGGGCTTATCCGGAGTAAAGTATATGTAACATAATAAATTTGGGACTCGTGTCTCGAATCTGAATCACATCTAGTATTTCCACCAGCCAATCACAGTTAAGTGATAAAGATAAATTAGAAATTCAGTTAAAACTCAAACAAATCGAGCTTGAACAAGGTCGTATCGAACCCCAGAAAGAGGTAGTCCATATTGAAGTCAAAAAAGAAAAAGAGAAAGAGCAAGCCTGTATCAAAACGGGAAAGTCTCGAGGCCGAACAAGCCCGTAAAATGTAGTTTTTACTTTCTGAACACATTTAGAATTCTACTTAATCGTGCTTAATCCTAATACTTCCTAGTTCATAACTTGTTACAACATGGGACAACTTACTTTTTTTACAACTAAGAAAAATAAGTTGGAAATTTTACCTTCTCAGCAATTTTTATAAAATTTGGTTTTATTAGGTGTGACTGCAATCATCATATTATTTGTTGCTATATGTTCCTACTGTGATGCTAAAATTGTGTCATCACTAAAGTTTGCAAGATAAGACTTTCATACAAGCTACATTAAACTTATTCAATATATTAATTAGAAAGAAAATTAAATGAAATATTATGATTCATCATCAATGTTTCAATGGTTATTCCTTGTTTGAGTTCTGTGTTTTAAAGAAAGTATTTATGATCTGCTAGTTTCATTTCCTCAAAAACAAGAAAAAGGTTATATTTGTAGAATTCTCTTTAATATTCACATACGCAAGTTCATAAAAATGTGTTTAGACTGGGGATTTAGAATTTCTAAGACAGGGGTATATCTTGTACATAATAGCACTGAAAATCAAATGAATATGGATCAACTCATAGAACCAGGACCTTCCCACAAAGAGACCTGCAATAAATTGTATCTCAGCTATTGTAAGCAAAGAGCAGCATCTTGTAACTAGTTAAAATATACAAAACAAACATAGGTCAGTCCTAAAAGTTATTCTCTTGTCACAGGCAACACACTTAAGAGGGAGCTCCATCTGAAGACTAAAACAGGTAGTCATGTTATTCCATATTAAAAATATTAGTGAAGTTGCTGTTGGATTTCTATATGATTTGGAAAACTACAATTTTTATATACTAAGTAGATCATAGACAGCAAGTAAAGATGAACAGTGTGCTTCAAATAGAACAGCCTTACAACTGAGCCTCTTACAATGTAAACTCTATTGCAGTGCTAATGCAAGATATCTAGTCATCAGTTAAAGCAAGACCTTATGTGGTGGCACAGAACATGAACCATAACAACGTTGTGACTTTCCAAACTTGTTTAATGTAATATATTTAACTGTTCATAGTTATAATACATCATGTATGTAATACAGTTCTTTTATCTGACAGTGGCTACTTCTAATAGTTCTCATTTCTAGCAGGTGTACTTTTAACAATGCTGTCTGACAAGTTTTATCTTAACACTTCTTAACCAGTTTCTAGTTTTAGTATCTACCAATGGTCTGGTTTTAACAGTTCTTGTATCAAAAAGTGTACTTTATAAAAAAAATCATGACCATAAAATCCAAAAGAAACAATTTACCAATACCCAATGCTTTGGCTTCTGCTTCACTCAAGAATTAAATTCTACTTTTTTATATCCACAAATTGAATGATAAAATTCTAGTGAAAGTTAGATTTTTGTGCCAACAGACTCCCATGATCAAAAGTTAGAGGTCGGTACACAATGGCTAGTCTCTTAGTTATTTGCATTAGATTAGGTAGTTACTCCTTTCTTACCCACTGATCCTGGGTTGTTTGTATAACAATTAGACAGTGATGAAAGGAATTTGGATTAATTACAAGTAACTGTTGTTACATAAACAGCAGCAGTGCACAACTGTGGTGGTAAGGTGCAAGACCTGGTTGACTTGGATTTTCACAGGTTTAAAGTGATAGTTTTAAAACTATGTTTAAAAGCAATTTTATTACAGATAGCAGTTGTGATTGTGCCATTACAACTTAGAAATTTCCATATTTAACTGAAATTCTGACCAATCAAAATCCAGTCGACCATACATCTCTAATCCTGACTTTTTCTGTATAACATCAAATGTTTAACTTTTCTGGTTATCTTGTTTACCCAACTAACTAGAAGACTTCAAAATTTTTAATTCTCATGTCTGTTTAACCATTTAGCTTTGCATCACAACCAGCTCTGTAGGATAAATATTTTGAGAGTTTTCAGCTATATAAGTTACTTGGAGACCTACCACATAGTCACCAAAACTTCCAGAACTAACCTAACATTCAATGTGAATAAAGACAGTTTGATGGCCAACTCTCTGATCTAAAAATTCTAGCATAACTCATGAATATATTGGTCTTCAATTCTGTGATTATAAATAGGGGTCAGCAAATCATCGAGATGTTTGTTAAGAAGATAGTATTTTGTTCATGTTCTTGATGATTCCAGGCTACGCTGGTGAAATGTTATAACTATACAAATAATACTTTGTTTATCTAATAATAAAGAGATTTAGTTAGTTGTACCAATGGAGTACTTCCTTTGAAGAATTTATTTAATCTGGCTACATTTACAGATAACATTACTTCCACCTTTTAAAACACATGACTATGCTGCAACATTTAAGCCTATTATTATCTGGTGTCTAACAGTATCTTCAGGTGATGTTCTTCCACCTTTGAAACATGACTGTAATGCAGCGTTAATTTAACTTACTATTATCTAGTGTCTCACTCTACTTTTAGAATGCACAAATTATTTCTTTATAGCTTGTATGGCAAAGCCTGGTTATATCTTTGTTGCTTGTATGACTGCTACACAACCCTGAATATTACAAGCACAAGAAAGGGTTATATTTGGGAAATTTGAAACAGTACATTAACTGTTTAGGAATCTTTACAGTCACATTTTGGATTTTACAAAAAAAGAAAAAAAAGGGGGGGATGACTCCAAACTGTATTATTAGCTAGAATCTTGCCAGTTTTTCAGATTATTTCTTCATAGTGCAAAATCTGTAAGTATAAGTAGTAAGTATAATGCAATGTCTGGCTTCAACAACAACCAATTTTGTTGTTTTTTTTTTATTTTGTAGGAATGCAACATAACATTTACCCTTACAATAAGTTTAATATTTCTTGACATCTCTTAGCCAGAGATCTATTTATACAATTAGCATAAACTTTTTTTTGTAATTAACAGAAATATTAAACAACATTTGATTTCACTACTAGCCAAATTTGATCTATACTTTAGAAGATTTGTTTCAAAATTTTGTGGATGTGATATAATTAATGATAATAATAGACAAACAAAGCTCTCTCAGTTAAGATATTTAACACACAAAAATATGTATTACTCTTCCATTTTTATTTATTTTTTCTGTTTCTATTATAACAAGGTGTTGGCTTCATTGAAAATGTATCAAAACATAATCTCACTAGATATGATTAGTAACTATATTTTCTATATCAAACAGTGCACTTTTCTTTTTCTTAATAATAATGCATAAAACTCTGTCATTACAAATATATAGTTGAATTACAGGTTTGAACATTTTTGACTGTAGAAATTCAATATGGTAACAGGAGATGCAACCATTAGCAAATGTAATTTTATCAATACTAGTAAAACAATCACCGATTTAAAAAAAAAAAAGCCAGTTCCTTCAGTAATAGTTTAGTAATGTTTTTTTTTTTTTTATATACAATCACATCCCATAGCTGAATGAATTTAAACCATAAATGTCATGTCACTATAAAATTCCAATATATTTTCTTCTTAGTAAGAACTTCTGGAAGAGAGGCATACTTTTAGTATACTACATAACCACTAACAGATAACTTCAACAATATTCAACATATTTTTCCAAAGCAGAAAGTTAAGTTTAATGGCTATTGTTTCTAACCTGTTTTCTGAGGAATAATATCAATAAATTACTATACAATCTAGGACACTGAATATAATTTTCCAAGTGTTATGGATTAGATTCCACACAAAAACTAAATTTAAAAACTTAACTAACTCTATCTCTTTAATATATACATTAATCCAAAATCACTATCAGTGAATTTTTCATGTATGCACTTGGATGAAATGCTATAGAATCACCAAAACTAGATATCCATAATTTAAACTCTTCTGATGTTAGGAAAACCCATAGGTTCAAGTGATAGAAATGAAATAAAAACCCTATAACCCAAACACTTTTGAAAGGTGGATCTTTTTTTTATCCCTGAAGAAGAAAGATCCACCTTTTGAATGTGCTTGAGTTATATAGTTTTTGTTTTATCTAATATGAACTAATAGACTAGACAGAAAACAGTTAGTTAAAAACAACTCAATGATCATTCTAACCACACAGTGGTATTTGACTAACTAGTTACTCTTATAACACACTCATAAAACTGTAGTTTTGTGACAGTGGGTTCAAACCAAAATCCCTCAGATATACAGTTAAATGATAAATTAGAAATTAAATAAATGTCAACATGTATCCAATTTATGATATTTACTAACAAGATTGATACAATATTTTTAATACAAAAATTTATTTTAATATACAAACAATAACAAAATCCATATAATATCCGAGACATATCTATGGTACTGTCCTTTGAATATGTATCTATCAGTTACTTTTAGCTTAATTTCTTAGCCTGAACTTGAGTTACAGCACACAAGGAAACCAAGATTCTCCTCAACAGCATCATCATCCTCAGATGAAACCGTGATGAGCTCACTAACCATTTTGGGTTCAGCAACAACTTTTCCCCCAGCCAAATCATTTCCCAACAATAATGATACACCCCTAATTGGCAGATGAAGTTTTACCCCAACCATAATAGGTCACAAAACTAGGTCTGATGCCAAATAAACATTATCAAGAAAATCATTAACAAAACCACCCTCAATACCCTGAGCTACAACAGACTCACCAGTGGCAGAACTTGAAGCTAAAGGCAATACATCTTCTAACAACAATGACTGAGTTACCTCAGTATCACATAGAATACATATGGGTATGGTATTGGCTGGCAGTATCATCGGTCAAAGACACAGAACCAACAAACACAAAAGATCCAAATTCCTTCTTGACTGCATCAGCCTTTACATCAGTGCTCAATTCAACAACATTGTGTGATCTGGTGTAACTATGTTCATATGTAGCCAGAAACACACTGGATGTTGCCTCCTTTTCTTTTTCAAACACCAACAATTGAACACAACATGCTCAGGTTCTTACGAAAGTAGCAAACAGACTTTCATAGTTTTGATGAAGTTTTATCCTGTCAGAAGATTTTGAACTATAAAAGCTGGATATTTTAAACAAATCCTCAATTTTAGTGGATTGTCCAGATACAGGATTTTTCTGAAATGGTAGGAACTTCTTTTCATGAAAAGTAGTTTTATGTGTAAAGTATAATCATCAGAAAGAACAGTTCCTTTCTATATTGCTTCAATTTTCTTTTTATCTCAATTAGACATAATTGTCTTACTTTGTTGAAACTGTTGCCTATATGCATAGAATTACACCATCAATCAAAATAAATCTCTTTTTTCATGGACTAATTTCATACAGTTTTATCTAGATTGTAATGACCTATAAATGTTTGGCAGTAAACCTCTGGTACTAACTTGTATACTTTGATAATAGCTGCCTTTATATTATCATAATTTGTACAATCTTCTATATAAAGAGCAGCATAAGCTTCTTGTGCTTCACCAGTTAAAACAGTTCTAACAATAATGACCATTTTTTGGTGGGCCATTTAGTGATTTGGACAACCTCTCAAAATTTTGGAAACATTGATGATGTCTAAGATTGTAATTTTTCTTTGGTCAATTGGAGTTGAGTCTAATTTCCATTTTTTTCAGCTTAATTTCTGTTTTGGCTTCAATACAAGCTTTTACAACCAAGGGACATTTATCTTTCAGCTTCAACACAAGCTTGTTCTTTGCTGGCTTGGATATGAGCTCATTCAAGCTTGGTTTGTTTAAGTTTCAGCTGGATGTCAAACTTATCTTTACCATTCAGCCACAACTGGCCAGTGGGGACACTAGAATATTCCCCTAATACTTCACCAGACAACAAATCATCACTAATTAGTATTTCAATAATACACTATTTTTAAGAACATCTTTTTCTCACTGATTTCTTAACTTCTAGTTCTAAAATGTTGACAACATCGAACAATTCATTTTTGTTATATATTTTTAGTTGATAATCAGACATGATCAAATCTTGTCAGCACTGAGAAATATGAATTGAATTATGATTTGAGTTTTAATTTAGATTAAATTTTGTTACTGATTCAGATCCCAGACATGCCCCTAATTTATTATGTGTTACAGTTTTAATTAACCTTAAACTGAATTAAGCAATAGTTTAAATTTAGAAGCTAAATAAATGTTGATATGTATCCAAGTTGTGATATTTGCCAATGAGTTTGATACACACAGTGTTCTTCTTTTAATACAAATATATTTTAATAATATACAAATGATAATACAAGTTACAAGAGTGGTTATTACAAATAATGATCTATATACAAGTTTTATGTACTTACAAACAACGAGTCTTCTATCTGGTCTGGAACTTCCTTGATACCTTATCAAGGGTTACATATCAATGAGCAAGTTAATTTTGAGTTGATGTAGGTACAATTCACTTAATAGGGAATTAGCTAGGTCTGTATTCTTCTTTGTTTGCTGGCCACATGCCAAGTTATTCTACCACTGAAGTTATGCATTATTTTTATTAATATACTAATGTCCAATGTTAATCCATTGATGTTAAATAGTTTTTATTGTCCAAAATCAATAAATGTTCCTGGCAAATATCTGAAGTTTTTGAGATTTACAGCACTCCAGCTGTAGCAGACCCTTGATATATACTGTAACTTGGCACATCGTATTGGCTATATTTATATGGATGAAGAGTATTTCTTGAAAGATCAGTTTACAAAACAGTATAAACAATACACACACATAGTGTTGAGACTCCTACATTCGAGAATTTTCTACGACTTTAGTGAACAGGCAGGAATTTCACAATACAGAATTAACAGTACAAGTCTCATACATTTCTAAATATAAATTTAATTGAAACATCAATATTAAAATAGATATATGATAGTTAATCCATCACTAAAACTGAAATGTAAGTATAAATAGAATAAAAAACAACTGAAGTTTGGTTAATTTTTGGTATGGTGGCATAGCAGGCAGAAATTGGTTCATTTTTACAATTACCTTAATAACACTGACAATTCTATCAGATTTACATATGAAGTTGAGACAAATAGCTGTTTACCTTTTTTGGATGCTACTACTTGGCATAAACATTTTTCTGTAATCACTTCCTCTCCATCGAAAATCTTGTCACAATAGATCTTAGAAAACTTTTTTTTTTACTAATACGTGGATATAGTACTAAAATTATCTTGTAATCAGGAACACATCAATAATGAATTGTAATTAATTAAGTACACAGCATTTACATTATTACATTCTTTTTACATTATTATTGTTATTGATTTTAAACAAAATATTTAGTTAGGAAAAAAATCAATTTTATTTTTTTGCAAGAAATTCACAACTAATATGATTTATTTAATGAAAACAACTCAGGATATCTAAAACCATTTTTATCCAAACATTGCTGGATAATCTGCTAGTATTAAAGAAGTTTGATGAACCTGATGGAAATTTCAGTAGATGGTATTAAATTGTTTAACATGTAAACTGTATTGAATTGACTTGTTATAAGGGTATATAAATAAGTGTTTCTTCCAAACCATTGCATTCCTGAAGATGACATAGTAAATCTGTCAAAACATGTTACATGTATGAAACTATACAGTCTCTTCATGGTTTTTCTTTTATTGTGTAAAGTAAGTTATTTTGTATGTTATTTTTGAGGCTGTAAACAGTCTTATTTTTAAAATTGTGTACAATATCATTGTTTATTATTTATTAGGTTGAGGAATAATTCGTGAGCATTTTTAAATAATTTCATTCAAGCATTACATGCAAGACTATACAATACTTCAATGCATGAACACATTACACCCAAAACATTTATTATGATACTTTATTTCATGTAATACCTAGGTATATAGTATGCATTGTTTTAAACGAAATTGCAAGAAATTAAATGCGAAAAGCAGATGGTGTCGAAAATGCTCGATTTTGTCCACTTGACATTCCATTTAATGAGCTGAAAATGAAAGCAAAAATTAAAGACAAATGAAAATCAAACACACCATCTATTAGAGTAAAAAATTATCTACCAAATGACATGAAATATTTTGCGAAAGTGTTTCATTTATAAATATATTTTGTTAACTTGAAGAAACGCTCACGAATTATTCCTCAACCCAATATAAAAAGCAAGTTTTTAATACTGAACATTTACACAAATGCCAATGAATTTTAATTGAATAAATATAATTATTTATTAATGAATGTTGTAGATATAATAATAAAACACAGATTTAAACACTGACATTTGCTACAATACTACCAATTGTAAAAGACATTTAGATGTTAATAGTAATTGTTTTCAACATACCAAATCAAATATGTTGGAATTAGGACTGAAATTATAATGACAGTTATTATTTTTAAAACATTCACTACTCCCAAAATTAATTACTAGTAGTTTTAAGATTGGTGAGGAAAGGCTTAAAAACACAAAGAAGAAAAAACAAGTTCTTCTACTTGTTGCTACTCAATGTTCATTTGAGTTTAAAATATATTGAACAACTTAGATTATGAACTCATTTAAAGAAAAAAACAATAAAAGAAATCAGTTCTCGAAACGTGGACTGAGCTTATCTCATTAACAATCAAAAAACGTATATAGACTACTTACTACAAAAAATTATTGTAGGTTCCATGAAGTAATTTATTTATGACATATGTGGTAGTTGTCATTTGTGTCAAAAAGTAACACTAAGGAAAGAAATTTTGTTCATGGTTATGTTGATGAAATAAATATTTCATATTAAACCTGTGTGTAATGTCTTAATATGTTTATTAGGAAAAGTGAAAAATAAGAATGTTTATGAACTTTGTCCAAACTATTCACAAAATGTTTACACTTGACTTTTATACTCCCACAGAGATGGCTCTGAATGAAGCTAAGGAATTAAATCATTGTGCTACTTGAAGACACGTTTAAACAGCAAAATGTCACAAGAAATGAGAAATTAGCTATAAAGTTCGTAAAGTATGATTCTAGCATCATTACCATCTTACCAGATCATTGTTGAAGACAGAAAATAGTACAAGCTTCAACAAGATCCCACTCATAATTCTAAAAGACCACATGACAAGTAAATATGATTTAACCATGATTTAAACCTCCACTAAGAGGCAGATTTACACAACTGTAAGCCCCACCCAAAGGTACATAAACCAGATGTTCCACTTTAAACAATTATTAGTCTAGCAGGTTCACCTCACTATCAACTAGCTTATGTTATATTTTCTGTGTACCATCTCCTTTCAGAAAAAGAAGCAGTTCCTATACAATACCTTACTTCAGCTTACAAAAAAGCTTTTCTTGACTATCATGGCTCTCTATTAGCACAAGTTTTCAATGCATTTCATTAATCTTTCACCTCTTACTTCTGCACATCCACATGCAAAGGGCCATGCAGCAGATCTCAACCAACAAAAGCACAACACCACTCCTAGAGTAACCAGTACCTTCTTCACAGCTGTACATGTTAATCACTTCTTGATCGGTAATAGTACAGATATGCTAATTTTTCTTCACAGATTTGAAGATATTTCAATTAGACTATTAACTTCATTTTCACATTTTGGTGTTATGGGTATTATGCTAGATTGCTTTTTTTATTGAAAATATACTCACTTGTCACAGATGTTTTCTTTTTGTATTGTATGTTTCACTCTATGGCAAATGTCTGACCAGGTATAGTTTTTTTTATTTATAACAACACATACTGTCCATCCTGCAACATGCTAGTTGTTAGTTACACTGTAGCTCTTCCTACCATATAACTGATGTATAATTCCAGATGGCACCAGGTGTTGGTTGTATGTTTCTGTATATTTTTTATCTATAATTAAATAATTCCATCACTATATAGTTGGTGTGTTCCGTAGGACTGCTAGTAGTTCTCTCTAGCAATATTTTGCTTCATGATTATGTTAATCCTAGACCACAAATTCATTGACTAACACGAGTAAAGCAGACAAGGATTGTTGCCCATCTCTGTGGCATTGAGTTTCTTCCTACCACAGATCTGATGTGCAATTACAGATGCTACCTGGTAGATGTGGACTTCATTGCCACTGGATGCAGCACGTTTTCTTGCTTATACATGGCCAGATTTCCATTTCCT